>NC_080381.1:125691707-126347126 GCF_014773155.1 Arachis stenosperma | reverse complement strand
TCTCCCTCTCTCTCTCCCTCTTTACCCTCCCTCTCTCATTTTGTTTCTCTCTCTCCTCTCTCTTCCTCTCTCTCTCTTCCTCTTTCTCTCTCTCACCTTTTTACCTTTTCTCTCTTTCTCTATCCTATTTCTCTCTTCCCCTTCCCTTCTTTCTCTCTCCTCTTCTCTCTCTTTTTTCTCCCTCCACTCTCTCTTTCTCCTCTTTTTTCCCTTCCTTTCTCTCTTTTCTCTTTCTCTCTCAACCTTCTCTCACTCTATATCCCTCTTCTCTCTCTCTCCCTCTCTTTTTTCCAAAACAAGAGAGAGAAGGAGGGAGAGAGAAAGAGAGAGAAGGAAGGGGGAGAAAGAGCACGAGAGGAAGAGAGAGGGGAGAGAAAGTGAGAGAGACAGAGAAAAAGAGGGAGGTAGAGAGAGAGAGGAGGGGAAGAGGAAAGGAGAGAGGAGGGGAAGAGGAAAGGAGAGAGGGAGGGAGAGATAGAGAGGAAGAGGGATAGGGGAGAGAGAATGAGAGAAAGGGATAGAGGGAGAAAAGGGAAAGAGAGAAGAAGATAAGAAGAGAGAGGGGGAGAGAGAGAAGGAAAAGGGGGGAGATGGGGGAAGACAAAGAGAGGGGAAGTAGAGAAAGAGGAAGAGAGAGAGAGAGAGAGAGAGAGAGAGAAGCGGAAGAGTGAGAGGGAAAGGACAGAGAGAAAGGAGGGAGAGAAGAGAAGAAAGAGAGGAAGAGTGGAAGAAAAGAGAAAAAGGGAGATAAGGGAGAGAGAGAGAGGGGAGGGAGAGAGAGAGGGTAAGAAAGGGAATGTAAAATCTAATTTTATATATGTTAAGAGAGAGAGAGAGCGATAGAGAGAGAGATATAGAGAGAGAAAGGGGGAGAGAAAGAGAGGGAGAGAGAGGAAGAGGGATAGGAGAGAGAGAATAAGAGAAAGGGATAGAAAGGGAGAAAGGGGGAGAGAGAGGGGGGAGAGAGAGAAAGACAAAGAGAGGGGAAGGGAGAAAGAGGAGAAAGGAGAGAGAGAGAGAGAGAGAGAGTGAGAGAGAAAAGGAAAAGAGAGAGAGGAGGGAGAGAGAGAGAGAGAGGGAGAGAAGAAGAGAGAGGAAGAGGGGAAAGAGGGAGAGGGAGAGAAGGGAGATAGAGAGAGGAAGGGGAGAAAGAGGGAGAGAATGAGAGAGAGAAAGAAGAGGGAGAGAGAGAGAGAAGAAAAGAGAGAAGAAGAGGGGAAGGAGAGAGAGGGAGAGAAGGGAGATAGAGAGAGGAAGGGAAGAGAGAGGGAGAAGGGAAGGAGAGAGAGAGAGAGGGAGAGAAGGGAGAGAGAAAGAGGGAGAGAGAGGGAGATGGAGAGAGAGAGGGGGAGAGAAAGGGAGAGAAGGAGAGAGAGTGTGGGAGAGAGAAAATGTAAAAACTAATTTTATATATGTTAAAAGTTAAAAGTAGTTTTAGCTTATAAACCAGTTTAAACTGGTTTTTTCAATTAAAAATGGTTTTATTTTTATGAACTGGTTTAAACTGGTGCACTGTATTGTAAACTGGTTTAAAACCAATTTTTTATTTGACAAAGTAGTTTGGTTCAGTTTCTAAACCATTTAAAATGGTTTAATGCAGTTTCAGTTCAGTTTATGAAAAAACTGAATGATGAACACCCCTACCTGCCTGTGCGCACAAGTGTGTGCGTCCGCACAGGTCAAAATTTTCACAGGGTGTGCGCCCGCACAATGGGGGTGCGTCCGCACATATCAGAAATCATGAAATTCTGCAACTTTGCAGAATTTTAGATTTTTAACACCAACTTTGAATGATCAAAACTTCCTCTACAATATTTCAAATTTTGCAAACTTTATATCGATCTAAAGTGTTTTCAAATATCTTTATTTTTAAACATTAATCAATTTCAAAAACCAAGGAAAATGTTATGATCGAACAAAGTTCACCAAAAATCCAATTTTACCAAACTTCACAATTTTACACCATTTCTTACCTTACACATTCCAAGTCATACCAAAACCATTCAAAATCTCACCTTTCATCAAAATTAACATGTTGTATCTTAATACACTAACATTACCACATTTCCCTTCACATTTCATCATATTCAACATCAACACCAACATTTCACACTTTTACAACCATAATGCCAAATCATCCAATTTCAACATCACTTATATCATCATTATGCCTTGTTAAGTTACACAATTAATCATCATCATCAAATTACCATCATTCATCACCCTCAACCCAACAATCATTAATTTATCATAAATCACCACATATCATTATTCAACTACTCATCAACCATTTAAATTCAAACCTATCCTATGGGTCACTAGCCTATGTGTCCATGAACATTACATACTACATAGAGGAAACCGAAACCATACCTTGGCCGATCTCCAATATGCACCAAAACCCCAAATTGAGCCCAAGACAAGCTTTCAAGCACAATCTATGCCACCAAGAATCTCCAACAAGCATCAACAAGCTCCAAACATCACTATAAACAAGATATGTGTACATAAACCATCATAAATCAACCTAGGGCTCATTATAATTGAAATTTCACAAGAGTTTCAATGCCTCTTACCTTGCCCAACAGTTTTGGAAGCCAAAACCAACATCAATCAAAGGCTAGAGTGTACCTAAACACCCAAAAATCACGAAACCTCACTTAGCCAAAATCCTAAAAACTTGAAACTTTGAAGAGAGAAACTGGGAAGATTTCGTGATCACTTCAAGAGTTTCTTGGATGTGTTTTGTAGATCTCTTCACAAGGAACGCGTAGCTGCAAACGGTGCGGCGATCGGAGCTCTGTAGCTCAAGATATGAGCTTGAGAAGCTCTATATGAATAGTGTTAATGGAGTCTCCCTCCTCCTTCTCTTCTCAGTTGGTAGTGTGTGTTAGTGAGTGTGTTGTGGATGATGGGTTCACTTAATGAATCCTTTTATATGTTGGGCTTGGGCCCAACTTGGGCCCAGTCCAACCTGTTAGCATTTTAGCCCGTTTGGCCTAACTTCGGGCCAAACCTTTAAAATTAACATCCGGTTTTTCATCTCTAATACTTTTCTAAGGTTTTCGGCTGTTTTCACTGCTTCTCGTGTAGCACCAAGCAGACTTGAACCGGTTCAACTGGTTTGACTGTCAGTTCGTGGATTTTTACGGTTTTTTGCAGAAAACACATTTTCTGACTCAAAAAAACTACTGAGTCCAAAAATCATACTTAAATCCCCAAATTTTTATCCTAACTTTCCGAAATTTAATTTGGGCATTTAAATGATTTTATCCGTGAAAAACCCGGTTCTTACACATACAAGCAGAACAATTAATATAATCTTATACAATGGATATTAGTAGCTATAAATTAATAAATAGTATGAAATAAAATCATTATTTACCTTTGATAAACATACAACAGATGACTATTAACACTAGAATCTAGTCCAGTTTGACCACCTGTAGCCAAATTGCTCAGAATCGATTCATCAACACCCTACAACACCATAAATACAATCTCAATAAATTAAATACTATTAGCTATGTTTTCTAAACTATATAGCAAACAACTCATAGAACTCCGAAACATACAAGAGTATCCACTGAAGACGACTGAGAGCTATAAAGTCTTATGATAGATTCATCATCGCTTATCTTGAGGACAATGTAAATAGTTTTCATACAATTAATATTTTTTATGTGACCGATAATTTAAAAAGGAACTTTTTCTCAAATATATCATTCAGAGCTTTAGGATAGAATTCGCCATGATTATCTTTCTGTTACAAACATTAAAATAATTGCAATTTAAAATAATTTGAAATCCAAACATAAAAATTTTAACCAAGTCATCACTACGAAAATAAAAAGCTTACACTCCCATCCGTTATTTCATTTGCAGTTTTACCAACCATGACACGAGCCTCATATTTCAAATGGTTATCTTTATACACCTAGTTCCATCGGTTATAATAGTATTAAGACAATACTTACAAATACATAATCACTAAAAAATTAGTTGCACAGTAAATAATGAGTCACAGATATTTAATAATATTTACTTTGTAATAGCATTTAATAGCATTCATTTACATTGTAAAGATAAACTTATGACTTATAGTATATCATAAATTAGCGTTAAATTATAAAAAATGTTAATAAGTTACAATTACTGTTAACTATATTCTTTACGAATTCTAAATTCATTAATATAAATTACAATATAAATTAGTATTTATTGTGTTTACTATAATATAATGAATTCTAAATTCATTAATATAAATTGAATTGTATAATTTTCACTGTGTGTAAAGTAGTATGTTCTTTGTTTATTATTATTATTTTTTATAATATAAATTATAAGATAAATTATTTATTCTATTATGAAGAGAAAATTAAATAAAAAAATAGTACTGAAAAGGAGTACTAAAAAATTATAAGTTAAAAGAACTTAAATTTATGTGTTAAAATTTAGTATTTTTTTTTATTAAATACTCTTTTTTTAATATTCCTTTTTTTATAACAGAGAGACATAAGCTATTTCACCCAAATTATAAAATCAAATTATTTGAAAAAGATGATTTCATTACTTAAAAAAAAGATTGAAATATAATTTAAATGAGTTGTATATAAACTATCTTTAAATTACCAACACACCTCCGTCATGTTTAGAATTTCCTCAACTGACTTAATAGAGTCCCCATTGATTTCATCGGACACAGAATGTGGTGGCTGACTTTGGATGTGAGTGATTCCTTGTGAGCATAGATCTCCTTCCTTTATCAAGCTGATTCATGTCAAATATTGCATAAAATAACACCACAGTAACGTTATATTTAAGCATACATCAAATAAGTTAACATAGTTTATGGCCTGAATGAGTTGCGTACCTATCTCTAAATATAACAACATCAGGGAAGTTAGGATTAATATAAATCCGAGACACATAAAAACTATTTTGAATGTTAATTTCATTCAAATACAAATGAGGCTTGAACAGTTGAGTCACCATCATCAAAGGCTGACCATTACCTTTATCTAAAAAAATTTTAACTTTGTCAACCAAGTCACCAAACAAGATACACTTCAACCGATTCTTCCTAAACACAGCACATAGCTACATAGAAGTGATTAAAAAGAAGTTAACAAAAAGTCTATGTCACATATATTACACACAACATGAAAATAGTTTTATATAAGAAGTTGAAAATTATAATTTAGGTAGTAAACATACTGCAAATTCTCCAAATAGACCCTTAGAAGTTTATACTCCCTTCCTGATTTTGTCACCTACAACATGGCCAATATAGTCTGCACAACATGAAAAAACATCCCATTCATAAGAAATGATAAAAAAATTATTTTTTTACACAAATTAAGTTGAAACCATAAAAAATAACAATAGAATGTCTTTCAAGATATCTATGAGATGATTTTTATTTCCAGCAGACATGGCCTGAACCTCTTCATAAGATACAAAATGGAAGGGATTAAAGGGAAACATCCCACTTGTTAGCTATGACATTGACATCTTGATATAAAAGTTTAACTTGTACTTGTGACCACATGTCTTAACCCCTTTCCCCCAACCTTTCACAATGAAATTCTTCATAGAATAAAGCCCATGTTCCTGAATAAGAGTCTTGAATACTGCCCAAGTTAATGCTGCATATATTTAATGAGCCAATCTATAAAATTTAGAATAATGACATTAGTAACATACCCGTTCATCTTGCAACTCCATTTTCATATTGTAAACCTCAGCCGAATTTCACTGATTTTGCATCTCATACAGCCTAACAACTCCAACCACTAGAGACCAAGACAGTTTTATTGGATTTACTTCCAAAACTGCATCAGCCCAATTATCTCGCATATTAGATGGAACTTGTTTAGCCATGACCATACAGGATGTATCAAAAAGACCATCTCTCTAACAGATTGTATTAATCATGGACAAATAATAATCATGTTGAAGAACTAATACCAACTTAATAATTTCCTTGTTAGATATTTATAGTAGTTGTTAACAACACTGTTGATTATTCAAATTATACATCCATATCCATCAAATCAACCAAAAGCTGCGAAATATATATTAACATAATCTCACTTAACAATTTCAAAAGTTACCTGGGAATCTAAGCATCTACCTCTTCAAGGAAAGGCGATCTCTGTGATGGTGTTATCAGCCAATCAAATGCTACGACCGTCCATGCATTGTGTGTTGTAAAATTGGAATTTCGGAATTAGAGATACACTGAGCTTGAATTACATAAAGGATCGTTGTGTAAAATAATGCTACATCTTTCTTTCGGCGATAGCAGGATTTTTGGACAATACTCTCTTTATGATCTTGTCCTGACACGTGAAATACATCTTGGGTTTGAACATCGTAACACAAAGAGAAAAGAAAAAAAAATTTGGGAGACACTTACCACTTTTTTAAAAATTATTTAACAGTATCAAATAGTGTGTGATTTTACTCTTTGACTAATTAACCATTATATATTTATAGATATATCATATATCTTTGTTTTTGTTTCGAAGCGTACGCAAAACAGATTATAAGTGATTAGGCATTGAGGAATGATGAGGTCAGAGGTGGAGGTGAATGTGTCTAGCATAACTTCACATCAATTCCGTAAACAATGAGTAGAAGTACTTGCAATGAATTTTGATATTTAAATTAATAAGAGTTTAAATAGATTATATATAAAATGTATTAAGAAATATCTAGATTTGATAAGATATTTATAGAAAAGAATGGTCACTATAAATTACTTGCTGAATCTCCATCTGTAAGTGGTAAAGAATTTTTTTTCTTGTAACGTGAGAAGTTAACTTACATTATGTAGATATTCTCATTTAATGATAACAAAAATAATAGAAGGGGAGCAGTAATTTGCTCCCTAAATTAGGTCGAACACAAATCATTGTACATGTGTCTCATTTAAGTTAGGTAGGCTAACCTGCACTTCAATTAGAGTTTCCTCCTAGCTCTAGATCGATTTCTTTAGATGTGACTAAAATGACTCATTTATTTTAAATTATCTTAATCTTTTAGATTAGGATATTAACAGTTATCATTATAATTTTTATACGAGGAGCTTTTTCAGCTTTTCATATTTGCTTTAGAATTACAATAAGCTTTTATATTTATTCTGGTTAGTTATATTTTCAATAACTCTTGGTGTACAATGGATTATATATTGTATATAATAGGCTCCTACGGACACATAAAAACATTTCTCATAAGAGGTGCACATATATATAGTTGTGTCCTAAGCGCACGCAAATATGTGATCACTAAAACCAAATAAGTGCTAGCTTTTTTTTTTTTTTCTTTACAAAATAAACTCAATGCACGCACGCACTTTTTTTTTTTAAGCTAAAACCTGATTTATTCAAAAAAAAAAAATCATAACCTTTTATTTAACCACAAACTTGAATGCAGATAATCTTTTAGCGATAAGTGCACAAAGTTTTGTACCAAAGGTGTACATGATTACCAAAAAGAATAAACAAAAAATGATATGTCTAAAATAAGTACAATAACTTTATGTTTATTGAATGTGGTTTATTATTATAAATTATTAGATTTTATTAAATATAAATAAAAAACTACTATAAAAAAAGAATATTGATAAGTTATAATAAATATAAAATATGCTAAACATTACTAGTATATAAATAAATAAATATATTTTAAAATATAATACTTTACATAAAAAATATAATTTTTTATTTTCAAATAATAAATATAAAACATATAAATACAAAAAAATATAAATATTTTTTATTTATTAAGATCAACAATTATTATACAATAAATTTTTTATAATATTAAAAAATTATATTAAAATAATATCTATAAAAATATAATTTATTAGAATATTTATTGAAGTAATTAGTTAATAAATTTCCATTCCTGTTTTCTTTTGTCGGAAATATTTCAATAAAAATTTATATTATATAATAATATTTTTATTAACTAATTACGTTAATAAATATATTTAAAATAATTTCCTGCAACATTCTCATTCCTGTTTCCTTTTGTCGGAAGCTACACTCTTAAAATATTTATTGACGTAATTTATTATTAAATATATATAATAATATTTATTAACATAATTACACTTTTAATTTATATAATAATATTTATTATTAAATATATAATAATATTTATACCTTGTCGGAAGCTACACTTTTAAATAAATTATATCTTTATAAATAATTTATATAATAATATTTTTAACAAAGTAATTATTTAATAAAATTTTAATATAACCATCTAAATTATTTATATTTTTATGTTGCAGTTAATAATATTATTTTAATGTGATTTTTTAATATTATAAAAATTTATATTGCATGATAATTGTTCATCTTAATAAATAAAAAAATGTATATTTTTTATATTTATATATTTTATCTTTATTATTTAAAAATAAAAATAATGTTTCTTATTTAGAGTATTATATATCAAAAGATATTTATTTATTTATGTATTAATAATGTCTAATGTCTTCTATATTTTTTATGGTTTAACAATGTTCTTTTTTATAATAGCTTTTGATTTATATTTAATGAAATCTAATAGTTTATAACAATAAAGCATATTCAATAAGCACAAAATTATTGTGTTTATTTTAGACATATCCAAAAAAAAGGACCCCAAATCTTTTTCCAAAATTAATTTAATATACATATACTTTGCAAAACCAAAACATATGATTTATTATTTCACTACCATTTACAACCTCTTCAGTGCAATAAAAATCATTTTTAATGATAATAATATAATAATGACTGTATGTCTTATTTAACTAATGCAATTATATTTTTGTTGTTATTATTATGTGTTAGAATGAGAATTACATATTTTTTGTGACCATTTAAAAGATCTTTATTGATAATTGTATAATCATCGCTAAAATTTTTTAGTGACAAAATATAAAATAAGTAATTTATAATTACTATTAAATATATTAGCGACTATTTTTATTGTCGTTAAAAATGATTTTTTTTTTTTTGGTAGTGTTTGTTTAAGCATGCCAAATGCTAACAATGCAATAATAAAAGAATTTGGAACAAAACAAGAATGCACATATATAACTTCTACCAAGAAGTCCACATTATTACCGTATAAGAAACCCATTGTAAAATTTCCTATTTTTCACACTTTATTATTTGTTGCACGTCAGGGAAAAAAAAGAAAAGAAAATAATTGAAAAATAATTCACCAACTTTTACCCCTCAAAGTAAATGAAAATAAAAGCCTTGATCTTTTCTTTTGTTTTTTAGTTTCTATCATACGAATATTTCGCTATTAAAAAAAATTATCTTGCAGAACCTTAATAGGAACCAAGTAATGTAGATAAGATTTAGGAGACCTCCATATAATCCTCTTTGTTGTTATTATTTGACCATTAAAATTAAAATAATATTTAAATAGTAAACTTATATATTGTCTAAAAATTATATACATTGATTTTTTTAATTTTTCAAAAATGTAAGTTGCTTAATTACCACTATAGCCTATAGTGATGTACAACAAACATGTTCAGAAAAACGAATATAAGGTGATGAAAATGGAGTACAGCCACTTTTTGGTAGAAGTGATAGATATACAGTAATTTTCCTGAGACAGTGCAAAAGGCCAAAAAGTGAATGTCGTATGCAAAATTATGAAATTCCCAAAATTATTTTGTGCTTTCCAAAGTGAATTATGAGATGAAAGCCCATACTCTAACGGGTCCACTCAAAGCCCTTTTAGTTTTTCCCTCTTAACTTGTTTGGACACAAAAGCCCCTATCATGACATCATAATTACAATTAGAGGATTCATAGAATTAGAACCCCTTTTTTTCCCCCTCTTTTCATGCCCATTTCACATGAATTGAATACATAATCTATTTGGATTAACATGTGAAAATTAGTATAACACGAAAATGGAAGATGCTACGGAAGTGCTAATCTAGATCCTAAGTTGGGTCAATCCTTTGGTTGAGAGTGGAAACTTTCGATTTAGAATAGGGTTAAAAAATAATAGTCAGAATGATAACTACAAAAATTTGAATGATTATAATGCACAATAAAGAATTTTTTGCTAGTGAAAAAATTATCTCCACAAAAAAATCATAATTTTTTTAAAATTTAATATCCAGTCTTAGATGGATCTTTCTAAATTTATTATTCCATACATAACATAGAATTTGAACATAAAATTTTAATTCTGGTATTGTTTAAAAATTTTAGAAGTTAGTCACCACCTTTAGCCTATTTATAGAATCATGTCTTAAAAGAAGACTTATCCTAATATTCCCAAGAAAAATGCATAATCTAACCATAGACTTAGGGTTTATAGCTTGTACAATATAGCACCAACGTAACATTGATAATTAGTTTTAAATTAAGGGAAAAGGGACCAAACATGCAAAACGTATGCTTATTGTAGAATGCATGCATGTGAGTGAGCAACTGTTAGGAATAAAATATACTACTATTTTGCTTAGCTTGTTAATGTTGGCTGCGCTGGCTGGTTTATTTGCAATCATTATGCATAATGATTCAATTATTACGTGCCGTAAATAATTAATTATATATCTAAACAATAACTAACTATATGAACATTATTCTATGATATTATGGAGTTTCTGTCGAGTGATCAAAGATGTATATGTCTCCACATATGAGAACAAAAACTAATCCCAGAATATTATCAGAAGTTAACTTTTTTTAATTAACTTAAAAAATATTGTTTAGATGAACTGAATCACATGTGAATCGAGTCTAATAACCACCAAAAGAAAATAAAATGCAGTTATTAATTTTTTGTCTCCCATGAAAAGTTAGTACTATATATGAGCAGTCCTCACTCCTCATTGTCTAATCACACTCTCTATTAATTGCTTCTACTTTTGATTTCTTATACTACTATATAATACAAATGTTTTGTTAAATATAAAAGAATAATTAAGCATACTTATATTTATTTATTTACACTTTCAATCATTAATAATTCTATCTTGTTAATATATACACACACCCAGCAATTTAAACTATTAAAATTATAAAAAAATATTAACTATTTTTCTTAATGTTTTAGTAATGGCCCCAAATGATACTCTAATCTTCTAAGGTTTACAATTGAACACTTTTTTGGTAAGTGGATAAAAAGTGACATAAATTGAGATATTCTTATCAAATCTTATCTCATTTGTAATATCCGTGTACTCAAAATTGAAAATTCTACTGTTTTCGGAAAGAATCAAGCAAGAGATTAAAAAAATAAAAGAAAATCACATTTAATTTAAAATCTTAAAACATAAAAATAGTGGGTATTATCTTATAAACTCTTTGCTTTTTTTTTTTTTTTTCCAACGTGGGACTAACACTAGTTACTCAACAGTTTTATATGTGTATCAGTGTATGTGCTTCTTCTTGTTTTTCTTTATTGTAACTTCAAATTCTCTAAGGGTACTACGATACATGTCCCTTCAACATCTAATTATTTTAGGCTAACCCGTACCCTTTAACCTTTAATGTTGTACATAGAATTGTTGTTGAGATAATATTGGTCTAGTTGTCCACTTTGCTAGCATGTCCACACAACGGGGAACATTGTGAATATCATTTCCAACCATACCCATTTTCGTAATTTCAAATTAAATTAAATAACCCCATTCCCTCAAATATATAGTTTTATTTCACTACTATATAGTTTGTTACACACACACATGAATTGAACCACAAAGAACCAAAGAAAGAGAGCACTATAATATGGAAGGAGGAGTAGTACCATCGTCTTCTTCTTCCTCAGCATATAGAGAGTGCTTGAGGAACCATGCAGCCAGCCTCGGCAGCTATGCCACCGACGGCTGCGGAGAGTTCACCTTGGATGACATCAGCGGTGGCAGCAACAGTCTGCAGTGTGCAGCATGTGGTTGCCACCGCAATTTTCATCGCAAGGTGAACAATTACTCTCAGAACGGAGCATCCCCTTCTGAGGGTACTGCAAACACGGCTCACGAGCTCATGAACTACTCAGAAGAGCGCGCCATAGCCGAAGAAGGCATAGAAAGAGGAATAATAATGGGAACTAATAATAATAATATTAATATTAATAGCAGCAGCAACAACAAAAAGAGGTTCAGGACGAAATTCAGCGAGGAGCAGAAGGAGAAGATGTTAGGGTTTGCGGAGAAGATTGGTTGGAAGCTTCAAAGAATTAGCAAAGAGACTGAAGATGAAGTTGAGAGGTTCTGTAGAAGTGTTGGTGTGAGTAGACAAGTTTTCAAGGTTTGGATGCATAACCACAAGAACAATTCTTCCTTTAATTCTTCTAATTCTGCTTCCAATGGCAATGCTTCATCTCTCACTCAGTAGTATAATATTTTTTTTGATGACACAAAACATGCATCAAAAAGAAGCTAAGGTAGAGAGATCTTTATGTATCTTATAATCTTACCATTGCTTTAATTTGTGTCTTTTTTTTTTTAGCATTTTAATTTTTCCTTTTCTTTTTTTTTTTTTTTTATTTCCCTTCTTTCGGTGCTTGGTTGTATGTAACCTTAGTAACTTATATTATCTTCCTCATTGCATTGTCAGATAAGCTTGTTTATTTGTTTTTTCTTTTTTTTAAAAAAAATATTCAGATAAATATAGAGTGATAAGGTGAACATAGAAATGATATTTTAGAACCTATAATAATCACTAGCTATGGCCTCACAAATTAAAATTGATTTTATTTTCAATTGTTGGTGATGATTAAGCTAAAGACAATAATTTACTGTACTGCATATCATCATAAGCATGCCTCTATTATTATATTTTAATTTTGTTTGTATTTTAGGGACTAAATTTCAGGCAAAATATATATATATATATATATATATATATATATAAGGCTGCACTAATATATTCCAGCAGTAGCTATAATCAGTAGACAGTAATTAACAAGATTGATCTCTTTGAACGCTGTCAATCTTTTTCTCTCAAACGACGTTTAATTTTTTTCTAAAAGTTCTGTTAGATGGTAAATTTTTTTTTTATCAATATGTAGCCAACATTAATAATAAAAAATATATTCTGTCAATATGTATATATAGAATCATTATATTGTGGTTCTAAATTTTATGTGTATATCTGTTTGAAGAAATTGATAGATCATGAAAATTATCAATTCATTGGTGACCAAAGTTAATGACACTTTATAATTTCTGTTTCTCAAAAACAAAATGAGAATTTTTTTTTTTAATTTTCACGGTATCTCCTAATTTAATATGTTAAAGACTAATTATCATATATTTGAGTTTTATTTAAAAATTTGTCACTAATTAATAAATTATTGTATTCACAAAATAAAATTTAAATACATTAAATTAACTATTTGACCAATTTAAATTGATATATACATAAAAAAAATTCAAATACACCATATTTACTTAAATGAATAAATAAGCTAACTATTCGATCCACTCAAGTTGTTAATAAATTTTTTTTGGTTTAATTACTCTGTTGGTCCTATAGTTTTACGAAATTTTTAATTATGTCTCTATACTTTTTTTTTTCTTTTAATTAGGTCTCTGTACCAATTTTTTTATTCAATTGAGTCTTTATACTTTTTTTTTCTTTTATTTGAGTTCTTGCACCAATTTTATTTTTTTAGTTGGGTTCCTGTACAATTAAGTCAATTACTACTAAGAAGGACCTAATTGAAAAAAAAAATTTGGTGCAGAGACCCAATTAAAAAGAAAAAAAATATAGGAACCTAATTAAAAATTTGACGAAACTATAAGGACCAACAGAATAATTAAACTTTTTTTTTTCTAGGGCCATAATATGCTTTACTGCCTTGTCAAAACTCTTGATGTTAATTATTATATTGTATTTAAGTAGGCATTTTGAAGCTAAATGACATAAATTAGTCAATAATCAATTAATTTGGCCAAACTAATAAGATTAATGTCAGATCAACAATACGTGGTGGAATAAATTTTTGCATAAGTAGTTGGAGCCTGGAGGACCATTGAACCTGCTGATGGATTCAATTTTTACCTTTGTTTATACGCAATAAAAAGGGGAAACTGAAGGGATAAAAAAAAAGAAAAAAAGAAAAAAAATTCAAGTAGATCATGATTCATGCATATATATGTTGATGTCGCTTCCTCCACATACAACAATAAAGGAAGATACAATCAGAAAAGTTAATGGCTCCCACCCTTGCATTGTAACTTGCACTGTCTGATGAAACCATGTGCACTTTCATCAGATTAACTTCGCTATGATGTCCTTAGAATTCGGCAATCAACCAACAATTCTTTAGAAATTAGAAGAAGGGAAAATATATATAACATATTATTTTTTAATTTATTTTTATTTTTAATAGGAGGACGATACTAAATAATCATATTAATTACGATCTAATCTGATTGGATTGGAAACCCAATATATTGCAAAGCGGGTAGGGTTCGAATTTGGGTATAGAGTTAATTCTATCCAACTGATCAATTCACACTTTTTTTAATTTGTGATGGTTGAAAAATGTGTGAAAGATCCATCTTAAGAATCAATGGAACTACAATACCTATAAGAAATTATGATGTCTAATTAACTATAAGCAAAATTTAAACAATTTTTTAATAATTAATTTTAATATTTTTTAAAAATTAAAATTTAAATAATTATGATTAATTAGATTTTGAATAATTAGAATTAGACAAATAATCTTCACACAAATTCTAATCTATCTCTCTCTTAATTACTGTTGTTGCTCCTAATTAGGAGTGGAAAAAGGTCAGACGGCCTATCAGGCCTATAGCCTGGCCTGTGTTTGGCCTGACCTGACTTATTATAAAAGAGGCATAGGTTTAAACTCTTTTAAAAGTCTTAATATGTTAATAGGCTAGACTCAAACTTACTAATTAGTCTTATTAGCCTGTCAGGTCTGTCTGGACCTATTAAAACATAATTAAATATATAAATAATTTTTTATTATTAACAAAATTATAAAATATTTTAGATTTATTATATTTTATTATAAATATTTTTGTATATTTTAAATACTTTAAAGAATTAAAATTTCTTATAAATATTAATATGACATATTACATATAAATATTTTTATTAAAAATAATTTTTTAATAATATTTTTATTTTTATAAAAAAAACATATTAGGCCTTTTAACAGACTTCAAGTCAGGTCAGCCTGAATAACAGATGAGGCTTAATACTTTATAAAGAGCCTATAGCAGGATGCAGGGAAGACTCATGCCAATTAACCACATGACAGGTCAGGCCAGGCTGTTAAGAGCAAAGCCTGACCTGACTTGGCGTGTCTTGGCCTGTTTCCACCCCTGCTCATAACCCCACGCTGCGCTGTTTCGTCATGCTCCACTGTGCTGTCGCAGCACCAACCAGAGTTTGCATACCCCCATCGTCGTTGCAGGCCACTATACCCTCCGCCATTGATGCAAGACTCCTCGTGAACCAGAGCAACATGCCATCGCACTATCACTTCATCGTCTGATGATCAGTGGCCGCTCCTTGATGATGAAACCATCCCCAGTCATTGCGCTCCCTAGGGATGAATATGGATCGGATAATATCCACAAATCTGCTGTATTTATTCGTATCCGATATGCAAATTGCAGATATTATCCGATCCGCACTCTAATAGGATTGGATTGCAGATTGTACATATGTATCCGCAAATTCAATCCCAGATCCGAAAATTAAATTAAAAATTATAAATAAATAGAAATATATATACTCCTTTTAAAACTCATTCAAACAAAACCCTAATTCGAATCCCTCCCCTCTAGCTACGCCAACCCCTCTCCCCCAACTCATCTCACTCCCTCTTGACCCTGCTCTCTTTGCCAGCTCTTCCATCTTATTGTCTAACCTTGTCACCACAGTAGAGGTCTTCACCTCCTCACTCCTCCTCTGGGCAACCCAGACTGCCCAATCCTTTCTTCCTCAGTCTATCTGTTCTTCTTCTCCAGTCTTTTATGCCGCCCAGTCCTCTCCTTACCGCTCTCCTCCTCTTTGTTGTTCCAGTGTCCTTGAGGTTCGTCTCAGCATTTGCTTCGAGCTTTAACTTCTGACTTTTGCTTATTCTCTCGTCTATTTTTGCGTCTACTTCTTTGTCTTTTTCTTCTGTTTCACTTTTGTTTTCATTAAGTTTTGGCTTTTGGGTTTTGCTTCTATTTTCTTTAAGTTTTGGATTTTGGTTCTAGTTCATTTTTTATTTTAAATTTGAATTCTATCCGCTATTAAATTTAGATGTACTATTATTAAAAATGTTTGATTCTACACAGCACTCTTGTTATCTTGAATTTAGTACTATTATTAGCCAAGAAATTTTTAGTTCTTTAATATTCTCTACTGTTGTTTGAATTATGATTTTGGTTCTTTAAGAGAATTTTTAAATTTTTATTTTTTTATTTTTTAATTATGAGAAATTTTTTATGTTGTAATCGGATATATCCGATATCCGATCCGATCTGTAAAGTTGTGGATCAAATCCTAGGCTAAAA
Source organism: Arachis stenosperma (assembly GCF_014773155.1). NCBI lineage: Eukaryota > Viridiplantae > Streptophyta > Magnoliopsida > Fabales > Fabaceae > Arachis > Arachis stenosperma. The sequence goes on along the minus strand of NC_080381.1, from coordinate 126,330,599 downwards.
AGCGCGGATATTGAATCCGATTCGTTCTGATGATCTTAGCGCGGAACGGATCAAAATTTTGCTCATATCCGATTCAATTCGTGTGCAGTCCTAGCGCTCCCCCCGTCGAACTGTTGTTGCTGTGTCGTCGTCCTAGCGTGAGCTGCACGTGCGACTGTTCACATCATTGTCGTAGGGAGAAGTCGCGCGCGCGGGTGACACAATTATGCTCCCCTCTTCCGTCATCGTGCCACATTTGTCTCGTCCTCCCTCGCATCGCCATCCTCCCTCCGTTGTGATTTAGATTTTTTCGATGTGATTTGGATTTTTTTTTCATTTAGTTTAGATTTTTCGATATAATTTAAATTTTTTTTAGTGTATTGTAAGTATTTTTTCGTCCCTTAGTAGAAAGTGTATTGGGGTTTAGAATGTGGATGTTTTTTTAATTTTACAAAGAAAGAAACATCCACAATCCCTTGTGAATGAATTTAATGTGATTTGGATTTTTTTTTCTATGTGATTTGAATTTTTTTCCTATATAATTTTAAAAAAATTTCGATATAATTTTGATGTATTTTTATCTCTTAATAAGAAATATATTGGAGTTTATGATGCAAATATTTCTTTTACAAAGAAAGAAATATTTAGTTACAAAGAAGAAATATCTACAATCCCTTAAGAATGAATTTAATATAATTTAAAAAAATTATGTGATTTAGATGTTGTTTTATGTAATTTGGATTTTTTTTATATAATTGAAATATATTTTTTATATACTGTGGAGCTTTTTTATAGATATTAGAGTGGAATTTTTTTTAGTTAAAGTGAATTAGACAACCTCTAATTTTAAGTATCACAACACACCTATACTACACAGTCATTTACACAATATTTAAGTGTTTATAGTCAATATTTAGTGTAGTTATTAAAGTTTGAACCTAAATACAGCATATTAAAAAGCATATAATTTAACCAATTAAACTATACCTCAACTGCGAGAGGAGTTCAAATAGGAGTTAGTTGAAGTTGGTTGCACTTCTTGACTATCTAGCAAAGTTGATTAACTAATTAAGTCAATAACGAAGTGAGTGAATGTGAAACTATACAAACCTGACGTAAATGAACCATCCGATGAGAATAGCAAGGGCTTTTAACGAGGTTGGGCTTCTGGTGTTACATGTCGGACCAATGGTTTTGGGCCGTTGTTGTGATATATATTACTAAGGAATTTCTTTGGTGAGGAGTGAAGTTAGGTAAATAGTGAAAATTATAATTAAAGTTTTAAGGAGAATGTGTATTTTACATGATATTTTTATTTTTATTACCATAATATTATCTATATTATGTGTGTGTAATGTTTAAGGAGAATGTAATTAGTTCTTTTTTTATAATATTTGTATATAAATTTCAATTTTTGTAACTAATATGTGTTTGTAGATGCTTACAATATTAAAGACTAAATATGTTATGTTAGTTAAAATAAAATTAAAGAAGATATGTGGATTTGGTTGATAAAAATGTTATATAACTAACAAATATTATTATTTTGGACTAGTACTTAATCGTAATAATTTATACTCATATTTATAAAAGTTTGTATACATAAAATATATAATTTGTATTTATATTTATCAAAATTTATACACATAAATTAATACAATTTGTATTTATATTTTATTAAAATTTACACGTATAAATCAATAAAATTTATTTGTCGAAAATAATTTGATATTTATATTGATTAATTGATGACCAAAATTGCTAAAATTTGCTTAAATATTTTCTATTTGGCTGGTAAGATTGCATTTCTACACCTAGAAGAGGAACGGATTTTTTTTTTTTTGGTTGTCACGGAATCCCCCAACCTACAAGTCAAGTATTAATTTGTTGACTAGTGGGTTACTGGTACAAGACGGGATTTGAATATCCGATACTTGTTTAAGCGGATGAGTGAGCTGACCACTCTACCAAATTGAATAGGAACGAATTTAAAACCAATAAAATTATATACGCATCAAGTTTAGATAGAGTTAAATCCTACTCATCTCTTTCCATTGACGACCATAACTTAAATCCTACTCATCTCTTTCCATTGATGACCATAACTTTCAAGGTTTTGTTAAACAATAAAACCAGAAATGAAGATAAAAAAGAACATTATTTTCGACACAAAATATTGAATACAAGAAATTATATCAAAAAATAAAAAACAAAAATCTAAACATTTGGTAGAGCACAATATTGGTGAAAGCGTACCTGACCTGGCATGTTGCTAGTGCTGACGTTTCTGCTCTTTCAATTTAGGACAAAGGTTAGGAATGGACAAAGTACATGCATTTGAAATAATTGGCAACCAAATAATTGGTACATCACCACCTTTAATATTTATATATATATGCGCAACTTGCACTCACTTTGATCCGTATTCTCCCATTAATTCATATATCCATAAGGTGCTGGCTAGAAAAGAGTATCTAAATAGCATGTAGAGAAATATTGGGTTAATGTTCAAGATAGTAGTTGAAAGATGCGTCGTTTTTTGAATTCGTCTTTAAAAAGATTTATTAATTAAGTTGATTCTTTAAAAATTATAAATTAATTATGTTTGTCATTGAGTCACTTTATTAACAATTTTTATCAATGATTAATAATGTCAAATGTTAATTGAAAGTTAGCATATATGACATCTTATGTTTAATTGGACGTGTGCTAATAAGATATATTTATAAAAATCTATTAATTTAGCTCTTAGATTATAGTGGAATCAGGGTTTATATAATTGAAAAAAAAGACTAAATTGATAAATTTTTATAAATAATATATTTGATTGACATTTAATTAGACATATTAGTGTTATGTATGAGGTTAGTTAATATTTTACATTATTAATCGTTAATGAAAATTGTTAATAGAATGATAAAACGACAAACATGATTAATTTGTAATTTTTAAAAGATTAATGTAATTGATAAAATTTTTCAGAGACGAATACGAAGAACAACATATTTTTTACAGAATAATTTAAACTTTAACCAAAGAAATATTACATGCAAATTACAACTAACCCATTTTCTTAATACACACGACAAAAAATTCGTCGGATACCATCGGATTTACTAAAAAAATCACTGGTAATATATTTACCGTTAGAATTACTATTGAAATAAATCCGATGGTATAAAATTTGTCGATAAAATTTTACCGTCAATTTTTTTCGTCTGCCACTAATTATTGGCGAAAATTTTTTTCTAGTAATTTTTACCATATATTTTTCTTCCAGTAAATCCGATGATAATATATCATTAATTAATAATTACATTAAAAACTACCAGCAGATTTAACCAATGGTAAACTTAAATTTCAAATTTTTAAAAAAATCTTAAATTAAAATAGAATTATTGAAACAAAATAAAAAATAGAATTAAAAATAAGAATAATAAAGACAGCTTGAAACACAATTATTAAAACAGAATTTAAAATCAAACTCATAAACAAAATTTCAAACATAGAAACATCAAATTAGAATTAAAAAAAATCTTAAATACAAACAAATTAAAAAAAATCCTAAATCAAAATAGAATTAAAAAAATTCTAAATCAGATATTGTTTGTGCTTGCTGCTGCTATGCGTGGAGGACGATGGCGACTGTTGGTGTGTGGAGGTCGACGGCAACTGCTAGTGTGTGGCGCTGTGGAGGAGGACGGAATGAGAAGCCCTTTAAGGATGGGAAGGAAAAGGAAAGGGTTGCATTGCCGCGCTACGCAAGTCAGGGTGTTGTGGAGTGGCATCAACGGCGGAGAAAGGGGACGAGCTTCGTCGTTGTGATAGGCTGAGAGAGTGAGAGGAGATTTGGTGTTGGGAGAGTGAAAGTGGGGGATTTTCGGCGCTATGAAGAGTTAGACTAAAGAGGTGATCTTTTGGAGGCTGTTGGTGGCGCCGGTCCTAGCAGATGGGGCTATCGAGAGAGAGAGAGAGAGAGAGAGAGAGAGAGAGAGAGAGAGAGAGAGAGAGAGAGAGAGAGAGAGAGAGAGAGAGAGAGAGAGAGAGAGAGAGAGAGAGAGAGAGAGAGAGAGAGAGAGAGAGAGAGAGAGAGAGAGAGAGAGAGAGAGGACGCACAATTTCAATTTAGGACAAAATTATCGTCAGATTTATCAATAGAAAAATTCGATGTTAATGTATTGCGCATGACCAAAACGTAGCGTTAAATATTGCACCAACTAATCTTTTTTTCTGTCTAAATATTACTGGCGAATTTATCGTCAGAAAATAGAATTTGACGATAAGTTTTTTATCTGACGAATTTATTATCAAATTCGCTGATAAACCCAATACTAACATCTGACGCTAAATTCAATGATAAATTCAACAATATTCAACATTTTTCTTCTAGTGACACCACAATAAATTTGTCTCAATGTCAATTTTTTTTTTTTAGTGATGCTTTAAAATATAGCATAAAATTATTTATCACCTCACTTTTGTAATGATAGTATTTGTTCATAATTTTACTTACAACTTTGTGTTATATTTATAACAATATATAAATAGAATTAAGAAATTTGGTGTCCAATTCTTTTTTATTATTTTACCCCTATGCACTATAATCTAAAATTTCGTGTAATTATTTCTATTATAGAGCAGTTTCTATTATCACAGAATCAGTTTGTATATACCATTATTGTTATTTCTACTATCCCATATATATTGTTCGTATTCTTATATTATTATTATTATTATTATTATTATTATTATTATTATTATTATCATTTTTTTCTTTGTATTTTCATTCTCACTCTTTTTTAATTTTTTCCTCTATTTATATTAAAATGAATGTTCACTACAAAATTTTACATAGACACCAAACTTCTTTTTTGCAATTATTTATCTCTATTTTATTATTATATTTATGTTTCCTTTTTTCACTTGGAATTTTTTTGTTTCTTCTTTTTTTTTTTTTTTCAATCATAACATACATCATTGCAAACACAATATAAAAGCAAGCATAATTTGTTTACTTTTATGTTAGTTTATTTATATTATTTATTTTGGATATTCTATTTTAGTGTTATATATAGTTTGCTCTTACTCAAATTATTTTAGTAAATATTTTTTGTAATGATAAAAAAATATTATGTATAAAGATAATATTTTTTCTATTTTTCTTTTTCTCTCTCTTATTAATTTAATTATTATTTTTTAGTTAAATATTAATTTTATATTTTAATTTAATTTTATATATTAATTGTGAAAATTTCTTAATTTATTTTGTTTACATTTATTTTTATTTTTATTTTTATTTTTTAATAAAATTTTTTCTGTGTAATATTATTTTTTAGCATATAGCACTGAATATAAGAAGATTCAATAATATAATTTTTTAAATATTCTCACATTTATTTACATATTTATATATATGTATTTTTATTTTTAATTTTTTATTAATTAAATTTGTTCTTTACGTTCTTATTTATCTACAATATAGTATTGATGAAAATGTAACAACATAATAAAATTCAATAATTTAGTTATTTAAATATTTTGACATTATACAAATCTATATAAAAATATCTTGTTATTTGAAATAATTTAAGATAACTGAAATATTACGTAAATATTTGTTAATACATTTGTAAAGACTATTTAATTAAATTACATAACTTTATAGAATATTACAAATATTTGTTCTTCAAACATAAATTTAAGTAATTTAAAATATGTAATACCCTAACTTTTAGCACTTTGTGTTCGTGCTAACATTTTGTTTGGATGGAAGATGAGAAATAAGGGGAAAGAAAATGGAAAAAAGAAAAATGGAAGAAAAGAAAATAAAAGGAAAAGTTGATTTTTTTTTTATATTGTTTGGATGAAGAGAAAATGGGAACGGAAAGAAAATAGAAAAAAAAATTTGTTTGAATAGAAAGAAAAATAAGAAGAGAGAAAATCATAACTAAGTAAAATTACATTAATACCCTTCTTTATATTATATATAAATAATGATATACCAATGTATTTTTACCATTGTTTATATTTTTTCTACCAGTTTTCATCTCATGTCCGAGAAGAAAAGTTTTGATGGCTTCCGTACCATTTTTTTGTTTTTCTCCCAATTTTTTATCCTGATCCAAACAGAGGAAAAGTTAATTTTCCATCCATTTTCCATCCTTATATTTTCTTTCCACTCAATTTCCTTTAAACCAAACAATGCGTAAAAGTCCGAGCGCTACTAATCTCTATTCCTTTAATTATACATTATGTTTATTTAATATTGAGCTTTCGCGAATATGAACCGAAATTTTTAATTAAGACAAGATTTTCAAAATACAAGTCCTATCTCCTCTAAAAACCAAAAGAATAAATGAGGAGGGAAAAATAAAATCTAACTCAACTTGTAAACATAATCTTCTATGCTCCTGTAACTCTGCACTAAACCTTCACACTTGTAACTAAAAGGGGTGAAAATAGGGGATAAGAATTGAAAAATTCTTAATAGGGTCGGGATGTATAGTTATACTCATTTTATTACCATAGCCAACAGTAATGGATAATAGAATACATTTAGACTTAACAAACAAAGAACACAGAAATCAAACAATCATATAGCACACCCACAATCACAAGAAACACACTCACAAACAAATATGCGCAAACAGGTATGATGCATCTCTATATCCCTATTGCATGTAATGAGCTCATTTGTCGATTTCGACCCGCTCCTGACGTAACTCAGCAACCTTTGTCTGAGTTTGGTTTCCAATATCATAACCTCTGTAAGCAACCTCTTCTTACAGGTGCAACTCTCTGGAGCCGATGTATGCAAACATAACCTCTGTAAGCAACCTCTATCTTACAGGTGAGGCTCTCTCTAGCCAATGTATGTATCGATAACCTCTGTAAACAACCTCTATCTTACAGGTGTGATCATTCTCTGGATTTGCCGATGTATCTCTGGAAAGTAAATCTTGGTGGACTCACCACCATATCTTTGCTCGTTTTCAGCAGGTAGACAATTATCTCATCTCGTTCTTTCTTTCTTTCTTTTCTTTTCTATTCTTTTTCTTTTAAAACCAAAACCACCTCTTTATGACATTTTTCAAAACCTTTAAAATAATTCCACTTAAACCAATTCTTCTTTCAAAAGATAAAGAGAAATCATTTACTAGTTAAACCCCTTAACAAAGACTCTAAACTTTAGGGGAGCGACAACCCACCTCATTTTTTAAAGTTTATTGGAAATACTTAAGAATCATTGTTTTCTTAAATTGAGTTAATCAAATAAAGTTTCTAAATCAAATCAAAACCAAAGCATACAAATCGGAGGTTCCAGACCAATGTCAAAGTTCTATCCTTAAAATGAATTCTTTAATTTTTTCCAAGACGCCGCAAAATGAAATTGTTCAGTCAAAATTCAATTACTTTTAAAGTTTACTAAACCCCTCCGAATGAAATTTTTAAGTCAAATTCAAAACATAAGCCATTTTCATATTTAAATCAACCTTTAAATATAATACTTCTCTTAAATAATTTAAAATCGTAAAATAATTCTTTTCTAAATAAATCGAACTTAAAACATATACTTTTCTAAAATGAATTAATAAACTCGAAACATTACTATTTTCTTAATAAATCAAAAATCAAATAATATAACCTCTCAAATTCAATCTTTTTCAAAATAATATTTCAAACAAAGTCTTAAATTTTATAACAAAATTTCGGCAGCATCTCCCCTAAAACTTAGACTTTACCACCCTTTTCGGGTCCCATCCAAACCAATTCTCAAATTCTTTTAAATCGTTTCCAATAAATCAAAACCATTTCTAATATAAAATAAATTATAAAATTAAACCAATTAAAATCCAACCGCTTCCAAAATCATACTATTTCTATATCTCAAAGCATGTCATCAATTTATTTCTTTTTAAATCTCAATGTCATCATAAAATCTCACCAATTCTACTTGATTACCAACAACATTTCAGTCTCAATTCATCAAAATAATTTGGTTCTTAGCTGAACTTAAACTGACTAAACTTAAACTAATCACAAATATCAATATATCACAAAATTCAATATAAATTCAGTCAAATTCAATCAATAATCAATGAAATAAACATTCACTTATCAAATTCACATTTAATTATTATAAAGTTACCAAAATCCTACCTTCGTATGAAATCAAAATACTCGAGGCTACGAAAAAATTTTCTGATCGAACTGTCGAAGAAAAAAATATCAGAAATTGTCTGTACTTCCTAAAACTCCAGTTGACTGAACTCAAGGAGTAGGAAAGCTACATCACCGTCAACTTCCACCAATCAAAAGTAACGCCAACATATAAAAAAGGAGTATACGAATATTTTTATCAGATTAAATTTTTTATTGGGATTAAGAATCGCAAAAAATCAAATGCCCGAAGATCGAAAGTTCCATGATTTCTCATTCTCTCTCTGACGGCCATTCTTTCTTCAAAATGAAACATGCACGGTTGGTTTTGGCTATGAGAACGATGATGATTAATGGTAATAATTATGGCTTATTTGGTTTGGTGACACACGGGGCGGGTGTCATCCATAAGCCACGTGTTAAGTTATAAAGCTGTTGAGTTGGCAGTTCAAATTATAAATATCTTAAACGGATAACTATAAAAATTAGATATATTAAAACACAAGTAATAATATATATGAGTTACTAATATAAATGACATTAGTAATATAACGATAAAAGATATACGGTAAAACATTAGTAAAGTTAAATTTATCGAAAAATATCGATATTTATTAATATCGGCAGATATTGAACTCGATAATAATATTATTAACTAAATTCTATTTTTAAATTAAAAAATATCAATTACTCAAATTAAAATATACATATAATTTTTATTATTTATAAATTACTAAAATTATAGTTATAATTATGTAAAATATTTTATCATAACAAAAATATATAAGAATATAAATTTAATTCAATTCAAATAGTATAAATTAATTTAATTATTTTTAATAAAATAATTTCTAAAAATAAAAAATCTTAATTTATAAAATAAATTATAATTTATTTATATTTATATTTTTAATATTGAGAATCGTTACAAAAATATACCTATTTATAAATAGTAACAATTATAACTGCCATTTTAAAATGCAAAAAAATAATATAATTATTATTTAATTTATCTTCAATTGCATTACAACTATCTTTTATTTATATATATATATATATATATATATATATATATATATATATATATATATATCTTCTATCTATATTGTCATCTTCTTTATCACACTGAATATAAACAGTATTTTTTCTCTATCTTTCTTCTATTTAATCTTATTAGTCTCACGTGTACAAAAAAATAGTTTTCATAATCTCCTGTAATTAACATGTAATTTTCTTATTGCATCAACATTTACATTATTTTTTTTCTATCTTCTCCTACTTCTGGTCATGTAAGTTATAATTTATTATTTTTTCTGCCATATATCTTATGTTTTGTTCTAACTATTAATTTTTTATAACATTTTTTATTTTATTTAATTTAATTTTTTATTTATTTTGAAGTGTTGAACATGAATAAGATCATGGATACAAAATCTTTTTAACATTGGAATGAAATTAATTAGATGAAAAAGTAGAACTCTACGTATGTTATTCAAGGTCAATTACAAAGGTAAAATTTCATAATATATTTAGTTTGAACAGTTATAGTTACTAATCAACAAGTGGCCTGAGAGAATATATTTAAATTAAATTTGAGTAATTAACCCTAAGTATTGGACACGTCATTTATTGAATTTTTTTCTTTTAGAAAAAATGTATGTATTTATGAGTTATGTTTTAGTTTTATGATAGACACAGATGCTGTCTTCCACTAAAATATCATGGTTCATTTTACATATATATTCATTCATCTAAATTTATTCGTGGAGTATTTTACAAAAATTATATTTAAATAATTTTTGTTTATCTTATAACTATTTTATAAGAGTGTAGATAAATAATATAAGAATTATGAGACTTTTTTAATTTATTTTTAAAGTAGAGCTTACTTTTGAGTGTAACAATTATCAACTAATACATAGTGAGAATTAATTGCTATCGAAAAAGACAAGATGGAAAAAGAATTCGAAAAGGAGGAAAGAAGAGAGAACAATTCAATATAATAGTGGTGGTGGACAATGATAAATATGTATTTAGAGAATAATAAAAAAATAATGAAAAAAATTAAAAATTCAGAAAAATAATAAAACTAAAGATAAGATCTTAAATACAAAATTAAAAGAAATAAAAAAATTTTAGCTATTAAAATTATATAAAAAAAAGTACTTTAAATATAAATTTTATATCTGTTTTAAATTAAATAAGATTGAAAAAAATAAAAAAATTACAAAAAATTTATAAATTTTTATCTTGATTGTTACACATAATAATAATATAATGAAAGTATTATACTTGAATTAATTTAAGTTTAATTATTTTATACATTAAAAAATTATATAACTTATAAATTTTTTATTTTTATTTTTTATTTATCAATAATTTATTATTTATTATTTTTAATTTTTATCTCAAATTTATAAATTAAAAATATAAAAATTAATTTTCTAAAAATATTAGGAAAAAAAATTAACAATATAGTAGTTGCTATTCTATTTTAAAATTAAACAAATTTTAAGAAAACCTTAAGAGTTTTATTATTTGGAGAAATAGAAGTTGAGATATTAAATCTAGAGAAAGATTAAGAATGATTACAAATAGTATTGAGAGTAAGAAAATTACTCAATAATATTATTTTTTTTATAAATCAATTATATATGTTAATAAAAGTTAAAATAGTAGTGTATATATAATATTACTCTTTTATAAAGATATAATATATTTGGTATTATTTTTTAATTATTATTTTCATAATTATTGACAAATTTTGATAATTTGAACAAATCTTTTGAATGTCTGATATCTTAAATTTTTTCTTCAAATGATAAAATATGACTTAATAAGTAAGTGTGAAAAATAAATAACTATATAATAGTTATATCTAAATATTCAAATCAAACAAGAAAAAAAATTCCTTTAACAAATTTTCAACAACTCAAAAGTTAATATAATGGGTAGTTATAGATCAAAGTGAAAAATAAAAATGAGAGTTGTGATAATAATATAGTGGTAATTAATTGCGGTCGAGGTGAATAGAAGAAGAAAACAAAGAAGAAAAATAAATCAAGGCAACATAATAGTGACAACGACATAATAATAGTTATGCATGTATAAAAAATGATAAGAGAAAAAGATAACAGTGAGATGATATAATCAAAATAAAAATTAAAAATTTTAAAAGATTAATGAAATTAAAGATGTTCAATTTAAAATTGAAGAAATAATTTTTTTATCTATTAAAATTATACAGGGAGATAAAAAGTATTTTAAATATAAATTTTTAAATTTGTTTCAACTTAAATATAGGATTGAGAAAATAAATAAATATAATAATATTTATAAATAACTAATCTAACAAATAATATTAGTAAATTTTTATCTTAATTTTTTTACACATAATAACATAATTCTTTTTTTTAGTCTTACTTTTTTAATTCAAATTTATTTATTTTATGTATTTTACCTGTTAAATAACTTTAAATATTTTATTTTTTTATAATTTATTTTTTAATTATTAATATTAAATTTATAATTTTAAAACTAAAAATATAAAAATAATTTTTTAAATTTAATTAAAAAAACGACTGAATAGATGGATATGATAATGTTTGTTGAGCCGCGAGTTTAAAATTAAAAAACGTGGCAATATAAAACAATGATGTATGGTCACGCTTTTTTTCTTTTTTTTTTTCGGTTTAAAAAACGTGGCAAAAAACATGGAAAATACAACACACAATCTATTCATATAAAAATTAAGAATAAATTACCATTTATATCCGATACAAACGCTGATAAATGTATCTATATAAGAATAAAACGATAATTGTAATTATGGAAAATGGCTTCCGTATGTCAAGAGTACACAATTGGTCCGTTAGAGTATTTTTGACATACGAAATCTATCTTTCATAGTTATAATTGTCGTTTTATTTTTATATGGATACATTTGTCAGCATCTGTATTTTTTATGGATACAAATGATAATTTATTCAAAAATTAATACCATTATTATTATTATTATTATTATTATTATTATTATTATTATTATTATTATTATTATTATATAAACTTTTGACTAAACTTGTAGTAGTCTAATATTGTTTAGTTACAAATAAGAGTAAACACTCAATCCGGACCTTGTCTATTTTTAAGAAGGACAAAGTGATTATCTAAAAAAAGGACATTTCGACCCTCAAGTTTTTTATCTTGGGACAATACGATCTCTCTATTAAAAAAATTATTTAAATAATAATAAAAATTAATTTTGTAGGGGTTTTATTTGTATTTTGTGGGAATTTTAAACCTTCACAAAATTATTTTCAATAATATAGTTAATTACTACCACTAGTACCACTACCTTCTTCATCCTCATTATTATCGCTCCTACTTCAATTATTTTTATTGATTTATCATCATTATTATCTCCTCTACCGTCATCATCACTAATACTAATATTATCAACATTAAAGTTCTCTTTGTTCATTTTTTATTCGATGTTATTTTTTTTAAAAAAAGTATTTGTACTACAATTATTATTTTTTTGTGCCATCATTTTCATTGATAGTTTTTCTTCACTTAACCACCATTGGTGAAGGAGTTTTTCAAAAATAAATTTATTAATAGTTTGTGAAGGTTTAAAACCCCCCACAAAATTTATTTTTATTATTATTTAAATAATTTTTTTAACAAAGAGATCGTATTGTCCCAAAATAAAAAGGTTGAGGATCAAAATGTCTTTTTTTTTAGATAAAAATCATTTTATCTTTTGTAAAAATTGGACAAGGATCGAATTAAGTGTTACTCTCCAAATAATCAAATGAGTTTAGATTAGATGAATTAGGTTATGTATCCTCAGTAGCACGTGGTTGATTATATATAATATTTACATGTTAACTATCATTTTACCAATCACTAATAATGTGTTTAGAATCACATATATAAAATATATTCATAGAAGGAGTTGACTTGATACAATGATACGTAAATAAGTATTTTTGTTTGGAAGGCTAAAAAGTAGATAAATTAAAAAAAAAACATACTACGAATGCAGATGTATACTTTGTTAATTTTTATAATTTCGTTAAATTTGTAATTAGATTTTTATATATTTTTTAATTAGTTTCTTATATATATTGTTTTTAATTTTGTAATCAGATTATTATAAATATAAAAATGTTAGAATTAACAGAATATTTTTTCAAATTAAAAGTATTTACAATTAAAAATCTAATTAGATATGTGGCTATATATTTTATAGAGAAATATTCTATTATTTTTAATGTTTTTAATATAGTGTAAAAACTCAATTAAAAAAAATAAAAAACTATTTGTAAATATGATAAAACTAGAAGAATCGATCAACATAATAATTAAATTTTTATTTATACAATACTCCTCTAAACATCTTATCGGTATATATATTCTATCGTGTTTTACATAGAATCAATCAAATCATGAATATTTAGAGACTAATTAAATTCATCCTTGAAATTGATAGTTCTTATACGATGACTAAAGTAGGTGTGGAATTTCTTTTGAAGGACTAACAAGATATACTAAAAGGGAAAGTATATTTTGAAAATGAAAACTACTGTCCGCATTTCCTCATCGTGTTAGTTTTCGTTTAGCGGTTTAGGTTGAATAGTCATTTCAAAGTATGGACATTGTAAAGAAATTTTTTAATATAAATTTAATGTAATTCATCTCTCATATGTAAACAAACTTAAAATTTGATGCGTATATTCATTTAAATCTTGTTTATAAATTAATTTTGAATTATGCTAATAATCTTTCTGATTTGTGATGAATTAAAAAATGTAAAGTCTGATGAGGTGATGTTATGTAATTGGATGTTTAAGATTATATTTGTTTTTCTCTTAACCGGTTAAGCCCGCCCTGAAACATCAAAGACAGGATGAGGGAAGCACAACGTAATGGATGGTGGTGTGATGAGTGTGGGAGTGGAAGAGTGGCAGAAGCAGCACTAAGCGGAAAGAGAAATGAGAATTGAATTGAAGATGCATCCAAATCCAATGGAAGGGAGAAGTTCCATGTCGCGCATGTTATAAGAAGACACCATCATATCACTCCTCACAATAACAGGTTCTTTGCAGGTCCGGATGGAGAGCTAAAATCCATGCATCAAAACTCAAATGGCCCCACACCCTTCGCCAGAAAACGACGGATCCATCACGCCAATCACTTTCGGGGATTCTCTTCACGTCCTTTCATGCAATATTGCCAACAAATATGTGACACTCATAATCATGATGCACATACCAACGTCAAATAAATGCAAAATTAACAGGAAAAAACTGGCTCAATTTTATGGACATGGAGCCTGTATGTGAGCTTTTCATCGATATGAAATCAAGGAGGGCTAGACATGTATGTGGGGCAGAATTTTGGCAGCTTTTGGGAGAAGAACTCGGACCGTCCGAGTTCTTCGTTTGTGAATTTCCTAAACCCGAAGACGCATGGTCCGATTTGGGGTGGGGAGGGAAAATGGTTTGGTGCGGATAAATCGGACCCTGCGATATGGTTGAGTTGGAAGAGAACTCGAACGGTCCGAGTTGCATGTAGCGGAAGTTGATTGGAGTCGAACCCTCCGTTTTGGCTAGGGATGGCAGAACCGGTTTATGAAAACGCATGGTCCGATTTGGTTGTTTAATATATTTTTGAATGAAGTTAACCTAGTCGAATGGTCCGAGTTGAGTATAGAGTCTATATAAAAGTGTGCAACGAGTTAGTGTTAGGTTACCCGTCTTCTTCCCCTTCTTCAGCGCCGCTTCCTCTGTTTCGTATTTCTGGGTCTCTTTCATACTTGTTCTAAATCACAGAAGTTAGTAGTTAATGTTATGTTTTTTTTTTCGTGAGTAGGAGAAATGAGTGATAGAGTACTACTAAAGGTGTATTATTTTGGTCAAATTTTATTACAAACGTCTGAAGGGGTAAAATTTATTTGTGAAAATCCACTAGATGTTGTTATTCCTTTTATCATTTCCTTTGAAGAACTCAAAGGTTTGATCTGTGAGAAGACTAATTCTGAGAGGGCAAAAAAAATATCATGTGTTCTATACAGATATCCCATACTGGTATTTGGTGGGTTTGTCCAATTTCAAACAAGATATGTGACGGATGAAGCGAGCATGCAGGAGATATTTTCAATGTATATTGAAAATCGGGCCCAGATCTCGTTTATCGAGTTGTATGTTGAGTTTGAACAATCTGAGGCTGACCGAAACATTCTACAGGAAGATTATAATAGTGACAGTGAAGAAGAGTTCGAAAGCAACTACGAATGTGTTGGTGCAGATGGAGATGAAGATCATGGTGACGGAAATATGGATCCAGATGTGACAGAGGTGGCAGATGCACTCGCAAACGATATGCCGTTTGGGGAGCCTTCATTCATGCGAGTTCTGGACTTGGAAGCCATGTATGTTCCGGAGTTTCCGGAATATATGACTGCAGGTACGTTATAAAAAAAATAATAGTTTTTTTTATTTAGTTATTAAATTATTTATGAATGAATTAGTATTTATTAACCATTATTTTAGCATGCGTTGATGTCATGTATGTGCTAGACATTGAACCGGTTGACCCGATCTTATGTAAAAAAAAATTAAAAAATAGTAAGAAGTTAAAAAAATAAAAGTCAACATATGTGTTCACTAACATTTGAAACATATAACGTTATTTTAAACTAATATAGAACATAGAAGTTAATATTTTATTATTATTTATGTTATACACTATAGGTATTGGGTAGAAAATAATAATAAAATTCTCTACATTACGAAAATGAAAGTTAACGTGTGTTTGTAGATATGACTTAGAGAACCGGACCGGTTAGTATTTGGTTTATCGGGGTTGACGGTCGACCCGATCGGTCTGGGCCGGTTTTTTACATCTGACGTTCATGTCGGTATTTGTGAAAAAAGTTACCTAGTAACATGATGTTAGGGTCGGATTTATATCATACTTGATGCAGTTAATATTGATTTAGTAGGGTTTTGAAATATATACGTATTTATTGAAAATTTTTCCATGCTGGTTGTCCTAGCAGAAGTTCCTATTGTCGTAGATGGTGAATTTGCTGTTGGGATGGAGTTTAGTTCCCGGGAAGCTGTTATTAAGGCAATAAAAGAGTATACCATACGACGAAGCATAGACTACCGGGTGTATGAGTCTGAGCCTTTGACATTTTATGCCAAGTGTACACAGTATGGGTCAGGGTGTGATTGGCTTATCAGGGTTAGTCTGATCAGCAGGAAGTATTGTTGGGTTATAAGGAGGTATAATGGTAGTCACACTGGTACCAGAGCCACCATTTCACAAGATCATTCGAAGCTGGACTCCATCACAATTGCAGAAGCAATAAAGCCATTGGTTGAGGCTGACCCCTCCTTAAAGGTAAAATCGGTTATAGCAGAAGTGCAATCGAAGTTCAACTATACTGTTAGTTATCGGAAAGCATGGTTGGCTAAGCAAAGGGCAGTAGAAAAAATATTTGGAGGTTGGGAGGCATCGTACGAAGCGTTGCCTATATGGTTTGAGGCCATGTGTCATAAGGAGCCATCAGTTGTTGTCTATTTTGAGACTATGCCTGCATACCAAGGCGATGACTTGGTCGGTCATATTCGGGTACTGCATAGAGTATTTTGGAGTTATTACCCCTGTATCAGGGCATTCAGACATTGTAAGCCAATTGTCCAGGTGGACGGGACTCACTTGTACGGAAAGTATAAGGGTTGTCTCTTAGTCGCAGTTTCACAGGATGACAACAACAATATCGTCCCAATTGCGTTTGCTATTGTCGAGGGAGAGACTTCTGATGCATGACACTTTTTTCTTAGTAACTTGCGTCAACATGTTGTCACTCGGGATGGTGTGGGACTAATATCCGACCGACACAAATCCATCAATGCAGCTGTGGAATGGAGTAACGGAGCCTGGTCACCTCCTAGAGCTTTTCATATGTTCTGCATCAGGCATATAGAGTCGAATTTTCTGCGGAAATTCAAGGCACCGTACCTCCAAAAATTGGTCGTCAACATAGGTAACCATTTACTAAATTTAAGTAACTTATTAACAGTTGTTAAACATTAATATTTGTTTTCGACATTTATAATTTATCTTTTTTTTTGTTGCTATCCTCTAGGATATTCCAGGACGGTGCGGGAGTACGAAGTGCGTTACCAGCGATTACAGGAACGGGGGAAAGCGTATACTAACTGGTTAAACCGAATTCCTCGCGAACAGTACGCATTGGCGTTTGATGGTGGATACCGATGGGGTCACATGACAACGAATCTAGTGGAATGCATCAATTCAGTGTTGAAGGGTGCACGCAATCTTTCCATTACTGCTCTTGTCAAGGCAACATTCTACAGGCTAAACGAGCTTTTCACCAGAAAAAGAGCAGAGGCAGAAGCGCGGATTAATGCTAGCCATGTGTTGTCCGAAGTCGTGACCTCGAAATTGCATGCAAACCAACTTGCATCAGGAAACATACAGGTCAGTTGCTTTGACCGGCAGAATGAGGTCTTCGAGGTGCGTGAGATGCCAAGCGGATTGGAGTTTGCAGTCGATCTATGTGGCCTTCGATGTGACTGTGGTGAGTTCCAGGTGGACCGAATCCCCTGCAGACATGTGTTCGCATGTTGCGCAAACCAGCGACTGGATTGGAAACTATATGTGCATGATGTGTATAAGATGGACCAAGTTCGGCGGGTGTACCGAGCAAGATTTAGGCCACTAGGTAACCCGACGACATGGCCTGCGTACAACGGTCCTCGCTACGTACCGAATCCGTATCTGAGACGTGTCTCGAAAGGGCGCCCCAGGATGACGCGCTTCTTGAATGAGATGGACACGCGAATGTTACGTCGTCCTAGGCGATGTACGCTATGTGGAGCTGAGGGATACAGTCGTAGTAGATGCCGTCAGTCAGCTGGTAAAACTGCCGACGGAGATGCTCAGTAGGTTCACATTGTGGTAGGTGTAGAACGTCACTAGTATGGCATGGGTTGTCATTTTGAGGTAACTTGACCTGATATGTGTAACATTGTATAATGTTTTTAATTTGTTTTTATCTTAAAACGGTTTTTATATTGTAATGTTTTTCTGAATGAACCGGCCGGTCCGGTGCACAGATATTCTGGTTGCACTTGCCGGTCCGTAACACATTTTTCTTGATTGAACTGGCTTGTTCGCATCACAGGTCTTCTCATTGAAGCAGCCGGTCCGGTTCACAGGTTTTCTAATTGAACCGGCCGGTCCGGATCCACATGTCTTCCAATTGAACCGGCCGGTTCGGTTAAAAGCTATCCTGAGTGAACCGGCAGGTCCGCATCACAGTTTTCCTGGTTGAGCCGACCGGTCTGGTAATCAGGTGTTCTGGTTGAATCGGCCGGTCTGGTTCAATCAGTTTTTCTGAATGAACCGGCCGGTCCGGTTCAAAGGTTTCATTACTGATCCAGCCAGTCCGATCCAAAGCCGTACATATACAATACCTGTAGCTTAATACGTAGTCAAGATCAATAATACCTGAATAGTGTCCGTAGTGCATAAATACTCTAAACATACAACATAAATGTAGTGCGTACATACTCTAAACATACAACATAAATACAACATAGTCCAGGTGATTACTACTTAAATAAATAATTTACAACACAACTACTTTCTCATGGCCCACTTCACATCCTTGACAAAATTCTTGCATTTCTTGGCCGCCTTTTTGAAGACAGATGGAGTGTAGCGACTAGCACTGCGACGTGGTGGATCAATCCTCAGATTGTAACCTTTGGAGGTTTCATCCGGAGTGTGTGCCTGACCTGTATACAATTTATAAAAAACAATTAAATGTAGTGCATCAGGTAATCAAAGCAAGACATATACCACATATCATTTACTAAAAGTCAAAAAGAGATGCCAGTTATGAACAAAAAATAAATAAGTAATGGAACATGTAAAGTAAAATACAAAACATAATACCATCATTACGAGATTCCTCATCCTCATCGAAGTCCTCTATTTCATCATCCTCATGATCCTCCTCATCATCCGGGTCATCTACTAGATACGCACCTGTCTCTCTCTCGAGTGTGTTAGCATTTTCCTCAATGAGTCCCATGGAAATACGGTTAGGATTCTGACTAAAAAAAGCTCCGCGTCCACCATCACTCCTACTAGAGTCAACTGACACAAACCACCCAGAAGCAACCGATGATGTATGGCCCGGATACCTCGCATCCAATGAATACCTACCTGCCATGAACTCAGGCTGATGTCCATATTGTGATAGTCCAGGATCTGCAGACATCAACCCAAGCAACTGGCTAAAAGAACCTCCTTCTCCTGTTTCAAACTGTGAGGTTCCCCAATATTGTTGACTTATTAGAACTGATGGGGGGAACTGTGTCTGAGGTACATAATGGCTTGAGGACTGAGGTTGTTCTTCTGGAATCGGGTTTGGAGGTAATATATGCGGCGAATGTGGCTCTTGTACTTGATTGTCATCATCCATATCCTGACTACCCTCATCGGTATCCTGATTATCCTCATCCAAATCCTGATCACCTTCCTCCATATCCTGATCACCTTCATCATTATCTTGACCCACAAGATTTGACAAGTTCAAGTGGTCCCCATATTTTGATCGGTACCAATGCATGTAACTATCTAGTAGATGATGTGAAGGCATGGGAAGCTCAGATAGAATGTAGTTATACCTGTTTGACCAATGCATCACCCAATTTGAATGACTCGGTTCCGTGGCCCAATTAAGATTCTTGGGACCCTTCAGGGTTTCTCCATGCGCCTTCTCTAGATTCCGCTCTTGACTAGGTAGTCCCTGAACAAAACCAAACTGTCGCCTAAACCTATCGGTAGCATGCCACTCGATACATTCAAATGATACCAACGGAACTGTAGCACTCCAAACCACCGACTGCATGTAGATTTCAGGAGGAATGATGTTCGGATCCACCCGATCCACAGCATAAGCAACCTAAACAAACTGGAAAAAATAAAGGAACCTCAACATAACAGTCCACAACGCCAATTACAATAACAATGCTGTATAATTATGTCTCAGACCCTAAACCGAAAACTAATACTACTTTAATTAAAACAAACCTGCCCTTCCTGAAGTTCATCAAATGCCTTCCTAAAGTGAGCTAACTTCATATATCTATATCTTCGGTCACCACGCTCCCAGTTCCGCCACCTATTATGATATATTCAATTACCTCAACTACCATTAAATGAATCTTAAATATCAAGATACGGGTACATTGTAACAAATTATTACCTGTTTGCTAGCGGAAACTTCGAGGTTCCCTAGGTAGCGGCGATAGGTATGGCAGCCTGATCCAAGCCCAACAGAGTAGAAGTGTTAGTGGACCATCTATTTCCTTGCAGTTAAAACGGGATGCCCGGCATAATGCCCTGTAGAGATGTGCCAGGCATGCCGCTCCCCAACTATACTGACCAATACTACCAAAATCACGTAGCAAGGGTAGAAATTTCCAATGCACTCCTGCCCCAGACTTATCCCCAAACAAGATCGTCCCGATCAACAACATAATATGGCACCTCACATACCTCTGTATACTGATATCATCAATCAACTATAAATTTTCCTTTAGATCACGCAGCCAGGTAAGTTTTATGCAACTAGATCTACAATCAGACTTACGCGGTGCAACTCCAAATTGAAGCAAACACTCCGCCTCCAACGCTTCAAAACTGCTCATTGTCATCCCTGTGACTGGAAGACCATCTGTGGGAAGACCAAGAATCAGAGCTACATCTTCAAGTGTCACAGCACATTCACCAATGGGAAGGTGGAACGTATGTGTCTCTGGGTGCCAACGTTCAATTAGAGCATTTACCAATGCTTTCTGACACTGCACTATCCCAATCTGAGATGCTTGATAGAATCCGGTAATTCGCAAATGATCCTCCACCATTTCGTTGTACCGATCCGGAGGAAGTGGATGGTTACATGTCAACATTCTTGATTTCTACAAAAAAAAAACATAACAAATTACTAATCAAATTATTAAGAATTACTAACTTACCATCATCAATCCTTTGACTGAATCCTTATACAACTAATTCTTGTAACTTCTAAATTTATTTAGTTAATCCTCAAAAGTATTCATAACTGCTAATGAAACTCATTACAAATACATATATTCCTAATCATAAATCTCAACAATATTACAACATCCACAATAATATCGAACGTTAATTACTCTTTTGTTAAAAATTTTTTCCCCTGCAATACAAAATATTAATAATCTGTATATGCCATCACTCATATTCTAACAACGGTAATAATTAACTTGCTAATAATAATTACTACAATTAAAATTATTTAAATATTCTCATAAAGAAATATCTAACATGGCTTAATTAAAATAACCTTTCTAATCAACTCAGCATTAACACTTCATCACAATAATAATAACATTTAACCAAAATCGATAACAGTTATACTTAATTTCTTAAAAACACATTTAAATAACATTGGCTTACAAATAATAATTATAATAAAAATAAATAAATTTATAAAAAATTTACATTATCTACTGCTTACTACTACAGCCAAAAACACAAAACTAAACAACAACAACAACATAATCATAAAAAATTTCCTTATCATGATATATATAATTAATAATATGTAAAAAAATATTTAAATAAAACCTAACAAATATTTATAAATTAGTCATAACCATTCTATTTATATTCTTTAACTACACTTCTAACAACAACATAATCATAACAAATTTCCTAATCATGATTTATATAATTAATAATCTGTAAAATAATTTTAAACAAATCTAACAAACAATAAAGAATTAGTCATAATCATTCCATTTATGTTCTTCAAGTGCATGTCTAACAACAATATAAACATAAAAAAAATTTTAATCATCATAAATATAATTATTAATCTGTTAAAAATATTTTAAAATAATCTAACTAATATTCATAAATTAGTCATAATCATTCTATTTATATTCTTCAACTGTGTGTCTAACAACAATCATAATATTGAAATTTTATATTTTAATAATTATAAATATAAAAAAATTAAAAAATTTAAAAAAAATTAAAAAAATACTTACATAATCAGGATCACTGAGATAGTGAATAATATGAAGCTCAGATCGATCAACATCTTTAATTTTGTATTTTTTTGGCATTGTTGTTGCTCCTCCACCATGGCAAACTCAGAGAAATGAAGAAGAAGGTTGTGAGGGTGAAAGGTTAGTGGGAGTGAAGTGTGGATTCGGATGGTGAAGGAGCTAACTTTTCTTTTTGTGTTTATGAGGGGCACCGTTTAGGGACTCAGCGGGGAAGCGACGCGTGTCCATTGTTAAACCAACTCGGACCGTGCGATTGGTCCAACGAAAATCGGACGGTCCGTGAAGCTCAGCCATCTCGGAGGGTCCGAGTCCCTCACCAACCTGAGCCAAATGCACTGGAGTCGGACCGTGCGTTTTGTGCCTTGAACTCGGAGGGTCCGAGTACCTTTCCCCCTGACACCACAACTTGGTTACACACCTGCCACCCCCATATCATTCTCATACACCAGCTAGGGTACAATATGTAAATTAAAAAGCGGAAAAAACTTGTATGCAAATATGGAGTTCATTTTCAGATTGTTTTCGTCACACAACTGTCAACGGTGACAGCTGTTATGCTAGGCTTTTTAATGACTATCTCATATAACAATTAAAATCTTTTGCCTCAATTTTCTCTCTACAATACCTTTAAAACTCTAATGCTAATTTCACTTACAGGTTTTGGTTTTCTAAGAAGTAAATTGAGATAAAAAGTTTCAATTGCCAAATAAGATAGTTATTAGAAAGTCCAGTATGATCAGTTTATCTTAGTATATCGTTAATAATTGTGACAAAAATATGGTCAAGAACTAATATGAGTTAAGGATGTAAGTTGAGAGACCAAATAAAATAAATTAAAATTTTAGAGATTAAATTAAAACAAGAATGTAATTTCAAAAACTATTACGAGTATTAACTCTATAAATATGTACATCTTTTTTCTTGAGACACCTTTACCAGAAATTTTTTAGGATGTTAGATTATGGTACTCATATTCGATACACTTTTTTTTTCTCATTATTTTAACACTGAATTGGCATTGCCAAATTGGAATGACTGTTTTCTTTAAAGCAACAAAACAAATCCTACTCTATTCTTCCGCTACAAACAACTCCATAGAATATGATGCCAACAAAACAATATTATTGATTACAAAGAGAAAATGCAAAAGTTCACTTGCATTATAAACATAAACAAAAAAGATAATAATCACGGAAACCCAAAAAGGGCGACACAATGAGATGGTCATGTGGTAAAAATTAAAATTGAGCATAAAAGAATGAATAAACTAGCAATAAAAATTACAAGTATAGGGCTCAAACTGAACGCTTTTTATTTTTTGTGTTGTAGTTCAGGAAAAACACATCAATTAATTATAATATTGGATTACACACTATTTTTTTCCATTACAAAACAAATTAGCCTCAAAATGAGATAGATGGAGCGTACACACAAAAAAGAAACATTCTAAAAAGATGCACATAAATAAAAAAAACGACGCGCACACTGCTCCCCACACTTAAACGTAAAAACCACGCGCCTTAATTAAACATTTTGTTTTTTCAAATTGCGCTAATAATGAAAGACTCTTCCTCTTCTTTCTCAATCAATACCCACTTCCTCGAGATTCAAGCTACATTCGAAACTAAAGAAAATTCTAAAGAAACCGTCCAACTCCTCGCGAAAAGTAGAAGAAATAAAAAAGGAAACATTCAAATCTCCATCAAAAAAACACTAAAAAGAACGAACAAACATTATTCAAGGTATTATTTCATTTTTCTTCTAGGTTTTTTACATTTTTGTTTCTGATTTGGAAATCAAAGCACTATAGTATCGTATTTCTCTCTCTGTTTCACTGTTCTTGGTGTAGATCTCATATTACTGTTCTGATGAAACTCTTCAAGTCGTTTACGCTATTTTACTTACTTCTAGTGAAATGATTTTTGAGTGTATACATATAAACTTTGTTTTGTGAATGTTTGGATATTTTTTAAGTAGGTTTGTATACATGTAAACTCTGTATAGCGCATTTCTGGGTGTATATGTTAGTATTGAATGTAACTGGTGCTTTTAGTGGCATTTTGAACTTAAATATCATTCTGAACTCCTTTAATTTATGATTTTGCTTGTTTGGTTGAGTTGAATATGATTTTGAACTCATTTAATTTCGTTTAATTGAAAAAACAAAATGTTTATAGGACTGGATTTGGGTGTATGTGGCAGATATTTGGGTGGAGGTGACTGGTTTTTGGGTGTATATCTCTGGTATTTGGGTGCATTTTTTATCTATTGATAGTATTTCTTTTTTCTTGTAGTAAAAATGACAA
Source organism: Arachis stenosperma (assembly GCF_014773155.1). Lineage (NCBI taxonomy): Eukaryota > Viridiplantae > Streptophyta > Magnoliopsida > Fabales > Fabaceae > Arachis > Arachis stenosperma. The sequence goes on along the minus strand of NC_080381.1, from coordinate 126,305,989 downwards.
CCAAAAACTAAGGTGGAAAAAAATACAATGTAAGCGAATATATATATATCTTAGAACAAGTCAATTTTTCCTAATACAAATATAGGTTATTTAAATAACTCTAATTTTGCTTTGTTTACAACAAACAAAGGACTTGAAGTATGCCACCAGACTACTGAGTGAAAAATTTGAAAGGATGAGCGAGCCAAAAAAAGTGATTGTTCGTGAATTAGGTTTTGGTGGACTCATGCACATCCCACCAATGAATGTGCCTCACAAACTATTAAAGGAGTTGGCTAACCCCTTTAAATTGGACAAAAACACACTGGAAACAAGCTATGGCTCCTTTAAGGTTAAACCTAAAACAATAGGGGCTGCCCTTGGCATCAATGCATCAGGTAACTGATTACAGAAAATCTCTATAGTTTTATTATCTGTAATATATTCTTCGTAATATCTTATTCTGATATCATGTAATCAAGTAATAAATTTAGGTGCATATGAGTGATATTTGGGTCCACATGAGTGATATTTGGGTGCGTGTGCGTATGAGTGATATTTGGGTGCATATAAGAGATATTTAGGTGCATATGAGTGATATTTGGGTGCATATCAAGTAATAAATTATTTTCTCTTTTGTAGGAGATCCATTTCCTAATAAAGTAAGTTATAAGAATCTTTCTGAAGAGAACAAACTCATTTTTAGAAGGTTCCAGGGCAACACTCTGAAGAAGCTGACCGATAGGATGATGAGTATCGGTGTTGAAAATGAACAAGATCGGCTGATGTTTAAGAGGATGAAATCCTCTATATTCAGATGGTGTTCTTATTGCCAAGTACAATAACCAAAGTATCTTCCATGCACATTGCTCCAATTTTTTAGATGGAGAAAATAACGGAGGAAAACTGGGGAGTCCATGTGCTGAATTTCATCATTAAAGGCATAACAAATTACCGTCTGAAAAAGAAAAAATCAATCGACGGGTGCCTCTTTGCCTTGATGATAATCTATTTCCATCTCGCAAAAAAAAGGACAAGCAAGGAGAGGAAAAACCTAGACTGCCATGGGTTAGCAACTGGAACAGAGAGCAGCTGATTGCAAGAATTAGAGTAGAGATAGATGGCCATATGGTAAGCAAACAGAATACCTTCTCTAATTTGTGTGTGTTTTATTTATGTGGATGCTGTGAACTAACATTTCTACTGTTACAGGGCATCGTCAAGATGGTGAAAATAAAAAAGAAATTGAAAGAAATAAAAGAAAAAGAAAAGAAAGAAGAAAAAAAAGAAACCAAGTTCTTCATCTAAGAGTAATTCATCGGAGAGTGATGTTGATTTTTCCTCTGAGTCTGAGTCGGAAGAAGACTTAGCGGAAGCTAGAAGGAAACAACCCAAAAGGGCGGCCAAAAAGTAAGTAATACTTTTGGGTGCATTTTGTCAGTTTTATTATGTTTTTCTCTAATAATTGTTTGCTTTCCAGAATGGAATCCAGACAGAGGAAGTAAATTTTAGAGGATTCCAATTCAGAAAGCAAAAGTGAATCCACTGATGAGTAAAGTTCTGAAATTATCATCACTTTCTTTCCTATTTCTAACAAAATTTAATATATTAACAGAGGGTTTCTCATTTAATTTCAGGAGTGAAGAATCCTTGCCAGTTAAAAAACAAAAATCAAACAAAAAAATTCACACTGCCGCCAAAAAGTATGCATTGCCTTCGAGAGTATCTCATCATCAATATTGTTTTATTTGTCTGATTCATGATTTTTTGATTTTCAGGACACAATCCAAATAAAGAAAGCATATAATCGAGGATTCGTCTTCAGAAGAAGAAAATCATTCTTATGATGGATAAGATATATTCTAAACCTATCTTACACTCTATAATCAAAACTATATTTTATTAACATGTACTTTTGAATGTACTGTCAGAACTGAAATTGAAACTGAAACAATAAAAGGATTTTTAAGACAACATCAGCAAGGGTATATTGAATTTGGGTGTATATTACCTTTTTTAAGGTGTTTTGGTTGCTAATTATTATTCTTCCTTTAATTGATAGAATTTTGATATCCTGATTTAACTAAATACTATTATTTACTGAATGATATTTATTCTATACTTAGAATGCCGGAGGTGAGCTTAGCAACCGAGACTGATCCTTTGTTTTAAGGACAAACGGAGCAAAGCAGTGTAAACAAACCTTTGGATTCCATGTAATTTCTTTTTCTTATACTATTTTCTAAATTATTTTTTTCCATATTCTTCTAATTCTTTATATATTTTTTTTAGAACAAAGATCCCTTTAATGTTTTATTCAAGAAAAATAAAAGCATGAAAAAAAAACAAAAATCTGCAACTACGTAAGTTCTCAAAGAAAAGAGCCTTCCAAGTGTATTTGGTTATTATTTGGGTGCATTGTTATTTTATTTGGGTTTATTTTAGGTTCAGTCGGAAAGAAGAATCGTTGAGTGACCCAACTCAACAACAGATCATCATTTTTCGACCGTCCTCTCAACCCCTTAATATGTAAATTTTATAACTAAATTTCAACCTTCTAATCATCTATTTTAAAAGGGCTTTCTTAACATTTTACTTTTGTCTTGTTTATAGTTTCAATTCAACTATGACTGCCTTCATCCCAGACAACATCAGCAACCCATGTGTCACCATTTGAACCATCCCCCCTCCCAACAGAGAGGTGAGAAAAAATATTCGGGTGTATTTCATTATTATTTGGGTATATTGTTATCTTATTTGGGTATATATCCTGAAAATTGAGTTGTAATTAATTTTTTTATAATCTGATTCATTTTCTCTAACCCCACAGCACTTCAGAACCCCAAAAAGTTGATGAAAGCACACCAACCAGGCCACCAGCTCCATCTAAAATGTAAGTTGATCACAATAGAAATTGATTTTCGATATCATTCGTTTATTCTTATTCTTATAGTACGATATATGTCAACACACAGTTATCCAGTCCTTGAATCTACTGCTGCTGCACTATTGATGATGGCCCGGACAGCATTCTATATACCTAAAGAATTACTGTTGCCATCATTCAGCCTTCGATTGGCTGATTCAAACCAAGAAGAAACACAGACCCAAGAGGAGGTGGGGCAACTAGAAGCTCAGGTGCAAAAAAGTTCAGAAACTACAATACTAATAGAAGAATTAGATGTGCTGGTGGAGAAAAGACAAAATCAGATTTTCAAGAAGGTAAAAGTCAGCCAACTGAAAAGCAGACCGTGGGCCAGATTTTTGACAAATTTGAAACTCCTGTGAGGAGAAATTTAATGTCGGCCAAAATGAAAGAAAAATGCTACATCTGGGCCACACGTATCAAGACATACGCGGACGACAGTACTGATGAGTATGATGCACTTTGCACACTGAACACCCAACAACCGTTGGTGTTTTCAAGAGTCAACTTTACATCTTTAAAAGCTACTTCCTATATTGAAGCTGACATAAGATTAGAATAAGATTACTGATTATGTTATGACATGTGACTGCAATATTGATTGATGTAATTAATTTGGCTGTTTTGTTTTTCTAGATTGTCACTGCCATGTGCCTAATCCTCAATCAACAAAATATTAAAAGATTCTAGGAAGAAATTTACTGTCTCCCACTTAATATTGTGGTAAGCTGTAATGTATTAAAATTTGGGTGCATTTTGTTATCTTTTGAGTGCATTAAAAGATTTCTTTTGGTGTTTCACAAATGTTGCAAAACATGGCCATTGAAAATCATCCAAATGAGGAGTTCTTACAGCCGAAATCCAAAAAGCTGTTTAATATCGAAGACTATCCATTGTTTATACCCTTTTTGGACCGGAAAAAATTAGCATCACATCCATATGTATGTTTTCATTTTTAAAACTTCTTATCACAGTTCTTTGGTTATTTATGAATTAACTAAAACACTGTTTAATGTAGAGATGTTTCAGATTTTTGCACATGTTTGCTATTCAAATCATTGGTGGATGTGGATAGAAAGAAAAAATTTTATATACTTGATCCCTATCACAAGACGTGTCCCTCCAAAGCCAGAATGAAGCTAAATGAATTTATTGTAAGTTGATTATGTTTTTTGCGTTTTGAAATTTGGGTGCATTTCAATTCAAAGTAAAGTGTATATTGTGATCCTTTTGGTGTATTGATTTATTAGACTTATTCCTTCTTATATTTGACTTTGTTTTTTGTTTTTAAGGGTATGTGATTTCAAGAATTAGGGTATATGCCGGGAGCACCTTTCAAGAGAAAAGATCGTGAAATTGAGCCTCCTTACATTGACATTTCAGGCCAAAAAACACCGTACAGATCTTTCACTCTGAAAAATTGTGTTTTCAATTGCTGTCCTATTTTAATTTGCTAAATTATTTTTGGTTTTTAGTTACGATTATGTTGTTTATGTCATGAAATGGCTTGAAATAATCGAGCCTCAAAACATTAACAAGGGAAAGTATGAGTGGGACAATTGGACTCAGGTAAATTTAAAACTATATAGCTCTCTATTACTTTCCTAAATTAACAGATTTATTTCAAATAATACTCTTTCAAACTGTAGGCGGAGGTCGACCACTTCAGAGTTGAATTTGCTTCCCGAATTCTTTTTCATGACATGAATCGTGACAGAGATGCAGCGATTAAGGGAAATGAAGCAATGAGATTGTCGAAGCCATCTGCAGCTTTGTTGAGTCCATATTATCAAGTAGATTCTTATGACATTGATAGTGACAGTGATTGACTTCAGTTTTAAGTAGTCTTGAAATAGTTTCAACACTTGTAAATTTTGTGAATATTTAATGCATTTTTATTATAAATTTTTTTGCATAAATAAACTGTCTGTGCTGTATTCAAATGCTGTAAGTTACAGGTACATAAGAAATAAAGGAAAACAACACCAAACCAATTAATACGCCCAATTACTTTAATTATGCACCCAAATATAACCCGTATACACCCAAATATATACCTTAAAACCTAAACCTGTAACCTCTAAAACCCTAAACCCTAAATCCTAAACCCTAAACCCTACACCTTAATTATGCACCCAAATATAACTAGTATACACCCAAATATATACCCTAAACCCCTAAAACCTTAAAACCTTAAACCCTAATTATGCACCCAAATATAACCCGTATACACCCAAATATATATCCTAAACCCCCTAAACCCCCTAAACCCCTAAAACCCTAAAACACTGAAACCTTAAACCCTAAAACCATAAACCCTAAACCCTAAACCCTAAAACCCTAAAATTCTAAACCCCTAAAACCCTAAACCTAAAACCATAAACCCTAAAACCCTAAACCTTAAACCCTAAACCCTAAACCCTAAACCTTAATTATGCACCCAATATATATCCTAAACCCCTAAACCCTAAACCCCTAAACCCTAAAACCTAACCCTAAACCCTAAACCCTAAAACCCTAAAACCCTAAACCCTAAACCTTAATTATGCACCGAAATATAACCCGTATACATCCAAATATATACCCTAAAACCCTAAAACCATAAAATCCTAAACCCTAAACCTTAAACCCTAATCCCCTAAACCCCTAAACCCTAAAACCTAAACCCTAAAATCCTAAAATTCTAAAACCCTAAACCCTAAAAACTAAAAAGAACACTAATTTTTAACATAAACAGCAGCATCTGAAAAATATAAAATTAAAATGTCAAACACAATAATGTTCAGAAATGCACCAAAAAAGCTGAGCTTTACACCAATATCCTTTAACTATACACCCAAACACCTATTCGCTGCAACTGGATCACTGAACTGATAATTCATAACATGTCTATGATATTGGCTGGAATTTGGTTGCACCACTGTTGGAGCATCAAAAAGGTTTAACTAGAAATAATAAACTCACATATTAGTAAAACTACTAACAAAATAATTAAACTTAATTACCACCTATTTAAAGAACATCACTTTTACCTCGCTGGGAGCTTTCATTTTTTTCTTCTTTGAGCCATTTGCAATCTGTTTATCCAACTTTGAACCTAGCCTATTTTTGGGACGTTCTCTTGTTCGAACCCTTGGAGGGCTTTGAAGCTCGTTAACGGATTTCAAGTTGGCATCTTCGTGAGATAATGAACATGTCCCCTTCCTTTTGGCTTTCAGTTATTCCATCTCAACCATGACGTTATCGTACGCACGGTGCAGAATGGAAGTCAGCTCCTCAAATTCTGATGCAAATTCGCATATATTTTGCGAACGAAACACCAATTCGTCAAACCTCTTGTTTCTTGTCGCCTATTTACCTTCTTGCTCCATCGTTCCAATATATATCTCGGTGAAACTTGGGTTACCCGTTCAAAGCTTAACACGCTTAGGGCGTGACGGCACAATATCCCTCTTGACTCAAATAATAAGCACTGACATTTCACTTGGGCTGCTACTGAGTCGTAGGTACCCGCAAACTTGTTGAATATTGAGCTGAAAACTTGCTCTCCAACTTCATATACTGAATAGCCTAGAGAGGAATTCATTAATCTTGTGATGCAATTTTCCTTCCCTTTAAATTGTGCTTGGACTTCCCTAAACTTTTGGTGAGGGTACACATGTTGAAACTGAACTTCAATGGAGGATTTTGTTGCACACGATATGACCGTGTGAAAATCTACAGCATTCGATTCTCTCTCTGTTTGCTCCTTGCTTCCAAGACAATTATCGTATTGTTTGACAAATTGAAAATCTACACCATTCGATTCTCTCTTTCTGTTAAAATTTAACTCACGGTGACCCCGCTGCTGCAACAAATGATTGGAAAGTTTTGCTAGGTCTGATACCGGCTTTTTCGTTATTCTTTGTTGTACGACACACAGACATGCTTAGTTCTCTGTGCTGTTTGAGCATATGTGCTTGATCTGGATAGCAAGGATGTGAATGATACAACACGACCTTTGAAATGATCCAAATACCAACATCCTTCAATACGTATATATAAATTCTTGCAGGACAATTTAAACCAGCTGAAGGATTTGTCTTCTTGGTCGGAGATATTTTCGATTTTCATTTTTCCTCTCTAGTACATATAATCAATTGATTCTTAATTTCGTTTCCCTTCTTATTTGTGCACCGAACTCTTGTAGAAAAACCTGCAACATTTGAATAATCCTTGTAGAATTTTGCAACATCTTCAAGGGTGTTAAAAGTCATCCCAACCTTGGGGACAAACTGGTCATCAACAGCATAGAAGGTCTGCAAAAATACACTCAAAATACACTATATTAAAACAGAAACTAAAACAATTCAATAAAATAATAAAACAATTCACTTTCCGTCAGATGAAAAGTAATAAACTGTAAATGCACCTAAACTTTCCTTAAATGCACCCAATTATTACTGATCTACACCTGAGTGTCTGATATAAAATGGACAAAATTATTTTAATTCTAATAAGAACTAGTGCATTAAATTCAATTCAAATAAGGAAGAACAAACAGCAAATATCACAGGCAAAGTTCACGGATTATTCAGCTACACAATAAAAAAACTACTAATCGGATTCAAATTTAGATTCAATTACTAACTAAAACTGAATCACACCTCAGGAACTTCATTGGATTCAGTTTCAAAATCCACTTCGCTCTGGTTCCGTTGAGAATCTGAAGTTGAATCATCCATTATCTTCAAAAACAATTTCACAGCTTGATGTCAAAAAACAATGGACAAACGCAAAACAAAATGAAAAATCTAAAGCACGTAAGGCAGAGAGAAACACACGTAAAACACGAAGGAGAAGACATAGAGAAACGCTCAAAAGAGATCGAAGAGAGAAGGCAAGAAAACGCAGAAGAAATTCGAAAAAGGAAACGAAATCCTTTCGAAAAAGAAAGTTATATATTCATGCATTAATTGATTGAAAAATCTGTTAAGCAGGCGCGTGAAACATACGTGCCAAGAGATGCACGTTTTAGGGACAAGAGATATTGAGAACTTGTAAGACTTATATAGAAAAAAGACTTGTATGCGGAGATTTTCTATTTCAATAATAGGTGTAGATAGCATAAACATTGTTTTTTAACGTTGTGTAATAGGAATATCCAATGGAAGTCAGAAGTTCCATGTCTCACATGTTTATAAGAGACCATCATATCACTCGTCGTCACAATAACCAAGTTCATTGCAGGTCCGAATGGAGAGCTAAACTCCATGCATCAAAACTCATGACTCACCTTCACCGGAAAACGACGGATCCATCACGCCAATCACTTTCGGGGATTCTCTTCACGTCCTTTCATGTAATATTGCCAACAAATATGACACTCATAATTATAATGCAAATATTAACATTAAATAAAAAGGAAAAAACTTATATGCAAATATGTATGTTCTTTCTGAGAGACACCAGTGCACCACTAGCAAGTATTTTTAGGATGTTAGATTATCCTTACTCGTATATTTGCTACATTTTTTTCCCTCATTATTTTAACACTAAATTGTCATTGCCAAACTGGAATAATGTTAACCCAGAAGATGCTACTTGTTCTATATCATTATCAAGAAACAAGAACCATAAGATATTTTCAACGTAGAAACGGTTCACGTAACCCGACTTTGTTTTCTATAAAGCAACAATACAAATCCTAATCTATACCACAGCTACAAAAACTGCACAGAAATATCATCCCAATCAAAACAATATTACTGATTACGAAGGGAAAATTGCAGTAGTTAAATTGATTAGAAACACCGGTAGAAAAGACAGTGATGCCAAAACTGAGGAGGAAGACGCAAAGAGATGGTCATAGGGTAAAAAAAATGAGCATAAAAGAATGAATAAACCAACGATGAATATTACAAGCACAAGGCTCACAATGAGATAGATGTATATCATTGTCCGACTGTAGTTATCAAGTTTTTGAAATTTACATCCACTGTAAAATTTGGCGTATATGCAATCGCTCTTTCAGCTTTATGCAAAAAAACATAAGCGGAGAGCCCAATGGTTAAAAGGATACAAATCCGGAACAAAAGCTTAATTGCGTAGCCTAACTCTTGTATTTTGCTGGACAGCTAGAGCTGCAGCCCTGTACCACGTTGCCACAGCCATGGCACCAGGGTCAGGAACTGTTGAAAGCAACTCTGAAGACACGTAAGTAGAACGCCCAGCCTACATAACACTCCCTCATCAGATCCAACAATCCACTTAATAATAACAAATAAATGGATAAAAACAAGCCACTATGGTTGTGGCATTTTTCTCAATTTTAGAGGCGAACTGCTAAAAACTGCAATTCAAAATGAGCTTCCTAAAATTGAAACTCCATGTTTTAACCATTTGTTTCATTACAGAATAGCAAGCAAATCATAAGTAAAATGAAACCAAGTTTTCTTGAGCACCACTCATGAACTAAACATAATTGAAACGGAATGCCAGACGTTATCTGCTATTAAGTTAAAACTCAGTGTTGCATCAAATTTGTACTCTTAACAAAGACGGGTCAAAAGGTATCACCTGTGCTTGCATTTTCTTGGTTAATTCAGCTCCAGTTAATGCAGCCTCAGAAGACAGAACAAAAGCAGTGATAGGATCCTCCCCAGCATTTAATTTCTGTTCAACCAAAAAGCACAGTAAGTTACTCCATAAAAGGGCATCCAAATAATGTAGGGGAAGTGAAAACCTATTGTCAGGACCTCTTGAAGAACCGATGATGCTGGAAGAAGGGCATCTAACAGGGTTCTATAACCAGCACTGGCACCCCCATATTTAGTAACAGCAGCAATGGAAGCCGCAAGTGCCTCAGCCCCTGGAAATCAAACAACTCATGAGGGATTGACAGTAAAAAAGGGCAAAGGAAAAGTTAACTCTGAAATTAATGGTAGCCATATTGGAGTTCCCACATTGTTTTGGCATGACAACAGAACCAGAGCTTGGTTTCAGCTGTGTATATGCTGCCTTGCAGAAAATTGTATCTCTGAAGAGAGAAAGTTTCTTGAAAGCAATACTCAAACAGCATAACTAGTTAAACTTCAACAATGGCATAAGTATAGCATAATACATGATTCCACTTGTTCCTCCCATGGCTCTTCGAATTGTGGATCCAATTTCATTGACAGTTTCTGCAGCATCGTTCAGAGGATAGCTGTGAACAAAAAACAGCAGTTCAGGTCATAATGTGATTACAATTCAAATTGGCAATTGCTTTTGCAGTAACTTGTCCCCAAGAGTACAAACAAAGATATACCTAACCAAATAGGACATAGACTTACTTTTTTATGTCCTCCAGAATGGCTTTTGCACCTCTATACATCTGCAGAAGTTGAACCATATAAATCAAGTAATTCCAATGATACTTCAACATCTATAATAGACAATTTTGAGGACCGGACTCGGTTGATCCACAGTCACCATCACCAACTTTACTGTCCCAATCATTTAGGCTATCCTTAAGATCTAGAACAGCATTTGCAGCGGTTTCAATGGCAATCTCAAGGACTTGGCCTTGCTCACTTAGCTGTAGAGGTCGTCTCTGTGGCTTATGTAAAGTAAACATAGGAACCATATTTCAAAAATTATATCAGGATATAAGTACATATACAGTTGACTTGATTAACATAGATTTAATAAAACTCAACCAGCTTTCAAATGATATTGACAAGTCAATTCTATTTTTACCAGATTCACCAATAGCATGAACACGTGAAAGTGGAGGATAATCATAACTATGAGAAATATATTACGATCATGCCAAAAAGATATCACAAGAGAAAAATCAGTGGCCAGATGCTGGTTTTGGGCTTCCAGCAAGTACAGAAATTGATGGTGGAATTAAGCATAAACACAAACATGAATTATGACAACCCAGTAAGGTATCATTTGATCCATATAGCTAGCTTCACTTAGTTGGACAAGACTTGGTTGTTGTTGATGCAGTATGCACTAGGAAGTATTACAAAGCACAGAGATTCTTGGATGGAAAGGACACAAGTCTAACAATTCACTGGCTTTTTCAGATAAATTCAATTGTTATTGTGTCACGTCATTTTTTCCTGAGTGTCTCTATATGTAAGTTGTTAAACTAGTACTCATCACAGAATTTTTCTATGTGGAAAGGGTGGTGTAAATTTCTAATAAAAATATTCAACCATGTCGAAATGCCACTAACCAGTGAGCCAAATAAACTTGTATCAAACATGTTTGAATATAATTTTCCTTTAACTACTTCTCAACCACAACTGCTAAATGTCATGGAAGAAATGACGTAATTCCCCGTGTATGAAGTATATACCTCATCGCCCTTTGCTGATGGAGATGGCGGGACTGGAATAGGAATCTTAGTAGGCGTGTGAATACCTTAAAAGAGAAGAAAGTTCAAAAGTTCAATGAACTAGTAATTTAATGGTTCCATCAATATTACATTTGAACAAACATTATCCAGAGGTAAAAGCCAACTTATTAGAATAATCCAGTTATTAAAAACTAAAGAAATTACTGACCATCAACTCCAACAGGCCAAGACGGTGCTTTGGTACTGGCATCTGATCGCTCAAATTTATAAAACAATATAAGAGAATTTAAGACCTACAAAATTACCATAATTTAAGGCCATCATTATTCAATCATTAAAGAATCTGAAAATTGCCTGTCATCCATTTCCCAAGATATCATCCAAGATACGTGTTGGTCCCATATGACCCAAGTTGTTAAAGAAACCTCGAATTAACACATCCCAAGTGGCAACATTGGGAAAGATTCCTTTACTCAACATCTTATTATGAAGATACACAATGGCTTCTTCAGTGCCTAACCAATTGCAAATACCCCACAAGATACAAGTATGTGATATTATGTCTGGATACAACTCCTTTTCTTCAGTATATTTATCCAAAATTTGCATGGCAGTTCTAACCTTACCCAACTTACTATATGCATGAATAATTATATTGACTGTAATGGCGTCGGGATTTACTCCATTCACCAACATTTTTGCCAGAATTTGGAAAACCCGTTCTTGCATCCCAACAGAAGAAAACCCATGCATAATAATGTTGTAAGTAACTGTATTTAGTTCCACATTCCTATCTTCAATATCCTTTATAAGTCCACAAGCTTCTCTGAATCTGTTCACCCTAAAAAGACCATCCAACAACTCATTATATGTTCTAATATTAGGCAAACAATCATATTTCTCCATCTGATGAAGTACACTCATGGCCCCTTCTACTCTTCCGTTAGCACACAAGCCCTTGATCAATGTGTTGAATGTGACAACATTTGGTGGGCAACCATCAGCAACCATATTTTCAATGAGACGATGAACTTGGTTAAACATAGACATTTGACAAAGAGCATCCACCATAGTGGTGTATACCACAACATTAGGATGGCAACCGCAATTTATCATCTTGTTCCATATTGCAGAGGCACCTAGCAAGTCCCCAGCTTTTGCGAAACCGGATATTAAAGTGCTATATGTGGTCACATTTGGACTGCAAGAGCTTCTCTCCATCTGATTACAAATAGATATGGCATCAGCCATATTCCCAATGCAGCACAAACCGTGTATGAGGGCATTGTATGAAACAACATTCGGCTTAACTCCCTCCATAATCATAAGGTTCCACAATTCAAGAGCTTCACCAAGTTTCCCTCCCAATAAATAGCCTTTTATGAGCGAAGAATAAGTATGAATATTAGGGCTGCATCCTCTCTTAAGCATTTGTGCAAAAGCAGCAACAGACAAGTCAATATTTCCCATATCAGAAAGACAACTGATAATAGTAGAGTAACTGATAACATTTGGATCACTGCCCTTAAACACCATCTCATTCAACAAACCAAATGCCTCCTTTATTTTGTATTCTTTGCAAAAGCCATTGATCAAAGCATTGTAGACAGGTACTACAGGAGCAAACCCCTTGGCTAGCTCCTTTGCCTTCTCTACTTGACCAAGTTTACATACAGAAGACACTATAGTAGTGTAACTCACAGCATCTGGAGGACAACCCTTATTCGACATTTCTTCAAGCAGCTTGCAGGCACCATCCACCTTCCCATTCTTACATAATGCCTTGAGAAGCATGTTATATGTGAACCCATTTGGTTCCAACCCTTCACCCTTCATGTTGTTATACACAGGACTAATCATCTGAAACCTATTTTCACCAAGCAATGCATCTAAAAGGTGATTGTATATCTTAACTGTGGGCTTGCACCCGAATTCCCTTATCCTGTAAAACATCTTTAAAGCTTGATCAGCCAACCCTGCTCTCCTATATGAATTCATCACACATATGAACAAATCTTCAGAGCAAGCCACACCTTCAAGCTTCATCTGCTGCAATAGATACTGAACACCATCCATTTCACAGTTTCTCCCAAGCTTCTCAATCATGAGTTGATATGTAAATTGAGTATGCTTGAAAGCTCCAGAATTGGCCAAAGACTTAAAATATTCAAGCGCCAAACCAATATCTCTCTCATGTTTCAATCTCTTCAATACATGGAACTCTTCAACAGGAGGAGCATTAGTGGGTTGGGGTTGGGAATTACTTTCAAGATTGAAAATTGGGTTCGTGTTAAGCACCAAGGGAATTGAAGGCTTGCGCACTTTTAACAACAAGGAACACCCATCTCTCAAATACATGATTATAGTATCAGAAAAAATTGCTGTGAGATAAGAGAATTGAATTAGCTTTAAGAAGCTGGAATATACTTGGAAAAAAAAATAAAATAAACGTGTTTAACTGTTCATGCTTTGTCCGTGTCTACAAAATTTAGAGTATGGTCTCCGCAAAATCCAATTTTCTTCTTTGTTTTATATTCATGAATAGATCTATGCCCAATAAGGATGATGTTTTGATCCTATTCAATTTTATTTCTAGGCTTTTGCTTATATATTTTCTGTTAACCATCCCATATTAGATAGGAAATTAGGAATCTTCCACCCAAAAAAGAGAGAAATAAAGGATCAAATAAAATGGGTGAATTGCAAATAACAAAAACATAAAATAATAAAGAAATTAAAAAATTCTACATTCTCTGTACAAAACTTATATTCATAGTGTTTATTTGTTTGTTTAATTTTCTTATTATATATTTTTATTTATTTATGAAATTTAAATTAATTTATATTTTTTAATTAGAATTGAATCAAATAAAATAAAATAATATATATATAAAAAATTAATTTTTTGTATTTAATTATTTTAAATGGATTAACAGCTAAAAAATTTATTAATTTATAAGTTCCTTCAATTTTTGACCACTTCGTTCACAATTGATTTGTACCTTGATCCAAAACAAGCCAAGATTCGAACAACAATGACCAGGCACGGAGTACGATCAAACGAGAATTGGACTAAATCAAGACTCAACACAGGTTTTCCGTTACCCCGATCAAACTAGCTAGTTCAATGTGATTCTATTCTCATAGCTAAATTGCAATCATTCGGATGAAATTGCATGGTTCTAACTTCAAAAAACGGAATGGAACTGGCCAATTCAACTCGATAAAATGGAATCAAACATCTAACCGGTCTTATTGAAACAAAAAATTGATACAAAAAATTGGTACAAAAATCGGCAAAATGGGTGAATTTGTTGAACTAGATCATTTTTTATTGAAAAAATTGGTTAAAAAATTAATTTTTTCTAAAATTACTTTTTTGAAAAATATATTATATGAAAAAAAAGAGAAACTTTTAAATCTCTTTATATTCAAATTTTCAGAAATCTTGTGAAAATGGCAAATTGCTTTTGTAATGAGTTAGGATCAATACCCTAATCTCTTAATATGAAGCAAATAAAATGAAAGCTAATTACATTGTAATCTACAGAATACGGTTTAGTTGCTTGCATCGAATCCAAAATTAGAAACTGAAAGTCTCAGACTCACATCTCAGCTACACACTATAAACAATAAAATATTGCCGATCAAGACAGGAAAAGCAAACTATAAACACAGCAGAACAAGATCTCATGCCAAAGTTGGTTCGATTCATCCGGTGAGACCGGAAACCTTGTTACCCAGTGCTATCCGGGCCGAGCCATTAATTGGTTGATTTAGTTAATGAGTTGATTGGTTGATTTAGTTGTGCAAAGTTTAATTGTTACGAAAATTGATACTTGATTAATGTAAATTGTTGAAGACAAATTGCATTAATTATTTTAATTATTTTTGTAATAATTTTATATATTTATGTAATTATAATACTGTGATTCAGCAACTAATTTATTGGTTAAACCAGTGATCAAATACTCTCACAGGAATGACAAGATCAGATGCCAATTTTGATAAATTGATCCTAACTTGTTACAAAAGCAATTTGCCAATTTCACAAGATTTCTGGAAATTTGAATATAAAGAGATTTAAAAGTTTCTTCTTTTTCATATAATATATTTTTCAAAAAAGTAATTTTAGAAAAAATTATTTTTTTAACCGATTTTTTCAATAAAAAACGATCTGATTCAACATTTTCACCCATTTTGCTGATTTTTGTACCAATTTTTTTATCGATTCTTTATTTCAATAAGACTTGTTTCAATAAGACCGGTTAGAGGCTTGATTCCATTTTATCGAGTTGAATTGGCAAGTTTGATTCCGTTTTTAGAAGTTAGAAAACATATAATAATAAATAAACACTATGAATATAAATAATAATAAATAAATAAATAAACAAACAAATAAACACTATGAATATAGAGAATTCTGTTATTTGCAATTTACCAATTTTATTTGACCCTTTGTTTCTCGCTCTTTTCAAGGTTGTGATAACCGGACCGGCCAATGAACCGGGAAAGTGACTAATTCACTGGTAAGTTCAACCAGAATTCAACCGGTTTAATTAAATATTAAATAAAATTATTAAAAATTCAACATATAATTCCAAATATTTAAATGCAATCATTTTTAACCTAATAAAATTTAGAATTTCACTTTCACCTAATAAATTATCAATAATTTATCAATAAAAGCTCATAAACAACTTCAAACAGTCAAATCATTCAGTAAATGACAAACATAATGTTTAACATACAGCCAACAATATTTAACCATCAGAAAATCAACAACAACATCGTTCATTTCCCATGATCAGCAACAACATTTCAGAAAATCAGCAACTCAGAATAAGCAAATATCAACAAAATTATTATTATTAACTCAGCAACTCAAACTTAAGCCCAGCAACTCACAATTGAACCTACCTCAGCAACTTAGAATTAAACAAGACCATCAGAAAATCAGCAACAACTTCATTCATTTCCCATAATCAGTAACAAAATTTCAAAAAATCAGCAACTCAGGATAAGCAAACATCAACAAAATCATTATTATTAACTCAACAACTCAAACTTAAGCCCAGCAACTTACAATTAAACCTAACTCCAGAACTCAGAATTAAACAAGACCATCAGAAAATCAGCAACATCTTTCATTTCCCATAATCAGCAACAACATTTCAGAAAATCAGCAACTCAGAATAAACAAACATCAACAAAATCATTATTATTTACTCAGCAACACAAACTTAAACCCAGCAACTCAGAATTAAACCTAACTCAGCAACTCAGAATTAAACAAGCAAAAATAAATTGAAGATAGAGAGCTTACCGACGCGAGGAAGGAAGGGTAGTGACGGTGACGGAGGAATGGGAAGTGACAGCAACAGAGGAAAGGAAGTGAGCTCGGACGGAGAGAGAGAGAGAGAGAGAGCTCGAAATCCGAGCTCGAAACAGGGCCGTTGAGCTCGGCGACGCCACGAGCTCGACCTTCGTGCCGGTGACGGTCTGACGGAGGAATGGGAACTGCCGGCGAAGACAGAGAGAGAGAGAGAGCTCGGATGAGAGGAGAGGAGAGGAGAGCTTCCTACGACGGCGACGACAGGAGAAACGAATCGAAGAAGGCCAAACCGCCGAACTGAGCTTCCACACGTGACGCAGCACCCACGGTCTGTCCCCGGAGGAGAAGAGTTCGGCGAAGACCGAGGAGCGATGGTGGCTGCTGCGGCTGCGTTCAAAGGAGGTTTGGCACTAGGGTTCTCCAATTTGAATTTTCAGAGAAAGAGAGGGGTGGAGTGCCTTCATACGGGTAATAGGAAAATAGGAAGGGAGAGGGATGAGGGACGCTTCGTGGGTTTTCTTTTTTATGTTTCTTTTCTTTTCCTGGCGTCAAAACGACGGCGTTTTTGGGGCAGGTTACCACCGGAGCTTCCAAAAACCCGACTGGTTCGACGGTTAATCGTCGGTTCAACCAATTTTTTAATAGTTTTTGGAGTAAACTACTATTTGTACCCACAAAAGTTGAAAACGTTGACATATCTACCCATAGAAAAAAAAATTACTATTTGTATCCATAAAAAATAATTTTTACAAGCAAAATTATCCAAACCCTAAAAAATTATCTAAAAATCCCAAAATACCCTTATCTTCACCACCACACCACTTCCTTCAACCAATCCCCTTTCTAACCCTAACCCTCTTCACCCAGCCACCACCCCTCTTTCCCTTTCTAACACACTCTCACCATTACTTTCCACTCAGTCCCCATCGCTGCTCTAATGGCTCCTTGCCACACCCTCTTCTCTTTCATTCTCACAATCACAGCAACACTTGCTGTCGCTTCCCCGGAGAAGAAGAGCACCTTCATGGTGCAAGTACACCATGAAGCCAAGCCCTCTATCTTCCCAACCCGCAAGCACTGGTATGCTTCCCACTAAACACTCCATCATCCTCATCTACTCATTACCTTACCACCACTACCACCACCACTAACCCCAAATTGCCTCTGTTTCCGTTCTTGCAGCCTCTAGTGTCAGTGTCAGTGACCACCCCTCCTTCTCTCCTTCCCTGTCTCGCTCTTGCCGACCAGAGGACCTTCGCACCTACCCTGCCCCTGCTTCGCCGCCGTTAGCAACCCTAGAGTCGCAGTGCCCCCTTCTCCTCTTTTCACCGTCGACCTCCCTCACCTACTGGGGCTACCTTCTCCTCATCACCGAACCAGTGCCCCTGACGGGCCACCGCACTAGTCGCCACCACCGCGGTCCCTTTGTGAACCAAATTCACGGTGAGCTCTCTCTCTCTCTTTCTATCTCTTTCATCATTTTTCTTTTCTCCCAGAAAAAGTGAATCCAAATACATGAGGCTTCTGTGTTTGATTGTTCAGATTTGATCCTCTCTCCTCACTCTCTTCTCACCTTGGATCTGTGTTCAATGACATCAATGGGACCGACCAAATAACCAATTTTCGATTAATCCAGTTAAATTGGTTGATTCAGTCTAATTTTTAGAACCTTGCTCTTTTTGGGTAGATTCCTAATTTCTGAACTAATATGGACTGGTTAACAGAAAATATATAAGCAAAAGCCTAGAAATAAAATTGAATAGGATCAAAACATCATCTTTATTGGGCATATATCCATTCATGAATATAAAATAAAGAAGAAAATTAGATTTTGCGGAGACCATACTCTAATATTCGTTGACACAGAAAAAGCATGAACAGTTAAACACGTTTTTTTTTTTCCAAGTATATTCCAGCTTCTTAAAGCTAACTCAATTCTTTTATCTCACAGCAATTTTTTCGATATTATAATCATGTATTTGAGAGATGGGTGTTCCTTCTTGTTAAAAGTGCGCAAGCCTTCAATTCCTTTGGTGCTTAACACGAACCCAATTTTCAATCTTGAAAGTAATTCCCAACCTCAACCCACAAATGCTTCTTTTGTTGAAGAGTTCCATGTATGAAGAGTTTGAAACATAAGAGAGATATTGGTTTGGCGCTTGAATATTTTAAGTCTTTGGCCAATTCTGGAGCTTTCAAGCATATCAAATTTACATATCAGCTCATGATTGAGAAGCTTGGGAAAAAAGGGTGAAATGGATGGCATTCCATATCTGTTACAACAGATGAAGCTTGAAGGTGTAGCTTGCTCTGAAGATTTATTCATATGTGTAATGAATTCATATAAGAGAGCAGAGTTGGCTGATCAAGCTTTAAAGATGTTTTATAGGATAAGGAAATTCGAGTGCAAGCCCACAATTAAGATATAAATCACCTTTTAGATGCATTGCTTGGTGAAACTGGGTTTCAGATGATTAGTCCTGTATATAACAACATGAAGGGTGAAGGGTTGGAATCAAATGGGTTTACATATAACATGCTTCTCAAGGCATTATGTAAGAATAGGAAGATGGATAGTGCCTGCAAGCTGCTTGAAGAAATGTCGAATAAGGGTTGCCCTCCGGATGCTGTAAGTTATACTACTCAAGTAGAGAAGGCAAAGGAGCTAGCCAATGGGTTTAATCCTGTAGTACCTGCCTACAATGCTTTGATCAATGACTTTTGCAAATAATAGAAAATAAATGAGGTATTTTGTTTGATGAATGAGATGGTGTTATAGGGCATTGACCCTAATGTTATCAGTTTACTATTATTAGTTGTCTTTTTTATATGGAAAATATTGAATTGTCTCTTGCTGCTTTTGCACAAATGCTTAAGAGAGGATGCAACCCCAATATTCATACTTATTCTTCGCTCATAAAAGGCTGTTTATTGGGAGGAAAACCTGGTGAAGCTCTTGAATTGTGGAACCTTATGATCATGGAGGGAGTTAAGTCGAATGTTGTTTCATACAACGCCTTTGTACAAGGTTTTTGCACCATTGGGAATACGGCTGAGGCCATATCTATCTGTAATTAGATGGAGAAAAGCTCTTGCAGTCCAAATGTGACCACATATAGCACTCTAATATCCGGTTTTGTAAAAGCTGGGGACCTATTAGGTGCCTCTGCAATATGGAACAAGATGATAAATTGCAGTTGCCATCCTAATGTTGTGGTATACACCACTATGGTAGATGTTCTTTGTCAAATGTCTATGTTTAACCAAGCTCATCATCTTATTGAAAATATAGTTGCTGATGGTTGCCCACTAAATCTTGCCACATTCAACACACTGATCAAAGGCTTGTGTGTTAATAGAAGAATAGAAAAGGCCATGAATGTATTTCATCAGATGGAAAAATATGAGTGTTTGCCTAATATTAGAACATATAATGAGTTGTTGGATGGTCTTTTTAGGGTGAACAGATTTAGAGAAGCTTGTGGACTTATAAAGGAATGTAAAACTAAATACGGTCATTTACAACATTATTATGCATGAATTTTCTTCTACTGGGATGCAAGAACAAGTTTTACAAATTCTGTGAAAAATATTGGTGAATGGAGTAAAGCCCAATACCATTATATTCAATGTAATTATTCATGCATATAGTAAGTTGTGTAAGGTTAGAACTGCCATGCAAATTTTGGATAAATATACTGAAGAAAAGGAGTTGTATCCAGACATAATATCACACACTTCTTGTGGAATATTTACAATTGGTTAGACACTTAAGAAGCCATTGTGTATCTTTATATTAAGATGTTGAATAAAGAAATCTTTCCTAATGTTGCCAGTTGGGATGTGTTAATTTGAGATATCTTTAACAACTTGGGTCATATAGGACCAACACGTATCTTGGATGATATCTTGAAAAATGGATAATTTGGGTCATATTTACCAACAGTATCATCCATTTCCCAAGATATTATCTATTACTCAAAGCTAAACGGATTATATGTTATGTATCCAGATTAATTCAAGTAATTAGTAATTTAGGAAGAATTTGTCTTTAAGCTATTGTTCAAGCGAGATAGCTCTGTCGAGAATCACAAGAACACATATAAAATAAGGGTTATACTGTCGTTCTACCTAGATTCATGAGATGAATAACGAAAGCAATCTTTAAAACTGAATCAATACATCAATTAAAATAGAAAAATAATAATCTCAATCCATAGAAATAAATAAAGCTCCTAACCTTAACTGAGGAGGTTTAGTGGCTCATGACTTACAGAGAAAATAAGAGTTTCAAAAAATGTGAAATTGCAGAAGTGAGAAGATCCCCCTCCAGAAAAAGTGTGTCCCAAGGGCTAAACCTTTTTCTTTTTATATCTAACCTAATTTTGATTTGAAACTTAAAAAAAATTAACAAATTCTAAATCTAAAAGATTTTATTTGTAAATAAAAATAACAAAAATAAAAGATAAAATAATAATTAAAAGCTAAATATAGCTAAAGATGCTCCTTTGGATGAGTTTGACCCGCACTACTGACGTTTAGCACCAGAATTGGCATTGAGTTTTCATTCGGTTCTGTCTTCCTGGGCGCTAAACGCTAGGCTCGGTGTTTAGTGTCCTTCATGGTAGTGATTCCAGAATAAAAGTATAAACTATTATATATCGTTGGAAAGTTCTGGAAGTTGGCTTTCTAACACCGTTAGAAATGCGTCAATTAGACTTTTGTAACTCATGTTATGCTCATTGGAATGCAAGGAGGTCAGGGTTGACAACATCTACTTTCTTCCTCTTTTTTTTGCACAAAACTCTGCCAAATTTATCTGAATTTTACCTGAAATCATAAAAATACCAAAACAACTCAAAGTAGTATCCGAAGAGAACTTTAACACTAAAATATAATTAAACTTTCTAAATTCTAACTAAATTTAACTAGAAAATAAGAAGAAAATGGGTATAAGATATTCACGTATCATAACACTAAACTTGAACTGTTTATTGTCCTCAAGCAACTAAAAACAAAATGGGACTGAGAAGTACAAATTGTCCAAGACTTGAGTGTTCATTTAAGCTCTTGCCTAATGATTGAGTGGGGTTGATGATATTGTGATTCTAAATAGGTTTGGCATCTCACTATCCTTTTAGAGCTCAGAAATATTGATATCCCTTAAAACTAGAACTCGGATGGTATTATAGGTTCTCTTCCTACTTAAACTGATTGGTCATTGAACACAGCTTTTTCTTTTCTTTTCTTTGGTGTTTTGCACCTTGAGCCTAGCCGTGACTCTTAGTGTTTTGTCCGCAAGCTTAACTTGGCACAGAAACACACTACAAGCACTTAACTGGAAACTCTTTGAGTTCTGGTTTTTCTTTTAATTTTTTTCAGTTAGTGGTGCTCAAAACCTTTGGTTTACTCTTTAGTTGTACTTGGTCTCAACTCTTAGTGCTTTGTCTCAAGGTTATTTGACACATTCACACCACAAACATATGGTTAGGAAAATAACTCTTTGAGCTTTTAATCATATTTGACATTCCTAACCATTGATGCTCAGAGTCTTGGACCTTGCCTTTTTATTTTTCTTTTTCTCCTTTCTTTTTGCTGTTTGTTTTGCTTTAAGGATCAATTTCTCATTGAGTTTTGGAGAATCCATAATATTTTTCTAAATTCATATCCCTCAAGAATCAACAATCTCAAACCCAATACCAAATATGCACTATTCAATTCATACATCTAAAATCATAAATAATACCACCACATTAAAGTAACAAAAACAACTCATGATATATAACTCAAGTCTCATGCATTTTACTATTTTTTTTTTGAAAGCTCGGTGAGCAATATATGAGACCTCTTTTCAAAACAAGTATAAAATTTTTAAAGATAATTAAAACTATTAATTATCAATAGAACTACTGACTCTAAATAGGATCATGCAAAAGAAACACTAATAAGCACTAGAAAATAAGAGATAAATAATACAAGAACTGAAATAAGTAAATAGCATGAAAGGAACTCAACCACCTCAGTTATCTTGGTAGCCGTATTACTTTAGGCTGTGCTCCTCCGTGAAAATGATTCACCTCCCTTTGGTGCCATTGATGATGACATAAATAGAGAGTTCGTTCTGCAACACCAAACTTAAAAGTTTGCTTGTCCCCAAGTAAAGAAAAACTGAAAATGGAGAAGACCATAAAAAGCGCACGGATGAGTAAAAACAAAAAACATTGCAAAAGAAAGAAGGTAGTGATATAAAGGTAAGAAGAAGTAAAAATTTTTTATTTTTTATTTTTTATATTTTTTATATTTTTATTTTATTTACTTTTTATTATTTTATTTTATTTTAAAGGATGAGGGCTGGCGCTAAACGCTCAAGTTCGCATTTAGTGTTGGCCAGACAGAAAGCTTTCACCAATTTGTGCCATCTTAGGCGCTAAACGCCGCTTCTGGTGCTTAGCGCCAAGCAAACAAAAACAACTCAACTTTTTATGCCATTTCTGGCGCTAAACGCCCAGCTTGGCGCTTAGCGCCAGAGCACCCGAGTCACTTCCTCTTCAAGGTATTCTGTTTCTCCTTCAGATTCCTCCTATTCCTATTTTAAACACTTTGCATGACCACAAACATAAATAAACCAAGAAAAACTATGAATAAGAATCATAAATAAAAAAAAATAAAAATGAATATAAAATCAAAGGATACTAAGGATTGGGTTGCCTCCCAATAAGCGCTTCTTTAACGTCATTAACTTGACACTTGATTGTCGAATTTTCTTCCTCTTCTTTCAGTTGGTTAAAAGAAATGACTCCAAGAGAGGAGAGGAGAAAATTAGTGCCCTTGGATTGAAATTCCTCCTAACAAACTATAATAAAATTAGCTTGATTCACCTTACTTGTTGGGGCAGGGGTTGAATTGCTTTTTGTTGACCTTCTCTTTTTCATGAATATTGTCTTTTGTTTCTTGGTTACAATCTCCTTTTCAGTTCTTTTTTTATGGCCTTCACCTCTCTAATTTTAGGACTTGAGTGTTGTGTAATGGGTGGAGTGTACCCTTCATCAAGAACTTCTTGAATTGGTGGTTCAATGAACTCACCCTCTATGCCACTCTCCGCTTTATTGGAGTGTAAATTCCCATAATTGTTTTTTCTCTCACAACCTCCTTCTTCATTGAGGTTTCACTTGGTACAAGGGTCTCTTGATTTTGCTCTTGCACTTCTAACTCTTCTTCTTTTTTGGGACTTGAGTGTGGTGCAGTGTTTGGAAGGACCTCTTTATCAAGAACATCTTAAATTGGTGGTTTAATTAAATCAACCACCATGCACTTTCCTAATTCATTAAAGTATAGATTCCCTTGGTTACTCTTCTTCCTTTTTGTATGAGTTTACAATGATTCTTTTGAGAGGGACTTTGCATGTTCTTTTTGCCACCTCTTATAGCCTCTGCGGATATGAAATCCTATGCTTGTATGCCTTCACTACCTCCTTCTTTATTGGAATTTCACTTGGCATAGGGACCTATTGATCTTGAACTTGCACTTCTAACTCCTCCTTTGTCGCCTCAAGTTAACCTTCATTGTTCTTGCTAAGCACCATTCCACTCTTCAAGCTCATGGCATTTTCCTCAGTAAGAGATTATGTCATCTATGCCATTTGCACTTCTAGATTTTTTCTTGCAGTCCTAGACTCTTGAACATAGATGTTGACATCTTGAGAAAGTTGTTTTACAGCCAGCTCCATAGATGAAGGTTTGGAAGGATTTTATGGATATGTGGGTGCTGTATTGAGGGTGAATTGAGGGGGTATGAAAGGAGTTTTGTGGATTGTGAAATGAATTTTGTGTATTTTGAAAAGGGCTTTGTGGAGTGTGGAATGGATTTTGTGGATTTTGAGAGAGTTATGCTAAAACAAACTCACGTGGTAAAGATTTTTTATATGAGTTAGTAGGGGGTGAGGTTGAAAATTTTTGTAAAATTTTATCTATTGTTTGCTGTAGTTCTTGGCAAGCAAGATCAAAAGATGGTGGTTCTTAGTACGAATAAGAAGGTGATGGTTCTTGATATAAATAAGAAGATGATGGTTCTTGATATGGATAGAGGTCGTGATTCTTGATATGAGTGAGGAGATGATGGTTCTTGATAGATGGAATAAGGAATATTGAAGTTTCTTTGGCCTTAACTTTGCTAACCAAAATCCAGGTAGTTCCTCCATCCACAATAATATGAATCACTCATTGGGTGTGAGTAGTAACCTATGTGATCTCTCTCCATTAATTTTCTTAACACAAAATACCAAACGGAATTAAACGCACCATGTGGTAAATAGAAAAGTAAAGAAGAAAGAACAAAAAGAATTTTATTTTTATTTATTAATTTTTTTTTAAAAGATATATATTTTTTTCAAAAGAAATAAAATAAAGAAAAATAAAAATAATAAAAAATGAAAATAAAATGAAATATAAAAGAAAATAAAAATAAAAGAAAAATAAAATAAAGAAAATAAACTGAATAATTAAGAAAATAAAACTAAGAAGCAAAAAGGAATATAAAATTCGAACTCAATAAGTAAAATAACTAGGAAGAATAAAACAATTAAGGGGACACCAAACTTAATTTCAGAAATTAAGAGAAAAAAATTTAAATAAAATAGATCAAATTTTTTTTCGAAAATTTAAAGAAATAAATTAAATGAAATTAAAGCAAAAACCCCTAATCTAAGAAATCAAACAACCAGTAATTGTCAATCATAGTCAATTCCTGGCAACGACACCAAAAACTTGATGCGAATTTTTGAATACCCACAAACTAACCGGCAAGTGCACCGGGTCGTACCAAGTAATACCTCAGGTGAGTGAGGATCGATCCCACGAGGATTGATGGACTGAGCAACAATGATTGAATGACTCACTTAGTCAAGCCAGCAGAAAGTTGTGTTTTGATTGTTGTAAACGCATTAAATAGTAATTCAGGGAGTAATAAACGCAAACTATAGAATTGGTGTGAAATATATGATGAAAAGTAGTTAAGGTTTCGGAGTTGTTTATTCTTCCGGATTAAGTTTTCTTACCAACTATTTTAATCATGTAAGATTCGTTTCATAACAAACTGTAATTGACTAAACCCTAATGTTTGAGTGATTTAGTCTCCTCTAACCCAAATTAATCGCCAATGTCTTAGTCACTTAATTTAGATTCGAGGGTTAAGAGCAATTCTAGTTTTTGACCACAGAAACCCTAATTACCCAAAGCTAAACGGATTATATGTCACGTATCCATATTAGTTCAAGTAATTAGCAATTTAGGAGGAATTTGTTTTCAAGCTATTGTTCAATCGAGATAGCTCTGTTGAGAATCACATGAACACATGTAGAATAAGGGTTATACTGTCGTTCTACTAATGCGTACGCATCATGTTGTGTTTTTCTATACTTTTTTATATAAGAAATAAATGCATAATGCTTAATTATAAAGAGTTTTGGTGCTCAAATCGGATATTGCTTTTATCCTTTTGGTTTCATGATTCTTGTAGGGAAGTTTTAGAAAAAAGAAGCAAAAGAACAAGGAGGAATCAAGAATTAAAGACAAGTGCAAAGAGAATTCGTGGATGTTGTTAACCCTAACCTCTTCACACTCCAACGAGCATAACTAAAACTACAAAGGTCCAATCAATGTGGTTCTAGCGACATTGGAAAGCAAACTTCCAAAACTTTTCAAAGATATATAATAGTATACACTTTCTTGCCAGATTTCACGACCTTGATGGCGCCTAACTTGGGATTTCCTAAGTTAGGCGCCGGATGAAGAAACCACTCTCCAATGCGTTCGGGAATGGTGGCGCTTAACTTGGGATTTTTCAAGTTAGGCACCAGAGGAAGACAAGCACACCTAATTGCATGCTGAAAAGGTGGCGCCTAACTTGGGATTATCCAAGCTAGGTGCCAGATGCACACAAATACGCCATGTTAGGCGCCAATCCTCAAGCCTTGAAGTGGTCCCCGTTCGTCCTTTAAGTGATACGCGAAAATCTTTATTTTATTTTGATTAAGGCTTTTATTGTATTTACAAATAGGAAAAGATATTATTTAGTTTTAAAAATATATTTTACATTAATTAGGATTAGATATAAAAGGAGGAGAGATCTTGACCTAGGCTCTCCTAATTTTCATTTCGCATTTTTACACCTTTTCTCTGTTAGGGTTTATTTTTTCCATGAGCAACTAAACCTCCACTTTTAAGGTTAGGAACTCTATTTATTTCTATGGATTGAAGTTATTGCTTTTCTATTTTAATTAATGTATTGATTCAATTCTACGGATTGCTTTCGTTGTTCATCTTATGAATTTGGGTGGAATGGAAGTATGACCCTTATTCTACATGAGTTCTTGTGAATCTCGGGAGAGTTATCTCTAGAGAATCATCTCACTTTATCAACAGGCTCGATTGTGGTTCTCTAGAGAGTCTCACTTGAACAACAGCTTGAAAGCAAATTCCTCCTGAATTGCTAATTACATGGACTAATTGGGATATGTGACATAAAATCTTGCTAGCTCTAGGTAATTAGGTTCCTGTGGTTATGAACCAGTTTTGAACTTAATCCTCTAATTGAAATCAAGTGACCAAGGAATTGGCGGTTGATGAAAATTAGAGGAGTCTAAAAAGGTCTAACGAATTAGGTTTTAGTCACTTATGGTGAACCATAGAATGACTCTTGCATGATTAAAATAGTTGGTAAGAAATACTAATCCGGAAATTTGAATATCTCTGACACCTTAACTATCTTTATCATATTATTTTCTTAACCAATTTTAGTTTATTTTTATTTAATTCTCTATTTTTATGTTATTTGCTATTAAAACCCTAAATTTGGATTCTCTGACTAGATTAATCAATTGACTATTGGTGGTTGATCCATTAATCCTCGTAAGATCGACCCTCACTCACCTGAGGTATTACTTGGTACGACCCGGTGCACTTGCCGGTTAGTTTATGGTATTCAAATTCCATACCAAGTTTTTGGCACCGTTGCTGGGGATTAATTGTGATTAACAACTACCAACTGATTGATTACCTAGATTAGACTTTTTCTTTGTTTAATTTTCTTATTTTATTTTTTCATTATTTTTTTCAAAATTTTTTTATATTTAAAAAAATGAAATTTAAAAAAAATAAAAAAATTAATATCTCTTTTTGTTCTTTCTTCTTAACTTTTCTGTTTATCACATGGTGCGTTTAATTCTATTTGGTATTTTGTGCTAAGAAAAAATAATGGATAAAGATTACATGGTTTACTACTCACACCCAAGGAATGATTCATATTATTGTGGATGGAGGAACTACTCAAATTTTGGTTGGAAAAGTCAAGACCAAAGAAACTTTAGTGCTCCATGTTCCAACTATCAAGAATCACCATCTCCATATTCATACCAAGAACCACCACCTCTCTATCCATATCAACTATCAAGAACCATCACCTTTCTACTCATATCGAGAGCCACCATCTCCCTATTCATACCAATAACCATCCTCCTTTTACTCTTATCAAGAACCATCATCTCCTTTTTATTCATATCAAGAGGCATCATCTCCTTATTCATATCAAGAATCATCAACTATTAAGCTTGTCATGAAAGAATGCATACATGATATAAGGATGAGTTTCAAAAATATAGAGAAATATGTGGAGTCAATTATCAAGCCCCAGGAAGATGAACAAGCAAATTTTTTCCCAAGAGATACAATGCAAACTCCTACGGAAGAAAGTGAGGAAATCAATCAAAGTAGTTCATACTCCAGTGAATTAGAGAACTCTCCACCCTCACACATAGAAGAAGAGGAAGATGCACAAACAAAAGAGTTTGTAAGGGATGAAAACAATTATGGGAATCTATACTCCAATGAAGCAGAGAGTAGCATAGAGGGTGAGTTTATTGAACCATCGATTCAAGATGTTCTTGATGAAGGGTAAACTTCAACTATCACACAATACCCAAATTTTGAAATCAAAGAAGTGAAGGCAACCAAGGAAAGCACTGAAAAGGGGATTGTGACCAAGAAACAAAAGAAAATATCCATGAAAATTCAAGAACAATCGTCAAGGTAGTGACGTTAAAAAAGTGCTTGTTGAGAGGCAACCCAACGTTTGGTATTTTTTTTCATTCTCTTTTTGTTTTGCTTAAGATTGTATATGTGTTCATGGATTAAGTTTGGTGTGCTACACCAAATTTGCATCCCATTGGGTACTTGGCCTAGTTTCACATAGATTATATCATACTAAGTTTGGTGTCCTCACACCAAGTTTGGTGTTGCCACAATCACCATGCAACACATTAGCAATCTAGCTATTTTATACTGTTTTAGTTTTCCTTAAGTTTTGTTTTAATTTGATTAATTTATTTTGAATAAGGCCTCTGCATTGCTTGATTTTCTGTCACTTGCTAGTCCTGTTTACTCTTATTTCCATCACCATTATTTCTCTTTCTTTGTTGCTTGAGGACAAGCAACCATTTTAAATTTGGTGTTGGAAGCTATACTCTACATAGCTTAAAAGGGGATAAAGAAGAAAATGATGAAGAAAAAGGCAGAGAGCTAAGGTTGTTTCCTTCTTTTTCAATTATATGATGTGTGTTCTTCCTTTTAGATAAGTATAATATAACTTTGAATTGTAACATATTGCCTTTACATCATGATTATCATCTTGAAATTTGTGAGTCAAAGCAATTAAGCATCATGATCATCAACAAATAGGTAATTAAAGAAGAAACGAGCATGAGCATATGAGTATTGGAAGGTTAGCATGACTATTTTTGCTCAAACACATTTGAATTTTGTTTGATTGAAATTTTTATCTAGAACACTTTATAAAATCTTTGAAATTTTGAAAACCTTGAAGAAGCTTGTCCATAAATGATCAAGAAAAGAAAGGGGAATAGGAAAGCTGAAGGCTCTAAGTACCAATGACAACTCATTAGTCAAGTACTTGTGGTGTTTATCTATCAAAGTAAAAAGCTTGAAAACAAAACACTTAGAGTCAAGGCTAGGCTCAAGTGCAAAGCACTCCCTCAAAGCTCAAGGCTCTGAGCATCGACGATTAGAGAGAAAAGAAAAGAAACAAAAGCAAAGCTTAAAAAGTTCTCTAGTTATATGTAGGGGTGGAAACAGGCCAGGCTAGACCAGGCTTTGCTCTTAACAGGCCTGGCCTGTCATACAGTTGATTGGCCTGAGCCTGGCCTACAGCCTGTTATAGGCTCTTTATAAAGTACTAGACCTGGCCTGTTATTCAGCCTGGCCTGGCCTGAAGCCTGTTAAAAGGCCTGATAATTTTTTTTTACAAAATAAAAATATTATTTAAAAAAATTTATTTTTTAATAAAAATTGTTATATATAATATGTCATATATTTAATATTTATAAAAAAATTTAAACTTCTAACATATTTAAAATATACAAAAATATTTATAATAAAATATAATAAATTTAAAATATCTCATAATTTTATTAATAATAAATAATTATTTATATATTTAATTATATTTTAACAGGCCCAGGCAGGCCTGACAGGCCTATAAGGCTAATTAGTAAGCCTGGGCCTGGCCTATTAATGTATTAAGGCTTTTAAAAGAGTCTGCGCCTGTACCTATTTTATAACAGGCCAGGCCAGGCCAGGCCAAACACAGGCCAGGCTGCAGGCCCCTGGCAGGCCGCCTGGCCTTTTTCCACCCCTAGTTATATGCTTGTGGTGCTTATGTATCAGGTGGTAATACTTGAAAACAAAGCATTTAGAGTCGAAGCTATAAAAACAAATAGTGCAAAGCACCCAAGAAGCTAAGAAAAGAAACAATTGAAAAGCTTGTTTCAAGGAAGGAATATAAAAAAGATTCCATAAAGTGATCAAGATAAAATCATCAATCATTTGAAATTCTTTTGTAAGTGTTGCATGCATAGTAAACTAGCCAACCATGAACATTGAAATTGCTATTCTTCTCACCTTGGATTTTCACTTTCATTGCATGATTCTTTGTTTGCTTGAGGACAGGCAAAGTTTAATTTTGGTGTTGTAATGCGTGCGCATCATGTTGTGTTTTTCTATGCTTTTTCATATAAGAAATAAATGCATAAAGCTTAATTATGAAGAGTTTTGGGGCTCAAATTGGATATTGCTTTGATCCTTTTGGTTTCATGATTATTGTAGGGAATTGTTAGAAAAAAGAAGCAAAAGAACAAGGAAGAACCAAGAATTAAAGACAAGTGCAAAGAGAATTCGTGAATGCTGTCAACCCTGAACTCTTCACACTCCAACGAGCATAACTAAAGCTATAGAGGTCCAATCGATGCGGTTTCAGCGACATTGGAAAGCCAACTTCTAAAGTTTTCCAAAGATATATAATAGTATACACTTTCTTACTAGATTGCACGGCCTTGATGGCGCCTAACTTAGGATTTTCCAAGTCAGGTGCCAAAAGAAGACAAGCACACCCAATTGCATGCTAGAAAGGTGGCGCCTAACTTGGGATTATCCAAGTTAGGCGCTAGATGCACACAAATATGCCAAGTTAGGCGCCAATCCTCAAGCCTTGAAGTGGTCCCCGTTCGTCCTTTAAGTGATATGCGAAAATCTTTATTTTATTTTGATTAAGGCTTTTATTTTATTTATAAATAGGAAAAGATATTATTTAGTTTTAAAAATATATTTTACATTAACAAGGATTAGATATAAAAGGAGAAGAGATCTTGACCTAGGCTCTCCTAATTTTCATTCTGCACTTTTACATTTTTTCTCTGTTAGGGGTTTATTTTCTCTATGAGCAACTAAACCTCCACTGTTAAGGTTAGGAGTTCTGTTTATTTCTATGGATTGAAATTATTGCTTTTCTATTTTAATTAATGTATTGATTCAGTTCTAAGGATTGTTTTCGTTCTTCAACTTATGAATCTAGGTAGAACGGAAGTATGACCCTTATTCTACATGAGTTCTTGTGAATCTCGGAAGAGTTATCTCTAGAGGATCATCTCGCTTGAACAACAGGCTCAATTTTGGTTCTCTAGAGAGTCTTACTTGAACAATAGCTTGAAAGTAAATTCCTCCTGAATTGCTAATTACATGGACTAATTGGGATATGTGCCATAAAATTCTGTTAGCTTTGGGTAATTAGAGTTCCTGTGGTTATGAACCAATTTTAAACTTAACCCTCTAATTGGAATCAGATGACCAGAGAATTGGTGGTTGATGAAGGTTATAGAAGACTAAAAAGGTCTAAGGAATTAGGGTTTAGTCACTTATAATGAATGGTGTAGAATTTATAACCACAAACTAGCCGACAAGTGCACCGAGTCGTACCAAGTATTACCTCAGGTGAATGAGGGTCGATCCCATGAGGATTGATGGATCAAGCAACAATGATTGAGTGAATTGGCTTAGTCAGACAAACAGAAAATGGTGTTTGAGAGTTCAAAAGTATTAACAGTAAATTCAGAGAATCAAAAAGCAAATAGTGAATTGATGTGAAAAATATATGGAGAAAATAGTTAAGGCTTCAGAGATATCTATCTTTTGGATTGACTTTTCTTACTAACTATTTTAATCATGCAAGATTTGATTCATGGCAAACTATATATGACTAAACCCTAATTCCAGAGACCTTTTTAGTCACCTCTAACCTTCATCAACTGCCAATTGCTTAGTCACTTAATTCCAATTAGAGGGTGAAGTTCAATTCTAGTTTATATGCCACAGGAACCCTAATTACCCAAATATAAGAGGATTATATGTCACGTATCCCATTAATTCCAGATAATTAGAAGTTTAGGAGAAATTATTTTCAAGCTGTTGTTCAAGTAAAGAGCTTTTCCAAGTTATACAAGAACTCAATTAGAACAAGGGTCATACTTTCGTTCCACCTAAATTCATAAGATAAAGAACAAAAATAATTCTTGAAATTGAAATCATTACATGAATTAAAATAGAAAAGTAATAGTATCAATCCATACAATAGACAGAGCTCCTAACCTTAACAGTGGAAGTTTAGTTACTCATGGTTTGGAGAGAAAACTAGGATTCAGAAAAACTGTAAATTACGGAATGATTCTTTTCCCTTTTATATCTAATCTTGATTAATATAAATTATATTTCTTAAAACTAAATAATATTTTTTCCTCTTTTAAAATAAAATAAAATTTAATCAAAATTAATTTAATTCATCTCGTGTAGCCTTGTATGCGAATGGGGACCACTTGAGTTGCAAAAGTTGGCGCCAAACTCGGAGGATCCAAGTTTGGTTTCAACCCAACCGAAAGCTTCCCTTTAGTTCTCTCTGGCTGGCGCCAAACTTGAGTAGCTTCAAGGCACCCGCATGCACTCCTTGGAAACTCCTTGCTAGCGCCAAACTTGAGGTTTCTCAAGTTTGACTTCAGGTGACCCGTAAGCATTCTTTGATTCTTCTTGGTTGAAGCCAAACTTGAGGTTTCTCAAGTTTAACTTCACTGAGACTGAAAGCAATGGGGGAATATAGTGCTCCTAGCGCCAAACTTGGAGACGTTGTGGCCAAGTGTGCTGGAGAAGAAGTGTGCACTATTATACATCGTTAGAAAGCTCTGAATGTTAGCTTTCTAATGCCACTAAAATCATGTCAATTGGACCTTTGTAGCTCAAGTTATTTTTGTTGGAGTGAAGGGAGGTCAGAGTTGATAGCATCATTCACTTTCTTCTCTTTTTCTACAGAAACTCCATCAAATCTATCTGAATGCTACCTGAAATAAATAAAATTGCACACAACTCAAAGTAGCATTCATAGTGGCTAGAAGATGATTAATTATTGATTAAACTCAACAATTTGAATGCAAATTCATTAGGAAAAGATAGGAAAGATGCTCACGCATCAGTGAACCATAATGAATCTTGCACGATTAAAATAATTGGTAAGAAATACTAATCTGGAAATTTGAATATCTCTGACACCTTAACTATCTTTATCATATTATTTTCTTAACCAATTTTAGTTTATTTTTATTTAATTCTTTGTTTTTATGTTATTTGCTATTAAAACCATAAATTTTGATTGTCTGACTAAAATAATCAATTGACTATTGTTGCTTGATCCATTAATTCTCGTGGTATCGATCCTCACTCACTTGAGGTATTATTTGGTACGATCCGGTGCACTTGCCGGTTAGTTTGTGGTATTCAAATTCCGCACCAAGTTTTTGGTTCTACCCAGATTCATGAGATGAATAACGAAAGCAATCCTTGAAATTGAATCAATACCTTAATTAAAATAGAAAAATAATAATCTCAATCCATAGAAATACACAGAGCTCCTAACCTTAACCGAGGAGGTTTAGTGACTCATGAGTTAAAGAGAAAACAAGGGATCTGAAAAGTGTGAAATTGTGAAAGTGAGAAGATCCCCTTCCGGCGAAGTGTGTCCCAAGGGCTAAACCTTTTCCCTTTTATATCTAACCTAATTTTGATTTGAAACTTAAAAAAAATAATAAATTTTAAATCTAAAAGATTTTATTTGTAAATAAACATAACAAAAATAAAAGATAAAATAATAATTAAAAGCTAAATATAGATAAAGATGCTCTTTTGGATGAGTTTGATCCACAGAATTGGCGTTTAGCGCCAGAATTGGCATTGAGTTTCCATTCGGTTCTGTCTTCCTGGGCGCTAAATGCCAAGCTCGGCGTTTAGCGCCCTTCATGGCAGTGATTCCAAAATAAAAGTATAAACTGTTATATATCGTTGGAAAGATCTAGAAGTTGGCTTTCTAATGCCATTAAAACTGCATCAATTGGACTTTGGTAGCTCAATTTATGTTCGTTGGAATGCAAGGAGGTCATGGTTGACAGCATCTACTTTCTATCTCTTTTGTTTTGCACAAAACTCTGCCAAATTGACCCAAATTTTATCTAAAATTATAAAAATACCAAAACAACTCAAAGTAGCATCCAAAGAGGATTTTAACACTAAAATATAATTAAACTTACTAAATTCCAACTAAATTTAACTAGAAAAATAAGCAGAAAATAGGTATAAGATATTCATGTATCAGTCTCCATCGTCGTCATCAAGCCCGCGTTGGAAAAGAGAAGTCAACGCGTTCTGGCACTGCTGAGGGACCAGTCGCCGTTAGATCCATTACTACGATTGTGTTTTGTTACCGTTGCCGTTGAGCTATCTGCTACTGCCAAAGCCGTCGTTGCCGAAAACCGCTATTGGAGCCGCCATCTTCTTGGTAAGCTCTAACTCTATTCTGGTTTTCCTTCTTTGTCTGTCAAGATCCTTGTTACCGTGAGAATTGTTACTGAGGTTGTCTGTGACAGGAAAAATAATTATTGCGATTTACTCTGCCATCAATAAAGGTCTCCGGAGCTACTACTCCTCCATTGCCTCATTTCTCTTTATCTGCAGTAAGTTATTCTAGCATTGAAACTCTTACCGCTATTAATCTGCTATTAATTATTGAGAATTTTGTGATGTTAACATTCTAGGGTCAAGTTCTGAAAATTGCATTATTGAAATAAAAGTTGTTATGGTGTTATCCTGCTTCGTTTCTCGTGGTAGCCATAGGACAGACATGTAATATTTGTATTTGTAAGTATTATTTGGGTGTGAATCTTGTTTTTGGTTTGCTTAGTTGATTAATTACATCTATCTGCTATTTGATCTAATTGCTCTATCTATACTCTCTATTTGTGTATACTTTACATTATTTTGTCTGTGTTTGAAACTGAGAGATCCCTCATACTGGGGTGCTGATGCTGAAGATTATTTCTAATGTGGTGATGGAGGTTGAGGTAGATTGGACTTAGTATTGAGCTAATACTCTAGTTTTGTGTTGGATGGATAGGAATCAGTGATGTAAGTTGGTTGGATAGGAAGCCCTGAGACACACTTTTGGTTTTTTTTTTCCTTTTTAAATGATTTACTTTACGGATTTGTAAACTAAAGAATATTCTTTATGACCTTTCTGAAGTAAGATTTCTTATAAATCTTTTCCAAAGTGTATTTTAAAAAAGAAACTATTTTTATAATGAGATTCTCTCTATTTGCAAGTATTTCTTTGTTTTGATAGTATTTCCTTCTTTACTGTGAACCTGCGAGGACGATGTTCTCATCCCCTTACATATTTTCTTTTTCAGTGGCAGGTTCAGAAATCTTTGGCGTGAAGCCACGAATGAACCACAGAGCTTTATATATATATATATATATATATATATATATATATATATATATATATATATATTCATTTTCCGCATTTGGTTTAGTTTTAGATTTTATGTTCCCCTTCGTCGATTATTGTTTTGGTTTTTAGAGGGGTAGAAATTGTATTTGAGAAATTTTGAATAAGTCTGTGTATTTAATATTATGTGGATATAATTATGTGATAAAGTTTATTAAAGTAAATACTTTTTTATTTCTTTATTAAAAATCCGATTTGTATTCGCAAAGGCTCAATATTAAATAAATATAGTATGAAATTAAAGGAGTAGATATAGGTAACGCCTAGACTTTTAGCACGATAATGAGTTGCTAAAAGTTAGGGTATTACACAACCCATCTAACCTTGGCATCCATCTTCAATTTGGGTGTTATGAAACTACTAAAGTGGTATGTGATTATCTAGAAAATGCTACACCATTTTTTTATCTTTTACACCAATATCAATTACTTAATGAACTTTTCAACCTTAAGCAAGAATGTGGTCAGGCTGTTTATAATTTTATAGTACAAATTGAACGCATTTGGGATCAATTGGCCTCTTGTGAACCTGTTCTTAAAGATGCTATTGATGCTAAAGCTTATGAGGATTCTCGCAATCAGACACATCTAATTCAGTTTCTCATGGCACTTATGAATGATTATGAGCTGATTAAAACTTCTCTTCTTTATCAAAATCCTTTGCCTAGTCTTGAAGATGCTCTCTCGCATCTTAAGTCTGAAAAAACACATTTAGGGTTGACTCGATCAAAAGCTGATCCTATCTTTACGGTTACCAACAAAAAGGAAAAATTTTGCCAAAATTGTAGCGTTCTGACCTCCTTTTACCAGATTGCCCCTCCATCGAATGTCGTAAATACAAGCAGAAAGGTCATATTGCCTTAAACTATTCTATTTTGTATTGTCAGTATTACAAACAATTGGGTCACTTCATACCTTCTTGTCCTACTCGTCCACCTCGTCCAGATAGGAACATGTATCATTCTCACACCAACGCTCCCAAGTATGTGCCTATCATTGCAGTTGATGTCGCTGATGTCTCTACCTCATCTACTTCTGGTAGTCTATCTCTTGTTTCTCCATCCGATATTGAGTCTTTTCTCAAACAACTTCTTTCATTCTCTGGTAATACTTTTGTTGCTCTATCCACTCCTCGAGGAAACTCTAAATGGCACTTTGGTTCTGGTTGTTTCAATTACATGTCACCTATGTGTCATGCTTTTTCATCTTTGTTTACCATTACCAGCACGTCATCTATTCACACCGCTGATGGATTCCTTATGTATGTGAATCATAAAGGACTTGTGTCACAATCTGACCTTCACATACCTAATAAATATTTTATTTCTAAATTAAATTTAAATCTTATCTTTGTGGGTTAATTAGTTAAACTTAGTTTTGATGTTAATTTTTCTATTTCTGATTATCGTGTGTAAGATCCTCGAACGAGACAAATCATTAGGATTGGACGTAAGATCGGAAGACTATTTGAAATTAGAAATCTTCATGCTCCATCTACCACACGCCTTTGTGCTGTTTCTCCACCATCCACATTTCACTTATGACATCGTCATCTTGCTCACAATTCAATAGGAAAATTGTGTCATCTCGTGTCTATGGGAGTATTAGGATCGACCAATAATGAGTCTTTTGATTGCATTTCTTGTCAAACTGCAAAGCAACCAACTTTATCCTTTCATATAGTTCATCTCTTGCTTGTTTTCCTTTTGATCTTATACACTCTGATGTTTAGGAACCTGCTCCTATAGCTTCTATAGGGGCCTGGGGAGAACTTGATATTTTGTTATATTTATTGATGATTATTCATGTTTTACTTGGGTTTATTTAATGTCTAGAAGACATGAATTGCCTCAGATTTATATTAATTTTGCTACTATGATTAAAACACGATTTTCCAAAGTCATTAAAAATTTTTTATGTGACAATGCAGTGGAGTACTGTGACTCCAAACTTTTGAACTTCCTTACTGAACAGGGCACCTTGTCTGAATTCTCTTATCTTGGAATATCTCACCAAAATGATAGAGCTGAACGAAAATATCATCACATTTTTTACTCTGTTCGTGCAATGCTTTTTTCCTCTTCTTGTTTTAAACGTATATGGGGTGAAGTTGTTCTCAATATTGTCCATGCTATCAATTGTCTTCCTTTCTCTGTTCTAGGTAACATCACTCCTTTTGAGTGTCTCTATAATACTTCATCAAACTATAGTTCGTTTAGAGTTTTTGGTTATATTTGTTTTGTTCTCCTTCAACCCCATGAACATAATAAACTTGAACCTCGTGCTTGCGTATGTTGTTTCCATGGTTATGGAACTAAACATAAAGGTTATCGTTATTGGGATCCTGTCTCTCGCTGAATCCACATATTTCGTCATATTGTATTCTGGGAACATCACATGTTTTCGAGTTTTTCCTCCTTTTAGTCTGTTCCTTCTACCCATTCACCTTTCTTTACTAATCCTATTGTTGATCATTTTTCTAATGATGATAATAGAGGTATTGTCACAAATTCACCTCTTGAGCCTCCTATTCATGTACCTTTCACTTTTCCTAATGATCCAAACTAGAATGATGATCTTGCTCCTATGGTCCTTCCTCCTACGTCCACTTGCAGTACTAGGGTAAGAAATCTACCTCCACATCTTCATGATTATCATTGTTTTGCTACTATCCTTCACATTTATGAACCTAGGTCATACAAAGAAGCTTCCAAATTGGCAACAAGCAATGCAGGAAGAAATTCAAGCATTAGATAAAGCACACACTTAGAATTTGAATGATCCTCCTTCTGATCAGGAAGTTGTGAGAAGTAGATGTATATACAAAATTAAGACTCGGTCAGATGGCTTTATTGATAGATATAAAGTTTATTTGGTTGCTCAAGGATGCACTCAAGAGTACGGTATTATTTATGAAGAGACTTTTGCACCATTGTGCGACTCACATTTGTTCGAGCTCTTCTTGCAATTACTACAGTCCACAAATAGTCTCTATGTCAGATGGATGTGAAAAATGTTTTTCTCAACGATGACTTAAAAAGAAAAGTCTACATGAAACCTCCTCCAGGATATTCTTGTTGTCCCAACAAAGTTTGTCTTCTTCGCAAGGTATTTTATGGTCTTAAGCAAGCTCCTCGAGAATGGTTTAAAAAATTTTGCAATACCATCTGCAACCTCATTTTCACTTGCAATCGTCAAGAGAATGCCCTTTTCGTTCGCAAGAGTGACAAGGGTGTTGTTCTCTTACTATTATAGGTTGATGACATGATAATTACCAAAAATGATATTGATGGTATCACTGATCTCAAAACAAGCCTTCACCACTATTTTGAGATGAAAGATCTTGGAGTCTTAGTTATTTTCTTAGTTTAGAAGTTATCTCATCCAATGATGACATCTATCTTTCTCAAGCAAAGTATGCATCTGATCTTTTTACTTGGGTTGGGATAACTGGTAGTCGCATAGAATCTACTCCTCTTGAGCCTAATACTCACTTTACTTCTATGGATGGAACTGCTTTGGATAATCCTACTCTCTATAGACAGTTGGTTGGTGGTCTTGTCTACTTTACTGTTACTCGAACAGATATTGCATATGTTGTTCATGTTGTTAGAACAGATATTGCATATGTTGTTCATGTTGTTAGCTAGTTCTTATCAGCACCTTGCACTACTCATTATGCCACTATTCTTTAGATTCTTCATTATATCAAGGATACTATGTTTTAGGATTTTCATTTTTCTACTCAATCTTCTTTAATCCTTCAAGCATATTAAGATGTTGATTGGGATGGTGATCCCACTGAATACTATTCTACTACTAGTTATTCTTTGTTCTTCGGTGACTCTCTAATCTCCTAGCGTGCCAAAAAACAAACTTTTACCGCTTGATCGAACATAGAAATAGAATATCGTGCTCTGACTAAAATTTTTGCCAAAATCGTTGCAATTTGTTGACTTTTTGAAGATTCGGAAGCAACTTAGTCTTCTCCTACTGATCTAATAATAATAATAATAATAATATGTTTCTTACAACAAATATAACACAAAGCAGACTTCATTTTATTTTTATTTTCATAAGCCTCTCATTTAAATTGCCCTGAATTATATTTTAGTAATAAATGTCGCATTTTCTTTAAGCATTCCTTTCATCGAATTTATTTTTTATTTTACCTCGTAACTGATAAATTGATTATTGGCCATTTAACGGTTCTTAAAATTTAATTTCCTCTTCATATGGACAATTTGTGAAAGTCTTGTCAGATTCAGTCACAGCCAAGTAAATGGAATATTCAAGGGTGGTTCTCCAAGCTCTAGTTTTTTCTTCAAGGGTATAGTTGTCTGAACCATTGATACTTCATTTATACAATTATACCTGTGTTTCCATATCTAGGACATGTTTATAAGAATAGACCATCATATCACTCGTCGTCACAATAACCAAGTTCATTGCAGGTCCGAATGGAGAGCTAAACTCCATGCTTCAAAACTCATGACTCACCTTCACCGGAAAACGACGGATCCATCACGCCAATCACTTTCGGGGATTCTCTTCACGTCCTTTCATGCAATATTGCCAACAAATATGACACTCATAATTATGATGCAAATATTAACATTAAATAAAAAGGAAAAAACTTATATGCAAATATGTATGTTCTTTTTGAGAGACCAGTGCACCACTAGCAAGTATTTTTAGGATGTTAGATAATCCTTGGTCGTATATTTGCTACATTTTTTTCCTTCATTATTTTAACACTAAATTTTCATTGCCAAACTGGAATAATGTTAACCCAGAAGATGCTACTTGTTCTATATCATTATCAAGAAACAAGAACCATAAGATATTTTCAACGTAGAAACGGTTCACGTAACCCGACTTTGTTTTCTATAAAGCAACAATACAAATCCTAATCTATACCACAGCTACAAAAACTGCACAGAAATATCATCCCAATCAAAACAATATTACTGATTACGAAGGGAAAATTGCAGTAGTTAAATTGCATTAGAAACACCGGTAGAAAAGACAGTGATGCCAAAACTGAGGAGGAAGACGCAAAGAGATGGTCATAGGGTAAAAAAAATGAGCATAAAAGAATGAATAAACCAACGATGAATATTACAAGCACAGGGCTCACAATGAGATAGATGTATATCATTGTCCGACTGTAGTTATCAAGTTTTTGAAATTTACATCCACTGTAAAATTTGGCGTATATGCAATCGCTCTCTCAGCTTTATGCAAAAAAAACATAAGCGGAGAGCCCAATGGTTAAAAGGATACAAAATCCGGAACAAAACTTGGCTAAATCCGCATGAAGAGCTTAATTGCACGTAGCCTAACTCTTGTATTTTTGCTGGACAGCTAGAGCTGCAGCCCTGTACCACGTTGCCACAGCCATGGCACCAGGGTCAGGAACTGTTGAAAGCAACTCTGAAGACACGTAAGTAGAACGCCCAGCCTACATAACACTCCCTCATCAGATCCAACAATCCACTTAATAATAACAAATAAATGGATAAAAACAAGCCACTATGGTTGTGGCATTTTTCTCAATTTTAGAGGCGAACTGCTAAAAACTGCAATTCAAAATGAGCTTCCTAAAATTGGAACTCCATGTTTTAACCATTTGTTTCATTAAAGAACAGCAAGCAAACCATAAGTAAAATGAAACCAACTTTGCTTGAGCACCACTCATGAACTAAACATAATTGAAACAGAATGCCAGACGTTCTCTGCTATTAAGTTAAAACTCAGTATTGCATCAAATTTGTACTCTTAACAAAGACGGGTCAAAAGGTATCACCTGTGCTTGCATTTTCTTGGTTAACTCAGCACCAGTTAATGCAGCCTCAGAAGACAGAACAAAAGCAGTGATAGGATCCTCCCCAGCATTTAATTTCTGTTCAACCAAAAAGCACAGTAAGTTACTCCATAAAAGGGCATCCAAATAATGTAGGGGAAGTGAAAACCTATTGTCAGGACCTCTTGAAGAACCGATGATGCTGGAAGAAGGGCATCTAGCAGGGTTCTATAACCAGCACTGGCACCCCCATATTTACTAACAGCAGCAATGGAAGCCGCAAGTGCCTCAGCCCCTGAAAATCAAACAACTCACGAGGGATTAATAGTAAAAAAAGGGCAAAGGAAAAGTTAACTCTGAAATTAATGGTAGCCATATTGGAGTTCCCACATTGTTTTGGCGTGACAACAGAACCAGAGCTTGGTTTCAGCTGTGTATATGCTGCCTTGCAGAAAATTGTATATCTGAAAAGAGAAAGTTTCTTGAAAGCAATACTCAAACAGCATAAT
Source organism: Arachis stenosperma (assembly GCF_014773155.1). Classification (NCBI taxonomy): domain Eukaryota; kingdom Viridiplantae; phylum Streptophyta; class Magnoliopsida; order Fabales; family Fabaceae; genus Arachis; species Arachis stenosperma. Next base: position 126,263,882 of record NC_080381.1, on the reverse strand, counting down.
TAGTTAAACTTCAACAATGGCATAAGTACAGCATAATACATGATTCCACTTGTTCCTCCCATGGCTCTTCGAATTGTGGATCCAATTTCATTGACAGTTTCTGCAGCATCGTTCAGAGGATAGCTGTGAACAAAAAACAGCAGTTCAGGTCATAATGTGATTACAATTCAAATTGGCAATTGCTTTTGCAGTAACTTGTCCCCAAGAGTACAAACAAAGATATACCTAACCAAATAGGACATAGACTTACTTTTTTATGTCCTCCAGAATGGCTTTTGCGCCTCTATACATCTGCAGAAGTTGAACCATATAAATCAAGTAATTCCCATGATACTTCAACAGCTATAATAGACAATTTTGAGGACAGGACTCACAGTTGATCCACAGTCACCATCACCAACTTTACTGTCCCAATCATTTAGGCTGTCCTTAAGATCTAGAATAACATTTGCAGCGGTTTCAATAGCAATCTCAAGGACTTGGCCTTGCTCACTTAGCTGTAGAGGTCGTCTCTGTGGCTTATGTAAAGTAAACATAGGAACCATATTTCAAAAATTATATCAGGATATAAGTACATATACAGTTGACTTGATTAACATAGATTTAATAAAACTCAACCAGCTTTCAAATGATATTGACAAGTCAATTCTATTTTTACCAGATTCACCAATAGCATGAACATGTGAGAGAGGAGGATAATCATAACTATGAGAAATATATTATGATCATGCCAAAGATATCACAAGAGAAAAATCAGTGGCCAGATGCTGGTTTTGGGCTTCCAGTATGAAGTACAGAAATTTATGGTGGAATGAAGCATAAACATAAACATGAATTATGACAACCCAGTAAGGTATCATTTGATCCATATAGCTAACTTCACTTTGCTGGACAAGACTTGGTTGTTGTTGATGCAGTATGCACTAGGAAGTATTACAAAGCACAGAGATTCTTGGATGGAAAGGACACAAGTCTAACAATTCACCGGCTTTTCAAGGTAAATTATTGTTATTGTGTCGCATCATTTTTTTCTGAGTGTCTCTATATGTAAGTTGTTAAACTAGTACTCATCACAGAATTTTTCTATGTGGAAAGGGTGGTGTAAATTTCTAATAAAAATATTCAACCATGTCGAAATGCCACTAACCAGTAAGCCAAATAAACTTGTATCAAACATGTTTGAATATAATTTTCCTTTAACTACTTCTCAACCACAACTGCTAAATGTCATGGAAGAAATGACGTAATTCCCCGTGTATGAAGTATATACCTCATCGCCCTTTGCTGATGGAGATGGCGGGACTGGAATAGGAATCTTAGTAGGCGGGTGAACACCTTGAAAGAGAAGAAAGTTCAAAAGTTCAATAAACTAGTAGTTTAATGGTTCCATAAGTTATTAGAATAATCCAGTTATTAACAACTAAAGATATTACTGACCATCAACTCCAACAGGCCAAGACGGTGCTTTGGTACTGGCATCTAATCGCTCAAGAATAGGTGGATCAGCCCTCATGATAGATATCGAGAAACCTGAAATAAATACTAATTAGAACTGCTTGATGAATCACAACGAGAATTAATGATGTGACAAACCTGCCATATCAAGGGATGTCATAAATGTCCCCGTGTAAACTCTGTCAACAGCCAGCCCATGCTCTAGCTGCAATCTTGGAACTGCCTTTCCTGCTGCAATCATTAGCTCCATCAAAGGGGTGCCACCAAGCCTGCAAGTGAAGAACTTGCAAAAGGTCAATAAAACTTGAGAAGGCATTAAATTATGGTGTCCAGGGTTTGAATCAAAACAGCTAAAATTTAGGGCACACAAAAAAGAAGCATTCTAAAAAGAATGCACATAAATAAAAGAGAATACCAGTATATTTTCAATAATAGGTGTAGATAGCATAAACATTGCTTTTCAACGTTGTGTGATGAGAATATCTATGAAGCTAAGTTCAATCACAGATATATACGTATAGGAATGTCTTCATAAAATGGTGCTCAAGTCCCAAGAACAATATAAAGAGAATTTAAGAGCTACAAAATCTTAGTTTCATTTTAAACATATATGATACCGTAAACATACCCATTGACCATGAGGATCACTCTACCACCTCGAGTTATTGGAACGTAGTTCGTTTCCTGGTAACATTACCAAAAGAAAGCATTGTAACTTCATTCATAGGAATGATAACTCCAAAAAGGGACACAAACATATATACTTACGGCCAAACCTATTCAAGCGTACTAGAACTTTGTGATAAGATAGAACTTTTGGGTTAAACTATGATTAGCATCAAAGTCCATGACGAACACACAAGTAGTGAACTTTATTCTTGATGTGGTACCACAATGTCGCAAGAACATTTCTTTAGAGAGTTAACGGTACACAACAGTCAAAAGTTTTCCATAAAATATTGCAACATACCGTGGACAATATTTGATTCAGAACATGAGAAACCACCACATCCACTGGCTGAAGATCAGCAACAGCTGCACCAGGTTCTGCATGCTGTAAAATAAATAAATAAAATGAAAAAGAAAGAAAGAAAGCAAAAAAAGTAGCATTGATATCATCATTATTTGTAAATTAATGAGAAATGGCACTAGTAGAGAATAAAGACAAACTTCAGTGACTAGGGAGATCAAAAAAGAAAAAGTAAACAGAGAACTCGTTCCAGAACATAAAACATAGAGCGAGCTGTTCACACTACTGCAAAGAAGGTGCCTAACTAAAGGAAACTCACAATTCCAAGCCCCAGTTCTATCTTCCCTGGGCCCAAACGATCTGATGTAACTTGACCAGGAAGTGTGCACACAGTTAAACCAACACCCATTGTCCCCACCAATTCAGAGGCATGTTTTGCTTCTGCAGCAACCTTAGCAAGAGGAAGGCCAGCAGCAGCAGCTGCCCCTGCAACCTGCCGCAATCAACAAAATGTGCAGGTAAATGATAAATTACCAATGATAATACACTGATATAATAGTACTCCAAAGGGCTCTAACTCATGTATACATGAGAAGAGCTGAGTTGTTCTGCAAGATACCAACCATTGGAGGACCACTGAATGTTCATGAAAAAAGGAAGCAAGAAATGAAATGCAGAATTATGAATGAGCTGAAGATGGAAAAGGTGAATTATGTTACGAATTAAAAGAAGGGTCTAATCTAAATAAACGAATGTCCACCCAGGACAAGGGATTAGTATGGATGGTAATGGAATCATGGAGGGGTATGTGAAAAATAGAGGAAGCAGAAGATAGTGTGGAAGGCATTCTGTCGTCCAGGCTCATTCCAAAGATCTTGCATTAATACCATAATTATCTATCATATTTAAAACAATGCTAAGTTCAACAAGAAAATAAAATAAACATTGACAAACAGGCCAGAAAGTCCAATATATGCAACCATAAAATAGTGCTGTTCAAAGTGGATGTGTGAACAGGGCAAATAAAAGAATGCTGAAAAATCAGAAATGAATTTCTGAGAGAACCTTATGAACCAAAATAGTCCCTGCCAAGCCCCTTCTCCCAGCAATCCCTCGAGGCGGTGGTAGTGCACAATCATCACCAACAATTACAGTCTGCATTCGCAAAATTCAGTCATACTTTATCTACATAACAAAACTAAGTACTAGATGAGATAATTCTGGCTAGCAGTACCTCAACTTTATAACCTTCAACTTTTGCTTGCTCAGCAGCCAAACCAAAGTTCAATCGGTCACCAGTATAATTCTGTCAACACCCAAATTTGGAATACTATGGAATCAAAAAACAAGAGCAAATCCTAATGACTGCTCATAAACAGACCATGTATGTGCAGAAATGAGAAATCACACTTATTCATAGCTCAAAATTGATTTGAAAAATGTTTTGATTTTCGTTCTTTCTTTCTTTTCTTTTCTTTTTTGTTGTTGAAATGATCCCAATTAGTTTAACATAAGAATCTTACAATTAATCTTCCACACTGTATATTTTTCCAATTTAACAGCTTACAATAACTTTGGGTATAGCTCATCCAACATACATGATGATCCAAAAGACCACTCTAAAGACTGTAATTTAACAAGTCAATGAGCTAAAGTATTACCCAAACACGAAGGGAACAAAAAAAAGGATACCTTCACAATCAGAAGACATCCCATAGGTCCAGTTACAGCTCGTATCCCCTAAATTTCAATAATAAGAGATGCTTCAGAATAACTGATGTGTGATATACACATGCCATCCAATAATAAAAGGAAAGCATACAGCTAGGATTGAATCAACTGGTGGGGAAGCAAAGACATCTCCACAGATAGCTGCTGTCAGCATTCCTTCTCCCACATATCCAGCATGAGCAGGCTCATGGCCACTTCCTCCCCCTGTGGTAATGTAGGATTGGATAAAAATTTTCATGATAATACTTTGGGTATGAAAACATAGTTACAAAAGCACCATATAATATTTCGTTTTACTGATCTTAGATATGTTTCATAGGGCTAAATAGCATAGTTCCACCCCCCCTGATCTATGTCCCATTCTTCCCACTTGCAACCTTTCTTCCTTTTTATAAAGGTGGATCAAATCCTGTATGACAATTCATGAACCATTTGTCTATTCCTATATGCATCGATAAGTATCCTATGCTAAAATTCACAGAAATTAAAACAAAAAGGAACATCGGATGGATAGTCGCAGACCTGATATGACTGCAACTTTATCATTTGTTGCACTTGAAACATCTGCACGTAATACAACCTTCACCTGCATTCAAGCCAACAAAAATAAATGGACACCTCTCATACATTTACACAGCCATACATGTTTCTGTATGTGTAATCACCTGAGGAAATCCATCTAAGTACTGTAAACCAGGGTACGTCTCCACAAGGCCTTCAATGAATTCAGTCACAACATCTACAATAAATTATATTAACAAAGAATCAAGATTAATTTTGTTCCAAAAGATCTAGAGTTCAAGATAAAGTATAATCTTCCTTTCTATCACGTATTCACATTATATAGCAGTTTAAGAACACAATCTTGGAACTACGGTGCTAAGTGAGAAATTGAGAATCTGCAAAACAGGAACCTAGCTAATAATACTGCCATCAACTTTCCACTTTGAATCGACATGTTGAAACTAAAGTAGGTAAAATGAAAATCATCAATTCAGAGCAATTCCACAAAGTCGTCATTGACCGATCTGAAAACAAGCACCATCTTCCTAGTTTTCAATTTCATATACCACAGTACTAGTGAGAATAATACTGGTGTACTACCGCTATCATCTTTCCTCATTGAATCAACATCTTCGAATTAAAACAAATAAAAGCAATGTCCTCATTGACCGATCTAAAAACAAGAACCTATTTGCCGCTAAAGAATAGAGTCGTGAAACTGCCGCGCCAGTGTGAAAATGCAACTCCAAGGTAGGAACCTAACTAACAACACCGCTATTATATCTTCTCATAGTAAAACACTACGTCGCTAAGATTAAAAGCAAAGCATCAAATCAGAGCCGCTATACGAAGTTCTCATTGACCGATACCAAAAACAAGAATCGATTTCAACTCATTTTAAGCTCAGTCCCTTTCAGTCAAAGATAAATGCTACTAAAGTCAACACAACGCAAGAACCTCTAACAGTCAAAATGACGCAAACAAGAAACGCGATTTCACCTCATGAAACAAGAAAGAGTGAAGAAATTAGCGAAAGAGCACCGAATAGTTGAAAGAAACGAACAAAACAAAATCGCAACCGACTTTCACCTACACAGGCGAGAAATTGAACGGAGCAAAGCGAACAAGAAAGAAAGATAAAGTGAGAGAAAGAGCGCACCATCGGGATTGTTGATGAGCTTCTTGGCTTGGAATGCCATAGCGACGAAGTACCTTTGCAGCGATTACGGAATTGAAAGAGTGAATGGCGAGAACTGAAAAAAAAAAACCCTAGAAATGGCTTTGCATGAAACAGTTGGAAAAAGAGAGCGAATGAGAGAGAGAGAGAGAAAGAGAAAGAGAGAGAAAGAGAAAGAAAGGGAAGAAGAGTTGTTGTTGTTGTTGTTGCCTCGTTGGTTTGGTGGTGTGGCTCTTTATACACACAAGAGAAGGAAAGCGAGGGAGTTGATAGTTGGCTTGTTGCAGCAAGTAACAGGGGAAAAAATATTAATGGAATTTCAAAAATAAAATATTACAATAAACTAATACTTTTATCCTGAAGACTCATAAATCATTCATAAACCAATGAAAGTAATTTTTTATCTATAAAATATAGTCTGTGTATGATAAAACAATTTAAATGATAATTTTATTTATTGGTAGATTTGGTCGCATTTTAACTTTTACGGATAAAAATTATAATATACTTGTTCAGATATAAGATTAATTTTATTTATCTATAAAAAAATTATTTATATTCTAAACTTATTTTTATGAAAAAGATAATAGATTATTAAAAAAAATAAAAAATAGCTCTTGCTTTATCAAAACCAATCATAACTTTTGGAAGTCACTCATTGAAAGAAAAAATTGCATAACTATTTGCTGCGAGAGTTAAGAGTAAAAACGAAAAAAAAATGGACACTATTTTTTCCAATTTTCATTATATAAGATTAGTGGATCAATATGCATGTATTCATTTTTTTTATTTATTAAATATATGTAAAATAATAAAAAAATTAATTGAAATGATAAAATATTTATAATTTAATTAAAAGATTTTGGGTATAAATCTTTCGTATGACAACTTTTTTTTTATAAATTTATATAATAAATGGTATTTTAGGGGGGGGGGGGATGAACACTAATCCTTTTTATATTTTCATTTTATATAATATAGATATAGAGAAGATAGCAAATAGATAAATAATAGATTATTGATTATATAATAGGTGTTAATTATCTTTATTTATACATTATATACTTAAGAAATGGTGTAAAAAAATTTATAAAATTGACAAAATAAACGAAAAAAGAAATGAGAAAAGAGATTCTCACTCTATAGAGACTCATTAAATTCATATGATGTAAAATTACAATATAAATTTTTATTTATTTATATAAAAAATTAATTAAAATTATAATTCTAATTATTATTGGTTTTGTTAATATAAGATTTAGACAATATTATTATTGAAGTGTGATAATTAGTTCATGAAAATCTTAAATGTTTGAAATAGTTTGACCTTTAAGTAATATAAATAGAATTCTCTGTTGTATTTTACCTTTATATTGTGTGTTTTAACAAATGAATTATGAATATTTATATTTTAAACTAAATTATGTTATTTTTATTATTTTGTATTATATCTTTAAAAAAAATTATTACTAAATTGTTTAATTAATATTTTAATTAAAAATTTAATTTTCATATACAATCAAATTAGGTAAAAGAGTTTTACACAGGAAAAATATTGCATAAAATATAACTAATCTTTTAATTTATTTCTTAAAAATCATGTGTAACGCATGAACGATGAATCTAATTAGATTAGATGTCCAGTCAATGAAAATTGGACTCTTAAATTAATAAAAAGAATAAAATAGAACAACGGTTTTTGCTGTACTGTACTACTGTGGTTGCTGTTCTGGCTCTGTAATGAGGCTATGCTTTTTGGTAATTTTTGTATCTATCCTTTGGAAGCTATGCTATGAGATAGGTGGTTCTTATGCTTCTGCCGATTCTTTTGGGGATGAGCTTTGAATATTGGCTTCTGGCCTTCTGCCATGGATTCGGGTGTGTCTCTGCCCATTGCAACTCTGCTTCTGCAGTAGATCCAAATTGTCCTTATTCGTAATTTACATACACGGAAAGCAACGTTATTCTTTTCTTCTCGCTATTTTTTTTTTTTGGTGAGAAGCCAAGGCCCAAGGAAGAAAAAAAAAAGGGGGGTTAGCTAAGTCGTCTTCTCTAGCAGAGCGCACCAGCTATGGATTCAAAGACGCCGCAACGGCGTCGTCCAAGCAGTGTCATCCAAAATGGCACCGTTATCAGAGAGAAGAAGCCCAAACGTAGCGAGGTGAGTCTCCAAACGCTGTCGTTTCACCCTTTTTGTGCTGGTATCATTGTTTCAGGTTCAGCCATTGTTTCGCAGGTCCTCGCAAAGAAGAAAGCCGTTGAGCAATCCATCAAATCAGCACGTGCCGAAAAGGATCACCTTGCTTCCTTCCCTGAGTTCCGCCACTTCGTCAATAACGGTAACTGTTTCTAAAATAGAAAACTGTGCAGTGTAGTTAGATTAGTTACAGGATCAGTTACCTTATTTTGCTGATCAGCAGTTAGTTAGTTGCAAAGTGTGTTTATGGTTTTACACAACATAAAAGTCAGAAGTAAACTTTGTAACTAACTACTGACTCAACAAACAAACGCAACGGATTTTATAACTACTGTAACTGTATTAGCAATAATGCAATATTGAATTCTCATATAATACAATTATAATATTCCCATAAGTTTTGAGATGTTAGTGTAAGTAAATTGTTGAATGTGTTAGCAATAGCTTTTATTCATTTTTGGATCATCTTTTTTGTTTCTTCTAAGTCCTAAATCTAGGTGCCTATTTCAATCTGAATTTTAGGTCTATCTATGTGTTTGAAGTCAGGACGCGGTGATACACTATCCTCTCCTGTTAAGCACTATGTTCAGAGCCTCCTTAAGGTACACATTACTATAATTTGTTGAATGAAATATTTTGATGTAGACATTACTATAATATATTGAATGAAATATTTCCCTTCTTTATACTTTATGCTATAATAAGAGAAAATCTGCTATTATGTCTTTGTTTTGTAAAGTGATAGGAAACTTAGTTGGCAAAGTCTTCAATGAGGTTGTGTGAGGAAACCTCATTGATGAGGTTTTCAAAAAATGCTCATAGGGCCTCTGCATCTGGTCAAAGATTTGTTATACTGCAAATTGGTGGCTGCTCTTGATTAATGATCACAATTATGTTATGTTATTAGCTAAACAAAACACAGGATTAGTGAGAAAGATAATCGTTTTTGTGAGTCCTGCTTCTCTAATCTCGATCTCTTCTCTTCTCTTTGGTGAGCCCTTCCTCTCTTCTTTTCCCTTGCCTTTCTCCGTTTTTCTGTTTTCAGCTTCCGTTTCTTCTAGAAAACTTGGCTTTTGACCTATCTTACATTCTCTTATAAGTTTTTCATTTTTATCTTTTTTGTGTGTTTTTCTGTTTCATTTTAAAGTTTGTTCCTTTTACTTGATCTCCATGTCTAAAGGCATTACTGTGTTATAGAACTGATTTCTTTGTGGGAAACCCCCCCCCCCCCCTCCCCATCTTTTTTCCCTGGATCTTATGTGAGCTATGATAGCTCTGTTCAGAAGGGTATTTCAAAAGTTGAGAAGGAAGCCAAGGTAGTATTGATAATGACAAGAGATCACTAGAAACTTACCTGCAATCTTCAGTTAAGAAGTTGAAAGTCTCAATTTTAGGTGTATGAAACAAGACTGAGCTAGTTTTTAAGGAGCCCATTGGCACTGCTGAACAGGAATAGAGAAAGAATCTGTGTTGGTTCAATATTCTATTAAGGAATGTCAAACAAAGAGAAGGGGTTGCACTCCCCGGAGAGAGATATTGAGAGCTATTCAAAGAAAAATGATGAAATGATTAAATTAAGAACTAGCTTTGTCTCAAATTGGTTTAATGAAAATGTTAACAAATTATAAGTAAAACTGACCAGCCATCAAATTGTAAATTGATAAAGTTTGAACTGAGGGCTTTTCAGTAATTTACAAGTTAACCTCATAATTGAGGCGTCTTAGCACCACCAAGGCGAATACTTTGCCAACTTAGTTTATTGAAATTCGATTGTTTTTAGGTTTTTTTATACTACAATATGTATCATTTCTCCTTTTGTTCATGGTTGGTTTTTTCATTAGCTTATTCATTGAGAAGAGACCCGAAAGCATATGACTTGTCAACTCAAAAACTGCAGCTAAATATGGAAGGACCCTATGGATCTGAGTGGTTGGATGAAGAAAAGGTGAAGCGCAGAGAAATGGTTGCTCCAGAAGCACGCTATATATTTGTGCATGAGGATGCCAATTCAGTTGGTGATGAGACAAGAATGATGTTGAATGCAGAAGAGGCTTCAACTAGTTGTGTAGAAGATAGTGGCCCCTTAGTTGGATTTGTACATTACCGTATTGTTCTGGAAGAAGATGTACCGGTCCTTTATGTGTATGAGTTGCAGATTGAGCCTCGTGTCCAAGGAAAAGGGTTAGGGAAGTTTCTAATGCAACTAATTGAGCTTATTGCCCAAAAGGTGATGAATTGTTCTTATGGAAGAAATGAAGTCTATTTATTTGATTAATGTATAGTCTTACTAATGTCCATTTTGTTGAAGTTCTTATGCACCTCATTGGGATACCTTGTGATTCTTTTGCAAAATTTTCTGAGTTTTGTGTGCATAACATTCTACATTGACTATGGTCTCTGATCTATGTTTTTTGTTTTAACTCTCTTGTAGAACTGCATGGGTGCTGTCATGCTAACTGTTCAAAAAGCAAATTTACTAGCTCTGAATTTCTATCTAAGTAAGCTGAGGTAAAATCTTCACTTGTGTGTGCAATCTTTGAATCAATTTCCTTTACCAAGTCATTGCATGTTGATTTTTAGTAGAATAAAAGAGAAAAAGAATCACATTTGTGTAGCCATAGGGAAAGATATTTCTTTTTTCTTTGCAAACATATTTGGTGGACAAAAGAATTACACATGCAAACAAATCTTGATAAAAGGTGTAAGTAATAATGCATGAACATGTATTGAAAAATTGAGAGCGAGTCATGAATTGTCATCATGAGAAATCCAAATAAGACCATATTCTGACTGGTAGGCTGCTATATAAGTGTATGTTTGCTTGTGAAATCATGTCAAAGTTAATCATGAGTAAGCACAACTTGATCATCACAATGTTATGGACCTTTGGGGGGTCATGCAACTGTTTTTTTTTTTCTTTTTGACTTTCATGAACTTTGCTATGGATGACGCTGTCTGCTTTTATCACAATTTAATAGCCTAACCATTTCCTTCAAGATTTTCCTATCATACTACCATTTCCATTCCTGTTTTTAATTTGCTTTGTTTTGCTGATTGATGAAATAATTATGTGTTGCAGATACATCATATCAACCATTTCGCCTTCAAAGGTGTAATCCAGTGTTATTTACATGATTTTCTGTTATAACAGGAAATTTTTTTTCCTACCGTTTGTTTATTGTTTTGGTTTTATTCCTGAATGCAGATGGGGATTGAGAAGAGTTACGAAATTCTTTGCAAAACATTTAATGACGAAGCTAAAACTATTTTGGAGGTACAGCTCCTATCCGCACCATTAGATTGATTTTATCAGATAGTCTATCACTGATTTCACAAAACACACTAATTGACAGCCATCTGGATCACTCAGGTTTAAGGTTAAATCACTATATGACATTTTCCTTTTTGGTTCTCAAATCACAATTCACATTATATGATTTAAACGATTATTCTCATAAGAACTATGCCTATTTTTAACATATACTTCTCTCGTGTCTTGCAAGGCAATATATTAATTTTTCCTTTTCAGACGATGGAAAACAGAGGCTTTTGATATATGGTCCATTAACATATACTGATCAGTTCTTGAGAATGGTACAATGAAAATTTTTCAATACATAGTATATTGTTTTTCCTCTCCCTCCTCTAAGAAAGACTAATTTGAGCCGTGTCGTCCGGTTGTCATTTTCAGCATTACCACACAAGAATGGAGTTTCTGCCTGATTCTGCTGTTAGAGTTTTGTTAAGGGACATGCTGATCTTCCAATTTTGGGGGAAATCAAAGATAATGTAGTGAACTTTTAGCCAACGGAAGTTCCTTTTAGTAATATATCATGCATGTTTTTCTCCTTCCCCTCTCTATACAGATTTTTTCAGCAGTGTAGTGTACATGTTGGACCAACCCCAGTCTAATAGGAAAAGATAGTGGTTGATGATGGTGTATTCTTGGGGAAAGACAGCTCAACATAGCTTCAATTTTTTATTTGGTTCTCCAATAAATAATTCATTGGAAAGTTTTTAAGTATACCATACACCAGTGTTTCAATTAATTTTAACCATTAATCTTAATTATATATATTATATATATTTTTTATAATTAAGATCAACAGTTAAAAATTATTAAAACATTAGTGTATCTGTACACTAGAAAGTTTTCCTAATTCATATGCCCCTGTTTCTCTCATATTCTGCCGCTTTTTTTTTTAGTTTGGAAAAAATACCTAGTCTCTATGGTGTTGACAATCTAACCATCCAAAAGAAAGAAACGCGTTTGTGACTTGACAAAATCTCCCAAAAGGTAGGTAGAAAAAGGAAATTTGGATATTTTGTCAAATATTATTCATGTATGCATTTCTTATTTCTTAATGAAAGAAATACTTCTTAATAGTTTGTGTTGCTGTTCAACTAATTAATAAATGAATCTTTTGTTAGGAATTAAGTTATCCAATTCTGTAAAGAGAACATATTATATCCCAAAAAAATATAAATGCACCATTTATATTGAGAATGATAATAGACCATTTATAAAGTTTAAATTATGCTATAAAATAAAATTCGGGGGTGTGTGTTTGGGGGGTGTGTTGTTTTGTTTTGAGGAGTACAATTACGATGAAGGTTCGGAAACCAAATTGATTACCGAACTAGTAGAATTAAAAGTTTATTGGTTCAAAACTTAACCGAAGTTTAAACGGAATTGAATTGGATATCATAAAATAATACAATAAAATTCTATATCCAAATCATTTAATCAATCAAGTTTAATTAAGTTGTTATAACTTAATTCACCTTCACGCACTACTATCTCTAACAAACTTTTGACTTAACGCGTGAATATATATAACTACTTTTTTTATGCGGATTTCGTTTTTTTTTTTCTTAATATTTTCTACTTTTTTTTATTCTCTGCGTTCTTTTCCTTCTCTGTGTTCTCTTCGTTTTCTGTGTTCTCTTCATTCAAGATCAATGCTCTTTTATCTGATTTAAAGATTTGAATCAATTTTTTTAAAATAAAGCAACGAAATCAAGTTTAAATAGGTATTTTGTTTTAGAAGACAATAAATAATTCAAGCCCAGACTACCAATTGAACCAGGACAAATTGGATTATTGTTTTGAATCGAATCAAGTGGCTGAGGTATGGTTAGAATCTAGTTAATGTAGTTCATTAGTAGTTTATGATTTTGTAGCTGAATAATTTTGTTTTTGTTTGTGAAAATTGTTTTTCATTGTTGACGGTTTAAATTTGAATATAATGTAGTAGTTCGGAATCTGAATTATTATTTGATGAATCTGTTTCATTCCCAGTTTCGGTGCATTTGGAGTTATGATTTGGTTTATTATGGAAATGCTTTTGGTGTTTTTTCAGTTTTTGTGTGATGTTAACGAGCAGCTTATGTCAAAGGTTGAAATGACTTTTAACATGCTTAAAGAAGTCGGACAATTCTACAAAAATTATTCTAAACTTGTAGGTTTTTTTACTAAAATTCGGAACACAAATAAGAAGATAAATGAAATTAAGAATCAATTGATGTGCTTTAAATAGAGGAAATTGAATTTGTGCATGTTAATAATTGTGCTAATATATGATTTGATTTTTGTAGTTGAACCTTTTAGATGGTGGATAAATGGTGCAATCAATTTTTAGACATTATCATGGACAAATAATAAATTATCAGTTCAAAGATTCAAGAGAATAAAATACATTTCTCGGTGTTTATCTGAAGGCATTTTGGGAATTTTCAATACAGTTTTGGTGCAATCTGTGTAATGGTTTTATTTTTTAATGGAAATGAGGTTTACTTTTTATATTTTCTTATTTTTTGTTTTGAAATTAGTTTTCTCAATTTTTTCAAAGAATTTGTTTGTTTTAAATATACAGTACACATATAATTGAATAGTTAAGTAGTGTAGAAATTCAATCTATACCGTTTCTATATGTCCTTATGAAAATACATAAAAAATTATAAGCATTTTTCGGTGTTTATTTGAATAATTTTGGTGTTTTGGTTAGTAATCAGTGTATTGTAGAAATTTTTCATTTTTTCTACAATTTTGTGAACTTGGATTTATTCAGATTAACAAGATTTTAATACAAGACAGACAGATTCATAGAAGTTTGATCTTGTCTAAGAAATTTTATGAAAACCTTGAATTAAATATTTACAAAGATACAAAATATGTGTTTGTTAATTTAAAATTGTACGCATAATTCAAAACATTAGAGATATTGTTAAAAGTTTACATTATACAATCTATTAATTTTTTATATCTCCTAATATAAATCTATAGTAAGGACTTTCTATATTTTGGTCCTTCTTTTTTTGTGGTGCTCCTCTCAGCAACTTTGTTGATTGTCATTTTTTCTGCAAGGAATAAAAAATTAGGTTAATAGGTAACAACAATATTGAGTGCACTTCAATTCACATGAAATATACTGAAAAACAAATCAAATGCAGTGCTATTATTTCTTAATTGCATCACACAATGTCAGTTCAAAAAAACATACAACTCAATCAAACATGTACAAAATGACACTAGAAGTACTACAACAAAATTTTATGGGCTGATTACAACAAATCCATGAATAAAATCTCTCAAAAATGAACAAAAATAAATATAAATCACTCAAACATGTACAAAATAACATCAGAAGCACTACAACAATATTCTATTGCCTAGTTACAATAAAAAGAGCACAACAACACCAAATGCATCTCAATTCGTATGAAATACACCGAAAAACAAACCAAATATACCGCTATTATTTCTTGATTATATCACACAATATCAATTCAAAAAGACATGTAACTCAATCAAACATGCACAAAATGACACCAAAAGCACTACAACAAAATTTTATGGGCTAGTTACAACAAATTCATGAACAAAATCCTTAAAAAATGGACAAAAATATATGTAAATCACTCAAACATGTACAAAATAATATCAAAAGCACTACAACAATATTATGTTGTCTAGTTACAACAAAAAAAAGAACAAAAACACCAAGTGTATCTAAATTCAGACCAAATACATCGAAAATTGTTATTGATTACTACACACACGAACTCACTTCAAAACATGAAAATACTCAAATATGCACAAAAACACATTCAAATTCCTCAAACACATGTAAATATAGGTTAAACTATACGAAAAATACTACGTAACACTTTTACACCGACCTAACAAAGTTATCACCAAATGAATAGTATAATGAGAATAGTAATATGTACTTTAACGCAAGAACACAAAATGAATCTACTAAATAAACAGAAATATGACTATTAAGTATTTCACAATCGAAAATGCGAAAGAAAAAAGTGAAAAACAGGACAATTAGTGAATAGTACCTTCAATAATCTTTCGTTTTCTTTTTCTACGTTTCTTGGTGAAGATTTCGAATGTAACTTTGAGATTTCCTTGAGTTTTCATGAAGATTTTGAGAGATTTTGACCGTTGTTTGAAGTTTGATCGTTTTAGTTTTGATCGAGGGAGAAGAAGCGTTTTTCATATTAACGTTCGCGCTACTAAACAGTTACGGGAGCGCCTCTTGACACGCTCTCTAATCTAAAGTTGGTTTTTGTTGGATTTGGATGGCAAAAAGACTTTTATGAGTAGCATAACTGAAAATAATATATTTATGTATAAATATATATATATATATATATATATATATTTTTTTTTTAAAAAAGTTTGACTTTTTGTGGTTTATTAATGGGATAAGTACTTTTTCATCCCTAAAGTTTGTGGTCAAAATCAAAATTGCTCCTAATATATTTTTTTGTTCAACATCATCCTCAACGTTACATTTAGTATTAAAACCATCCTTTTATTAATAAAAAGACAAGTTTACCCCTGAAAAAATAAAAAATTCAAAAAATATATATCTAAACTTTAAAGAACAGATCTTCTCCTTCTCCATGTCCATTGCCTTCTCCCCAGAAACCCCCAAAACAGATATGAAGTTCCAGGACCTTACACCACACTCAAACCACCTTTTTCGGCGATAGCAATAGCTGAGCAAATCAGTGTGGTGCAAGCTGCAACAACGGTAGTGACGCAGCGAAGGAGCCCTCAACAGCGCCACTTTTCCTACTACTTCCTCTCTCCTCCTTCTTTGGTCAGTGACGCAGAAGCTGCAGCAACAACAATGACAGTAAGTGAAGAGCCACCACTAGCATCGCCACTCTTTCTCTGCAATCAGGCTCTCTCTCTCTCTCTTTTTCTCCCTTCTCTAGATCCATAAGTCTCTTTGTCTTTCTCTAAAAAATTGTCTCTTTTTTTCAATTAAATAAATTAATTGTGTTGTTGTTATTGTTGCTTTGAATGTGTTGGCTTTCCACGTATACTTCTTCTTTGCTTCATTGCTTATGTTCTCTCCTCTCTTTTTCTTTATTTTTGGAGAGTGGGAATGAGTGAAGGTGACAATGCGGTGGCTACGAAGGAGCTCACTCGTTCGTAGCAGAACTCATTGACAGTAGTAGCGGTGCAATGACTACGAAGGGGTTCCCTCGTTCGCCATCTTTCTCCATTCTTTACTTCTCCCTCTATCTCACTATCTCTCTTTGTGATCTATCTCTCTCTGTGATAATAGGATGAAAGTTTGCAGATAATTAGGTGCAGATGGCGACGGCTGAATTTTTTGGAGGTGGATGATGATGATAGAGATGGATGGAGGAGGAGGATAATGATAGAAGTTTTTTTTTGTCTATGTTGATGATGTTCAACGATGATAGTTTTTTTGGAATAAGTATTGTTTTGGTCCCTAACGTTGAGGGTCAGAATCGAAACCGTTCCTGATGTAATTTTTTATTTAAAATCGTCCTTAATGTTGCATTTCATTCTAATAAAATTTTTTTAATAAATGATGATGCTACCTTTTTTATAAATCGTCCTTTTTTTATAAAATAAATATAAATTTGAAAAAAAAAGAAAAGATATGAGGGGGAGGGGAGAAAGGGAAAGAGGAAAGGACACTGGGGGGAGGAGAAGGGGAAGGGGAAGGGAGGGAGGGGGACAGCACCGGCGAAGTTTGGAGCTGCCGTCGCCGTCGTCGTCGCGAGCCAGGGAGAGAGCTTCTGCTTCTGTACTGCTGCTCCTCACCACCGCGTTCTCGCCACTGCTCCTCGCCGCTGCACCTTACCTCTTCTGCTTCTTGCTTCAGCCTTTGCTTCTGCTTCGTCTTCTGCTTCTTGATTCTGCCTCTGCTTTTTACTTCTGCTTGAGCTTCTGCTTCTATTTCTTCTGGGTCTACTTCTACTTCTACTTCTAATCTGATTTTGATTTGTTATTTTCTGATTTCATCGTTGTTATGTATTGATTTAGTTATTGAATTTAATGTTGTTATTTCTAGATTTGAATAATGTTTTAGCTGTTGGTGTTGTTGAATCTGATTATTAGTTGTATGTTGTTGAATCTGATCATCATAATCCCTAATTCCCTAATTTTTGTTGTTGGTTTTATTCTTGTTCTTATTTCTAGATTTCTGGATTGCTGTTGTTTTTTTGTAGATTTCTGGATTTCTAGATTTCTGTTATTGTTCTTATTGTTGGTTTTGTTCTTGTTATGGATTTTTCTAATCTGTTCTTATTTCTTGTTCTTATTCTTGTTTCTTATTTCCCTAAATTAATAAATTTTTTATTTTTGTAATTGAAGATGAATTTGGGTATTTTTAATTTTTGTAATGGAATTTTGTTAACTATATTTAAAAATTTAAAATTTTGAGTTTTGTTAATGAAAGAAGAATTTGTTCTTCTAGAAGAAAAAGAACAAGAGAATTTATTCTCCTGGAAGAAGAAGAACAAGAAGAATGAAATGGTGGAAAAAAGGGTATTTTTGTCATTTAGAAAAAAAATTTATTAGAAAGGACGATTTTAAATGAAATGCAACATTAAGAACGATTTTAAATAAAAAATTACATCAAAGATGGTTTCGATTCTGACCCTCAACGTTAGGAACCAAAACAATACTTATTCCTTTTTTTAAAAAAAAGAGAATGATAAATGATGATTTTAATGAAAGGTAAATTTGTCCAGAATTTATTTTTTTTTCAAAAGGATGATTTTTAATATTAAATATAATATTGAAGATGATTTGAAACCAAAAAATAAATTAGGGATGATTTTGATTTTGACCACAAATTTTAAAGACAAAAAAAGTACTTACCCTTTTATTATATAAAATCAATTAATCGCTAAAAAATACTTTGGTTCGATCATTTATTCGATTTTAAACAATTTTTTAGTTTTTGACCAATTTGTTACCAAGAGATTTTTATTTTGAACTCAATCAGTTTAGTGATCGATTATCAATTAACCAGGCCAAACTAACTGGTCCGATTTTGTTCTCAAAACTATGATTAACATTTATTGTATTCACTTTTATATTTACTATTTGAATATTATTTGAGCGTCGTTCAACGGATAAAAAATAAAGAGATTCTTAGTATATGATATATTTTTGCCAACCAAATCATCAAAGTGATTTTTGAGATTTACATCGTGTTTTGATTTAGTTTCTCGAATTTCAATTGTACTATTATCATCTTTAAAATTGAGCCCCAGATACCATAGTGGTCTCTCAACCTATTTTTGACAGTAACTAAACAAACGAAATGATAAACTTGCACTCCTTATGCAATATGGCAAGGTGTAAAAACCGCGAATTAATTAACCGATTAATTAAAGATTAAATAATAATAATAAACCTAAATTAGGTTAAAAAATTTAGAATATTAATTAGAAAATATAAATATGATATTTGGACTCAATAGATTTTTGAGTCGAAAAATGTAATTTTCTTCGAAAAATTGCATAAAAACACGTACCGGTAAATTAACCAGCAGTATTGGCTTAAGTCTGTACGGTACTGGGCGAGAATAATAAAAACAGTAGAAACCTTAGGAAAATATTTATTATTGAAAACCGGGCACTAATTTTAAAGGTTTGGCCTAAATTTGGGCTAAACGTGCCAAAAACGCTAACGGGTTGGACCGGGTCCAAGTTGGGCCCAACCCAACATTATATAAGTCAATTAAGTGGCCATTTCAGCCACTATCACTGCATTACAGCAGCTGCAACTTAAGAGAGAAAGGAGAGCAAGGGTTACAAGTTACTATTCACATCCACATTCAATCGCTCATAACTAGAGCTACGGTGCTTCGATTTGCGTGCCATAAGCTGCCACGCGAAACTCTTGCTGGGTCCGTTAGTTCTATCTAACCTTTGTTGGTAAGATTTCGAATTTTTGTCTCTTCCCCTCTACCTTAAAAATTAAAAAATGTGGGTGATGATTTTGAATGAATTTTTGTGTTTTAATTGTTTAGGTGCTAACCATTAGTGAGGAATTGTTGGGTTCGCCTCTAATTTCTGTGGATAAGGTAAGCTCACTCTTATCCCTTGTGAAATTGAATATTTATGAACCCTAGGAGTTGATCTATGGTAAATTATGCATGTCTAGCTTGGAATATTGATTGTTGATGCATGTTGGAGTTGATTGGTGGCTTGTTGGTGAGTTGAAGCTTGCTTGGACTCAAATTGTTGTTTTGTGCATATTGAGAATCGGTCAAGGTATGATTTCGGTTTCCTCTATGTAATATATAATATTTCTAGAGACATAGGCTAGTGACCCATAGGATAGAATTGGATTAAGTTGGGTGTTGAATTATTGAATGATGATGTATAATGATTTGATGATTTTGGGTTGTTTGATGAATTGTGATGTTGAGGTTGATAAAATGGTGTTGAAGATTGAGATTTAGATTGATCATGATTGATTGTTGGTGATATAATGAAGATGAGTGATTCTGTTGGGTGAAAAATGTTTTAGTATGAAATAATTGATAAATTGACGTTGAGGAGTGTATAATGTGAATGAAAATTGTATGAATGGTGAATTGTGGTGAAAAAAGGCAAGTTATGTTGTATATTGTAGTTTGGTGGGGTTTTGGTTTGGTTTTGGTTGAAAATTGTGGTAAGTTGAGAATATAGTGAACTTTTGCAAAAAAAAAAAATATTTGATGAACTTCAACGGATCATATCTTGAGCTACTATTTTTGAAAATTAATGCATTTTATATCAAATGAAAGATAATTTAACAAGCTTTAAAATTGTTTAAATTTTGTGGAAAACTGAATTTTGTAAAAAACGAGTTGAAAGTTTGGTGTTGAAATCTGAATTCTGTGAATGTTGCAGAATTTGTGATTTCTGGTTTGTGTGCGTATGCACATCCTGTGTGTTTTTGAAAGTGTGCGAACACACAGCCTTGTGCGCATGCACACACAAGGAAAGGCTTGCTGATGAGAGCGTTAGCACGCCCTTTGCGCACACACAACCAATGAAGTTTTGCAAGCTGTGCGCACGCACACGTTCGAAGGTGCATTCTGTTGAGGGCATTCGCACGCCTTGTGCAGATGAACAGAGTTGAAATTTTTACTCTCTGTGCGTACACACACCTCTATGCGTACGCACACATCTTGAAAATCCTCATGTGCGTGCGCACGCACACCCTTGTGCGTACGCACACTGCCCTGTTTTTCAATAAAAATCTTTGTTTAACTATTTCACCTTCCCGACAAGCTTGTAAACTTCTGTGACACCTATTTAAGACTTGTTGGCTTGTTTTTGAATGTTAAAACATAGAGAAGGTCTTGGATGGAATTATTTTGGTATTTCCGGTAAAAGTTAGAAAACGGAGGCTTAGATTTCTGGTGTACGGAGGATGGGTTTGGTTGAATGAGAAGCCGGCGTATGGTATTAGTGATTATTGATAAGGAATTGTGAAAGTGGTGAACTGATGAGTTCTGAATGAATTATGATAGTGGTGAACTAATGAATTCGGAATGAAAATTATGAATTGGCAGTGGTTGAAATGAGTCTTGGACTCGGAATGGAATGATGGATCCATGATATATTAAAAAAATGATTTCTAAAAACCACTGAATCAGTATTTTATACTGAGATTGTTGAGACGCTATGCGCTTGGTAGGGACGGTTTGGTTGGATCCCACCTATCGAGGTAGCGGAGGCGGCCTAAGGGCAGTGGTTTGTCCCGCTTACGTTGAGATGTGAGGTCCGTGGCAATAGTATCCCGTTCATATCCCTTCAGATCACTAGAGTGTGCAAGCACAAAATCTTGGACGGTGTTTCGAGCACCATATATCGGGGGTTCCCATTATGATTCCAAAGGGCAACATCTCCATGGAGATGTGTTGGGTTGGCAGTTGAACCGACAATGTGATATCACAACCAATAGGATAGGCATTCATCATATGCATCTTCTATCTGTTTGCTTGCTTTGCCAACTTGAATTGTTTGCCTAATTGTATAACATGCATACTTGCTTCTTGAATTACTTGATATACATGCTTATACTTGTGCTTTACTTGCATTGCTATTACCTGTGTTTTCTACTTGGATTGAGGAGGATCGGAAGGCGGTGGCGATGGGATCGCATGGCGGTTAGGTTGGAGAAGGTTATGGGACAGCGGTGAACTGATAGTTAGAAATTCCTTAAAGTTAACGTAATTTATCTATGTTTTAAGCTTGAATCTCATGATGGATATGAAGCGCTGGGATTGCCTTTGGCGTCCAAGAGTCTTATATCTTACATCACTAGGCACTATTACCATACTGAGAACCTCCGGTTCTCATACCATATTCTGTTGTTGTTTTTCAGATGCAGGTCGTAACCCACCTCGGTGAGTTGCTTTGGTGGTGATAGAGCGGAGGATCTCTATCTTGTTTTGAAGTCTTTTTGGATTATTTTGTTTATTTCTCTCACTCTTGTATTTACTTTTGCCTAGAGGCTTACTTGAGAAAAAAACTTATATAAGCTATTTTATCTGTCTAAAACTCTGTATGTATGTATGCAACTAGCCGGCTTAAACTCTACGAGCGGCGGCTAGATCCTTATGATTATTATCTTTTGATATATTTATTCATATCAGTATCTGTACGTATATCTTATGCTTCGTTTAGCTTTGTGTGAACGGTTTGCGCTTTTCGAACTCTATTTTTGAGCTTAATCCTTCATCGGGCTCCTAGAGTATATTATTTCTTTCTACATAATATGTATAAGCCTTAGAATTGTCGTAACCTTTAATTAACCTTTGTTTTACGGCATGAAGTAAGGCTTAGGGTAATTAGGGTGTTACATTTAGTGGTATCAGAGTGGTTCATCCTCGTGATCTTGAGGGATGGACCGATTGTGCTTGATTGCATACTCTGGGTCATTTTTCTTTCATGCTATTTAGGTTATCTTCTTGATATTTCATAGCATGCTTGTTTGTGAGTGCCTTTTTGGGATAATTGAAGCACTAAACTTTTGATATTGAGACTGATCACCTTGATATCAATTGTTTGGTGTAGAAAGGACCCTGAATGGTGACTCACAGACGAGGTCAGACACGTACTCGAAGGGAGAATGAGGGTAACCCGTCGATAGACAATCACGCTGAACTCATGGCGGCGATGACTGGCTTAGCTAACATGATTCAAGCAAGCACTACGATGACTACTCATGTTATGCAGCGAACAAGGCAATCTGCCGGAAGCGAAAATGAAGAAGGTGCTGAGGACAGC
This sequence comes from Arachis stenosperma, assembly GCF_014773155.1. Taxonomy (NCBI): domain Eukaryota; kingdom Viridiplantae; phylum Streptophyta; class Magnoliopsida; order Fabales; family Fabaceae; genus Arachis; species Arachis stenosperma. Next base: position 126,241,268 of record NC_080381.1, on the reverse strand, counting down.
TTAGTTGGTGTTCCGAGAACTCTAGCTGCGTTTCTGAAAGTTGGCCCGCCGATTTTCAATGGATCGACATACCCTATTGAAGCAGACAACTGGTTCAAAGCTATGGAGTATGCATTACAGGCTCAACATGTCCCAAATAATCAGTTTGTGAAATATGCGGCTTATAAATGACACAGTTGCGAAAAACCTAGTTTTTGAGCCGTATCGGTTAGGAATTTTTTATTCTGGTTTCCGTAATTAGTCTCAGTTTGACGAGTCGGACTCAATTCATGAGAGAAGAGAAATAGTAATATAATATTATTATTATATTAATATTAGAGCTGCTTGAATAATATTATAACATTACCTGGTTTATTTTAGTTAAAAACAGGAGATCGGTTTAACCGGGTTCACAGTCTACTGGTACAGGAACACCAGCACTCTGATGACTTTAGCAATGCTAATGCCTCATTATATATGTCCTATTCTCATATTAAATATGTTACTAGTGTCATTTATGCTAGTAGCTTGGAAAAGAATCTCTAGATGTGTTTTTACTTGTGTTTCGATACATCCATTTTTAGTAATTATACACTTGAAATATTTTAATATTTTTTTAATCCACCTCCAAGACAGCCAATCACAGCTCACCCTACACCCCCCAAGACTTCCAAGGCTGCTTCATCTCTTCATTGTGGCTGAAAATCTTCAAGAGAGAAAAGTACTTGGTTCCTAATCTTCAAATAAAAATTCTAATCCGATCAAAATGATCCTCTCTTCTTTCTCTCCATAACCATGGAACATATCAAGACTGGAAATAAGGTGAGATGGATGTTATCTTTCTCTTTGAGTTCGGTTTCAAGAACACATGCATAAACATGTGTTTTCTTGATGTTCTTCCATAGGTATCATGCTTAACTTGACTTGAGGGCCAAGGAACTTCAAATTCTAGAGAGATTAAGGTGAGGAATCTCATCCTAGCTGGAGAGTGAAGGTTTGATTAGTTAGAATTTTAAGGATTTAAAGTTTTTCTTGATGTGATTTAGGTGGAAAAAGTGCTCTAGAAACACTTGAAGCAAAACCAAAAATAGGAGTAGCAAATCAAAGTAGGATTTGATAAAATTAATCTTGATTAATTGTGTTTGAGTTGTGTGAATGTTGTATGATTTGGCTGTGTTAAAAAGTGGGTTGCATATATGATTGATTCTTGGTGAAAATTTGGTGAAATTTTGATGATAATGAGGATGATTATGTGATGATCTGCTGCAAGAAGGCAGTGGGATAGATGGTGGTGCGTCTACTGAGAACGCTTTCCTGGGATACTTAGCTACAATGTTATTCTGTAAGTTAGAGGACTCTTACAAAGGTATTGAGAACACACATAACTAGCATATGCTATTGTAAGTCAAAGGACTCTTATAGCAAGTGTGTATGCGTGTGTTCTTGTAAGTCAAATGACTCTTACAGTGAGTGCGTGTGTGTGTGTGTGTGTGTGTGCTCCTGTAAGTCAAAGGACTCTTATAGTGAGTGTGTTGGGCAGACATAAGTTAACTAGTTCTGCCCTGCAAGTCAAAGGACTCTTACAGTGGGTTGCTAGTGCCACCCTACAAGTCAAAGGACTCTTGTAGTGGATTGCCCCGCATGTCAAATGACTCTTGCAATGGATATTGCCAACAAGGAAGTCTTACCTGGTCAAAAGACTCTGGGTAACGTCGGGAGCGGGTATGTAACCGATAAATGAGCTCATTACCTGCATTAGAGCTAGACATGCATCATTCTTGAGTGCGCATTACTATTTTTTGCATATTCTCTATGTTGTGCTTTATTCTTGTATTTTTCTGTTTATTTTCTGCTTTTCTATTTATCTGCTTTTTTTGCTTTTCTCTATCTTCTGTAAAGTATATTACTATCTGAAAAGCACGATGGAGCCAATTAACATGACTAATTAGCCCGACTCTACTAAGAACTTCCCAATTCTTACCCTTTCTTTCTCTTCCTCCTTCAGATGGAGGCAGTTATACTTTCTCGTAATCCGCTGGTGGTCATTCTGCAAAATAATTCTACTCTAGTAGACTTTTGAGTCTAGAGCAAGATTTGTTTTTTTGTTTATATATATATATATATATATATATATATATATATATATATATATGTATATATATACACACCGTGAGACCAATCGACATCTACACTGCATTTATCTATGAACTTTAACCTATGTCCTCTATACGATGTTACTGTTATGTTGCAACTCAATGAAATACTAGAGAGATGCTCTTTGACGATGTATGATCATGCAGAGAAGTAGTAGACGATATTCTGCCTTTTGATGATGTTCTACCTGACACGAGTTTTGAAGACCTAGAACGTACTTTCCTTCACTTTTGTAGTTTAGAGAGATTAGGTGAGTATAGAGTCTAGGCTAGCCTGGGCGCTAGTTTAGGAACTTCTTGAATAGGTTAGGGCCTGCGATGTTGTATGTATATATATGTATATAGTTATTATATAGCTACTTCTAAGGGTGTTCTAACAAAGATCTATACTCTAATAAAGGATGGATAACAGAGTGTTGTTAACTACTTGAGATGTATATAAGTGTGGTTGTTTATAATTGTGTTATCTGTTATTATTTGCAAAATTGATTTTGAAATTCCATTTATCAATCCAAGCATTTAAAAAAAAAAAGATCAATCGTAAAATTGGCAACGCTCTAGCAAGGCACAGGTTCATATATCAAATAATAGTTAATAATTAGGAAAACAAGTTAGTGACAGTTAGCTTCTTATATGATCATGACATACCGGGAGTTGGGTCGTTACAAGACGGATCGAACTGGGACCCGACCGGTTTTGATGAAACGTCATCGTTTAAGGTTTTACCTTCAGGGATAAAAAAATCCTCTTCCTCCTTGCTCAGTCTCCCACTCTCCCTCGAGCCCCATTCCTCAGACTCTATCCTCTCTCAACTTTCTAGTCTCTACCTTAGGTTATAGTTTCGCCCACCACTACAAGGAGAGACTCAGTGCCCGCCGTCCGTTGTACTCAGGGGCTACCGTTTCTTCCTCCCGTTGTGCCTTGTGCCCCCAGCCCCTTCTTCAATCTCCTTCCTTCAGAAAGCAGAACTGTCCTCAATCTTAGCCTCCACCACAGCCGCAAGGAGTGAGCCACTGTCGCTGTCTATCGCACTCAAAAGCTTCTCTCTTCGTCCTGTCGGCATTCTCCAAGTCTCCAAACTCTCTTCACTCTCATCGATTGCAGGCGCATGACTTCTTCCTTGAGCTCGACATCCATCGTCTTCGTCTTCTCCGCCGTGAGCATTGCATCGCCTTCTCTCTACTCCAGTGAATTCGTTCGTCTTCTTCGCCGACACAACAATTTCGTATGTCTTGTCCATTGGTACAACCTTACTCTTCATTTTTTATTGTTCTAACTTATGTTCTTATTAAAAGAATTTGCAATTGGTGATCTTTTGATTGATTATATGCTTCATGATTTCATTGTTATGTTCTTATGAAGAAAAAAATTGCAATTGGTGATTGTATGATTCATGTTTGGATTGTTCTGTTATTTAAAAAAAAATATATTTTTATTATTTTGTTCATTATTTGGTTGCACTGTCCCTGCTCTCGATCTCTGCTGACTTGCTGTCTCTTCTCCGTGTTGTATTTTTTTTTTTGTTTCAGGCTCTGTTGTGTATTTGTTGTGCACCACTATCATTTTTTGTTTTATTTGTTGACACAACTACAATAAGGCAATATTCTCTGTCTTTAACTTGTGCGTTGTGATTCAATCCAGTTATTTTTAATGGAAGTATAATTATGTTAATTGCTATAGATCTACAACAAGTTTTTGTGGATTTTGATAATTAATAATAAAATTTTCATGTTGATATTTTATATTTGGATATTTCTTTTTGTTAATTAACTTTTACATTTGTATTTTGATAAGATTATAAGATTTTGGTTGATGATATTTCTAGTGCTTTAAATTTGATAAATATTCTAAATTTAGATTAAATTATAATTATATTTTAAAGTGTTTATTTATAATTTATTTATTATTTTATTATAAAATATTTTTTAAATTGAATTACAGTTGAATCAATTGAATTAATAAACCAATAAATCAATAACTAAAGTGGTTCGATGACTAGTTCGATTTTTTAAAACATGGAGTATGGACTCAACAATAGGGGTGTATAAATAGCCCAGTTGGACCAAAAATTCGAACCAAGTCCGATCGGTTTGGACTAATTTTAGTCCAATTTCGTGATTATTCGATCAGACTAGAAAAATAAAAATATTCTATCCTAATCCTATCAAAGAACTGAACCGGGTTTGGACTAATACTGCAGGTCATCTGGTCAAGAAAATAAGTGAGTAATTAATCTGGGTTAGGATACACAGGATCATTGTTCTAAAAATCGAACCAAAACGGTTAGTTCAAATGGATTAACCAAAAATCGGTCGTAAGGATGATTCGGTTAACCTCAAAAATCACTTAACAAAAAAACTGATAAAAAAATTGGTTAAATCGGTGGTTAACTGGCGAATTGGAGTAACGGCCGATTTTAAAGAGGTCTGCCGATTTGAGAACCCCTCTAAAACGGCGCGTTTTGACCTTTAAAAAAAAGAGAAAATAGCAAATAGGTCTCTGACTTTTTGTCCCGCGGATATTTTCGTCCCTAACCATTGAAAAATACTTTTAAATCTTTGACCTTCACAAAACTTGGACGGATCAGTCCCTTCGTCCAAATTTCTCCGTTAGGGACTAATCCGTCCAAATGCCTCCATCAGGGACTAATCCGTCCAAATTTTGTGAAGATCAGAGACTTAAAAATATTTTTCAATGGTCACAAAAATGTCGGCCGGACAAAAGATCAGAACCTATTTGTCATTTTCTCACAAAAAAAAACACCCTAAATTTTCTGAAGCCCAGACCCCCCAGTCCCACACTCCACTCATCTCCTCTCCTCTCTCAAAAACTCAATTGAAAGAACAGAAAATAACCCTAGCGGAACCCACAGCCACCGCATCTCCCCCAGCCCCGTAGCACGCAGCCGCTGCACCCACCGCAACCCCCGCAGCCCCACAGCCCCGCGGAACCTACAGCCACCGCATCTCCTCTCCTCTGTTCGCCGGTGTCGCGCCATGGAAGCTCCGTCGCCGTCCTAGGAAGCTGTGTCGCCGTCGTAGGAAGCTCCCTCGCCGTCGTGTGGAAGCTCTGTGGCCGTCGCCGTCTCCTCTGTTCAAGTGCTCTCTCTCTCTCTGTTCGCCGGTGTGGCCGTCTCCTCTGTCGTCGCCGTCACTCCACTTCCTCCTCGCCGCCGGTAAGCAGTAAGCACTCTAAGTGCTGATGCAAATCACTTCACTCGAAAGCAGACAGATGCAGGACAAATATAATTACACTTGGCATTAAAATTTTCATTATTTCTAAAATTGTGAATGAGTACATAGTCTCTTACTTATTTTATGAAACTGGAATAATCTTGTTGATGGTTGATTTATGATTCTAGAATGACTTTCTGAAATGATGATGATATTGTTACTGATATGTTGTTGGCTTCTTGTTGATTTTCTGATGGTTATTGATCAGTGATGATTAGTGCCTTTGATTTTGAATTGTAGTTGGGTTTAATTATGAGTTGGTGAGTTAATAATACTGATTTTGTTGATGTTTGCTTATTCTAAATTGCTGATTTTCTGAAATGATGATGATGTTGTTGCTTGATGATATATTGTTGGCTGCTTGTGGATTTTCTGATGATTACTGATTAGCGATGATTAGTGCCTTTGTTTATTTCTGAATTGGAGTTGGGTTTAATTGTGAATTGCTGGGTTTAATTCTGAGTTGCTGAGTTGATTTTGTTAATGTTTGCTTATTCTGAATTGTTGATTTTCTGAAATGATGATGATGTTGTTGCTTGATGATATATCGTTGGCTTGTTGCTGATTTTCTGATGATTACTGATTAGTGATGATTAGTGCATGTATTTAGTTGAAAATTTTGTTGTTAATATTATTTTTGGTTGTAGAACATTATGGTAAATTTTGAAATTTTGGATTTCATTAGGTTAGATTAGAAATGATCAAATTTAAATATTTGAAATTATATATTAAATTTTTAATGAATATTTAATTAAACCAGTTAAACCTCAGTTGAACTCCGGTCGAACCATTGAACCAGTGAACCAGTTATCTTACTGGTTCATTGACCGGTTCGGTTCTCGCAACCTTGCGGCGGGACACAGCTCAATCCCTCTGTCGTCTACCCTGCCTCCAGTACACTAGGGCAGCGGATTGATTGGGAGCAAAACAGGGTAAGGGGCCGCAATTGCCGCCGTGGCCTCTGCCGTCAGTGTGAATGAGTTTCAAATTTCATTTTCCCCCTAAATTTTTCTTTTTTGTGAACTGCAATGGATTTGTTATATTCTTATGGTATTGAGAGTTGTAATCTGCATAAGTAACACGTTTTTTTTGGTTTGTCTGTTAGCTTCTTCAATGAGCATGATGGATTTTCTCGGATGTTCCAATAAACAATGCAAAATTAACATACTTCAACTCATTCTTCATGCATCTACTGTACTAGTCACTTAATATGTTCAAGACTCGGTTCCTTTTCATTTTCCCCCTCCTTGTAACCTGTATGCTTTAATTAACTTCTGCTACCATCATTGAACAAATTTATGTTGCCTACGGATACAATTGTAGAAATAATAATACATTTGCTATGCTTTGATTTGCTGCTCATTGGGTCATTAATGTGCCCTAATTTGACAGTGTGTAAATAAGTTCAGTGTTTGTGCATAGAGCGCTAAACTACGGTTATTTTGCATTGCCGCTAATTACATTTTATTATTATTGTTGGGTCTTTTCTTAATCCATTTGCTTTTGTGGTTGTGCCAAAGCTTGATTGTGTTGCTTGTGTTTTTGTTCTGAATTTGATTTCTGTACTAGAAAACTAGGCTTTGCGAATTTCAAAATATGGGAAAGAAGCTTTTATTTTTCCTTTTGTTATTTGTATTATTTGATTTGTTCATATTTAGTTCTGGTGTTTGATATTATATTCAGGTTTTCTGGTACTGTGTACTGTCTTTGGGAGTGCCTTGTTTGTTTATGGACTACTCTGATCTCCTGAAATTGTTGTTTGCCATTGCTATTTGGTGCTCTGCTTACATTACTGTTGCCATTCTTACTTCCTTTCGCGCCGTCAATTGTCTTTCTGCTTGAGCTTCAGAGGGAAAATTGTTTGGAATTTGATACGAGGACATCATGGGCTATGCACAACTTGTTATAGGTCCAGCTGGTAGTGGCAAGGTATTTTATTGTGTCACCTCATTTGTTCTACTTCTTCACTCATAGTATCTAAATTGTGATTACATTGTTGTTACTGTAATTGCGGGGAAATATGGTCAATATAGCCACAATTTGCTGTTGCAATGAGGTTGCAGAGAGCACCACAACGGTATTATGGCTGCAGTCACAGTTATAGGAATCCAATTTATTGTTTAAATTAGGAGGGCTATCAACTATGAGCTAGTTCTAATTTGTGTAGCTGACCCAGCCTTGTTGGGGTGAACTTTCATTGTTGTTGTTGCCTCATTTATATTGTTGAACTACAGACCTACATGCTGTTTTACTTTTCTTAAACCGGTTAAGACACTCATGAGAGTTTATTTTTGTTTTTTCTATTAGTCAACATATTGCTCGAGTTTGTATGAACATTGTGTAGCTGCAAGGCGTACAATAAATATTGTGAACCTGGACCCTGCCGCTGAAAACTTTGACTATCCTGTTGCAATGGGTAACGTAAATGTGTTATTTGTAGTTAGTATTTTTCTGGGTTCAGTTTGTTGTTTTCTGAAACTTAACGCTTTTGTTTAACATGCTTGCAGATATAAGGGAACTGATTTCCCTGGAAGATGTTATGGAGGAGCTTGGATTAGGCCCTAATGGTGGTCTTATGTACTGCATGGAGTATCCTTTTCTTTGTTTCATCTTCTTTACGAACTTTTTCTGTAATAATAAGCCTGTATCATTGCTTTTTGCGATGCTGAGTTAGGCAGAGATTTTGTTTGCTAGTATAAATGACCTTCATCTTTTGCTATTTTACTATTTTGCTGTTTATTTACATTTAGTTGCTACATTAAAAACTTGCTAGAAACCGTGTTGCCTTAGCAATCTTATTTAGACACCTTGAAGATAACCTCGATGATTGGCTTGAGGAAGAGCTGGACAACTATTTAGATGATGATTACCTGGTCTTTGATTGCCCTGGTATTCTTGCTTATCCCTTGGCACTTTCCGATTTCTGTCAAAGTAGGGTGCAAATGTTACAATACCACAAAATTTTCATTGTGAAGTGGTAATATTGGTATAATCCAGTTGCATGATGCATGAGTTAGTAGCTAGTACATGATCTTTTTGAACAATAGAAATTGATTTGCTAGTTTGTTTATATTTCTTTTAATTGTTATCTATAAGTTGTGTGGTTGAAATTTGACCTGATAAATACTGTTAAATCAACTCAACCTTTTATTGTTTTTCAGGCCAGATAGAACTTTATTCACATGTGCCTGTGCTCAAGAATTTTGTGGAACATTTGAAACGTAAAAATTTCAACATTTGTGCTGTGTACTTGCTTGATTCACAGGTTTGTGGCAGCTGCTCATATACCCAGCTTTGCTTCCTTTTGATATATCAATTCTGTAACATTCCTTGATATTCATTGTTATTATCATTACCTTTGTTGACCCTAACGATTTTACATGATTCCAGTTCATGAGTGATGTGACAAAATTTATCAGTGGGTGCATGGCTTGCCTTTCCGCAATGGTTCAACTTGAATTACCACATGTGAATATCCTATCAAAAATGGACCTTGTGACTAACAAAAAGGATCTTGAAGAGTAATTACTGATACAAAATCCTTTTACTTAATCTCTTTTAATAACATTCATTTTAATCATAATCTATGTATTTTTTTTCTCTCTTTTAGGTTCTTGGATCCAGAGCCTACTTTTTTACTGTCTGAATTGAATCAACGAATGGGTCCTCAGTTTGCGAAGCTTAATAAAGCTTTGATTGAACTGGTGGGTATCCAAATATTCTTAAAAATATATGCGCTTTTCACCCCTCCTTGCCAATTTGATATTGTTAAGGATGTGCACTATTATAGTTCAAGCAAACTAGACAGGAGGATCTAACTTTATGCCTAGAATCTAGGAGAACATTGAAGAGGATGAATAATGGAAGAGGTTGTATGTGATAATATATTAAGGTATCGGAGTTTCTGGGACAGGAAAACTTACTCACAAATGTTAAGGCATATCAAACATTCCTGTAGTTTTAGTTTAAATTGGTCCTTCATGTTTATATTGCATTTAATTTGATGTTTTTTCTTCCCACATGTTAGGTGGGACATGAACAATTGTGATTTTAGGCAGGACATGAACATCTATCATCTGGAATTAGGGACTTGTGTAGAATACATTGTTTGTTATGGGTTTTTGTTTCCATTAGGACATAGCTCTTGCTTTCTTTTTGTGCAAAGAACATTGGAACAAATTGCTGGCTCCATATTTTGGACCTAAAATTAAAAAGGAATGAAGGTTTCACTCCATCTTGGCAATTGTCACTTCCATTTTGTAACAGCTATTCTTGATTTTCGTCCTGCCGTTAAGGCTTATGATGAAGATTGATTCAATTTTACAGTATTTAGTTTTTGTTCTTTCCCCCATCTTTTGCAATAGTTGGTTTCTATTTAATAATCTATTTGTTTATCATGCAACAGGTAAATAACTATAGCATGGTGAGTTTTATACCACTGGACTTGAGGAAGGAAAGAAGGTAAACTCTAGTGCCTATCTACCGTTTTGCCTGTCATAGTACAAACCTTTTGACATAGTAGTTGTTTTACAGCTCACTGACTCCTATAATTTTACCTATAGTAACACCAATTTTGTAATATACTCATTTGTTTCTTCATTACAGTATCCAATATGTGTTGAACCAAATCGACAACTGCATCCAGTATGGAGAAGATGCAGATGTGAAGGTTAAGGATTTTGATCCGGAGGATGATGATGAATAGCTACTATGTTGCAAGTGCTACATACTTGGAATGATTCAAATTTGGTTTTTGAATTGACATAATGGTGGGTACTTTGTTGATATATAGTATAAATTACTAAAATGTTCTCTGAATTGCCAAAATATGATTTTCCAAATGACGTCAAAGGTGGGTTGTAAGATTGTGACCTTGATGATTTGTACAAATCAGTGTCTGAACTGTCAGAAACCTTGGGTAGGGTCATCAATGGGTAATTGGTATGAAGTTGAACATGAAGCAGTTTTAGACACAAGAAATTCTTCTAACCGAAACATCTGATATGCTACTACATTAAAATTATGGTGCGACTGCAGTGTGTGTGTTTTTTTTACGTGCATGGCATGACAATTAAAGTACCAAACATTATTATTCACATTATTTTGACCCTACATTTCTTGTTTCTAGTAAAAGATTCGGATGTTTAGCATTTTCCATAATATTTATATGCCCTTAAATAAAAAGGGTTGCAAAGTTAAGATATTACTAAACTTTTTGACTCAAGTTTTATTTTATTTTTTAAATGAAAATAAAAATACTAGACTACAAGGAATGAGTTGCAACTATCATTGTTTTTTTTACCTAACTTGATTGCAAGTTAGGCTGTGAATCTGTGATAAATCTTTAGAGAAGTTTTGCTTTGTTCCTTCAACTATAAGTTGAAGGATTTGTTCTTGTCCCAAAATGCGCCTTTTCCCTAATAATGTTCATAGCTTATCAATGTGTACTCTAATAAATGAGGGGAAAATGATAAGAACTAAAATGTTATGAAATACAAGTTTGACAATTGGCATTTTCTTTCATTAGTGTTTATGCAACACTATCACATTCATGACTCATCAACTACTCATGTATTTTGTCAAAATAATTCTGACATCTACTTGTACAAATTTCTCTAAGAAAAGAAAAACATTTTTTTTATTGGCAAATTAAATACGTCTCACAAAGAATTGAGCCTTCACATGAATACCTTCCTAGAATTCTAAAAACCTAATTCAAGAATGGTAAACAATGAGACTTCAAAATCTCTTGGACGAAATTGCCCTTGTAAATCTTTGAATCAAGTAGAGTTTTCGGCCACCTTGATCTCAACTTTGAACAATGCCTTAACAGGCCTATGATCAGAGAGTTTTGATTCACTCCTGCTGTATTTACTTTGCGTCATTCCCTCTCCAAACCATAGTATTCGATCACACCTGTAATCCTTCTTGTGTTAGATCATCATCTATCTACTCTTCCTCATAGAAATACTACAATATATAATGTTATATCATGAAAAAGCAAGATTGAGATCACAGTTGAAAAATTTGCGAACCTTCCCAAAAATTATGATATTATGGAACCAGTTTTAGGGGAGCAAAAGTGTTAAACATTTTGGATTTACACACACAAAGTAGGGCACAATGAACTGGACTCTCTAATACAATATATGGTAACAAGAATCTTTCATATTGTTGGTCATTTTGGCTTTCTTGATGCATTCATAAAGCAATAAATTCTAAACGCAAATTTTCCAATTCTTTAATTTAATGCTCCCAACCCAAAAAAGGTAAAAACTAAAAAGCCAATCAAAATTCTTCAATTTACCATGCTGGAGCACGCTTCTTTTTGGTCAATTGTTTCTGTCCACACCCAATGTAATCTTCAGAATTAGGGTGGTACTTGTAGGTAGGTGGAAACTCTATAGCTCCTTCATGCCAACCTTGGAATACATGACCCTCCGTGAGCTCCATCTTTAGCTATAATTTAGAATAGAGTTTTAAATCTTGATGAATTTATATTATTGTTATTGTTCTATATATATATATAACTAATTAATGCGAAAACTTAGTATTTCTTAATTACCTGATCATGTTTCAACAAGGTTTCCCATTGTCTTCTCTTGATCAATGATTTTGTTGCAAAGTCTGGCAGGTAGATCCTATAGTTCAAATCCCCAAGCCACACTATCCGGCTGCATGGAAAAAATATGTACACATTTTAGATCAACTTCATGTTTTGATGACTATTTTTTTTTTTTTTTGTTGTTGTTTTGGACATGGTGTTTTGGTGACTATAATGTGTTATAAAGTTCTCAAATCTAAATAGCTATGCAATTTTCAGTCATGAGAAATTCTCAGGTCAAGTATATCAATCAGATATTATGTAGCCTTAAATTTTGGAGAAATTAGTACATACTTTTACAAATAGAAAGTGTCATGTAAAATATTCTTTAAAAGAAAGTATAGGGAACCAATTTTTAGTTAGTTAATATTAGTACATTTTTTTTAATTATAAAAATTTTCACTTCTTAAAGGATTTAGGACTTTAGAGTTTATAATTTAGAATTTACAATTAATGATTTATAATTTAGGATCTAAAAATTTAAGATAAATAAAATAATTTTAAAAAATTAGCTGATATTGGCCGAAAAAAGTTGGCTTCGTACCATTACTCATTGTTTAATTACATGAGAGGTCAATCTAATTTACACGTTTTTCTTCTTGCTGCTGAACAATAAGCCAACATAGTGATACTACATAATCATTGTTAAGTGGCTCATTCTTTTTCCACAGCTTCACTTTTGAACTTCATTTATTGAATGAATTCAACCAATAAACTTACTCATGATCCATAATTTTTTCAGGCATATCATGAAGAGGATCAGCAGGGAAGCTTGTCCGATACAAAATCTCGGCCGCATCGATGTTTCTCTGTTTCCGGTCTTCTTCTTTTCCACCGGAAGCTAGATGACTACATATAAAGCAGAAGCTTGTTTCATGCAAGCAAAATCTAATTGATATTGAACCCTGTATTTTTAAGGTTAAAAAAAAAAGAACTCACTCTAAGAAACAATGTATAAAATTTTTCAAAACTTGCATATCAAAAAGTTCTCAAGCATATACAATTTTGCAAAATACATGCCTTGTTTCCCAAGCAACCCATGATTCCACATCCAACCGACGAAACACTCAAGTGATGGATGGATCGATAGATTTTGCATCGAACCCAAATTGTGACAAACATTCCAACCATTTGCTTACTTATGATGCATTGGAAATCTTGTCCAACATCACCTTCTACACAAACTTGTTCTTGATCCTTCAGGGGATACACCTTTTGAGGCTCTGCTGTTCTTTCTCCTTTCTTGGTTGGCATTCTTTTGTTAAGGGCCGCGCCGATGAGCGAATTCCATTTCCTTGAAACTCTTCGGTTTTGGGGTCCTAACACATTTGCTGCATTCAAAGGCACAATTTCTTGGAACCTTGTATAACAAAGTTGTTGATCACATCACCTATTAGTCTATGAATTAAGTAAAACTAAATATTTAATCCAAAACAATTATGAAACTTACCCTAGAACATAGATATCCGGAAAATTATTTTGTATTTCTAGCCAATCTTCCATGTCCAGATTCTTTGGCGGTTGGATTCCTCCAACATTCCAAGAACCAACAAAGATCCTATTTCAGAATAGCATAAAGATTATTAGATATGATTACTTTGAATGATAATTGTAAAATATAATAATTCATAATTAGAACAAGCCAACACAATATCTCATACTTTTTGGTGTGATGATGGAAGCATGTTCTTGAGTTTTGAGATGATTGATTTAAATTATGATGAGTTCCCTTCTTGGCTAGTGATGGATTCTGATAATCTCCTTTGGAACTATCGAAGCTAAGTATCCTTTTTAGGATCTTACTCTCGTTTATCTTGAAGGCCTGCATGATCTTTGAACCAAAATAAAAAAACACTCTTCAATATGATTAATTCACCAAACATGGGACTGAAAAGACAAACTGAAAAAAAAAATAAAATAAAAAAGATACCTAGTTGTTGTAGTTTTCTTGAGATTACCAGCAAAGTATGGAAGTGACATACAGAGCCTAGAGAAGTAGAAAAGAAAGAGACTTGTAATGTGATATCAAGAGGATTAGTCAATGGATGAGGATGGGGATTTATAGGCATGCAACTTAGTGCTACCCCAATGGAGTAAGTTTTTTTTTTATTGTATTATTTGAAAGTAGAAGTAAGTTTAAAGTCGAATATTTTATTGAAGTTAGAACGTGTATTCAGACTCTTCAAAAATGTATCATTAGATATAATCATGTATGTATGTACTTTTATTAACTATTTAAGCTTTTGGAGTATGTACGGTTTTTATTACCAAAAAAATTTTGAATTTGATATTTATTATTCCAAAATAATAATAATAATAATAATAATAATAATAATAATACAAACAAAAATTGAGAAAATGCCTAGCCAAAATTCACACTTCAAGCCCAACCGTTTAAATTTTTGGGATAGAATATTTAATAACACTTTTAAAAATATATACGTTTCGTTGAGCAACAAAAGTCGAATATGAGGTTATTTATTTTCAACTGTATCAACCATTTTCTCGCAAATTAACTTTGTTAGGGTTTTATTCATTTTTTGGTCCATTTCCACGGGTGGGATCGAAACAAATTTATATCAAAATCTTAAGTATTCAAAAGCAGATATAACTTTTTTTTAAAAAAATAAGTTTAATCTGAGAATTATTTAATTAGTGTCAAGACAATCTATATCGAGATTGTTAGTGGTAAACTTTATAATAAATGACAAAAGAATAAATAATTAAATAGAAAAAGACTATGAAAACACAAAATATTGATTTAAACAGAGTAATAACGAAATTAAAAAAAGTTAAATAAAATTAAACCAAATAAAAAAAAACAAGTAAAAAATCAACTTCTAATACTCATGTGCACTTAACATTCCATGTTCTTCCATTGTATTGCGGATTGGAAATTTGATGAGTTTATATGATAATCTAATGTTCTTGATTGAAGTCCTGATAAAACTCTTCTAAGTTTCTACTATTTATAGATTATAAAAATAGACTTGTCATAGAGTATATTTTTGTTCACTATCTTTCTCTTTTTTCTCAATCATGACCTTGTCTTAACTATAAAGAATCTTGACCTCCAATACAAATTTTGACACTCACGTCTTCTTTAGTTTTTAAAATCTCCTTTTTTCAACTTGCTCTTCAAATTTTGCACCCATGTCCTCCACTCAACTCGAAAGTCGAGTAGAAAGCCTTGATAATCACGGAAAAAAAATGTTCTTTATACCATCTTTAATTTTTTCGATTTCGACTTGTCTATTTCTATTTCTGTAGTCAAAACACTGTTTTGGCATGGTTGAAACTATTGGTAGTAAAAAAAAATCCATTTTTTTTACCAACGGTTAGTAATTGGTTAATGACATGTTTTGGGAGACAACAGAAAAAAAAATCTGGGCTGGGGTGTTAATTTCTTAACACAAAACCAAAGATCATTGCCATGGAGATCAGAGTAATTTATTTTTGTTTCAATATATATACCGACTTTGTCTTTCCGTGGAGCTCCATGAAAGGAAATATCGTCCTTTACATTTTCCAATTCCAATCAATCAAGCACATGCACTAGCCAGCTATATTACTTTTAATTAATTAGCCTATACTATATATAAATGCCAAACGATTGGTTTTTGTTCTCCTAACATACATGTACCACCAAAACCAATTCAAATTCCTTAGCAACTTCACAATCTTCCACCACCATTCTTGTTAGTTTTTGTTATAAAGTTTCTATCTATTTTAGCTCCAAATAAAGCATGCCATTAATCATTGGCGATTAAGTTTTCTTGGTAGTAAAGTGAACAAGTTGTTCTGTTGTTAGCTCATGCAATTTTTACTGGCATAATAATTATTAAACTCTATATATTATATTACATGAGCCTAAAACCGAGTGCGTGCATGTTGAGATTTTTGACTCAATGCCAATGATAGCCGCAACTTGAAGATAAAGGGACGTAGAATTTGATGAATAATAATTTTGTAGCACTAAATAAATAACTATAACTCACATAAACCGAGTTTGGATTTGGCGTTGATATCGAATTGTTGGTCATTTTCATTGCTCTTCTTGCTATTCTTTCCCATGTGCAACCATTAGCATTCTAATCCTAATTGCATTTATAGCACCCAACATAGGTTTGCTTAAAGCTAAGCTATGATTATTTATGCCGAAAATTAAATTATCATGGATGAAAAATTAAATTATTTATGCCAACAATATCTTTTATTATAAACCTTAAATTCTAAATTATAAATCCTAAATCTTAAATCTTAAATTCTAAATCCTAAATCTCAAATTCAAATTAGTTTTACTTTGTTTCACTCTCAAATTTTTTTATTTTTTCTTGAATTTTGAATGTTTTTATAATTTTATTATTAATTAATTTTGGGTGTTTATTTTTTATATTTATTTCTTTTCTAATTATTGGATAATTTTTAAATTAATTGCTTGAATTAATGTTTGCCCTATAGACTTTTTCTATTTTATTATCTAACCATGGCAACAAAAGGTTAGATTTCTTTTTTTTTTTTTATCATTAGAGAAACAGTAAAGAAAACAAGAATTGATATTTTTATTTTATGTTTGGTATTGCTTCGGAACATTGTAAACAGAAAAAAAATGAAAATATAGGATATAAAAATAGAATTAAAACAGATGCTGAAATTCTTAAAAGGTAATATTTTGGTGAGAAAATAATAATGAAATGATTGTGCTTTACATCGATACATTATTGTCAACTAGTCTTACATATTTTTTAATGACATGAATACATGATAAGATATACATAAATGTTTGTTCTGAAATGTTTATCAAATTTAATTAATCTCATTAAAAGAAATTCATGTTTACACAGTAAGTTAACTACTTATGACAGCTACACGAATATTTGGATTCAAAATTATAAACTCTAGCTAGTTGATAGGTAATTCCACTATAAAGAATATACAATATGTCACGGGTTCCATTTGTTGTCCAAGACCTATATAATTTGATTGCGCTAAGATGGAAAGTATGATTCCTACATTATTAGACTATATTATACTTTTTTTTCCAATTTGGGAATAAATTATTGCTCCCAATATGAAATTGCAACAAGTGTCAGAATTAGAGCCCCGATATGATATTTTATGGTAACAAATCCATGATTACTTCAACTATAGACGGTCCATTTTCTTCACAACTATATCAAAACAAAGGGAAATAGTATTGACTCCTTGGAGAATGACTCAATGACACAAACTCCTCCATAAGTTTGATAATGACGTTCATTTATCAGTTATCACGCTCTACCTTAAGTACAGTTAATGTGGACTTTATTATTATTTTAATTGTCATAGAAAACTTTGAATATTGTCTTTGTTCGGAAATACCCACCGTCAAATGCAGTCTCGTTGATTTATAAGCAGTTGATTCCTTATATATATACAATAAAATTCTACATTTAAATAATTTTATTAATCAAGTTCAACTAAATTATTTAGAGTCACACCGCGCACCACTTAGTTATAACAGGTTTATACCTTTGTTTTTTTTTTTTTAAGATCGAACAGTATAATTGTTTCTAAAACAATGAATAGTTCAAATTTAAATCAGTTAAATGAGGGAGATTTAAATTATTCTTCTGAATCGAATAAAATAGACGAGGTTTGGATTGTTCTTAATTTTATCCAATTTCATTCTTTAATAATTTTAAATTAAATGAAATAAAATAGAATGGAATTAGATGCAATTGAATAAAGTGATAATAAATAATTTTATTCTTTTTTGTTAAAATTAGTGTTGTTTATGAACACAATTTTCGATTCATTTGTTATTAGATAATGGTGTTGTTTTGAAAAAAATTTGGTTCATTCTTCAACAATTTTGAATTGAATGGAATCTAATACAATTGAATAAAGTGATAATGAATAATTTCATTGTTCTTTGCTAAAATCAATGTTGTTTATGAATTTGAATTTGGATAGAATGCAGGAGTTTCTAAATTTATAGAATGGACAATTTTCGGTTCATTTATTATTGCACAATGGTATTGTTATGATAACATTTTGGTTCATCTTTCAACAATTTTGAATTAAATGGAATGGAATGCAATTGAATAAAGTGATTATGAATAATTTCATCCTTCTTTGTTAAAATCAATGTTATTTATGAATTTGAATTTGGATAGAACACAAGAGTATCTAAATTTATAAAATGTACAATTTTTGGTTCATTTGTTATTGCACAATGGTGTTGTGATAATATTTCGGTTCATTTTACAATCTAGGGGTGTTGTCAATAAACAATTTGTCCCAAAAATTGGGATGACTTTCAAGACACTTGAAAAATCTGAAAAGTTCTACAAAGATTATTCCAAACTTGTTGGTTTTTCTACGAAAATAAGGAACACCAATAAAAAAGGAGATGAAATTAAGAATCAATTAATTACATGTAGTAGAGAGAGAAAATAAAAATCTAAGATATTTTCAACATTACATACAAACCCCTCAGCAGGAATAAACTGTCCAACCAGAATTTATGTACATATATTGAAGGACGATGGTCTTTGGATCATTTCTAAAATTGTTCTGAATCATTCACATCCTTGTTGTCTAGATCAAGCAAAGATGCTTAAACAACACAGGAAACTAAGCATGTTTGTGCATCGTACCATTGAAAATAACGCGAAAGCCAGAATTAGACCGAGTAAAACGTATCAGTCATTTGTAACAGCAGTGGGTGATCATCGTGAACTAAGTTTTATTGAAAAAGATGTGAGGAATTACATTACAAGGAAAGTACGGAATATTTCTGAATAAGATGATGCTAAAGAATTTGAAAAGTATTTATTAAAAAATGAAAGAGAAGAATCAAAATTTCTTTTTTGAGATTAATCTTGAAGTTGATCACTTTATCAAAAATGCATTTTGGGCTGATGCAAGAAACAGAGTTGCGTATGAGTATTTTGGAGATGCTGTTTCATTTTATACGACTTACAACACAGACAGGAAATTTTTGCCATTCTGGTTTCAGTTCATTGTGATATAGTATTCGGTTCATATGCATAACTAGTTTTGTTCATAATAGTTTTTTCTTCTAGTGTCCACGACAGGTACAATTTAGTTTTTGGTTCTTTTGTAGGTGTGAATTACCATGGTTAGTCAATACTTCTTGCATGTGCTCTGATAAAAAAATGAGGGTAATCAGTCATTCAAATGGTTATTTGAATGTTGGCTTCATTGCATGGGAGAAAAGACACCAAAAGAGATTCTTACCGATCAATGTGCATTGATGCAAAAGGCTATTGGGACTTGTATGCCAACAATAATTCACAGGTAGTGTATTTGGCATATTCTGAAGAAGATTCCACTTAAATTAAATGACTACAAAAGACACAAAGAAATTGAACAAGAGATGATTCATGTTGTTTAGAACTCGTTTACAAAAGATGCATTTGACAGAATTTAGAATAATTTTCTCATGAAATATGGTGTTGGAGGTAATAAGTGGATTTCAGGTAACCAAGGTTTTATTCAAATTAATTGATATTGTTATTTTTTCAGTGAAAATGGGTATAACTTTTAGTTCGTTTTGTGTCTGATTTCGGTTCATTTGCAGAGCTATTTGAAGATCATCATTTATGGATTCCAATTTATCTTGATCACCACTTTTGGGTTCGGATGAGAATCACACAAAGGAGTGAGAACATGCATGCTTTTTTTAACAAGTTTATTACACGCAATAGCTCATTGATTCAATTTGTGAAGCAATATGATAATTACCAAGGAAGTAGAGAGCAAAGAGAGAGAGAATTTGATGCTACAGATTTTCATACTGTCATACCTTGTGCAGCAAAATCATCAATAGAGGCTCAATTTCAGCATGTGTATATGGTGCGGTATTTTACAACCCACAAACTAACCGGCAAGTGTACCGGGTCATACCAAGTAATACCTTACGTGAGTAAGGGTCGATCCCACGAGGATTGATGGATTAAGCAATAATAGTGTTTGATAGGTTTAGTTAGACAAGCAGAAAATAGTGTTTAGATGTTCAAAAAGCATTAAAGAGTAAAGAAGAGTTTGAAGAGACATGTGAATAAGTGAATAAATTGGGAATAAAATATGGAGAAGATAGTTAAGGCTTAAAAGTTATCTATTTTTCTGGATTAACTTCTCTTACTAACTATTTTAATTATGTAGGATTTAATTTATGACAAACTGTATGTGACTAGATCCTAATTCCTTAGACCTTTCTAGTCTCCTCTAAAATTCATTAACTGCCAATTCCTTGGTCAATTAATTCCAATTAGAAGGTGAAGTTCAAATTCTAGTTTATATGTCACAAAAATTCTAATTACCCAAGAAATAAAAGGATTATATGTCACGTATCCTGTTAAATTCATATCATTAAAATTTAGGAGAATTTGTTTTCAAGCTGTTGTTCAAGTATAGAGCTTTTGCAAGTTATACAAGAACTCAAATAGAAAGAGGGTCATACTTCCGTTCCACCCAAATTCATAAGATAAAGAACGAAAACAATTCTTAAATATAAATCCAAAACATAAATTAAAATAGAAAGAGCAAATGAATCAATCCATACAAATAGACAGAGCTCCTAACCTTAACAATGGAGGATTAGTTGCTCATGGTTCAGAGAGAAAATAAGGATTGCAAATTGGAATGTAAATTTGTATAGAATTCCCTAATGGAATCCCCCCTCATGGAATCTCCCAATAGAAGAGAAGTCTCTCCTTTTTATAACTAATCCTAATTAATTTAAAATCTAATATCTAAAATTAAGATAATATCTTTTTCTATTTTCAAATTCAAATTTGAATTTAAATCAGAATTAATTAACTACTCCGCGTCTTGTAATGCGGGGACCACTTGGCATCACTAGATCTGCGCCTAACTTAGGTGCTAAAATGGGGGCCAGAAATCACCCCAGCGTTTTCTGCGTTCTCTACACGTGGCGCATGTCACGCGTATGCGTCAGTCACGCGTACACGTTGCTAGTCTTTTCAGCAAGTCATGCGGATGCGTCGATCATGCGTCCGCGTCGCTGAGCAAATCTTCAATTCACGCGTGCGCGTCAGTCACGTGCACGCGTCGCCATGGATACCTCCAATTCACGCGCACGCATCAGGCATGCGTGCGCGTCGCTCCTCGCAGCCATCTCCTTTGATTCTTGTGCTACAGAAACTCCATCAAATCTAGCCGAATGCTACCTAAAATAAACAGTATTGCACAAAACTTAAAATAGCATCCATAGTGGCTAAAATATAATTAATTCTTGATTAAACTCAACAAATTAGATGCAAATTCACTAGGAAAAGATAAAAAAGATGCTTACGCATCACAACACCAAACTTAAACTATTGCTTGTCCTCAAGCAACCAAAACTAATATAAGCTTAGGATGTGAATTTGCATGAGAATGAGAGTTCGATTAAGCTCATGTCTCTTCTTATAGTGGAGTTTACAACTGCAATCCTGAATAGTTCTGGCATTTCACTTTATCTTTTGAAGTTCAGAATGATTGGAATCCATAGGAACTCAGAATTCAGATAGCGTTATTGATTCTCTTAGTTCAGTATGTTGATTTTTGAACACAGCTACTTTATGAGTCTTGGCCGTGACCCTAAGCATTTGATTTTCCAGTATTACTACTGGATACATAAATGCCACAGACACATAACTGGGTGAACCTTTTCAAATTGTGACTCAGCTTTGCTAGAGTCCCCAGTTAGAGGTGCCCAGAGTTTTTAAGCACACTCGTTTTGCTTTGGACCACGACTTTAACCGCTCAGTCTCAAGCTTTTCACTTGACACCTTCACGCCACAAGCACATGGTTAGGGACAGCTTGATTTAGCTGCTTAGGCCAGGATTTTATTCCTTTAGGCCCTCATCTCCATTAATACTCAAAGTCTTGGATCCTTTTTACCCTTTCCTTTTAGTTTAAAGGGTTATTGGCTTTTTCTACTTGTTTTTTCTTTTTTTATTTATTATTTATTTTTTTGCAAGCTTTGTGTTTTTCACTGCTTTTTCTTGCTTCAAGAATCAATTTTATTATTTTTCAGATTATCAATAATATTTCTCTTTTTTTCATCATTCTTTCAAGAGCCAACAATTTTAACATTCATAAAATTCACTATAAAAAATATGCACTGTTCATGTCATGCATTCAAAATTATAGAAAATACCACCACATTTAAGTAAATAAGACTATTCTTAAATATAGACCCACTTTCTCATGCAATATATCACTCCTGTATTGTTATTTTTTTATTTGAATTCAAGCTCAGTGAGAAATACATGAGACATCTTTTCAGAATTAAAGCAATTTAAGAGAAAGCTAAACTAGTCCTAGGATTCTAACTAATAAAGGATCATGCAACAAACAAAGCAAAATAGCAAAAAAACCGGAACATAACATAGAAAAAGAGGGAAGGAATAAAATAAATGAAAGGAACTCAACCACCTTAGTTATCCGAGCGGTCATTTTATTCTTCAGGTTGTGCTCCTTTGTGAAGATGATTTACCTCCCTTAGTGCCATAAAAATAAACAGAAAACCCTTAAGCGGAGCGACAACACCAAACTTAAAGGTTTGCTTGTCCTCAAGCAAAGAAGAACTGAAAACAAAAACAAATAGTAAGATGGAAGAAGAATAAAAGGATAAAAGAACGAGAGAGAATTAGGAATTGGGAGAGAGAAAAAGAAAATTAAAACTGGGCGGCGAACTAGCATAGTTATGCGGCGCAGGCGACGCGTACGCGTGCAGCACGCGTACGCGTGAGTCGCGGAATTGTCTTAATGACGCGTAAGCGTCAGGCACGCGTCCGCGTGCCCTGAATTTTGCACGATTCACGCGAAGCCAGCCGCGCGCACGCACAACTCTCTGTTTGCGTGGCTTGGGGACCAATATTGGCATACGACGCGTTCGCGTCATGCACGCACACGCGTGGATGGCCGTTTGGTCAAATGACGCGCACGCGTCAGGGATGCGTACGCGCGAATAAGTTTTGTGCTTCTAGCACACTTCCAGCCCCAAACTAGCACAACTCTCTGCCCAACACATATTTACGTCGAAATACAAGGGTACACGTACGCGTGGTGTGCCAGAATCACCGATGACGCGCACGCGTCATGGACGCGTACACGTGAGCTTGTTTGTGCGAAATGCTTCATTCTGGTGCTACTCCCGCAACTCTTTGTTCATTTTTATTGGTCACGCACACCCATCTGACGCTTACGTGTCAACGACGCTTGCGCGTCGAGTGCTCTTCTCTTTTTTTATATATCCGGTTCCTATTCTAAAATAGCTGCATGATCAGAAAATTAGTAAGAACTCAATAAAAATCAAATAAGTAAGAAAACTACTACTACGAAAAATAACTAAGAATGAAAAAGAACGATCATACCACGGTGAGTTGTCTCTCACCAAGCACTTTTAGTTAAAATCCTTAAGTTGGACATGTGGTGAGCTCCTTGTCATGGTGGCTTGTGCTTGTACTGATCTAGAAATTTCTACAAATGTTTGTAATTCCAATGGCTACCGGGATCCCAGACTAGGCGCCTAACGCCTTTGAGCAAGTTGAAGCAAGTGATAAGTCCCCAAGAATGTTGATTGTGGAAATGAATTCCAGGGTCCCAAACCTTGCTTTTACACTCGTCTTCTTGTGGATCACCATTGTTTCCACCGGGTGGCAAGCAATCTGAATTCTCACAGAGACATCCAAACAACCTTCTAGACCCATTCAATTTAGCTCTACACCAATCACTGCACTTTAATTTGGAGCATGCAACTATATTGAACCTTGCTTGACAACTCTTGCCATTAACCATCTTCCTCTTACTCTTAATGCCACAAAGAGCTCTAAGTTGACCATTCGTCTCCAGTAGCCCATATTCAAGTGGGAAAATAAAGGTTAAGGATAGGAATTTTACCCACTTGAATGTTGTATTGGATGGTGATGGCTTTGGAAGAGGTCTTGCAAGCTCCACTCCCTTGTGTTCTTCTTTGAATTCTTCTACCTCTTTGCAAGCTTCCTCAATTTCAACCTCTTCCTCTTGGTAGCTTTCTTCTAATTCAATCTCTTCTTCATTGCTTACCAAGAGCATAGGAGGTTGTGCATCTTCCCTTTCTTCTATATGTGAAGGTGGACAGTTCTCTAATTCACTGGAGTATAAACTCCTTTGATTGGTTTCTTCACTTTCTTCCATAGGATCTTGCATTGTATCTTTTGGGAAGGAATTTGCTTGTTCCTCTTCCTGGTTCTTGATTAGCGACTGCACATATTTCTCTACATTTTTGACACTCGTCTTTATATCCTGTAGGAATTCTTTCATGAGGAGCTCAAGATCTGATGGTATTTGAGATGAATGAGGAGATGGTGGCTCTTGGTATGGGTAGAAAGATGACGGTTCTTGATATGGATAGAGAGGTGGTGGTTCTTGGTATGAATATGGAGATGGTGGCTCTTGATATGGGTAGAAGGATGATGGTTCTTGATAGTTGGAATATGGGGCATTGAAGTTTCTTTGGTTTTGGCTTTGCCAACCAAAATTTTGATAGTTCCCCCATCTACAATAATATGAATCACTACTTGGGTGTGAGTAGTAACCCACGTGATCTCTCTCCATTATTTTTCCTTAGCACACAACACCAAACAGGATTAAACGCACCATGTGGTTGACAAGCAAGCAAAGAAGAAAGAGCATGAAGAAGATTTAAACTCAATAGCCAAGGGGACACCAAACTTAATTTCAGCAATTAAGAAAAATATTAGTATTAAATTTTTTTTTGTATATTTATTTATTTTTTTTATTTTTTTTTATAATAAAAAAAAGAAAGAAAACATAACAGGGGAGGGGAGCGAAAGAAAAAAAAAAGAAAGTGTAAGGGAAAAGAAAAAAAATATAAACGTAAAGAAAAAGATTTTTTTTATAAATAATAATAATAATAATAATAATAATAATAATAATAATAATAAATTTAATTAAAAGAAAAATTATCTAATCTAAGCAATCAAACAATGAATAGTTGTTAATCACTATCAATCCCCAGTAATGGCGCCAAAAACTTGGTGCGGTATTTTACAACCCACAAACTAATCGGCAAGTGCACCGGGTCGTACCAAGTAATACCTTACGTTAGTAAGGGTCGATCCCACGAGAATTGATGGATTAAGCAACAATAGTGTTTGATAGGCTTAGTTAGACAAGCAGAAAATAGTGTTTAGATGTTCAAAAAGTATTAAAGAGTAAAGAAGAGTTTGAAGAGACAGGTGAATAAGTGAATAAATTGGGAATAAAATATGGAGAAAATAGTTAAGGCTTCAGAGTTATCTATTTTTCCGGATTAACTTTTCTTACTAACTATTTTAATTATGTAGGATTTAATTTATGACAAATTGTATGTGACTAGACCCTAATTCCTTAGACCTTTCTAGTCTCCTCTAAAATTCATTAACTGCCAATTCCTTGGTCAATTAATTCCAATTAGAAGGTGAAGTTCAAATTCCAGTTTATATGCCACAAAAATTCTAATTACCCAAGAAATAAAAGGATTATATGTCACGTATCCTATTAAATTCAGATCATTAAAATTTAGGAGAATTTGTTTTCAAGCTGTTGTTCAAGTATAGAGCTTTTCAAGTTATACAAGAACTCAAATAGAAAGAGGGTCATACTTTCGTTCCACCCAAATTCATAAGATAAAGAATGAAAACAATTCTTAAATATAAATCCAAAACATAAATTAAAATAGAAAGAGCAAATGAATCAATCCATACAAATAGACAGAGCTCTTAACCTTAACAATGGAGGATTAGTTGCTCATGGTTCAAAGAGAAAATAAGGATTGTAAATTGGAATGTAAATTTGTATAGAATTCCCTAATGGAATCCCCCTCATGGAATCTCCCAATAGAAGAGAAGTATCTCCTTTTTAAAACTAATCCTAATTAATTTAAAATCTAATATCTAAAATTAAGATAATATCTTTTCCTATTTTCAAATTCAAATTTTTAAATCAGAATTAATTAACTACTCCGCGTTTTGTAACGTGGGGACCACTTGGCTTCACTGGATCCGCGCCCAGAAATTACCCCCAGCATTTTCTGCGTTCTCTGCACGTGACGCATGTCACGCGTATGCGTCAGTCACGCATACGCGTCGCTAGTCTTTTCCGCAAGTCACGCGGATGCGTCGATCACGCGTCCGCGTCGCTGAGCAAATCTTCAATTCACGCGTGCACGTCAATCACGCACACGCGTCGCCATGGATACCTCCAATTCACGCGCACGCGTCAGGCATGTGTGCGCGTCGCTCCTCGCAGCCATCTCCTTTGATTCTTGTGCTGCAGAAACTCCATCAAATCTAGCCGAATGCTACCTAAAATAAATAGTATTGCACAAAACTTAAAATAGTATCCATAGTGACTAAAATATAATTAATTCTTGATTAAACTCAATAAATTAGATGCAAATTCACTAGAAAAAGATAGAAAAGATGCTCACGCATCAGTATACTCATAAGAAGTTCAGGGAAGTTCAAGCACAATTTAGAGGAAAGGTGAATTGCATCATAAGATCAGCGCAGTCTGCTTTAGGTTTTACGGCATATGAAGTTATAGAACAGGTTTCTAACTTGACGTTCAACAAGTTTGTTGTTACATATGATGCGATATCATGCGAAGTAAAATGTCAGTGCTTATTGTTTTATTCAAGGGGTATATTGTGCTATCATTCTTTGAGTGCCTTAAGCTTTGAGCAAGTAGATAAAATGGCACCAAAATATATATTCCAACTAGAGTAAGAACGTAAAGAGGAGGCACACACATATCAAAAACAGCCAAGATGAGCCTTTATCGGAGACAAGAAACAAGAGATTTGATTATTTAGTGTTTTTCTCGCAAAATATTTGTGAATTTGCAACATCGTCTAAGGAGTTTATTGTAATTCTGCACCACGCTTTTGATAATGTCATGGCTGAGATGCAAGAATATCAAGTGAAAAGTAAAGGTAAATGTTTGTTATCTCATGAAGATGCTACATTGAATGATGTTAACGAGCTTTAAAGTCCACCATGTGTTAGAATAAGAGGACAGTCCAAGAATAGACTGGAATCGAATATGAAAAAAAATATCGCAAATACATCAAAGAAAAAGAAAAAGGCAGCTCTAAGTGAGGTAACATTGATTTGCTTTTGATTAGGCAAAGATGTGTTTGTGTATGTTAGTATATTTGCTAATATATGATTTACTTCTTTTGAAGTTAAACTTTTTAGATGGTGGATCAATGATTCAGTCAAGCTCCAACCTTTATCATGTACAGGATATGAATTATCCTGGAGAGGATATGATGCACTATGATAGAAGTTTATGGTTTTTAGTAAAATAAATTTTGGTTCATTAATGTTTTACTCATATAATATTTTCTCCTTTGATGAAAATGAGGGTTAATTTCTAATTTGTGTTATGTTTTATTGAATAGTCACTTTTTAGTTTTCCAAATTAGCTTCTGCAATTATGTTATAGTAAACAGTTCATGTGTTTATTATACTACATTTCGATTCATTTGTGACTAAATTTCAGTTCATTTGTGGTTTTGTCACTATTGAGGTTTGATAAATACATTCAATCTATTCAGTGTGAACCTAGATTCATTCAAATTAATGTGATCTCAATACAGCTTAGATATTTCCATCAAATAAATCACATATATATATATATATATATATATATATATATATATATTAACATTTACAATTAGAAATTCATTACAATTCAAAATATTGAACCTATTTAATTTCTATATCCCCATTTGAGAATCTACAAAAAAGATTTGAGAGGACAACAGATGACTTTGAGAATCTTATACCTTCAGATTTCTTGATGACTTTGTCTCTTAATTTATTTATCTTGTCCAAGAGAATGGTTGGACCATATTCATGCCTGAAAGTATCAACTTGTTTCTACAATTGAAAGAAATTTATTCATATAAACCGAAATAAACTAAGAAATGAACCCAAATGAACTAAGAAATTAACCCAAATCAACTTATTTTCAAACATGGATTGTATGTTGCAATCATTTAAAAATTTTGGTTCATTTCATTCTGACTTAAGGTTCATCCTGAATTTTCAAAAGCGAAATGAATAAAGATATGAACCGAAATTAGTTTAGATTTGAACAAGCAGTCAAAAAACTCAATTATCAACAAAAACACATTGAATGTATACAGCTGACAAAAATCATAACACAAAATTTATTAATATGTATTAAGTAAACTAAAAAATAAACCAAAATTTATTAATATGTATTAATTTAGAAGTAAAGGATCAAGTATGTTTTAATGATACTTACCTGTTTCCAGTTTTTACATTTGTATTTTTTATTTTTGATCTTTTTGGGATCGATTGTTTCCATCCATTTCATGACATATATTTCGTAATTCCAACTAATAAAGAAATAAAAAAGTAAAATATGATTAACAGGATAGATACAGAAAAGCACAGTAAAACATATCAAATAACACTACTGAAGTTTTGTTTGAAGTGATTATTTAGAAAGATTTGGTTTTAAGGATTATATGATTGGATTTTGAGTTATTAAGAAAATAATATGTTTTTTGAGTTTGATTTATTTAAAAAAGAATGAATTATGTTTTAAGTTTGAATTATTAATGAACGGAATGGGAGGAATGATGATGATTGAATGAGAATCAAGAATGATGAAATTATGACTTTAAAGTATGATTTTTGAATGAAATTTAATGATTTTGAGACATATGTGACCAGATAAGAGGCGGTGGCGTTGTCCATTCGCTCCGGGTATAAGTTGAGACTTCGGGTAAGATGCAGTGGTGTTATCCACGTGCTCCGGGTAAGAGTCGATAAGCCGGGTAAGATGCAGTGGTGCTATCCACTTGCTCCGAAAGAGTTCAAGATTCCAGGTAAGATGCAAGGGTTGAGTTCTGTCACCGCTTGTTCTGGGTTGAAAATTGTAACACCACCTAGGTAAGAGGCAAGGGTGAGGTTGTCCCTTTGCTCTGGGTACGCGGGTAAGATGCAAGGGTTGCAGTGTTGTCTCACTTGCTCCGTGTTTGGTGTTCTGTCCAATGGTTAGCTACCAGGACATGTTGGGTAGGCTATATAACCAACAGATGAGACTCATCAGCCATAGGACAGACATACATCATATGCATATGTGTGTTTTATTTGATTGTGCATTAATTGGGCTTGCCTATGTGATTATTATGCTTACTTGCTATATTTGCTACCTGTTGTATCTGTACCCTACTTGTGTTTGCTTTGTCTGTATTGATTGTCTATGCACCGGTGTTTCAGAGGATTGGAGAAAGCAGAAAGTGAAGGGTTAAGTTATAAATTGATTCATGACTTGAGACCCTTAGACAATTACCTACTTTCTAGTTTAGTTTATTTTCCTTAAGTTTATTTCTGAATGTCGGAGTTTTAGGAATATCTCTGACTTTTCCGAGACCTTATATATTATTTTATGCGGGCACTTTTACCATATTGAGAATCTCCGATTCTCATTCCATACATATATTGTTATTTTCAGATGCAGGACGCGAGACACCGCATTTAATATTCTGGAGACTCTTGGAAGTAAAAAACTATCTTAGGACTTGGTGTTTGTATTTAGTTTATGTTTAAATATGTGTATAGATTCTCCATCTTGTATATATTATGTTTTGTCTCTCTTAGAGGTTGACTTGAGGTTGACTTGAAAAAACAGGATTTATATTTATCTGTTGGTTTATTTTTGGGTGTGTGTGTTTTCTATATAAGCCTTCTATCCAATCGCTTTTCGAGTGTGACGCGCTTTCAGTCTTGTTTTGTTCAACCTTTCTCCCAAGACTCCTAGTTAAACTATTCTTCCTATATATCTATTTACGTATTTTTATTTTGAGGTCGTATCTCCTCACCACCTTTGATTTATGTCCTAGGCGTAAAGCTCTGTGTGGTAGAGTGTTACACTTTTTGTTGCACCACCTTTATCAACCCACTCAAAAAAATTGCATCTTTTGTTAGGACAAAAAATAAGTCTTCTATTAGGATTTTTTGTTGTTCCAGAAGTTCAAAGAATGAATTAGAGTGTCACCAAAAAATAGTAAGCTCTCCTTTTCTTTTCCTTTGGCCACTCATTCTTCGAACCGTCATCATCACCAATCCACTCAAAATTATCAATCCACTAAAAAATGTTGCATTTTAAAATCTTTCCACAAGCAACATACCTCTTACAATGGTCAGAAACGGCCGATGAAGAGTACACAGTTACTGCCTCCCCACAGAAACATAAGTGTCTTTTTTCCTTCGGGTTGGAGTTCTTCGAAACACATCTTCCCAAAGAGAGAATGAAAGAGGTTCCTTGACTTTGATCCATAAGTTTGCGAAAGAGAAAATCTGAAAGAAGAAAAAATGGAAAAGAAGAGAAATCTCAGAGATATTAGAAATACGAAGTGCTTATAGGTGAAAGTCAGGGGTATACAAGTAATTTCATAATTTACTAACTTTTTTTTACGTTTAACGTTAATAGGGACTAAATTGAAAAAAAAAAACATCTAGGGATCTAATTGAAAACAAAAAAGGTATAGGGACCTAATTAAAAATTTGGTAAAATTATAGGAACCTGAAGAGTAATTAAACCTAAAAAAATAAAAAAAAAAGTATAGGTAGACAATGAGTTTAGTGAACAATGCAGTTACGTATACGGTAACCTCCCTGCTCCACTTGTGATTTTCGTTATTTCCGTAGGGGTGTAGTTATTTTTTACTTTATTGGACCAATTTTAAAGTCCATTGTTCACATTGTTTACGAAAATCATTGTCTACATAGCAAAACCGAAAAAATTAACATTTTGGTTTTGCTAGGTAGACAATAACTTTTGTAAACAATACGAACAATGAGTTTTAGAATTAACCAAATGAAGTAAAAAAATACTCAACTCTCAAATTACCTCCTAAACCTTAACATTAGGATAACCATATGCACACCTAGTGAATTGAACATCCAACTATTGTTAACTGTGCATGAGTAAATCGAATCAAAAGAAATAACTAATCAATTAAAAATAATGAATATAATCATCTGCATACTTATTGAATTAAATTTCCAAATATATCTATTGTTCATATTGTTTAGTATTCTTATACTTATATTTTTCTTAACATTTGGCTAGATAAATTAACTATTTATTGAACTCAGGGTCATTTTGTTAGTAATTTTTTTTGAGTTATTTTATCGTAACATTTTTTAAGAATTATTTTAACAAAATCAAAATCTTTCCGTTGCCAAAATAACTATTCACTCTTGTTTTTATTATTTCATTTTTTCTTACATAACAATGGGCCTTGTGTTTTGTCAGTGTAATTATCTTAACTTGCAATTCGAATAATGTAAAATCTTTTTTAATAAACATCCTTATTGTTCGTCATTATATAATTAGTGATTGAAATTAAGATATTATTATCGAATCATCATGCATGTGTTACCTTCTGAAGATTTTGATTATTTTGATGGTGATTGATGAATTTGGAATATATCAATATTTTACAATCACTATTATTATTCATTATTTTATCATATTCACTACATTCATAAATATCACTGAGATCTTAGTTATTCATAAATTAATTATGGTCTAAATGTGTAAGACAATTACATCTAAGAGCATCAGTTCAAACATCGCTTTTCAAAAAAGCAAAAACTGTAAATTATTGATGTGAATCGTTTCTAAATAATGCCACGTACGTGTCATGCATGAATGTAACAAGCAAACAGATAAGTAGATAAAAGATTACACGAACGACCAAGATAATATTTAAGATCAAACAAAAGAATTCCATATTAATATTAGGATTAAGTACAAATTTAATTTTGAAAGTATAGGTAAAAATTTTTTGTCATTTTTATTTTTTTTTTTATACAAAAATATCCCTAAAATTTAATTTAATTTTAAAATTATTTTTTTTATTAAAATAAAAAATTATAAAATGAAAAAAAAAAGAAGAAGAAAGAAAACGGAGGAAAAGGAGGAAGGAAAAGGGGAAGGAAATCACGGGAGGAGGAAGGAAGGGAAGAAGGAGGGAGAAGGGAGGGTAGGGAGAAGGGAAGGTTTGTCGTTCTGTTCATTCTCCTCTCGCTCATTGCCGCTCGCCGCTGTTTCTCGCCACGCCTTGCCGCCGTCGAAGAGCTAGTGGAGAGAGAGAGAGGGAGGGAGGGAGGGAGGGAGGGAGAGAGAGAGAGAGAGGTGCCTCGTCACTGTCGCGCTCCGCCGCTGCTGCCACTGCTGCCAATGCTTCTGGTCCTCGCCGCTGGTTCTCTCTAGGATTCCAATTTGTTCTCCTTCTATTTCTAATTTGATCTTCTATTTTTGATTCTGATTTTATTGTTTGTTATTTCTTCTGCTTTTGATTTAATCTTTGATCTCTTTGTATTATGTTCTTCTGATTTTATTGTTGTTGTTGCTAGCGCTGTGGTGAAGAAGAAGAAAAGAAAGTAAAGCTGTTTCTGATTCTATTTTTTCATTCTGTTTCTTATTTTGTTAATCCATTGTTCTACTATTTTTGTTTCTTCTTCTATTTTTGATGTTTTTTATTTTGCTTATGTTTCTGTTTCTATTTCTATTTCCAATTTTGTTTCTGCTTTTGTTTTCAATTCTACTTATATTTTTGTTTTTTCTATTTCCAATTCTACTTTTATTTTTGTTTTATTGTTATTGTTGAAGAAGAAAAAATTTTTTTTATTTCATTATTATTACTAAAAAAAAAAGAAGAGATGACTTCATTGTTGTTGCTTCTGATTCATTCATTATTGTTGCTGAGTATTTTTGTGAAAAAAAGAGAAGGATATAATTATCCGAAATACGATTTTAAAATCAATTCGAACTTTAGAGATGATGTTGCATGAAAAAAAAGTTAAAAATAAAAAATTTTTTTAACCTATACATTAAAAACCAAAATCATATTTAACGTTAATATTATTATTTACTTGAGCATATTAAAAGATAGTATTTTATCTAGACAACTAATTAAAAAACAGAATTAAATAGATAGGAATCATAATTTCATAAACGGGTTTTAGATATTTATGAAAAGAAAATGGCCTGTATAAATAACCACTCAACTAATTAAGTATCAGCTAATGAACTAAGTAGGTTTTTTTACCCTTCTTTCTTTTTCTTTTCTTTTATAGACTTGTTGGGTGAGTTTTTACCCCCAAAAAAAATTAAATATTGTTTTAAAAAAATTATTTAAAAAATAAAAATAAATTTATATTTGATTATCTCATAAAAAATATTTTTTATTTAATAATCATATTTAAATATAATAATATAAAAATATATTTTATTTATTTATTATGTTAAAAATATTTTTTATATAAAATAAATTTTTTAAAAAGATATAAATTATAATTTCTAAAAAAATATATTTTTTTAGTTTTTTAATATTTTTAATTTTATTTTTCAAATTTCGTCAAATATACTAAAAAATAAAAAGTTCTAACTACTTAGCGGCACCAAACACAAATATTATGTAGAGACTTTCATATATTCACTCATTACTATTATTGTCTCCCCGTCACGAGTTCATCGCTTTCAATTTTTCAAATGTGCTATTAATATATACCTTATCCAATAAGACAATCATTTGTTCACTAATAAGTAATAATCATATAGTTATGATGAGAATCTGATCAAATCGGTCAATTGAATCGGATAAAACATAATAAATTAGTCACCTGGCTAGTTCAATTGGGTGAAAAAAATTACAGTAAAGGGCCAAAAAACTGGTAAAATTGATCAAAAATCGATGAATCAATGAATGTGGTACAATTGTTTTAAAAATTATTCTTTATTTTTATTTTAAAAATATTTTATATAAAAATATATTATTTTATTATATCTAATTTATTCAAATTGAATTTTCAAATTTTTTTAATTTTTAATTTTACTAGTTTAATAATTGGTTTGATTTTTAGGATCGGACCTCGTTAATTAATAATATAGATTTTTGTTCTAATAAGTAATAACACCTATTTTTATTCTTTAATAATTTGCATTGTTATTTCACTAATCTCTCTCTTAAACTGCGTTTATTTTTTAGAACAAGACAAGATAAGACAATGAAAATAAAATATAAAAGATAGAGACACATACAAAATTTTGTGTTCTTATATCATGTTTGGTGATAAACTAAAATAAATTATAAAAATCTAATTTATTCTCATTTTTTTCATTCAAAAAATTTGAAACGAAAAATATAATAATAAAAAATATAATTATAAAAAATTAACAAAAAAATAAAAAAAAAATAAAAAATAAGTTGTGTCTTTTGTTAATATTTTTGTATCTTTCTTGTTAAAATAAACACAAAATACACTAATTCAATATCTTTGAATATATTGTCTCTGTCCATATTTTCTCTGTCAAACACGATTTTATTTTTCTGTGTCTCTGTCTCAATATCTTGTATTTATAAACAAACGTAGCCTAACCTATTCAAGTTTTTCTTCGGAAAAGAGATGCATGCGCTATGAATTCTACAAGGGAAGCAATGCAATTTACTTTTGGAGCAATATGTACTTATTTTTATTCTCTAATAAATATATAACACATTTTTAGCTACTCATGAACAATAGCACAAATTATTATTTTTAAAAGATCATGATCTCAGAACTAATTTTTATTTTTTTGAGAAAAAAGAGAAAGAAGAAAAGTGAGGAGCAGCAGGCCTCAAGAAAAATGTAGGTTCCAAAAAATTAAATGAAATTATTTGCGTTACTATTGTGGCGCTAATATTCAGGTTTTCTGTTTAATAAACACTACTATTTAAACCACCATTCACATGTTACTTGGGTATTGCTTGACTATATATATCAATTTATTTGTACTTGTATCAGTGCTCTATATTATTTTATTATTACTAAAAATTTCCTTGAATTGTTTTCTTCTTTGATTTTGCAACCACGCACTTGGGCGGCTGTCAAGCAATCAGATTAAGTTGATTTTGTTTTTGGTGACTAATCAGATTAAGTTGATTGATATATTACATATTAATTTTTTAGAAATTAAATAGTTAATTACAGTATGATTCGGTGTTAATAAAGAGAGGGTGACTAAAATGTTGAATCTAGTGAATAAAATTACAACCATTCAATAGTTTTTAGACAGCCGTATGGAAGTTGTTGTATAACAAATAAAATAACCGAAAAAATAGTATTAATGGCGGATTTTAGTGTTTGATTTTAATATAAGAATAATATTTTTAATGATTTGTTATAATGAGTGCCTTACATGTATACAAGAGGGAGTTCTTTTACTTTGGCTTCTATGTCGTTAATCACGGCAAGAACATTAAGCAGGAATGGTAAACATATGGTGATGTGATTAGTTCTAAAATGATGCAAATTTACGGTCAGAAAAATTAAAAAGGAAGAGAAATCGTATTCCATTCTTCTTTAACCTCTCACTGCTACACCCTCAACCCTCCCAGCTATGGCCACATGCAACATTTATCCCGTTCTTTTTCTTTCTTTTTTTGGACAAAGCCTTGGTCTAATCTGATCCTGACTATAAAACAACCAGAACTTGGACCACTTGATTCGGTATCCAGACGGTAATCTCTCCCATGCCCTAACACATTTCGATCTCCAACTCCCTCTCAATGGATCTTCACGGCAGAGCAAATCATTGGTGATGCATCCATACCGACCTTCACTCCCTCCGGCCAAACGTGCTTTGAGCCTTTGACAATAGGCGCTTCATAGATTTTCATTTTCGTGTGTGCCATGTCACTGCTGTTACCCCATTGCTATCTTCCGTCTTTTGTTGCTGTCCCAAAAAATCAAACCTATTTTTAATTAACTAAATATTTAGTTTAGGTGTTTGCTTCGGTACGACGATAAATTTATACGTACCAGTATAATAAAAATATGGATAAATTAAAATACGACATGTGGATTATGTTTTTTACATCAATAATTAGTTTTTCTTCTTTTAAATACATATCATATCAATGATTTTACTAAATTACCCTTATACTTTAATAAAAATAAAAATAAATTTTATTTAATTTTTATAAAAGACTTAAATATTATTTTTTTTGTATTGGACAACAACAACCCTAATTCTTTAATTTAATTAAAATTCAATTAACTTTAATTTTATAATTTTAAATTTGAATCAATTTAAAAATCAACACCAAAATACATTTCATTATTCATATACACTAAAAAATTATTTTGTTTATCATGAACCCTAATCTAATCTCTCCTACCCCTAATCTCTACCGGAGAGCAGCAGTCTATTCTCAGTTCCTCACCCTCTTCCTTACTCGTCGGACTCTGCCATTGTCCTTCCTCCCCTGATCTCGACTTGGTCATTGATCAATTCAATGCTTCCTATAGGTCCTACTCTTCTTCGCTTGTGCATCGATGCTTTGCCTTCTGTCCCAATGATTCCCAGGTGATTCTCTTTTTCTCTCTCATTTGATTCTCTGGTGTGCTTCCAATTCTAGTTGAGCTTAATTGCCACCATGATTCAATGGGTAATTGATCTTTCTATTTTCACAATTCTCAGTTTGTTTCTCGCTTTTGAATGCAATGAATCTTCTATAGTTGCCCCCATAAGAATAGGTGACTAGTCTAGTAAGTCTACTTCTTACCAGAGAAAAACGCAGTTAACAAACCTGAATTGTAATAGACTGGAATCAAATTAGGTTGGAAACTTGTTTTACTTATAGAAGATTTTAATGACCTACTACTCAAACTATTCAAACATGGACTAATTTTTCTCTAGGTCTCTACACTATTGATAGTGATTAGGAAGAAACTGCCTTATTCTGTGCTCATTTTGAAAAACTTCCTTATTCTGTGCTCATTTTGAAAACTGCCTTATTCATTTTATTTGGAGGTGAAACTGATAATGCAATTCCAGAGATTTGCCCTAACTTGTTTACTTCTAATGGAGAGCTAAAAGAGCAATCTGTGCAACAGAAATTCTCAAAACAGTCTACAGATGCACAATCTCAGCATGCACCAAGATCCGACACTGAATATGAACTTCCTCGGGAGGAGAACCTGAAGAAGGTTGATAGCTTCTCAAGGTGAATTACTAAAGAACTTGCAGAGGTGGATGATATGCATCTGCAGTCTTCTCCTGGTATTTCATGGAGCACAGATGAGTGTGGACATGTAATAGATGATACATCATTGAACCTGTCCTTATCCCAAGACCAACTGTTCAGCATAAATGAATGAATTCTCTCACACTATTTTATTGAACTTGTCTGCTATAGTACTTTATTATATGTGAAGAATGGTTTTACTCTTTCTTTCCAAGAAACTATTGGTTATATTTAAACAACTATGTGCCAACTCAAATCAGCGCAGGAATCTCTCCGCAAATCTCTCTAAACAAGGTCACTAAAACACAGTTACGAGATAATTAGCTAAACCTCCGCAAAAACAGTTTTGAAATAATTTATAATCGCCCCAAACACAACAACTTTATAAATACAAATGACTCATTAGGTCACAAATACGTTATTCATGAATAACTTCATATTTATCTTTTATTCTTACTAACTTCAGCATTAGAGTGCCTTTGCAGGTATCCACCGCCACCGTTCTTAGAGAAAAAATCGGTATATCATCCTTCTTGTCTAAAAAAAAGCGAGTCCGAACATCAAGAAAATGAGCTATATCTTAGAATCGGCCACTCACACAAAAACAATAATCATGGTGAGACAATGAAATAGTACTTTTGCGGAAAATGATAATTCAAAACAATGAAAGAGAACATTAAAATATATTGGCAGATTGACTATTCAAACGATGACTTAAGTTAAATTTATGCGACAAAAAGAGTCCTATAACTAATTTTTTACAAGTGCTTCAAGTTAAATAAAATTGACAAAATAAATAAATCTACATACCGTTATAAATTTTCACCTTTCTAGTTACACAAAATAACAACATCATGAATTTGGTGTTATATCTAAACTAATTCCAATGCCATTATTCTACACATCATAAATATTAGTTAACTTATCATCTTGTCATTTCTATTCTTCATTTCTAATAATTTGTTATTCATTAGTATTTTTATATTTTATCCCAAAATTATAATTTAAAACCGATAAAAATTAATTTCATAAAAATTATTAGAAAAAACTAAGGTCAAAATAAGTCCCAACAATCAATAAAGCCCAACGCTAGCTGGACAAACGGAACCCAACACAATACTATCCTATTCGTTGTTCACACAATCAACTCGGCTCAGAGACCCTCCCTATTAGCGCCCACAAAGCACAAACTGCTAACCTCCTGCACCATTCTATAAAATCCAGGTAAATGTGTTAAACAGAATATACAACTAAAGAAAATATCTGTATATATGTATGATAATTGATTTGCACTAGAGAGCGCCCGTCAAATAAATGTCCAAACTCTAAACTACGCAAAAATGCAAAATATATTTGGGAAGTTTTGTGGTGCTGACAGATATTATCTGCATGGTATGAAGACAAGGCGTGTCGTTGTGAGAGTGCAACGCGTGGAAGGTGGAAGGTTGATAAGTGATTAGAGTTCTACGTTGACCGTGCATGAGTGAGTTGGTTTCCCGTTTTGGTGGGAATGGTTAATTATGCGTTAATGGCGTTGCTAAGGTTGTTAGCTGTTGATGCGTGAGTATCTTTCCTATCTTTTTCTAGTGAATTTGCATTTGAATTGTTAAGTTTAATCAAGATTTAAATACTTTTTAGCCACTATGAATGCTACTTCGAGTTGTGTGCAATTTTGTTTATTTCAAGTAGCATTCGAATGGATTTGACGGAGTTTTATAGAAGAAGAGGAAGAAAGTGGATGATACTATCAACCCTGACCTTTCTACACTCTAACAGTTATAACTTAAGCTACATAGATCCAATTGACATGATTTTAGTGGCATTGAAAAGCTAACTTCTAGAGTTTTCCAACAATATATAATAGTATATACTTCTTCTTCAACCTGTACGGCCATATTGGCGCCTAACTTGGCTTTTTCCAAGTTAGGCGCTAGATGAAGCACTTACACGCTAAAGCGTGCTGCCAAGGCCACGCCCAACTTCAATTTTCTGAAGTTAGGCATGAAGATCACTCAACGCACTCCAGGACATGCTGCCAAGGCCAAGCCTAATTTCAATTTCTTGAAGATAGGCACCAATCCAAGGAAAAGGAGTGGTCCCCGCATCCATCAATTATTATGCTCGAAGATTTTATTTAATTTCGATTAAATTTTATTTTATTTATAAATAGAAAAATATATTATTTAGTTTTATAAAATATATTTTACATTAATTAAAATTAGATATAAAAAAAAAATTCAGCCTTTTAGCCTCTCTTCTCTCTTACTTCATTCTGCACTTGATAGTTTTTCAAACCCTAGTTTTCTCTCTAAGTCATGAGCAACTAAACCTCTACTGTTAAGGTTAGGATTTTTGTTTATTGTATAGATTGATACTATTACTCTCCTATTTTAATTACTGTTTTGATTTCAATTTCAAGAATTTGTTTTCGTTCTTCATCTTATGAATCTTGGTGGAATGGAAGTGTGACACTTATTCTAATTGAGTTCTTGTAAACCTTGGAAAAGCAATTTACTTGAACAACAGCTTGAAAACAATTTCTCCTAAATTTATAATTATCTGGACTTAACGGAATACGTGACATATAATCCTCTTATATTTAGATAATTAGGATTTTTGTGGCACATAAACTAGTTTTGAACTTAACCCTCTAATCGGAATCAAGTGACCAAGGAATTGGCGATTGATGAAGGTTAGAGGAGATTAAAAAGGTCTAAAGAATTAGGGTTTAGTCAATTAGAGTTTGCCATAAATTGAATCTTGCATGATTAAAATAGTTGGTAAAAAAAGTTAATCCAAAAGATAAACATCTCTGAAATCTTAACTGTTTTACTCATATATTCTTCACACCAATTTACTGCTTGCTTTTATTAATTCTCTGAATTTACTGTTTAATTCAAATTGAAACCCAAATACCATTTTTTGCTTGTCTGACTAAGTGCGTGAATCACTCAACCATTGTTGCTTGTCCATCAATCCTCGTGTGATTGACCCTTACTTACTTGAGGTATTACTTGGTACGACTCGGTGCACTTGCCGGTTAGTTTGTGGACTTTAAATTCTATACCAGCTGTGTGGGCCAGAATGTGACGAGCTTGGATGATAGGTTGGATTTGATACTGGCCTTGCAATTTTACGCTGGAGAAAAACAAATAAAAGACCCTGAACTTGGAAATAAAGAAATAAAAAAAAAAGTCTCATGACAAAGAAAAAAAAGAAAAATTTTAAAATTATTATTATTATTATTATTATTATTATTATTATTATTATTATTATTATTATTATTAACTGTTTTTCTAAAAGTTTTATTTTTACACAACTATCACTTCCTTTTTCTTAGCATGCTACAAAAATATTATAAATCTACAATCCACATTCAAAAGATATTAGTTTCATCAGAATAAAAGCTACGAAAAATCTATGATCTAATTCAGTTATTCTACAAAAATGCAAAAAATCATCACATGGTCAAAAGAGCTAATTGATCATGCGAATTAGTTAACCAACTTGAATTTGTCTATTTACATTGGCTAAAGATAAACCCTTAAAATTTTGATCCATGTTAAATTAATCTTTGACCTACCAATCCAAAAAATACCGTAAATTTCTACACAGTACATATCGATGGAAAGTCATTAACAAATCCGGTTCACTATTCATAAAGATTGATAATTGAGAATTTAACAACTTTATAAGTTTTCTTTAACAACCTTGCATGTTAGCACAAATTCCCTTATATTAACAAAAATTTGCTGGCCCACAAACGGCCCAGCCCAATAATCCAACTACGTTAACCACATCATTTTCGCTAATTAAACTCTCCCACGAAATGGAAAACACGACAACAACAACATGCCATGACAATCAAGGCAAATCCCATACCACACGCAATTTCCACGTATCTTGCTTTAACGATGAGATGTCTGGACAACATCTTATGCTGACATCCTTGATCAGCACCATAGAATTTTCCAATATATTTTATTCCTCAACTAAAAAAAATTGGTGACACAATTTGAAAATGCAAAGTACTAATTCTAATTCTCCTAGACCTTAGCGAATGTCTACCTTATCTATCAATCTAGTATACATACAAAAACTTCAGAAGGAAGAATAAAGCTGCTTTGATGAAGTAACTGTGTGAAGAACATTTCCATCAACATCATAGAACTCAATTTTTGCATCAGACGGAGTCAATTGCACAGACATGAAACCTTGTCCATCATAGTAGAATTTTAGGCCTTCTCCTTTTTCTTGAATATCTCCTCTATATGTTTTTGACCCCGCCCCACTAGTCAGAAACTGAATTGGGCTGCATTTAAAAAAAGGAAGTTAAAATTGGATATTAGCATAAAAGAGTTTCAATGTAAATAAAAAAAGTTAAACTTGTATGTAACTTTGTATGCTTTGGTTGTTTTTCTTTTTTACCTCTTCGTGTCACTAATGTGTTCAAGACAATGGTCATGTCCATTCATGTAAAAATCAACATTATTTGCCTGAAATTTGATAGCAAAGCCATTAGGATTTGGCATAAGAAGATAAAAAGAGAGGTACTTCAAGAATATTTGCATTTTTAAATTCTATTTTACCTGAAGAATTGGGAGAAGTTGGTCTATAAGTTCTTGAGTATCACCATGATGTCCAATACTTCTGATTGCATGGTGTCCAATAACAATCTTCCATTTTGCACTTGATTCCTTCAATGCCAATTCTACATTCTGGAATTCAATAATCCATAAATAAAATAGCAACACTTTACTGATATTGAAACTAGCATCTATTCATGTTGATTGAAAAGGCAGGCTTCTTTTTCACAATTGCACAAGTGTATATATATGGAAAAGGAATCTTTTCATACCTTGAGTAAGTTGCTAACATAAGATTTTGGTGGGTTAATTCCACTCCAATCATATGTGTGTTCTGTTTCAGTGTAGTACTCTTGAACAAAAGGAGTTGTGTCCACAAAGAACATCTCAACCAGCTCTACAAAAATGAAGAAAAAACACAAAACTACTTCAAATTGAATTTTATATACATTTTGATGCATATCTATTAAAGAGGTAAAATGTTTGATTCATATGCAGTGGCATAGCAACATTCATTCGTATAGATATCCTTTTCGTTTCTGATCATTTGTCCAAAGGACAAAGTTCAAACAAATTTGTCATTCACAATTCGAAAATTCCTAACTGGTCCCCAACCATTCTAATAACTAGTCTAAACCGTCTCTGTTATTAGTCTAAGCAGTCCCAACACCTCAACAGGTCACCGTTTACATAATTACTTGAATGGTTGAAGGCTCTGATTAGGAATTTTCGAATTGTGAAAAGCTGCTTTGTTCTTTACTTTCTTTAAATAAATAGTAAAGAACCGAAAAGAGCATTTACTCTGGATAAAAGCTATTTCTCTCCATGCGACTGACGACATCCAATTGAATGTCAGTGTGTTAAAAGGCTTTGACAGATAAATAGAGGATAACAAAAAATACCTGCATCTACAATAAATGACCTTAGGCAAAGCCATCTGCAATCAATTTCCTTAAGGAAAGGGCTCAACTGGGCCTCAGCATCCCCCCTATAGTCATGGTTTCCCAACACTGCAAGCCAATTTATGATTTGATTAATCAATCATCATATCTAAGGTCAATAGCATGATAAAACTCTAATCTCATAATCAGTAACTTGAACTTACCAGCGTACCACTGTTTTTGTAGGCTCTTAGCAGTGTAGATTTTGGTGAATGATTCCTCAAAGAATGGATCATGATCACTAGTTAGGCCATTGTCATAGAAATTGTCTCCAGTTGAAATCACAAAATCAATGTCAAGCTTCTCTCCTATTTCCCCCATCTACAAAGACAACCAACTTTCCTTTCTTAGCTATAATTATAATTTGCTCATATACAACTTTAATGGAGTATTTTTGGAATATCACTTCTAATAGCTACAGAAAATAAACTGTTTTAAAATAAAAATTGAAATGAAACTAGTCTCAATTTATAGACAGTATCATTTTGACAGAAAACTAATTAAATTTTGCTATTTTGTATAAGTATTTTTGTTCAGTTTTTTAAATTCAAAATCAATTGAAACCACATATTAGAGTGATAAATTACAAACTTGATCTCAAATTATTAGTTATGATATATGATTCCACAAATGTTGATAGTATTTTGTTGGATCCAAAATGAAATGAAAGGTAATATTAGAGATGCTCTATTAAAGATTAATCTTGCCACCAAAAAAATTATTATTCTATAATAAGAAATTTCTCTTAAGAAAATGGTGCATGCCGAATTGTTTTCTGCAAAATAACAATGTTCTAAGAATCTGCAATGATGTGAAGAACATAACATCAAGAAATTTGGATTCCTCAGGACGAGTACATTTATCATTTTAATTTTCGTAATTAAATTATCCGGAAATTCAAATAGTTTATGATAAATCATAATAGATAGGAACGAGAGAAAGAAAGAGTGAAATAATGGCAAACCTGGTAAGCAACTTCAGATTGGTTATATTCACCTCTTCTTCCCCAATCACCAACCACCAAAAAATTAAGAGAACCATCACTTTTACATGGTTGTGTAAATCTCTGAAGCTCTGCAGATGCATAAAGAACCCACAAACCAAAGCTAATAACAACAATAATCGTGAAGAGAAGAAAAGATTTAGACATGGTTATTGTGAGTCTTGAAACAAATGCAAAACCAAAGAGGAAAGATCACTCTGTTTTTGAAAAACGGTTGGTGTTTTCCTACATTTATATATATAACCAATCCTCAACGTAATCCCCTTAGAAGAATATTAATAATGAAGGTACTAAGTAACACAAATTAATGTTAGATCTTGTGAAACTGTGAAAGGGACAGCAATTGTAAGCCACTGGAATTTTTCTATTAACAGTTAATTCCAACTCAATTTTCAAGGAGCATATCTTAGTAATATTTTAATGTTTACTATATTTGGCAATTGACATTAGAATCAACTTGAGAGAAACTTGTAATATACTACTACTCACATCACATCTTGTTAAATTTAGTGACATTGACAATGAGATATTGGTCTTCTTAGAAGTGAGAACCAATACAAAAGCAAAGAGTGATGTGTCATTCATATTCAATAATGTGTTATGTGTATGTGATGCATGATAGCTGTATGTCAAAATCAATTACTAGTATAGAATATATATTAAAATATAAAATATATATTAAAAATGAGTTAAATTATAGATATTTTTATACATAAATACATAGTTGAAATATTATTTATTGTTTTCACTTTTAATGGCAACTGCAAAAACCAAACAAGTGGTGCGGTTGATCAGGAAAATAACATGGGTTTGCGAATTGGGAGGCATAGTTGGTATATCTGAGGGAATATGCCCAGCATAACTCTTTGCAAATGGATATTCCAACGAATATCCAATAACATATTCGCATATTTATATATAATAATCATTGTTGATTTTGTTTTCTTTTTTTTAAAAA
Source organism: Arachis stenosperma (assembly GCF_014773155.1). Lineage (NCBI taxonomy): Eukaryota > Viridiplantae > Streptophyta > Magnoliopsida > Fabales > Fabaceae > Arachis > Arachis stenosperma. Next base: position 126,196,687 of record NC_080381.1, on the reverse strand, counting down.
ATTGTATTGTTCATTGATTTTAATTGGTTTAATTATTCTATTAGTTCTCACTTATAAATTTTTAAAAGGTGTAATTAGATTTTTATACTATTTTTTTAATTAAATTCCTACAATTTTTTTTATTTTCAATTAGGTCTCTAAAATTTTTATAGTTTTTAATTCAATTTTAATTAAAAAAATATATAAAAATTTAATTATAAATTTGTTAAAATTATAAAGATTAATAAAATAATTTTAGATATATATTTAATTATATTACATTATGTTATTAAAAATAATTATTTTTTATAATTATATAAATAATTATCCAAAAAACATATATAATAAAATGATCGTATAAAATGCATTAAATTTAAGCTATATGTTTTAGGTTTCCAGGAGGTTTAGTTTCTTTAGCTAATCTTTCAATAGTTAAAAATAAATTTCAATTCAAATATTATATATCAACAAAATATTTGATCTAATAAACTACTATCACTATAAAAAATCTAATAAATTTAGAGTATTTATCGATTTTGGTTCTTAAAAAATTTTGGACCAGATACTTTAGTTTCTAACTAAAATTAATTACTCAATTGGTCCTTAATAATTAACTCTAACGGAGGACAAAATAGTCTTTGAAAACTCTAATAGGGGACTAGTGCACGAAATTGCAATCTAACTCTTTGGCAATTCGCACAACTAACCAGCAAGTGCACTGGGTCGTCCAAGTAATACCTTACGTGAGTAAGGGTCGATCCCACGGAGATTATTGGTTTGAAGCAAGCGATGTTTATTTTATTATTCTTAGTCAGGATATTAATCAAAATTATCAGTTGGAATTATTAGATTGGAGAAATAAAAGAGAATAATAGCGTTACTTGTTGTGCAGTAATAAGAAATATGTTGGAGTTTTGGAGATGCTTTGTCCTCTGAACTTCAACTCTTCCTTGAAATCCTTCAACACACGCAAGGTTCCTTCCATGGCAAGCTCTATGTAGGGTGTCACCGTTGTCAATGGCTACCTCCCATCCTCTCAGTGAAAACGTTCCTATGCTCTGTCACAGCACGGCTAATCATCTGTCGGTTCTCAATCAGGTTGGAATAGAATCCATTGATTCTTTTGCGTCTGTCACCAACGCCCAGCCTTCAGGAGTTTGAAGCTCGTCACAGTCATTCAATCCCAGAATCCTACTCGGAATACCACAGACAAGGTTTAGACTTTCCGGATTCTCATGAATGCCGCCATCAATCCGGCTTATACCACGAAGATTCTGATTAAGGAATCTAAGAGATACTCATTCAATCCGATGTAGAACGGAGGTGGTTGTCAGGCACACGTTCATGGATTGAGGAAGGTGATGAGTGTCACGGATCATCACCTTCTCCATAATTAAGCGCGAATGAACATCTTAGATAAGAACAAGCGTGTTTGAATGGAAAACAAAGGAATTGTATTAAATCATCGAGACGCTGCAGAGCTCCTCACCCCCAACAATGGAGTTTAGAGACTCATGCCGTCAAAAAGTATGTAATTCAGATCTGAAAATGTCATGAGGTACAAAATAATTCTCTAAAAGTTGTTTAAATAGTAAACTAGTAACCTAGGTTTACAGAATATGAGTAAACTAAGATAATTGGTGCAGAAATCCACTTCTGGGGCCCACTTGGTGTGTGCTGGGGCTGGGACTAGAGCTATCCACGAATTAAGGCCTTTCTTGGAGTTAAACTCCAAGTTATAACGTGTTTTGGGCGTTCAACTCCGGATCATGACGTGTTTCTGGCGTTTAACTCCAGACAGCAGCATGTACTTGGCGTTCAACGCCAAGTTACGTCGTCTATCTTCGCGCAAAGTATGGACTATTATATATTGCTGGAAAGCCCTGGATGTCTACTTTCTAACGTTATTGAGAGAGCGCCAATTGAACTCCTGTAGCTCCATAAAATCTATTTCGAGTGCAGGGAGGTCAGAATCCAACAGCATCAGCAGTCCTTTTTCAGCCTAACTCAGATTTTTGCTCAGCTCCCTCAATTTCAGCCAGAAAATACCTGAAATCACAGAAAAACACACAAACTCATAGTAAAGTCCAAAAATATGATTTTTGCCTAAAAACTAATAATATTTAACTAAAAACTAATTAAAACATGCTAAAATCTACATGAAATTACCCCCAAAAAGCGTATAAAATATCCGCTCATCACAACACCAAACTTAAACTGTTGCTTGTCCTCAAGCATCTAGATAAATAAAATAGGATGAAAAGAAATTAAGAAACAATAATATCTCAGAGTTTCAAGTGAAGCTCAAATTCTAATTAGATGAGCGGGACTAGTAGCTTTTTGCTTCTGAACAGTTTTGGCATCTCACTTTATCCTTTGAAATTCAGAATGGTTGGCATCCATAGGAACTCAGAATCCAGATAGTATTATTGATTCTCCTAGTTTAGTATGTTGATTCTTGAACACAGCTACTTTATGAGTCTTGGCCGTGGCCCTAAGCACTTTGTTTTCCAGTATTACCACCGGATACATAAATGCCACAGACACATGACTGGGTGAACCTTTTCAGATTGTGACTCAGCTTTGCTAGAGTCCCCAGTTAGAGGTGTCCAGAGCTCTTGAGCACACTCTTTTTGCTTTGGATCACGACTTTAACCATTCAGTCTCAAGCTTTTCACTTGGACCTTCATGACACAAGCACATGGTTAGGGACAGCTTGATTTAGCCGCTTAGGCCTGGATTTTATTTCCTTGGGCCCTCCTATCCATTGATGCTCAAAGCCTTGGATCCTTTTTACCCTTGCCTTTTGTTTTTAAGGGCTATTGGCTTTTTCTGCTTGCTTTTTCTTTTTCTTTCTAATTTTTTTCGCAAATTTTTTTTTCACTGCTTTTTCTTGCTTCAAGAATCAATTTCATGATTTTTCATATCATCAATAACATTTCTCTTGTTCATCATTCTTTCAGGAGCCAACAATTTTAACATTCATAAAATTCAATATCAAAAATATGCACCGTTCAAGCATTCATTCAGAAGACAAAAAGTATTGCCACCACATATAAATAATTAGAATTTTCCTTATTAAGAACTCGAAAAAATTAAATTGCCTCTTTATTCTACGAATCTACTATTTTATTCATGTTTGATGATGATGAGAAAAATAATTTATAACTTAATTGGAAATAAAGCCAAAATAGATATGTTAATTACTACTACTCCTATATAACTTCTAAGGTAAAATCCTATAATAATACTATCACAGAGTTAAAGCTAGAATTAGAACTTAACAACCTGTATTTTGGGAAGTGGATGTTCCTCTAGTCTGTGGGGTGCCTTCAAGAATTAATTTCTGACGCTTCAGCTCCCTTAAGTTCACATCCTTGCTCTTCCTGTTCCCTTAGGTGCCATGATCTTAATGAGTTTTAGCTCAGTGATCATGGCAAATCACACCAAACTTAGAGGTTTGCTTGTCCTCAAGCAAAAGAAAGGAAAAGAGAGGAATAGAATGAGAGGCAGTTTCGAAAAAAAAAAAGATAAGATGAGTTGAAAAAGATATGAGAAGAAATTAAAAAGATTTGAAAAAGAATTGGATTGGAAAAAGATTTGTGTTTATGAATTAAGATACATTTGATATTTTTGAAAAAGGGATTTTAGAAATTAGGGTTTTTAGAAATTAGGATTAAAATTTTTTTGGAATTGAAACATGTTTATGCAAGAAATCATGAATTGAAACATAAAAATTAGAAAATTTGTGAAAAAAAACAAATTTTACCTCCTCCCCACCATTCTGGCGTTAAACGCCCAAACGCTGCATGTTTTGGGCGTTTAACGCCCAAATGTTGCTTCTCCTGGGCGTTCAACGCCCAGCAGATGCATCTTTCTGGCGTTGAACGCCAGGAAGTCCTTTGTCACTGGGCGTTTTTCTGAACGCCCAGGATGCTGTCAATCTGGCGTTAAACGCCCAGAAGGTGCTTCTTTCTGGCGTTTAACGCCCAGATGGCTACCCTTACTGGCGTTGAACGCCCAGTGGGTGCTTCTTTTGGGCGTTCAACACCCAAAATGTTTCTTACCGGCTTTTTTTTTTTTCGCCAGTGAACTTCCAAATTCCCCTGTAACTCTGTGAATTTAATCAATTGCTATTTTTACCCTTTGAAGATACTTGGACACATACCTGTAAAAAAAAGAAATTTATTTAATTAGTAGATAAACTTTGTAAATGGCTGGGTTGCCTCCCAGCAAGCGCTTCTTTATTGTCTTTAGCTGGACTACCACTGAGCTCTAATCAAGTCTCAGTTTTGAGCATTCTTGCTCGAAGTTACTTTCAAGATAATGTTTAATTCTCTGTCCATTAACAATGAACTTTTTGTTAGAGTCATTATCCTGAAGCTCTACGTATCCATATGGTGATACACTTGTAATTACATATGGACCTCTCCACCGGGATTTTAATTTCCCGGGAAATAATTTGAGCCTAGAATTAAATAGCAGAACTTTCTGCCCCGGCTCAAAGACTCTGGATGACAATTTCTTATCATGCCATCTTTTCGCTTTCTCTTTGTATATCTTTGCATTCTCGAAAGCATTGAGTCTAAATTCCTCTAGCTCATTTAGCTGGAGCAATCGTTTTTCTCCAGCTAACTTGGCATCAAGGTTTAGGAATCTGGTTGTCCAGTAGGCCTTGTGTTCCAGTTCCACTGGTAAGTGACATGCCTTTCCATACACAAGCTGGTATGGAGAGGTCCCTATAGGGGTTTTGAATGCTGTTCTGTATGCCCACAGAGCATCATCCAAGCTTCTTGTCCAATCCCTTCTACGGTTAATTACAGTCCGTTCCAGGATTCTTTTGAGTTCTCTATTTGAGACTTCAGCTTGCCCATTAGTTTGTGGGTGATATGGAGTAGCTACCCTGTGGCTAACTCCATAACGAACCAGAGCAGAGTAAAGCTATTTATTGCAGAAATGAGTGCCCCCATCACTGATTAATACTCTAGGGATACCAAATCTGCTGAAGATGTGTTTCTGGAGGAATTTTAGCACTGTTTTAGTGTCATTGGTGGGTGTTGCAATAGCTTCCACCCATTTGGATACATAATCCACTGCCACCAGAATATAAGTGTTTGAGTATGATGGTAGGAAAGGTCCCATAAAGTCAAAACTCCATACATCAAACAACTCAATCTCCAAGATCCCTTGTTGAGGCATGGCATAACTGTGAGGCAGATTACCAGATCTTTGGCAACTATCACAATTAAGTACAAATGCTCGGGAATCTTTATAGAGAGTAGGCCAGTAGAAGCCACATTGGAGGACTCTTGTGGCTGTTCGCTTACTTCCAAAATGTCCTCCATACTGTGATCCATGGCAGTGCCATAGAATCTTCTGCGCTTCTTCCTTAGGCACACATCTACGGATTACTCCGTCTGCACATCTCTTGAAGAGATATGGTTCATCCCAAAGGTAGTACTTTGCATCTGTGATCAATTTCTTTGATTGCAGCCTACTGTACTCTTTGGGTATGAATCTCACTGCCTTGTAGTTTGCAATATCTGCAAACCATGGCACTTCCTGGATGGTAAAGAGTTGCTCATCCGGAAAGGTTTCAGAGATCTCAGTGAGAGGGAGGGACGCCCCTTCCACTGGTTCTATTCGGGACAGGTGATCTGCTACTTGGTTCTCTGTTCCTTTTCTGTCTCTTATTTCTATATCAAACTCTTGCAGAAGCAGTACCCATCTTATAAGTCTGGGTTTTGAATCCTGCTTTGTGAGTAGATATTTAAGAGCAGCATGATCTGTATACACAATCACTTTTGATCCTACTAAATAGGATCTGAATTTGTCAATGGCGTAAACCACTGCAAGTAGCTCTTTTTCTGTGGTTGTGTAATTCTTTTGTGCGTCATTTAAAACACGGCTGGCATAGTAAATGATGTGCAGAAGCTTGTCATGCCTTTGTCCCAACACTGCACCAATGGCATGGTCACTGGCATCACACATTAATTCAAATGGTAATGTCCAGTCTGGTGTAGAGATGATTGGTGCTGTAACCAATTTAGCTTTCAGAGTCTCAAATGCTTGCAGACACTCTTTATCAAAGATAAATGGCGTGTCAGCAACTAGCAGGTTGCTCAGAGGTTTGGCAATTTTTGAAAAATCCTTTATAAACCTCCTGTAGAATCCTGCTTGCCCCAGAAAGCTTCTGATTACCTTAACATTGACAGGTGGTGGTAGTTTTTCAATTACCTCTACCTTAGCTTGATCCACCTCTATCCCCTTGTTCGAGATTTTGTGCCCAAGGACAATTTCTTCAGTCACCATAAAGTGACACTTCTCCCAGTTTAAAACCAGGTTAGTCTCTTGGCATCTCTTTAGAACAAGTGCTAAATGGTTAAGGCAGGAACTGAATGAGTCTCCAAACACTGAAAAGTCATCCATGAAGACTTCCAGAAATTTTTCCACCATATCAGAGAAAATTGAGAGCATGCACCTCTGAAAGGTTGCAGGTGCATTACACAGGCCAAATGGCATCCTTCTGTATGCAAATACTCCAGATGGGCATGTGAATGCCGTTTTCTCCTGATCCTGGGGATCTACTGCAATTTGATTATAACCTGAATATCCATCCAAGAAGCAGTAGTATTCATGACCTGCTAGTCTTTCTAGCATCTGGTCTTTGAATGGTAAAGGAAAATGATCCTTTCTGGTAGCTGTATTGAGCCTTCTGTAGTCAATACACATACGCCACCCAGTAACTGTTCTTGTAGGAACCAGTTCATTCTTTTCATTATGAACCACTGTCATGCCACCTTTCTTAGGGACGACTTGGACAGGGCTCACCCAGGGGCTGTCAGAAATAGGATAAATAATCCCAGCCTCTAGTAACTTAGTGACCTCTTTCTGCACCACTTCCTTCATGGCTGGATTCAGCCGCCTTTGTGGTTGAACCACTGGCTTGGCGTCACCCTCCAGTAGGATCTTGTGCATGCATCTAGCTAGGCTAATGCCCTTAAGATCACTGATGGACCACCCAAGAGCTGTCTTGTGTGTCCTTAGCACTTGAATTAGTGCTTCCTCTTCCTGTGGCTCTAAGGTAGAGCTTATGATTACAGGAAAGGTATCACCTTCTCCCAAGAATGCATATTTTAGGGAAGGTGGTAATGGTTTGAGCTCGGGTTTAGGAGGTTTCTCCTCTTCCTGAGGGATTTTCAGAGGTTCTACTATTCTCTCTGACTCCTCCAGATCAGGCTGAACGTCTTTAAAGATGTCCTCTAGCTCTGATTCGAGACTCTCAGCCATATTGACCTCTCTTACCAGAGAGTCAATAATATCAACACTCATGCAGTCATTTGGTGTGTCTGGATGTTGCATGGCTTTGACAACGTTCAACTTGAACTCCTCCTCATTGACTCTCAAGGTTACTTCCCCTTTTTGGACGTCAATAAGGGTTCGGCCAGTTGCTAGGAAAGGTCTTCCTAGAATGAGAGTTGCACTCTTATGCTCCTCCATTTCCAGCACCACAAAGTCAGTAGGAAAGGCAAATGGCCCAACCTTGACAATCATGTCCTCAATCACGCCTGATGGGTATTTAATGGAGCCATCAGCAAGTTGAAGACATATCCTGGTTGGTTTGATTTCTTCAGTTAAACCAAGCTTTCTGATAGTAGATGCAGGTATTAGGTTGATACTTGCCCCAAGATCACATAAAGCTTGCTTGGTGCAAGTGCCCTCTAGTGTGCATGGTATCATAAAGCTCCCAGGATCTTTAAGCTTCTCAGGTAAGCTTTTCAGAATGACTGCACTGCATTCTTCAGTGAGGTAAACTTTTTCAGTTTCCCTCCAATCCTTCTTATGACTTAAGATCTCTTTCATGAACTTAGCATAAGATGGTATTTGCTCAAGTGCTTCTGCAAACGGAATCTTTATTTCAAGAGTCCTGAGATAGTCTACAAAGCGGGCAAATTGCTTATCCTGTTCCGCTTGGCGGAGTTTTTGAGGATAAGGCATTTTGGCTTTGTATTCCTCAACCTTAGTTGCTGCAGGTTTATTACCTACAGAAGTGGGTTGGGAAGCCTTTTTAGAAGGGTTGACATCAGCACTTGTATGTGACTGATCCCTCACTGGCATTTGAATGTCAGGGGTGGGAGCTGGAGTGGCGTTAGACGCCACTTCCTTGTTTGTTACTGGCGTTTGAACGCCAGAATCATGCTCCCTTTGGGCGTTCAACGCCGGATTCATGCTTGTTTCTGGCGTTGAACGCCAGGAATGAGCATGGTCTGGGCGTTCAGCGCCAGCTTTATTCCTCTCTAGGCTCTGACTGTCCTCAGAGGGATTTTGAGTAGCTATTTGTTCATTTCTTGGTTTCCTGCTGCTTTGAAGTGAGGTATTTAATGTTTTCCCACTTCTTAATTGAACTGCTTGGCATTCTTCTGCTATTTGTTTTGACAGTTGCTTTTCTGTTTGCTTTAATTGTGCTTCCATATTCCTGTTAGCCATTCTTGTTTCCTGTAATATTTCCTTGAATTCGGCTAGCTGCTGAGTTAGAAAGTCTAATTGCTGATTGAATTCATTAGCCTGATCCACCGGACTGAGTTCAGCAGTTACTGTTTTAGCTTCTTCTTTCATGGAAGATTCACTGCTTAGGTACATATGTTGATTTCTGGCAACTGTATCAATAAGCTCTTGAGCTTCTTCAATTGTTTTTCTCATATGTATAGATCCACCAGCTGAGTGGTCTAGAGAAATCTGAGCTTTTTCTGTAAGCCCATAGTAGAAGATGTCTAATTGCACCCATTCTGAAAACATTTCAGAGGGGCATTTTCTTAGCATCTCTCTGTATCTCTCCCAGGCATCATAAAGAGATTCATTATCTCCTTGTTTGAAGCCTTGGATGCTTAGCCTTAGCTGTGTCATCCGTTTTGGAGGGAAATAGTGATTCAGGAATTTTTCTGACAGCTGCTTCCATGTTTTTATGCTGTTCTTAGGCTGGTTATTTAACCACCTCTTAGCTTGATCTTTTACAGCAAATGGAAACAGTAATAATCTGTAGACATCCTGATCCACTTCCTTATCATGTACTGTGTCAGCAATTTGCAAAAATTGTGCCAGAAACTCTGTAGGTTCTTCATGTGGAAGACCAGAATACTGACAGTTTTGCTGCACCATGATAATGAGCTGAGGATTCAACTCAAAGCTACTAACTCCAATGGAGGGTATACAGATACTACTCCCATATGAAGCAGTAGTGGGGTTAGCATATGACCCCAGAGTCCTCTTGGACTGTTCATTCCTACTTGCTTCCATGATGGAATACAAGGGATAATTTATATGTTGATTTAAATTTTTTTTTTTGAATTAATTTTTATAAAATAAAATAAAAACGAAATAAATAAAAGAAATTGGAAATATTTTAAAATTTAAATTTAAATTTTTATATAGAATTTTCGAAAAAAAATAGTTCAAAATTAGTTAGAAAATATAATTTTTTTTGAATTTTGAATTTTATGATGAAAGAGAAAAACACACAAAAGACACAAGACTTAAAATTTTTTTAGATCTAATGCTCCTTATTTTCGAAAATTTTTGGAGGGAAAACACCAAGGAACACCAAACTTAAAAATTTTAAGATCAAGACACAAGAAAAACTCAAGAACACCTTGAAGATTCACAAGAACACCAAGAACAAAAGGAAGAACACCAAACTTAAAATTTTTAGAAAACTTTAATAAAATTTTCGAAAATTATGAAAAGATTAACAAGAAAACACCAAACTTAAAGTTTGGTACAAGATTCAATCAAAGAAAAATTATTTTTGAAAAAGATTCCAAAGCGTAAACCCAATTATCAAGAATATAAACCAATACTCTAGCCAATTGGGAGTAAATGTAACACTTGTTCTGAATATTCCAATTAATGCTTTAAAAAGAACACAAGTGAGACAAGAAAAGACACAAAGCAAGAAAAACTCAAGATCAACAAGAAAGATAAACAAGAACAACTTGAAGATCAAGGAAAAACAAGAACATGCAATTGACACCAAACTTAGAACAAGACACTAGACTCACGAAAAATTGACAATTAATTAAGAAAAATAATAAATTTTGAAAGGGAATTTTGAAAAGAAACTATCCTATCAAGATTTAATGACTCTATAACAATAAAAATAAATTATTCCTAATCTAAGAAATAAAATAAGCCTTCAATTGTTCAAACTCGAATAATCCCCGGCAACGGCGCCAAAAACTTGGTGCACGAAATTGCAATCTAACTCTTTGGCAATTCGCACAACTAACCAGCAAGTGCACTGGGTCGTCCAAGTAATACCTTACGTGAGTAAGGGTCGATCCCACGGAGATTATTGGTTTGAAGCAAGCGATGTTTATTTTATTATTCTTAGTCAGGATATTAATCAAAATTATCAGTTGGAATTATTAGATTGGAGAAATAAAAGAGAATAATAGCGTTACTTGTTGTGCAGTAATAAGAAATATGTTGGAGTTTTGGAGATGCTTTGTCCTCTGAACTTCAACTCTTCCTTGAAATCCTTCAACACACGCAAGGTTCCTTCCATGGCAAGCTCTATGTAGGGTGTCACCGTTGTCAATGGCTACCTCCCATCCTCTCAGTGAAAACGTTCCTATGCTCTGTCACAGCACGGCTAATCATCTGTCGGTTCTCAATCAGGTTGGAATAGAATCCATTGATTCTTTTGCGTCTGTCACCAACGCCCAGCCTTCAGGAGTTTGAAGCTCGTCACAGTCATTCAATCCCAGAATCCTACTCGGAATACCACAGACAAGGTTTAGACTTTTCGGATTCTCATGAATGCCGCCATCAATCTGGCTTATACCACGAAGATTCTGATTAAGGAATCTAAGAGATACTCATTCAATCCGATGTAGAACGGAGGTGATTGTCAGACACACATTCATGGATTGAGGAAGGTGATGAGTGTCACGGATCATCACCTTCTCCATAATTAAGCGCGAATGAACATCTTAGATAAGAACAAGCGTGTTTGAATGGAAAACAAAGGAATTGTATTAAATCATCGAGACGCTGCAGAGCTCCTCACCCCCAACAATGGAGTTTAGAGACTCATGCCGTCAAAAAGTATGTAATTCAGATCTGAAAATGTCATGAGGTACAAAATAATTCTCTAAAAGTTGTTTAAATAGTAAACTAGTAACCTAGGTTTACAGAATATGAGTAAACTAAGATAATTGGTGCAGAAATCCACTTCTGGGGCCCACTTGGTGTGTGCTGGGGCTGGGACTAGAGCTATCCACGAATTAAGGCCTTTCTTGGAGTTGAACTCCAAGTTATAACGTGTTTTGGGCGTTCAACTCCGGATCATGACGTGTTTCTGGCGTTTAACTCCAGACAGCAGCATGTACTTGGCGTTCAACGCCAAGTTACGTTGTCTATCTTCGCGCAAAGTATGGACTATTATATATTGCTGGAAAGCCCTGGATGTCTACTTTCTAACGTTATTGAGAGAGCGCCAATTGGACTCCTGTAGCTCCAGAAAATCCATTTCGAGTGCAGGGAGGTCAGAATCCAACAGCATCATCAGTCCTTTTTCAGCCTAACTCAGATTTTTGCTCAGCTCCCTCAATTTCAGCCAGAAAATACCTGAAATCACAGAAAAACACACAAACTCATAGTAAAGTCCAGAAATATGATTTTTGCCTAAAAACTAATAATATTTAACTAAAAACTAATTAAAACATGCTAAAATCTACATGAAATTACCCCCAAAAAGCGTATAAAATATCCGCTCATCAGGGACAAAATGATCCCTAACCTCCTCTATTCAGAAATGACATTATTCTCCCCCAATTTCCATCATATCTCGCCTAACACTAACAGTCTAACACTGTAACTTCAAGCTATATAATGTATACTCTGCAACTTCAATGTTCACAAGAAAAAAAATGCTCAACTTATTCTCAACAAATTCATACTCAGAAAACTAATGATTATGTCTCTCAAATACTTGTCGTCTTCGATGGATCCCATGAATATAGACAGCAAGTCTGATTTGTTAAGACCTGTCGTCATCGTCACCATCTCCCTCCTCCTCTGCCCTATCATCTCCATGATCACATTATCTACCACTTCGATCGCTTCCTTCAGCTTCTTCTCTGAAGCAATGTTCAGTAATTACTTCAGTTTCCATATGAGCGGCAACGACAATATTGCTCGTTGTACTGATAGCTTGGATGTGAGATCGAAACTTTCTGTCAACTTGGACTTTAGGAAAGAAGGAATGAAGCACTCGGGGTCCATTCCAAATGGGAATTTACATATGATGTCGAAGAAAAATCTTCTCATGATGTCGTAATGTCCAACAATCTATATTGCTTGTCAGAGAGTGGAGAAATGCGTGCCCTTGGGTAGTTGTGAAACTTGGTCTTGAGAATGTGATGGACGTTATTGGGGTTGGAAACAATGCTGTTTGAGGATGTGGAGGTAGATGCTTTTGGTGAGTGAAGTGCAGATGAGGTGGATATACCAGGCACAGAGATTTAGGAAGTGTGTGATCCATGACATGTTGAGGTAGGTGCAACACGCGTGATAGTTACATCATGGCTTGATCTTGGATAGGGGTGGAAACAGGACAGGCTTTGCTCTTAACAGGTCTGACTTGTCATATAGTTGATTGGTCTGAGCTTGGCCTGTAGCCTGTTATAGGCTCTTTATAAAGTACTAGGCCTGATCTGTTATTCAGCCTGACCTAGCCTGAAACCTGTTAAAAGACCTGATAATTTTTTTTACAAAAGTAAAATATTATTTAAAAAAATTATTTTTTAATAAAAATAGTTATATGTAATATGTCATATATTTAATATTTATAAAAAATTTTAAACTTTTAACATATTTAAAATATACAAAAATATTTATAATAAAATATAATAAATTTAAAATATCTTATAATTTTATTAATAATAAATAATTATTTATATATTTAATTATATTTTAACAGGCCCAAACAGGCCTAACAGGCCTATAAGACTAATTAGTAAGCTTGGACCTAGCCTATTAATGTATTAAGGCTTTTAAAAGAGTCTGGGTCTGTACCTATTTTATAACAGGCCAGGCCAAACACAGGACAGACTGCAGGCCCCTGGCAGGCCGCCTGACCTTTTTCCACCCCTAATCTTGGAGCTGAATAGAAAGAAGAAAAAGATGGAAAAGAAGATTGTGAAGGTGAAAAAGGAGAGTATGAATGTTAAGGTTACACGAGATATGATAAAAATTGGGGAAGAACAGTGTCATTTTCGAACAAAAGGGTCAAGGATCATTTTATCCCTTGTTAGAATTATCAGAGATCATTTTGTTCGTTGTAGTTGTCAGGGATTATTTTATCTTTCGTTAGAGTTAATGGAGACAAAGACCTAAGTGACTGACAGAATTAATTGTTAGAGACCAATCGAATAATTAATTTTAGGTAGAGACTAAAGTATCTAGTCCAAAATTCTTTGAGAATCAAAATAGATAAATAATTAAATACTCATAAATTTAAATAAAATTTAGTTAACATGGATCTTAAAGACATATAAAATTATTATTATTATTATTACTATTTTTTTATGAATACAAAACAAGTAAGTGGTGTGCTGCATTAATTATTGAGTTGAATTATCCAACATGCATGAAGTGATAAACTAAACTATTTTGCCCATTTGTGTGAAAAGATAAAATTGGTGACCATTGGAGCAGCATGGATTTTCTTAAGCTTGATGGATTATCAATCAGATGCGCTACTTGTAACTTGGTTCAGTTTTCAAAGTACTGTAGTTCTTTTTTTGGGGATGTTTTTTTTTTGTGATTTAAGTATTGTATCATTATAATAATATAGATTATTTTTTAGAGTTATGTGTGTAAAAAAAATTAAAATTTGTCAAAAAAATAAATTTTGAGATTATTTTAACTATAAAAATATATTAATAAAAATGTTGTCAAAAATAATATTTTTAATATATAAGTAATTGTGAAAAAAATTTAAATCTTATTTTAATAAATATTAGCTGTCAAAAATAATTTGTTAAAAAAATTTAAAAATATATTTTCTATGATACTTATTAATCGTCAAAAATACTAATTATTTTGACACTTATTGACCATAAAATATTCTCAACAAAAATTTTTAACAAAAAATGAAATGAGATCTTGAAATTGAAGAATAAATTGAGATTTTGAAGATAAAGAATGAATAGTATGATCCCAAACAGAAAGCAGTGTGATGTCAAAATTATGCCAAGAGAAGAAGAGAAATAGTAGAGTAAATTGAAAACAAATGAGTGTCAAAATTGAGAAGTAATTTTCTACAATCAAATTATTTATCAAAAAATAGAGAATTTAATATTTGTGATATTTGTCAAAAATATATATTAATTTTAATATTTAATTATAATGTTAAAAAATAAAATATTAAAATAATTCTCTTTTGTTATAGTATGTAGTTCTAAAGAAATTTAATCTAAACTTCGAATTATTTAATTATGAAAATGAAATGTTGGGGAAATAAAAAGAAGTTTTGAGTAGTTTATTTAAGGAAAAATTATTGTAAAGGACCGCTAGGAAGATTTAATTATTAAAAATTCTTATAATATTTAAGAAGAAGAACCAAATCTTTCTATAAAGAGACAAATATATCTTTAATTATTTTTTATTTATTTTTTATAATTTTCCCTTAAATAATAAAAATTACTAAAATAATAATAAAAAATAAAATTTTAATAACAGTTTTACTAAATATTATTTTCTAAAATTGGTCATCTAAAATTTTAAATTAATAATTATTCTTTAGATACTTACACAATAATACTTATTTCGTGTTATGTATTATAGTAAATTGAGTTTATGAACTGATTCAATTTATCATGTATTTTCTATAATAATAAATTAAATTGGATTGATTAGATTTATTAAAGAATTTAGTGCAGATATAATTTTTCACTTGTTTTAATAAATTGAAATGGCCTAATTCGATTTATTTAGATATTTTATCTTATTAATAATTAAATTTATCTAATTTAATTTATATAGATATATTTAAAACAGATGTGTAATCAAATAATTTTATGTAGGACATCTGTATAACTTTAATCTCTATTTATTAACGTAAATTACCTTTGAATTTATATCATGTTTTATTATTATAATTCAATGGCTAAATTAACATGAATGCTTTTTTTTTTCCAAAGATAGAAGACTCGAATCCGCGACCTCTTAATTGAATATGGGGAGACCTCTTAAAAAAAAATTAACATGAATGCTATACCCCAAAGAAAATATAAAATGCAAGGTCTCTAGAAATTATAATCTTTATGTTGATAAATTTTATTTTTCTTAAAATTTTAATAATTTTTATTTATTTTTTTAATTTTGTGATCTTTACCCAACAAGAAAAATAAAGCTAAAAAATCAGAAAAGTAAAAAAATACATAAATAAATAATAAAAATTACTAAAATTTTAGAAAAAAAATTGTTAATATAAAAATTATAAAAAATAAATAAAAAATAATTAAAGATATATTTGTCTTTTTATAGAAAGATTTGGTTCTTCTTCTTAAATATTATAAAAAGATTTGGTCCTTCTTAATAATTTTAATATCAAAGGTCTTTTTTAATAATTAAATCTTCCTAACGGTCCTTTACAATAATTTTCCCTTTATTTAAAGAAATTAATGACTATTGTAAATGTGCCTAATTAATTGTGTGCTAATTGATTACTTATTATGAATTGATTATTGATGTTAACTGATTGATCGATCTGTTGTTCTCTAATTAATTATTTATTGATTTATTTTGACTTATCAACCTACTATAATTTATTGATCTACTGTTGATTTAGTGTTTGTTTGGGCATTATTATCTTGATAAAAAAAATCTTTTTTTAATGATCTTTTTAATTTTTTAATGTGTTTAACAAATTTTTAATAATAAAAATAAAAATACTAGAAAAATAATTTTTTTTAAAAATTATAATTTACATCTTTTTTTAAAAGATATTTTTTTTATGTAATGAATAAGTAAAAAAGTATTTTTATATTGTTATACTTGAACATAATTGATATATAAAAAGATCTTTTTGCATGAGATATTCAAACATAAAATTACTTTTACTTTTTTCACTAGATCTTTTAAAAAAATATAACTCGAAAAAAGATCTTTTTTTAGAAACTCACTCAAACAAGTCATTAGCCTGATCTATCAATATACCGTAAACCTATTCCAATTAATTGACGAACACTCTTTTGCCTGATGCCGACTATATATCCGACCTATCTTGACTCATTGACTATCTACTAATCTATTAACTGATTATCCTGTGACTGACATCAGTCATCTGACTAACCTACCAACTAAGCGTTGAAAGACTCGAACCAATATATTAATACAAGCTAAGCGATAGTTCAAACGACCCTAACTAACTAACCAACTGTCTTCCCAATTCGAGAAAAATAGGTAGACTAACTACCTTATGACCTACATCGACCTACCGATCGACTACCAACCTCTTGATGCTCTATCACGATGGCCTTGACCTATTCAGACCTACTACTGACTGATTTTGGCCAACACAAACAACTAACCAACATTGGTAAAATAATTTCGACCGATTATTGAACAACATTTACCGACTTAACCTGGTAAATCATGATCGACTAATGTTTGATGGACGTCTTCAAACTGTACAAGTCGACTATCGTTACCCATCTTTAAGGTAGCGTTTGTTTTGAGGTACTGAGATAGAGACTGAGAGATTGAGACTCAGTATTGTGTTTGTTAGTTCAGAGACTGGTACTAAAATTTCTGTCTCTGTCTCTAAAATTTCAGTATTTCAGTACCTCCAAAAAGTAGGGACACAGGGGACTGAAATTTTTAGAGATGAAGACTGAAACTTTAATAACATTTTATACCTAAAATACTTTCATTTCAATTAATTAATTCCAATTTTACCCTTTGTGAAAATTAAATTAGAGTTTCATTCTAGTTTCAATTCCTGTCTCCCATTTTACACCAAACAGAATACTGAGATTTATTTCAATCCCTGTCTCTTAGTCTCTGTCTCTCAGTCTCAGTCTTTCCGTCTCTGTCTCTCCACCAAACGCTACCTAAGGTACCGTTTGGAAGAGAGGCTGAGACTGAGAGATTGAGACTGAGATTGGGAGACTGAGACTAAGAGACAGAGATCGAAATAAGTTTTAATATTGTATTTAGTGTAAAGTGAGAGATATAGACTGAAATAAAAATGGAACTCTAATTTAATTTACATAAAGAGTAAAGTTAAAATTAATTAATTAAAATTTGGGTATTTTAGGTATAAAATGTTATTAAAGTTTCAATATTTGCCTCCAAAAAATTCAACTTTCTGTGTCTTCACTTTTTAAAGGTCTTGAAATACTAAAATTTTGGAAATAGAAACTGAAATTTTAGTACCAAATTTTAGACCAACAAACATGATACTAAATTTCAATCTCTCAATCTCCGTCCGAATACTTTTGAAACAAATACTACCTAAATACCTACCAACCAATCTTTGCGGACTCTTTTGGGTTATGAAATTCTTGATTCACATATATAGGATTGATATTATTGACAACACTACATATTTTTTTATTTAATTTAATAAAATCTTTAATATTTATTACAAGAACGTTAGATGTTGTTAATTTTTTTAATTTCATAATAAAAATTAAATATTGAGACACAATTTATTTCGAATAACTTATAATTTCGTGATATTATTTGGGATAAAACAAAAACTAATTTCATCAATATATAGTGTGTTGTTTGTAAGAAATAACAAAAATATGGATAAAATTGAATTATCTGCATATCTATTCATTCACTGGGCTATCATTGTATGCATGGAGAAAGAATAAAGTGGGAATAGAAGATAGATACATCTCATTATAAACCACCTAACACTGCATAGTGAAGTGTACAATTATGAAGATTGTGGAAGAAAATTGGCTTTATGTTTGGGTTTTTGTTACTTTCGGATGATAAAAGTTGATGACGCATCACGCATGTTTGAAGAGAAATTGACGAATAGAAGGAGCAGATTGGGAAAAATGATACTGGGAGGAGTTTCAAAACTCATAAGATTAGCATGAAGCTTCTTTCTTTCATTCATAAAAAAGTGGATTAGCAACGATGTGAAGGTGAGAAGCAAGGAAACAAATTAAAGGCATTGCAATGGACTGGGTACTCTGCCTCGGAGGAGGACCGAACCAGAGTGAGATGTTTCTTGGTTCGAAAAGAAAGAGAAGAAGCAAGATCTAGATTCTAGAGTCTTAAATGGCTTAAATGGGTAAGAAATTGGGTTATCAATGAGAGACTTAAATGGCGTTTTGTGGGTGGCCAAAAGGATATGGGTATATTATGAGCTAACAAGATAAGATTTTTTTTTTTTTCTCGATGTGTACAAATCATTATTAAAAATATTTCCTTGGGTGGCGTTTGTTTACAACTATAGACATATAAAATTGTCCTTGGCATATACCAAGAAAAAAAATTATGTTTAATAAATGAGATATAAACAAAAATATTATGTTATGAGAGTTAAATTAATATTTTTTTATATCATTCTAATAAAAAAAAGGCACGTACTAAGTAAAGAATAAAGATAATTTTTTGTAACCATCACTATCAAATTTTTATAATTAAATTTTTATTATATTTTTATAATTTTATGTGAAAAATAAGATAAATTTAATTTTTTATTATTTGTTATGTTTTATATTCAATTTATCTCTAAATAAAAATAAAAATTCTAATTTTTGTATATCAGTTTCTTTATGTCTTATTCTTAACGTCTTTGGTATTGTTTTGTTATTAAAATCAAATGCAACTATAGTTTCACGTCCAAAAGTTAAAACCTAGAAATATGACTTTATGGGATCTGAGATCAAATTTCTTACCATGAGATTGAAGAACTGATACATAATAGGTGTGATCTGTGGTGACCACAAATTTGCTGTGGCTATGATGCCTGTATTAGTTGTTACAATTATTTTTTTATGCGTAAACAAAAAGATTTTTTTTTTTTTTTGCCTTCTATATTGTTAATCACGAACACTAAGCAAGGACGGTAAATATATGGTAGTTGATAAGTTTTTAAATGATGCAAATTTATGTTAGAAAATTTAAAAAGAAATAAAAATTTTATACAATTCTTCTTCATTCTCTCATTGTTACACTCTGAACCGTTCAACCATGGCTAACTGCAACACTTGTTTTTTTTTTTTTTTTTTGATAAGGCCTTGATCAAATCCGACCCATACTAGAAACTAATCATAACCTGAACACCTGATCCGGTATCCAAACGGTAACCCCTCCAATACTGTAACACATTTTGATCTCTAGCTCCCTCTCAACGAATCTTTACGCGGGAGCAAACCATTGGTAGTGCATCTATGGTAACTTGACTCCCTCCCGCCAAACGTGTTTCGACATAGGTGCTTCATGGATTTTTATTTCTGTGTGTGCTATGTCGCTGTTGTTACTATTGAAGTCTCTCTTTTTTTAGTGCGGTTTTTGTCCTTGTCGAATGTCTCTGTAGAGATGCCCATTTGGTTGATGAAGAAATTGAGATTTTCGATGATAGATTCGGTACTACTTTTGTTATGTAATAGTCATCGTATCTCCACAGTAAAACAACAAAATTTGACTTATTTAATTTTATCAAGATAATTTAACCACACTAAAAAATACTTCATTTATCACCATTTGATTGAAGAATCAACTCATAGTCACTGTTAGCCACCATAGCCACAGCCACGAAAGACACAGCCTACATAATAAAGGTAACCAAAAGGATTTAAAATGGTGGGTCCATGTTTCTTGAAACAAACTTTCACAATATAGAATCTGATAGGAAAGGCATAGGGTGTTGTCTCTCTTATTGTTGAACCATGGAGAAGACAGATATTATCAAATTTATGGGAATACATCTTTTTAATTTTTTTCTCTTAATTGTTATTGTAAAATATGATTTTTCATTATATATTTTTTAACTAAAACCAAGTCAAAATATATAAGAAAAGGTGTTAAATAATAAAAGATCATATTTGATAAACAAATTGAGAAAAAAAATTGATAGAATCTATTTTCCAAATTTATCATTGCATTCATGTTCCTGATCATAGGTTTTTTTTTAGTCATGATGATCATAGGTTTTTTCTTTTGACATGATGATCTATGTTAATGCTTTACGAATTCATCATTGAATACATCTTGGGTTTTTGACATTTGTATCAAAATCTTCATATTAGTTAGGTAAACAAATAGGCCTAGCAAAATCTTTTTCTGGCCCAACTGAGATGAAGTAGATCCAAGGACTAAAACCATTCTGACCACATTGAGACCAAAATAGTAAAATATAAAAAAGGTTCTTGGACTAAAAAAGAAATTTTAATAAAACAAGTTGGGTTGGTTTAATTCTTAGTTCACTCGGAAGTTTGAATTCCGTCTTGTACATGCAGTAATTTATTGGTTAGCGACAAACCTTAAATAGAGCTCACTACCGTGATGGATTAGTCATTGGCCTACCGGATTAAAAAATATCGTAAAAAAACTAAAAAAAAAGAGAGAAATAAATTGTTATACTACCAAAATAAAATAATTGTACACATATATTCAATTACATACCGATATATTAACAAAAATAACTGATTTTTACATTGACGATATAAATTATCTTAAAAAACGTATTTGAAAGATTATGTAAAATATCTTATATTATCAGTGATCGAAATTAAACTCAAAAAATAAATAAATAAACAAAGGTACATCATTTTTTAATTTAATTATTAAAACATTGTCTACCATATGCTCACATTTAGAAGACTCAAATCCTTATATATATAGTTATATACACATAGGTAATTTCACAAATGTCAACATGATTAATGTTAGTTTTCAAATTACCCTACTGCCTAGTGACTACTCCCTGAAATTGATTGTCGGTTTAAGCTTTCCCTAGCTAGCTGCGACTACTTGTATTGTGTGAACACTTTATGATTGATCCCTACTACCATTAGTTTACTTAGATTCTGATATGATACATGTTTGAAGCAAAAGGCACTTATCTTAATTACTTTTCAGGTGAATTATTATTATTATTATTATGGAATTTCTAAATCTGAAAGCTTTAATTAACAACATGCATATCTCTATCTGCCAATGCATGTGGTGTATGTAATTTCATAACTGGCCAGTGGCCACAATGCAAGTTATACCTTTTTACAAATAGATACATTGCGTGTAAGTTATGTAATTAATATAATCATATATATCATGCTTGAAAGTGACCTGCCCATTATGCTTGAAAGTATTTTGTACTTTCTTATATTATGACGAAGAATAATAATCTATTATCCTTCTACATCTTTGTAATAACAAAAATAATCATCTTTATATGCGTATATATAGTATGTGATTTTCTGATTATTTCGGATAAACTACTACCTGGCCTCTACACTTCCTGATTATATGGAATCAAGAAACTGTCCTAACCGGCATATATCTTGAAAGAATTCGATACCTTTTTTCTATCAATTATATCTTT
Source organism: Arachis stenosperma (assembly GCF_014773155.1). Lineage (NCBI taxonomy): Eukaryota > Viridiplantae > Streptophyta > Magnoliopsida > Fabales > Fabaceae > Arachis > Arachis stenosperma. The sequence continues at coordinate 126,175,131 of NC_080381.1, read as the reverse complement.
CCTTACAGATTAAATTGAAAATTGTAATAATTTTTATACTCAATATCTCCAGTTTAGTCACTAAAATTTTTAATGTTTACTAAAATAGATTTTGAAAATGACTAACTTTGTCTTTGAATTTACAAATTGTGAATCTTTATACATCCTTAATTCAACAGTAAATAATGCCGTTAACACTTCGGTATGATTAAATAAATATCTTAAATTGGTTAATTAAATTTATTTTGATTTTTTGATTTTATATTGATGTAGATACTAAAATAAGTTCAATTAATCAATTTGAGGCACCTATTTAATCATACTAAAATCTTAATCATGTTACTTTATTATTGGGAATACCACATTAAAACTGTAATACTCTATGTTAGCATTGTGTTAACCACAATTGAACTAAGAACAAACGCTATGAAGATTCATAATTTATAAATTTAAGGATCAATTTAATCATTTTTAAAACAAAAAATTATTTGATGAGTACTGAAAATTTTAAGGAACAGGACATAAATAAAAAGCTTTACTATGTAACATAATCTACTTTAATATGTTACTAACAATACAATAATGATAAAAATTAAACTCTGCTAAACACAAACTATGCCAGATTTCTGTGTTAAATTTTGATTATATTCATCTTTAGCATCAGTCTTATTTCCGGCAAGAGAAACTCATTTGTTGTTGTGATTGCTTTTATTTTTATTTGTTTATAAATAAAATAAAAATTGAAAGGCACTCCTAGGTTTATGTATGACATGATTTCGTTCTTGGTAAGTGGTATGGTAAACCTTTTAGCGTTATAATAAATCTTGAAAGCAACCATCCTTGCATGCATGGTAAAGGAAATTAAAATTCAATGTGTGTATTTATTTTAGAGCAAACTTAAGTTTACAAGAAAATGACGTAAAGATCCCAAAAATCAGTATGAAGATATGAGATAGTGACGATCCATAGAAGGAGAAGAGATGAAGGGCCCAAGACACCTTGGATGTCATGGAGGTCAAGGAACTTCAATTTTTTTTTAATTAATGTCTAAGATAGCACATGAAAGTGATTTTGAACTAGAAATCATTAGGAATAGTAAGAACACGTACAACGAATGTAACAAACAAAATCATGATGTGCATTAAGGAGAAAGATTAGGAGAATGAATAAGAATACTCTATAAAAGGGAAGGCAGAGTTAAAAGGAGTAAGTGTAGTTATCATATAATACAAATGAATTAATTTAAGTATTAGAGTATTTTTGCAATATATACTTTTTATAATCTTCTGAATTTGCTTGATTTTTATGCAGGCCTTCTTTTTTTTTTATCTTAGGTTATTTTTTTATTTTTGGGTTCACTAAGAATTAAACTCAACTTTTCGAACGGAGAATTCTGATATCATATCATAAAACCACTCATTCCAAAAATTTAAATTGATACGAAAAAGCAACATAAATAGTTATATCTCTCACAACTACAAACTCGAAAATTAAAAAAAGCTCTTAACAGTACTACCAATAAAATCCATACATATATTCAGCTATTCAATCATGCCACACACCGTGATCACTAGTAAAATATGTTGGATATGCACAAAATAAATATGATATTTTATTCCCTTCATTACTCACAAGGAACGAAGAGAGAATTTCCTATTAGAATTATTTTAATTTCATGCATTTTGATGCTTAACTAATATGTCCCTTAGCTTATACCAAAAGAAACAAACTAATATGCTTTAGTATGATTCCCCTTGTCTGTAATAATTTTAATTCGTCCATGCAAAAGTAAGTAATTGGGAAAAAATAGTTGCTGAATGACATTGTAGTGATCAAGATTCAACATTGTTTGAGTGATGAGATTATTATCTACTTGTCTTCCTCCCCTCTCTTTTATACCCACTACGATCAAATATACATTATACCCTTTAATTGCATTGGTATTTCATATTTAATTAAACATGACACACTACTTTCCTTCTTTTTTGACTTTAAGAAGATGCCTATCATTTCAAGAATATATGGCACAAGCCGTGTCTAATGTATACTTAGCCCCTTTAATTATGGTTGGGCTCTTGGAGATGATCCATTATTGATCTTTTAATTACTTCTTTGATTACATTCAGATTAATCAAAATATTATATAATATTTTAGTATGATTGGCTTGGACCTTTAATCTCACGAATGAAATTAAACTAAGTTAAAGTAGTGATTTGTTTATTAAATGAGAAATAATAGGGAGCCAATAACCTAAGCGTATAATGTGTATAATGAAGGTTTAGAAAGTATTAGAGATATGATTATTAGTGTTACATTGTCCTATCAGGTTACGCTTTTGGGATGAGTGGTCTCAGGATATGGTATTAGAGTTCCAGATTTAAAAGCCCATTATACACATTATACGTTTAGGCTATTGGCTTTCTAGCACTACTCTTATTAAATTCATCCATAAACAACCAGATAGCTAATTTTAAATAATTGTAATGAATAATTATTAATTTATAATTTAAAAAAAATAAAATTTAAATAATTATTAATTAATAACAATTAATTAATATAGAGTACATTTTAAAAATGCTTGTTAATTTATTGTTGGCTAATTCTTTATTGGTTACTTATTAAAGAGATCGATAGATTAATGATAAGGTTTAATTGGTTTTCATGGGCAGACATATACAGTCGCTTCGAAAGGGTTGATGTTTTCATGATTTGATGTTGAACGTCCAAATATAGACGGTTTACCAGCATAATATAATTATATGGGAAACATAATTTTAATATATTATCAATATAAAAACATTTATACATATATCAAATTGTATATTGTAATATCTAAAGAATAATTTATTTTTTTGCACTCATTATGTGTTGGAAAAATTTGAAAGAATAGTGTTAGGAAGTTAGTAAATTTTGTGATTTGTAGTTATTAATTAGTTATTATTGGTGTTTTAATGGTGTTAGATTACTCACTTTTCTTTTGTTGGTTAAGTGCTAACTAAATTTTAATAAAAATACTAACATTCTAGACTTTCTCAATTTAAAATTCAGATTGATTGACAACGAAAGTATCAAAAATAATTTTTTCCTATAATTTGTGTAATTAAATAGACAAATTAAAGATATTTTAAGTAATAAATACAATGGCAAAACTTAAATAATTAAACACTAAATTTTTATCATGAAAAAATCCTCAAAAGAAGGACAAAACAGTTTAGAAGATTTAGTTCAATAAAAGTTTTTACTGTCAAAATAATTAGTACATAATCAGTCTTCTTGATAGTATTAGAAAATCTCAGCAATTAATACTATATCATTAAAACTGATAGAATCAACATAAACCTTCTATAAAATGAGTATTTTAAATTAGACAAAAAAAATAGAATTAACAAATTATATCCTAATATTCATCTCTACACAAAAACAACATACTAAATTTTCCTAAAAATTTGAGTAAGTTTACCTCTTAAATAAGATTAAAATAGCATTGTCCTTTTCCTCCTTTTTTTCTTCTCTTTGACATGGTTCTGCACCTCTCTCTCTCTCCATGTTTCTTTTCTTCTCTTTTTTGGTGGAATGAGCGCTCTCTCTCCCCCTCTCTCTCTCCTTTACCAAAGCTATAAGTCACTTCTTACCTTTCTTTTATTTATTTTTGGTTTAATTATTCTGTTGGTTCCTATATTTTCGTAAAATTTTCAATTAGGTCCCTATATTTTTTTTCTTTTTAATTGATTTCCTGCACCAATTTTTTTTTCAATTAAGTCCCTCTTAGTAGTAATTGGCTTAATTTTATAGGGACTCAACTAAAAAAAAAAATTGGTACAGGGACCTAAATAAAAAGAAAAAAAAGTGTAGGGACCCAACTAAAAAAAAAATTGGTGCAGGGACTCAATTAAAAGGAAAAAAAATATAGGAACCTAATTGAAAATTTTGCGAAACTATAGGGACCAGCAGAGTAATTAAACCTTTATTTTTATTTAACTTGTAGGTCCCAATTGAATTAGGGATCTACCAACAATCTCCCCATGGTCGACTTAAGTGGGTATAGGCTATTCTGCCAAACCTGCTTTCTCTTTGCAAGAATTAAACTTCATTGTAGGTAAACTCTTAGACATCATATTTGAACTATTATCATCAGTATGGATGTTCGCAAATGCATATGATTTCATCTCAAGTGCTTAATGTATCCAATGATACATCACCTCTATGTGCTTCGATCTGGAATGAAACGTGAGATTCTTGTTGAAGTGGATAGCACTTTGATTGTCACAAAATAATACAAACTTCTCTTGATTGATGCCTAACTGTTATAGAAATTTCTTCATCCACAAGAATTTTTTAGAAGCTTTAATAACAACAATGTATTCTACCTCTATAGTAGATAAAGCTACACATTCTGAAGTGAAATTGCTACGACACAACTCTCCCTGTAAAAGTCATCATATAATTAGAGGTAGACTTTCTTAAATCAAGATCTCCTACCATATCTACATCTATGTAACTATCTAATACAGGTTGTCACTCCCAAAACATAAACAAACACTATTAGAAAAACGTTGAGTACTGTCGGATTTACTGATGGAATAACGAAAATAATCTTCTGGTAAATATATTACCAGTGGATTTACCGGTAAAAATAATCTAACGGAATAACCCTCGCCGATAACCAATCACTGTCGGATTCTGCAGCGAATTCTTTTCCCAAAAACTATTTGATTACTAGCGGAATATTTTTTCCAGTAATTTTGGCGCTATACTGTTTTGTTTTCCTCCTAATTACCACCAGATTTTTTCCTCAGTAAATCTGATGGTAACTTCAATTTTTATTTACTTTTTATTTTTTAACCACAATTACTAGTCTAATTCTATTTTTTTAATTTATTTTTTACATAATTAATATTCAAATTCTAAATAATAGAAACTAAATAATGATTTTATTAAATATCAAAGTACGAATAAAATAAAAAGTCAAATAAATAAAATACAATCAAATATTCTAGAACAAAACCCTAATCACTACGGATCCTATTTGTATTCGTCGTCATTCCCCTAGTCCTAATGAGGTGGCGGACTAAGCGGTGATATCAGTGTTCCACCAGCAGCGCCGCTGCCACCAGTGCACATCTGCTCCTGCTACACCTCCATCTGTTACTCCATCTGCTGAAGTCGCTCCAACTCCTGCCTAAGCTTCAGCCTAAAGGAATCTATGTCTGACATGTGTGTGAGGATCTCGTTATACATCTCCTTATACTGCTGCAGCTGCTAAGCTTGTTAGTGAAGGCTTTGAGTGAGATTCTGCACTAGCTCCCTCAAATTGACACTGTCCTCGGGATCTACAGTGCGACTAGTGGTAGAGGCAGATGAAGCCCTCAATGTGGAGGTCCGGAGGTTGTTAGTGAAAAATGATCCCAGCCTGTAGACACGATTCTTGTACGGCTCAGATGCAGTCTTATGCAAAACTGTGTCAGGATTGACGACTGAATCAACAGAGTTGTTGTCATCCTCTCCAGTATGTTGAGTTTGCTGGGTTGTCGCTTCCAATCTCTACATGTAGGACTCTTATGTAATGCATGTTATGAATAAGATGGCAGTTAATTGAAAACTTTACATCAAATAATATTTACTCACATAATGATCCGTAGACCATTGATCAGCAAATCTCTCCTTGTTCACCTTCAAGGTGTGAGTATACTTGAAGGTCTCCACCATCGTCGCATCGCGATCTAACAACTTAGACTCCACATGTTGAAATAATATGTTAAATCAAGTAATAATAACATTAAAAATCAAAGACAAAATGAATTTAATCACTAAATGAAACAAGTTACACACCAGCTTGGCCTTTGTTTTCATGAAAGTCGTTAACCCGCCGATATACTTCGACAACCTGACCAATGTCCTGTTAGTTCTGTTTGTGAGACGACGATGCTTAAACCCATCATCAGTCTCCCAATGGATGTACAATTCTTTCTTAATGTCCGGGCGGAGCTAAATAGTGAGATGGTTGTGCCTCTCACATTCATCCTCCATCATCTGCTAAAGTCGCCTAGCCATCTGATGGTCGAAAATCTTCATGATCATGACATCGTGCGTCTTGTCCCACATAAATTTCTCCCGCACAACGAATATTTAGCACTAGTTAATCGAAATTAAATACATAATTAAATAAAATAAAAGATATAAACTAGCAAAGATTTGAATATGTTGATTTTTTACCGCCCACTTATGAAACCATTGCTCTCTGGTTTCAGTAGGGATCTTCTTGTAGCTTGGCTATGGGTGATCGTACATCAGCTTGATGACATTGGTACACTCCTGTGTACATGCATTGCCAGTTGGCACAAACCTATCAATGAAAAACTTAAGATTAGCAAGCACATGTGTTGAATAAGAATATCAAAATAAATTGCATTTAAAAGACATTAAAATAGTACTCACCAAGTGGTAGTGGAGGGGCATCTGACTGCCATCTATGAGAGGATTACAACATCGCAATGTCTGTCCCTAGAGGTGGCTCGTCGTCAAAGTAGTGGACTACTGTGCAGGTGGAGGTGGTGGAGGAGTTCATTCTTGTTAAGCAGCCAAAAGACTTCCTGGTGGTGGGGGTAGCATTGCAGAAGGAGTTATGTAGTTGAGGTTAGGGACTATGATGAATGATCATGTGCACCTAATGCCTATGGCATCCTCAGGGTAATCAGAGTAGAAGGTGATGACTGAGAAGTCTTACGGGTACCAATAGACAGGCTCCTCCTATCACGACCGCGAGGCCGATTCGTGACACCTCTGCCTAACTTCATGTTTGCAAAGAGCATACCAGCAAACACATATGTCACAAAAACAATATAATAGAAGCCTCTTCCAAATTTAATTTTCATTTTTTTACTAGCCAAACAAGAGTTTTAACAAAAATTTGGCAGAGTTTCACCTTAATTCAGAGACTTCAACCAAAGAAATTTATCAAATTTTCACATAGAAAACAGTTGCAAGCATTAATTAAAACAAGCATGCATTCAAGCAAATATAAATTCTTAGTGACATTGAAGAAATATATAGTGTGAGTTCTAAGTTTGCACGTGGATTAGAACTCACACAATAGCACTTGATGGCTTTATGTCATAAATATAGAAAATAAGTGTTCAATTCACATATTTTAGTTTGGCTAAGATACTTCAAAGAATATACGCAAGTTAAAACAACTTAAAAAGTCAACAAGAAGCATAACGACACTCAGACATGATAATCGAGTATTTGTGAAGTGAAATGATGAATGAGAATTGAGTTGATGTGTGAGTGAATTCATTGAGCAAAATAAAACATTGGACTCGCACAACAATCTACATACAATTTCAAATTTGTTCGCATCACCTATTTAACATAAAGTGAAGAAACATAGGTACTATGTAACTTAGTAAGAGAAACACATTAATTGAAAGAATTGTTCAATATAACTTGAAAAGTTTCTAGAAAGATGTTAATAAGTAAGCTTACAATCCAACTTCACAATTTCAACGCAATACGTTAAATGAATTACCTAAATTATGTGAAGTACCAACATGCAAACAATTTAGGTTCTAGTATGTCCACAAGGCACAAACTTGATAATCAAAGCAATACTCAATATGAACAAGCAACACCAAGTAACAAAAAGCACCATTCTTAATTAATTGCCTAAACATAGATAATTAATTTAAACCACATAGTAACTACAACATGTAATTTAAAAATCTAAAAACACTTATAAAGACAATTTCATAAACACTTGGCCTACACAAATATCAAATATACAAAATCAAAACAATCAAGTAGTAATTGACAACTTAAAGTCAAGTCAATGCCATTCAACGCATTTTACAAGAAATTTTTAGCAAAAATAGGCATTAACAAGGGAAGTCATCAACACAATCAAGCATTTAACCAAATAATTCGAGCAACATATTCATCAAAATTGAAGAAATTCCAAATACTTCCGGCAGTCTCAAAACCTAGTAACTTATTCTAATCCTATTTTAACCACCTAAATCTATTAAAATAGAAAATAACTCTAACTAAGCTAACTAACTAAAAATCAAACTAATAAAACTAAAACTAACCAAAACAGAATTGATAAAAGAGATTTGATTAAGAGCTTAGATTATAAAAATAGAAAGAAAATGAAAAAAGGAGAAGGAATTTCAGTGGCACAATATTGTTGCGAAAGCCAGAGACGGCGGACATTGGTCACTGGAGTTGCGTCAAAGCTTGCCTGAAGAAGAGACGGATGATGAGAGGGGGTTGCCAAACGTTAAAGGAAATATAAGAGGGTTAAAGAGAGAGACGAGAGGGGGGAGGGGAGGAGAGAGAGTGTGTGTGTAATTCGAAATGAGGGAGAAAAGGATTCTCAACTTAAACTTAGGACTAGATTACCGTCAGATTTACCGATAAATTTATTCACCGGTAACGACTCAACGAGTGATCAAAACGCAGAGTTGCATTAATTATGTTTACCACCAAAAACATCTGATACTAAATCTGACGGTAATGATCATGCCAATTTTTCTTTTTTTCATCAAATTATTACCGACAAATTTACTGTCGAAAAATCGAATCCACTGGTAAATATTTTGTCCGACGAATTTATTGTCGAATTCACCGAAAAACCTGCCGCTAACTTGTAACGCTAAATCCAACAGTAAATCTGACGGTATTTAGCGCTTTTCTTGTAGTAAAACTTTGGAAGTACCATTAATGTATCTGGACTTCCACTTCACTGCTTGCTATTGTTCTTTGCCAGAATTAGAGAAAAACCGACTAATAACTCCAACAGCATGAGCAATATCCAACCTAGTACAAATCATAGCATATATCAAATTGCCAACTGCAGATGCATATAGAATCTTTTTTTATTTCTTCTTTTTCTTTCTTACTTGTAGGACATTGCTGCGAATTCAGCTTGAAATGACTAGTAAGTAGAGTATTAACAAGTTTGGAATCATTCATGTTAAACCTCTCTAAAAATTTTGAATATACTTCTGCTGTAACAACCACAATTTACCATTTTTCCTGTCACGAATGATACTTATGCAAGAAATTTTTTTGCAAGGCCCAAATCCTTCGTAGCAAAGAATATGTTCAAGCCTTTCTTAAGACTTTTCAATCTTCTTAGTGTCATGACCAATAATCAACATATCATGATCATAAAGTAAGAGAATTATAAAGTCACCATAAGAGAATTTCTTGACATATACACAATGATTAGAAGAAGTCTTACTGTTTGCATAATCTTTCATAAAAGAATGAAACTTTGTGTATGATTATTTTGGAGCTTGCTTTACCCCATATAAACACTTTTTCAATTTCATACAAGATGCCCCTTTTCTTTAACCCCAAAATCCTCTAACTTCTCCATATAAATTTTTTTTATCTTTGTTACCATAAATAAATGCAGTCTTCACTTCAAACTGCTCAACCTTTAAATTCGAACTAGCCGTTAATCCAAACACAACTCAAATAAAAAATATCTTCACAACTGGAGAGAAAATCTCTTCAAAATTAATACATTTCTTCTGCTCAAAATCTTTCACAACCAACCAAACTTTGTATCTTGGTCGTGAAAATATTTTCATTTGCTTTCAATTTGAACACCCATTTGTTCTTGAATACTCTCTTTTCCTTTGACAACTTCATCAATTCAAATGTATGATTCTCATGCAAGGAGTTTATTTCTTCTTGCATGGCCTGCAACCAATCTTCTTTATGCTCATCAGACATAGCTTTCTGGTAGCGATCTACCTCTCCAATCTCAGTGTTTATCACATACTCATACGGATAGTATCTTTGAGGTCTAGGTACATCATACAAGTCATCACTATCATTATCAATTTGTACATATCCCCCATCAACTGGAGATCTAGTAGAATGATTAGGTTCATCATTAGCAAAATATCTAATAGTTGTTGTTGGCTTATCTGTCTTCTCAAGGTCTTTAATAGTTTGGTTTTAAAAAAACAATCACAATTCAACTTCTAATTATTTTCTTACTCATCGAATCTAATAACCTATAACCAAAGTCTTTATGACCATAATCCATGAAGATACATTGCTTTGACTTCCGATCAAGTTTGGACATTTCATCTATTGGAATGTGAACAAAAATCCTATAGCAAAACACTCTTAAGTGACTATAGGAGATATTTTTTCTCTCTAAACTTTCTCTAGAACATCACCATTTAGTGGAACTAAAGGAGAAATATTGATTGATCAAATCAACTGCAGTTCTTATTGTTTCACCTCAAAAGGCTTTCGATAACTTTGTGTGAGAGAGTATACACATGACTTTATCATTGATAGCACAATTCATTCTCTTTGCAACTCCAATATGTTTAGTAGTCTTAGGAGCTGTCTTTTCAAACTTGATCCTATGTCCTTTGTATACTCTTTAAATAGAACCTTGTATTCACCACCATTATTTGGTCGAACACATTTCAATTTTTTTTCTGTTTCTCTTTCAACACTTGTATGAAAGTGCTTGAAGACACTGAGCACTTAGTTTTTAGATTTCAAAACAAAAGTCCACACTTTTCAAGAATAATCATCAATAAAATAATAAAATATTATGCCTCTTAGTGGTTTAGTATCCATAGTGCAAACATCATTGTATACTAAATCTAGAACATATGATCTCCTATGAGGTCTAGCACTATGAAATGATACTCTACCATGCTTTCTAACAAAATAATGAGTATGAGTATTTAAAGTTGTACCTTTTACTAGATGTGAGTACTTCTTGGCTAAGACGCTAAGTCATTTAATTTATCGCTCAAGTGATTAAGATGCATATGCCATAAATCAGAGGAGGAATCATCAACTATATTCACCTTTTTTTTGCACAACTTTACTTGCAACTGGTAGAGAACAGTGACTTAGTGAGACTTTTGTCTTTTTTTGCAACAAATGATATCTTTTTTGGTAGTATTGTATTTTTCACACACAAAAAAAAAATTCAATAACCTTCTTAATCCAATGTCTTTACTGAAATCATATTGAACCACAAATCTCGTACATGCCTAGCATTCTTTAACTGTAAGTTGCATTTCATATTGATTTCAAGCCACACATCTCCCATACAATAATGTCACACACTTCTTTATCTCTTAATTTAATCTTGCTAAAATTTTTAACAGTATAAAAAATGAAAAGGTCATGCTTTTGAGTGACATGACATGAGGTACCAGAGTCCATAATCCAAGTAGAATTATCATAGATAAGATTAGCATAATTTTTATCATGTGATAAGAACATCTTCATAAATAATAGTAGTAGTTTTTTTTATCACTTTATTTACCTTTGTCCTTCTACTTGATTGTTCTCTTTTCAAGAACCTATAATACCTCTTGATATGTTCTGACTTGCCACATTGATGACAAATGAACTCCTTTTTTAGTTTGAATTTTTCTTTTGACTTGCTTCGACTATCTGACCTATCAGAACTGTGAGGTTTTTTAGTTTGGATTCTCCCTTATGACTATGAGACAAGTGCTTCTAACTGGGAAAAGCTATTAATCAAACGTTGTTCTCTTCTTCCAGCTTTCGTTCTCATTCAACATGCTCTCTTTAACTATTGCTAATGTCAACTTTTTTGGAGATAAGTTAGCCAATGTTAAAACCAAAATTTTTCAACTATCAGAAAGAGAACTAAGTAATAATAAGTCTTGCAACTTATCATTTAAAGTGATGTCATTATTTGTCAGTTGGTTCAAGTGTTTTAGCATTGATTTACGTTTAATATATTTATATTGACAAGCTTCCGAATAAAAAATATTTTGTTTAGTACATTCTTCCTCTCACATGACTCCTTCAATTTCTTTCACATCTTCTTAGCATTAGTTTTAGTGTCAACTTGTGGATACACACTAAGATCAAGTCATTGCCTAATCAAAATCACTGCCTTCTGATTCAACTTCTTTCATTCAGCATCAGATTTGGTGTCATTTTTATCTCCCTCCACAGGATCATTCATGCCTTTGCCTTACAACATATCTTCCATAAGGGTCTTTCAAATTGAGTAATTTTTGGAATTTAATTTGACCATATTTGACCACTGAGTATTTTTCTCTATTTAATCAACACAGAAATATACAACCAAAGTTCTAAATACTACTTTGTTTGAAAAAATCTGAAGTTCAGACAAGAACATGTCTGACAGTGGAAGCACCAAAAATAATTTTTTTATAACCTGTACAATTAAATAGGTAATACAAAAAATATTCCAAATAGCAAATATAATTGCAGAAATTAAACAATCAAATCTCAATATTTTTATTGTAAAAAAATTCTCTAAAACAGGGATGAAAAAAATTCACGGGACCTAATTCAATAAAATATTTCACTATGAAAATAATGGGTACACAATTAATCTTTCTAATAGCACTAAAAAATCTCAATAATCAATACAATACATCATTAAAACTAATGGAATCAACAAAAACCTTCTACAAAGTAGATATCTTAAATCAGACAAAAGATCAGAGAAAGCAATACAATTAACAAGTTATATCCTAATAATGTTCATCTATATACCAGAAACTACATATTAAAATTTCATAAGAAATTGAATGAATTGACCAATTTATTAAGATTAAAATGATACTGTCATTTTGTTTCTTTTTCTTCTTCTTTTAGAGACCATTCTTCACCACTCTCTTTCTTTCTCTGGTTCTTTTCTTTTTCTTTTTGGTAGAATGAATACATTCTCTCTCTTCTTACTTTTTTTTATTTAGTTTGTTCCACTTGAGTTAGAGATCCACTAAAATTATGCAAATAGTTATTTAAATTAATGGATATAATTTGAGGACAATGTAAAATATCTTTTTATATCAAAATCAAAATCTTTTTTATAATAGTAAAATTTATTTATATTTTTACTATATTAACAATTTTAAAACCTTGCTAAGTATAAACTAAAATATAAGGTTCTGAAAATTAAAATAGTCATTGAATCGTTAGAATTAGAATTTTAAATATTTAAAGGTTCAATTGGAGTTTAACTGGAATTAAAATGGATATAATAAAATATACCGTTTTAGGAAAAAAGGTATTTTTTATTATTTTAAACCAGGTAATTATTAAAAATTACATTAGTTTAGCTAATTAATCAGTTCTTTGATCAATTTTTTTAATTCTATTACCAGTTTATTGTCAATCGATTTTTTTACCGAAATCAGATCAGTTTAATGACTAGTTCCAATTAACTCGGTTAAAATCGGCTTATTCGATCTTGTTTTTAGAACCATGCTAAAATATCTGCAAACAAATTTTTCTTTCATATTGTGGACTACAAGTTATATTCTTCCCTTAAATAAAAGTATTCTAGATTATTATATTAGAGAAAATTAGTTAAACTAAAATAAAGTGAAACAAGAAAATAAATACTTATTAATTAGTTTAATCATAATATCATTTAATATAATCAATTTGAATTGGTCTAATAGTTAGTTCATTAATCTGTTTAAATAAGTGTTAGAGCTCGAATCTATCTTATGTATGCAGCAACTCATTGATAAAAAATAAATCTTTAAATAGAGTTCTAATCTGCGATAAATTAGTATTTAATCTGCTAGACTTTAATTCTTTTTTTTTTAATTTTATTATATTTATTTTTGAAAAAGTACTTTACTATATGTCTAAATTATATAGGCTAGTCATATGTACAAATAAATTGCTCGCTTTTTTTTTTTTTAAATCTGAATGTATAAGCGATCATTCTAGTTTTTCATCAATCGTTAGTGAAAATATATAATCCATATCCAAAAAAGGTTTTGAATATCAAATTGCACATGTATTTAGAAAAATAAGGAAAAGATTAGAAATTAATTTTTTCAGTAAACAATGATCAACCCGCGTTCCTTTCTTTTCTTTAAATTTCTTTTTTGTATTTTGTGTGTCAACCCAAATGTAATTGTATGTGTTTTGTGTGCTTCTTAAAAAAGAGGAAACTGACAGTAGATTAACAAAAAATGTAGGATTATATAGAATATTTTTTTAATGTAATTTCAGGACTAATGATCATGGTATTTATATAATTTACTGTGAAAACAAAATTATTTGGGAGGGTTAATGAAAAGTGTTTTGAGGTATGAGAATTAGAAAAAAAAAGTTCAGGTCATATGCTATGTGAATTGTCGCTCCACTGTTAAGGATCCAACAATTTTGAGATATATGATTTTTTAAAAGTGATGAGTTGAGGACTATATCTACAGATATGATCACTTTAGTAAAATCAACTGATGGCAAATCTTGGATCTACAGATTATTGAGTAAAGCAATCAATTGCTGCATCTGAGTCTGGTCTAGATTTAGTGTGGACTTAGTCTCTGAAACTATAATATGATGAATTGATGGTTTGGTTTCACGTTTTCTGTTACAACCTGGAAGAAAGTCATGGATCTTATAATATTTTTTCACTGTGTGGCCAAATAATCAACAGTGGGAACACATAGCCCTGTCTCTCTTCTGGTGGCTCCTGCCTCATTCATAAAATTATTGTTGAGGTTGATTATTCTTTGTCAAAAAAGTTACCTGATTTGAGGATGAGCTAGTGTCAATTGATCTGTGCTTCTCTTTTTAAACTACGAGAGAGAACCTTGTTGACGACTTGTAGGAATTTTATAGCAGAATTTGGACACGAATTTGTACAAAAGATTCATCAAGACCCATAAAAAACAGTGTACGCATTCAGATTAAAGAAAGTCTTGCATTGGGCTGGCATCACTGCAGTTACACGGCACTGGACGATAGAAACTAAGATCTTTTTATAGCATTTTGATCCTGGTGAAATATTGAGACACAGTCATAGCACCTTGCTTGAGGTTCATGAGCTCTCTTTTTAGCTCGAAAATTTTAGGTCCATTACTATGCTCGAACCTTTCTTTGAGGTCATGCCAAAGTTTCTCAACTAAATCTGTATAAACGAGTGAGGTTGCAATTTCCTTCGAAATTGAATTGAGGATTCAAGTGTTTACTACATCACTGACATATCGTCAAGTTTCAAATTAATCAGGATCTACAGCTAGATCTAACTTTAGAATCGTGCCGCTGATAAATCCAACATTTTTCTTGGCATTTAGAGTTTTTTTTATGGTGCGATTTCAAGAATGATAATTTTTTTTAGTGAGTTGCTGAGTTACCAGGATTAAATTAAGTTGATTTGCTATGAAAAGTGCAAATGGATATTTCATTTTAGGATCAAATAAATCTTTGGATAGTAAAATTCAGAACTTCTTTTTTAAATTCATTGATCGGAGCTTCTTGTTTTTACTGTAGATAATCGCAAATCAGTAAAACAATCAAACTCTCATCAAACTTTATTATATGAGTTTATGAGAAAAAAAAAGAAAAAAGAAAAAAGAATATTTCAAAAGAAAATAAAATTTACGAAAAAATGTTGTAGAAGAAAATTTGTTCAAATACCATGTTAGAAAATGAGATAGAGAACAAAGAATTGAGAGAAAAGAAAATGAATTAATTGTTTCACTAAGAGATAGAGATAACATGGAGTACATGGCAGCCGAAGGTATATATACAAGTATAAAAAATTCTAACTAAACACAATTTCTCTAATTAACTTCAATAAATAATTTAGCTATGCTAATACTCCGTTCCTCTTAATTTTTTCTCATTTACTGATTTAGTAGCTGAATATATTACTTTTCTACCAAAATCCTTGATATTTACTTTGATTTTAAAGATGTGGGGTAATCCACGCACAGAAAAAAAAAAAAAACTTAAAAGAATAAAAGAATGGGACTAAGATAAATATTTTACATTTATGGAGTTGCACCAAATGATCAAAATAAAAATATGAAGAATGCAATTCATGTGGACAAATTCAAACACACTTCGGGTAAAGTAGTACTGTAGTAGTGTAGCATATTTTTTTAAAATAATATGCTATTAGAAGTATTAAATAAATAGTGTGAGATTTGTAACAGATTTTGTTATTTGTAACTATTAATTAGACATTAATAATATTTTTAATAGTGTGAAATTTTATTTAATAGTAAAAAATTACTCATTTTTCTTTTACTGATTAAGTGCCGATCAAATTTTAAATAAAACTACTGGCTCTAGACTTTCTCTTAAATAAAATAACAGGTTTTGAACTTTAATTATTTTTATATTTTTTTGTGAAAAATATATGCAATCTATTAATTTTTTTTTTTTGGTGGAAAGATATGGTTAACCTGATTAATAGTTTAATATTTAAAGATCAATTATTCATATAAAATATCATAAAATGAATAATTAAATCTATCTAATTAATAAAAAAATACAATATTTCTTACTTAATTATTTAAAAATAAATCACCCATAAAAAGGAAGGATATAAGAGTTGAACACAGAATTTCAAACTCAAATAAAATATACAAAATACTTAGTCATTAAATTGTTATATGAATTGCTATAATATTTGTTTAATTGACTTAAACATTATTGATAAGTTCTCATATTTATAAATATGACCTCTTATTACACATAAACTCTGAATTTATCCTGATCTTGATGACCTAAAGTGTATATGGTAACACATGTATAGCATGTGCAAAGAATAATATACAAGCTAAGGCAGCGTTTGTTTCATATTTATGTCTAAAAAATATTGATATGGTAACACATGTATAGCGTTTGATTGCAGAAAACACATTTTTAGTCAAATGGGTATTTTATTGCTATTTATTGTGTAACTGTTTACAAATAAATAATTTTTTACCATTTCGTATATGATACTTTTTTAGGTTTTTTCCTATTTTTTGTCACTTTATTTATCTTCCATGTGATTATCGTTATTCCAATCGAATTCTGCCAATTTTTTTTTCATATGTCTAAACTATCTTAATTAGATGAGACTCTATCAGCTTTTCAACAATAAATATTACTCTATCTTTCTGTCTTATACATGATGATGACTTACAATAAAATAAAATTTGAGTGTCACCAAAGAAGTGCGACGTTGACACAGATTTATATATTCCTTATTAGTTTGTAAAATTCAACTTGATTCTATCCTAATTTAATCCTTCACGTAAAAACCAGAATATTATTAACTAATTTCTTCAGTTAAATTAATTTGAGGAGCATAAAATGCCTGCACGTACTACTTCAAATAAGTTTTTTTTTTTTTTAATTCAAACGAAATTTATTTCGTCCAGGTGAGTTATTAACTTCAAATAAATTTGAGACAAATTTTAAACGATTTTTGGCAGAAATTACAAAAAAAAATATTCTATTGAATTTAAGACAAAAATTAAAATTCATCTGTACAATAACTTTACTCGAATTTAGAACGTATTTTCAAAATATTAATTTTATCCTGAATTTGTTTATAAGTGATCTCAAACTTATTTACTATATTATTGCTACAGTGCTATACCTAAGCTTCCGAAAAAGCCCAAAATATTTTTCACAAATTTAGGACACAAATAACAATTTGTGTAAATTTTGTTTGAATATCTAAATTATTCTCTTGGGGCTTAACAATGTTAATACTTAATAGAGACGTTGAGGTTGTAATTGCATACTAATACATTAATATACGATTATCAAATCAAATATATGATGACTAAGTGTTTAACTCAGGAGTATTATTAAAATTTATTAAAATATTAGAGATAAAATTATTACAATCAAATATTAAAAGATTAAATTAAAATAATTTAGATATTTTTAAAAATATTTTTGTACAATTTAGTAATAAGAATATATGATATTTAGTTACTTCATGAACATATTTATCTTTAATATTTAATTTTAGTCTTATCCATAATATTTTAATATATTTTAATTATATTTTTAGATTAGATAATATATAATATGATAATCGTCGTGACACGTCAGCATAAAATTGTCATATTTATATTTTTATTAGCTATATTAACTTCTAAAAGAATAATTGAAACATATTGAATATAAGGATATTTTTTAATATTTTAAAAAATTCAAAAAAATATACATTTTACCTTAGAAAATATAATTTTTAAATAATATTAATATTAATTACATAAAATATTAAAATGATATTAACGTTTGATTAAAGTTGCTAGAATTGAAATAGCTAAAATATATTAATTTTGATTTATTGAATTAATATAAAATAAGAAAGAAATAATTAGTAATAATTATAATTAATTATATTTAGTAAATTAGGCTAAATAAAGAAAATAGTACTGCCAAAAAAGATTACATTAATCATGTATATTGAAAATTCTTGATTTTAATTATAAAATAGATAAATAGATAACAAAGTATGGGATTTAGCTATTTTATACTTTAAAATATATTTTAATAGTACGATAAAAGAAAATTTTAAACTTTTAAATTTTAATATATTTAATACTTTAAAAATAAAAAAATTATCTTTCTAGATATTTTAATAATATTTTCTTTTATATAATACTTTTAAAATGAGTTCACAGAATATATATTAACAACACTCTAGATTTTATAAGAGGAGATTTGATAGCTGAGTGATAAAATGCAGTTTGAATCTCCCCGTCAGACCGACTTTATTTTCTGTCTCCTAAAATTCTGACCCTTCCATCAAGTGGCTAACCTAAACTAATATAAATGAACCACAAAAGTCAAAAAGGGAATAAAATTTATAAACCAAAAAGAAAAATCAATCTGAAATCTTCAGGAAATTTTCCAATTTCTATGTCATATATATTAATAATAATATGTCAAGTATATCACTAAAAGTATTTTCAAAATATTTAGGCCCTAATAAAATATCTCTAAAAAATAATAAAACGTCTTAGAAATTTCTAAAATATAACAAAAATTTGTAAGTATTATTAAAGAAATAAAAAATTATTATTATTAAAATTTAATAATTTTATTTTTTCTGATTATTTTTGTGAATATGTAAATTGTTTTTAAAAATTAAAAAAAATTAATGATCAAATTTTACTCAGAATTTTTATATACACTTACTACATATTTATCCAAATAAATATTTTCACAAAAATTCAAATTCAATTTATAAGTTAGTTTTTAAATATAAAAATTATTTGACACATAAAAAATTATATTTATTAGTTTTTTGAGACATTTTCATTTTATGATATTTTAGAAATTTTTTTTCAACCCTTGAATCTTTAGAAGATAATTTTTAAACTTTACTCAAAAGATATTTGTGAAATTAGTGTTAGATAATATTTTGGAGAAAAATGTGAAACAACAAAATTATCGATCTTTCTTACGGCTAATTCATTGCTTTCATTGATACTAAAAAAACTGATGTAATTAAGACGCTATTTGTTTATAGACACAGAATATTAAAATAAAAAATATAAAGATATAAAATTATATTTAATGGATAAAATATGAATAAAAATATTGTTTGACAAAAAATAAATAAAATATTAATAAAAATATATTTTATTTTTTATTTATTTATTATTATTTTTATCAAATTTTTTAATTATTTTTTATTATTATATATTTTTAATATATATCTTTTTCATAGGTATATTTTTTATTGTTATATAATTTTTTTAATTATATTTTTATTATTATTTTCATCAAACCGTTATAATTATATTTTTTATTATTAAATTTTTTATCAGAATAAAAAAAATCTACAATAGTAGGAATATAAAGATTATACTATAGAAGAAATTTCAAGTGAACTAAATACATTGGTATTCTAATAATTTTAATCACTGATTTAATTATAAAAAATATATAATATATATTAATTAAAATTTATAATTAAAATTATTAAAACAATGGCATTTTATAAATATATTTAAAAACTTTCCTATATTATAAAGTCAAAATAACGCATTATGCATTTGGCAATAAAAAAAATAAAATAACAATTAGGTCTTGAAGATTTTGACTTCGGATAAATTAGTTTCTAAAAAAAAGTACTAATTTAGTTCTTTAGGATAACATACGATGGACACATAATGTTTTTCTATTAATTTATCAACTAAAACCCAACGGACTAATAGTGATGCTTATATATAGTGTTAATTACTCTGACATGTTTATCTGTGAAAGACAATAATGTAAATAATAATTTTTAGAGCGAATTTTCATTTATTTTGATAAGATTTGTGATAAATAGAGAACAGATAATAAATGATATATAAAAACTCAAAAGATAATAAATTTTTCAATATCCAAAACTACATCATTTTTCTGTTCATGTAATAGTAACGAGACATATACTACTGTAAATAATGAAATATATAAACAATTTAGTTTCGTTTCGTACTATTTATTGACAGAAAAATATATATGTCTATCGTTTATTATCTTAAAGGACCTAATTAATACTTTTTTTCTTTAATAACAAATTAATCCAAATTCAACATTTTTAAAAATTTCATTGTCATTTTACTAAAAAAAAAATCCACCATTTTCTTATGATAAAAATTGGAATTAGGGATGTCAATGGGATAGGGCGGGAGCGGGGGATGCCTCCCTGCTCTCCATCCCCACCCCCAGATTTACTCTCCGTCCCCGCCCCCGTCTTCCGCCGTGGGAGAATATTGCTCTCCATCCCCATTCCCCACAGGGTCTCATTCCCCGCGGGGACCCCATTCCCCACCTATCTGATAAATCTAACTAATTATTAATTTCCATATGAATAGAGGCGTAAGTATCCATTCTATAAAAAAAATAACAAGACTTTATACAAAAAGTCTAAATAACAAGATGGTGACTTATTTCAAAATGACGCAATGGGGATGCAACGGCAAGCCAGAGGATAGAGAAGTGGACAAAGTGGGAGACCCGGCAACAGAGAGGAGAATGGATATGACGACAAAGTTACAGAAAGGAACACCGCAAACAGAGAGCACGATGCGGTGAGGATCATGGCACGATGAGGTGTGACGGTGCGGTGAGATGGGAGAGCGGCGAGAGGGTGGCTGCAGAGAGGTTGGATGGAATATAGATAACGTTAGAGATTTCTAAATTGAAGAAGAGTTATGCAAATGAGGATTAGGATTTTGGGTTTCTATATATATGTGTGTGTGTGAAATGACTAAAAAATATATATGAGAAATAAACTATTAAGTACAATTCAGTAAATTTATAAACTTCGGGGATTAGCGGGGATAGGACGGAGATCTCCGCTCGGGTCCTCGTGTCTACCTCGGGAGAATTTCGTCCTCTGTTTTCATTCCCACGAAAAAAAATTTTCACAATCAAATCTCCATTCAAGACAGTCCCCGCAAAGATTCCGCGTTTCGGAGAGTTTTGCCATCCCTAGTTGAAATGCTAGTTCTAATAAGTAGAATATTAAAAAAAAGGGTGAGGGAATATTAAAAAAAAGGGTGAGGGAGGCTGGAAGACTAGTTCTGATGCCCTGGCCTATTACACCTTTTTCTTTTCTCTTATTGGTGTCAAAAGGTTGTTGGGAAATGAAAAAGAATTGCTTTTTTTTATCACTTTATATTACTATCTTTTTCTAGTCTTCAATCATAAAGCACTTGATTGCAAAATCATTTCTCACTTCACTTCTTGATGTGTATTTGTGCTAAAATTGCTTTGGAATTTGGACTCTCTTCCTACTTTGTCCCGTCTCCATGGCTGTATTAGTAGTGTACTAGTGTGACATATGAAAAAATAATAATAAAAGAAGAAAATATCATTTTCACGATTAGCAGATAATAATAATAATAATAATAATAATAATAATAATAATAATAATAATAATATAATAATAATAATGCAGTACATGCTTAAAATTGTTAGTACATCACGTGAGATGACGCGAGTATAATCTGCGTAACACTTGTTAGCACTCATTATAACATAACCCGATTTAATTTTGCTTTTCAGAAAAATAATAAAACCATCGCAATATTAACCAATATGTACCAAAAAGCAACTATTATTGTAGTATTAGTTAGATAATGTTTGTTTTTTATTTTTAGGTACAAAATATAATAACCCAAAGATAAAATTAAGGTATTGTTTGTGGTGCACTACTAAATTTATTTTGATGTACCGAATTAGAGATGGAAATATAAAATCAGGTAAGATATTTTGTCAAAACTTTTAGGTCTACTTACATTTAGTCTGATCAACTCTGACATAATAAAAATATTTTTAAACCCATATTTTGTCTAATTCTATTTAAAATTAATATCCATATATATTGTTTTACTAAAATAATTAAACCAATACTTTGTGGTTGATTTTTTTAAATAACGGTGTTTTTTTTAAATGAGATTATTTGGTATAATTACAGATGGATAAATTTTGTAGGTGAGAAGTCAACACGTGAGGGCGTGTTGAACACGTAGCAGCATCCTGACCAACACGTAGGGAGCGTGTTGGACACGTGACAACATATTGGCCAACACGTGGGAGATGTGTTGAAACATGTGGGAGGCGTATTAAATGATTTCCACAATACTATAATACACTTTAAATATCAATATTCAACCAAAATACCATCTCCATTTCCATATCAAAAATAATTTCTGATAGTCTTGTCTAGATCTATTTAAAATTAATATGCACATATATTATTTTACAAAAATATTATAATTAAAATTTTAATTTAAATTTTTAAGTTAAATATTTTTTAATTTTGGAAAATCTTTTTACTAAAATATTATAAATAAAATTTCAATTTTAATTTTTTAAGTTAAATATTTTTGTATTTTTAGAAAATCTTTTTGGTAAAGAGTGAAATTAGTTGAAGAATAAAAATTGTATACTTTTAAACAATGTATATATTACACATAAAACTTTTATTTTTTTTAATGTATTTTCTCTAGTATAAAACAAAAATCTTCACTTTTCACCCAATTTCTCTTTTCACCGTAATATTATTCGTCGTACCCTACCAATTAAGGCTTATATTTTTGTAGTTTAACCCAATCAGTCTAAACATGAGAGTATATATATATATAGATGGAGAAATGCTTCGCAAAAAAAAAAAAAAAAATCTCTAGCAGCTAGCTAGTAATATATATATAATTTAAGTACTAGTAGTCTACTTATATATATATACCTAGCTAATAATTAAGAATCTAATAATTAAGAATCTCTTCAGTTTTACACTCCAAATGATTTTATTTTATTTTTTTCCCCACAACCAACACCCCCCCGGCGGCGCGCCTTTTCTTTTTTCTTTTACGAAATATATCGTTTGTGGTTTTTCTTTATCTAGTTCTTCTAACTCGTCATTATTGCTCTCAATCAATCCCCTACTCCAAGAATCGCCATTCTTTCCTTCCCAGATTTCCTTCTCTTCAACTTCTTTTCATTTTTTATGTTTAAACCATCATTATTGATGGATAATTATTCTGTTCAAAATAAAACAAATCAATATGATGAAATGTGTGTTATATATTCAGCAAAAACAAACTTTAATTTGCGTTATTGGAGATAGAGTAACACAAACTCAAATACGTTGTCCAAATAGTGCTTTTTGTGTTATTGAGAGTAAAAAATATGTGTTGTTGAAAATTAAATTAGAGTTAAAATTGTTGTAAAATAAATAAAGAAGATATAAAGATAAGATAGAGAAATATAAATATAAAACTTTAGATAGAGAAATATAAATATAAAATTTTAGCATTAATGTTCTTCAATATAATTATTTTGATATAGAAATGATATATATATATATATATATATATATATATATATATATATATATATATATATAACTAATGTAAGTAGTATCGTATGTAAAAAGAGAGAGAGAGAAAATATTGTTATTGATGTATATAATGCATCAAATATGTGCCTCCTATTTATATATGTATGGCTCCTTATTTTCAACTTTCTTTTAAGTTCATTCTTTCTTGAGAATGGACATCTACGTTGATCTTTATCACAACATTCTTCTTTGAATGTTCATTTAGAATTATGCCTCATTAAAACCTTATTAAAGAAAAATTCAATGGGTAAAAAACTTTAGTGAAGGAAAAAGAGTACAATATCCTTTATGATGGGGACTGCCTCATTAAAAACCTTGTCAAGAAAAATCCAATAGGAAAAAACCTAATCAAGGGAAAAAGAGTACAGTCTCCCCCTCTTGTCGACATCTTTAATATCTCAAAATCGACGCATCCCAATCTGATGTACCAATTTTTCAAAAGAGGATCTTGGGAGTGACTTTGTAAATAAATCTGCCAGATTGTTATTTGAGCGGATCTGTTGGATATCAATTGTCCCTTGATTTTGAAGATCATAAGTGAAGAAAAATTTAGGAGAAATATACTTTGTTCTATCACCTTTGATGTATCCACCCTTAAGTTGAGTAATGCATGCTGTTTTATCTTCAAACAGGACAATTGGAGCTATCTCATGATCAATCAATCCACACGATGACAGAATATATTGGATCAAACTACTGAGCCAAAAACACTCGCAATTAGCTTCATGTATCGCTAGTATTTCAGCATGATTAAAGGATGTTGTCGAAATCGTCTATCTTGTGGATCTCCATGATATAGCTGTACCACCATATGTGAATAGGTATCCTGTTTGAGATATCCCTTTATGAGGATCAGACAAGTATCCTGTATCTGCATACCCAACTAGTTGTGACTTGGATCCATAGGGATAAAACAATCCCATATCAACCGTTCCATGAAGATATCAAAAGATTTGATTGATTCCACTCCAATGTCTTTTGGTTGGAGAGGAACTATACCTTGATAGTAATTTCACAGCAAATGATATATCGGGTCGTGTGTTATTAGCAAGATACATTAGCGCTCCAATGACACTAAGATATGGTAGTTCTAGACCAATGATATCTTCATTTTCTTCCTTAGGAAGGAATTGATCCTTTTCCACAACCAATGATCTTATGATCATTGGGAGTACTTAAAAGATGTAACTTATCCATATAAAATCTCTTCAAGATCTTTTCTGTGTATGTTGTCTGATGAATGAAGATCCCATTTTTTGTATGCTCGATCTGCAGGTCGAGACAAAATTTAGTCTTTCCAAGATCTTTCATCTCAAACTCTTCTTTTAGAGTTTTTATAATTATTGAAATCTTTTCAAGAGTTCTAATGATATTTAAATCATCAACGTACACAGCAATTATAATGAACCCAGATGCAAATTTCTTTATGAAAACACATGAGCAGATATCATCATTCTTGAATCCATTTTTGGCCAGATACTCAGTAAGACGATTATACCATATTCGTCCAGATTGCTTTAGACCATATAAAGATCTTTGCAATTTAATTGAGTATGATCCTTGTGAATATTCATTGGATGGTTTAGATATCTTTAGTCTTTCAGGGACTTTCATATAGATATCATGATCTAATGATCCATATAAATAGGTTGTTACCACATCCATTAAATACATATGTAGTTTATGATATGCAGATAAACTGACCAAATAACACAATGTTATTGCATCTACTACAGGGAAATATGTTTCTTCATAATCTATATCGGACCTTTGTGAAAAACCTTGTGCCACAAGCCGAGCTTTGTAGCGTACAACTTCATTTTTCTCATTCCTTTTTCTTACAAATACCCACTTGTATCCAAGAGGTTTTACATCTTCTGGTGTACAGACTACAGGTCCAAAGACTTCACATTTTGCAAGTGAGTCTAACTCAGCCTTCATGGCTTCTTCCCATTTTGGCCAATCATTCCTTTGTCGACATACTTCGACTGATTTTGGCTCAAGATCCTTACTTTCATGCATGATATTTAATGTCACATTATATGCAAATATTTTATTGACAATTATATTATTTCGGTCCCATTTTACACCTGTAACGACATAATTTATCGAGATCTCATCATTTTCACAATTTTTAGGTACCTGAACGTCTTTTGGTGTTAAAATTATATCAGAATTTTGGACAACTGCAGGTGTCTTTACTATGTCTTTTTTAACAGAAATAGTATTTACCTCTTTTCTTTTTCGAGAATTTTTGTCTTTGGAACCGACAGGCCTGCCACACTTCTGGCGTGAATTTATTTCAATGGCTATTTGTCTGACTGGGACATCAATTCGAATTGGAGAATTTTTCGCTGGTATATAAGATTTGGTTATCCTCTTTGTATCGAAAAATACATTAGGCAATTCATTTGCTATTCTTTGCAAATATATAATCTTTTGAACTTCTAGTTTACATTGCCCTGATCGAGGATCCAAATGCATCAAGGATGATGCATTCCAATTAAGTTTCCTTTTAGGAAACTTATTCTCTCCCCCTAATGTTAAAAATTTTGATTCATCAAAATGACAATCCGCAAATCGGGTTTTAAATACATCCCCAATTTGTATCTCAAGATACCTTACTATAGAGGGAGAATTATATCCAACATATATCCTCAATTTTCTTTGGAATCCCATTTCGGTGCGAGAAGGTGGTGCAATGAGAACATATATTGCACACCCGAATATTTTCTTAAATGGGAAATATTTGGCTGCTGGCCAAAAGCTAATTGCATAGGAGAGAACTGATGGTAACTCGTTGGCCTCAAACGAATAAGTGTTGCGGCATGTAAAATAGCATTCTCCCAAACCGAGGTGGGAGATTTATTCTCATTAGTAAGGGTCTAGCAATTAATTGGAGGCGTTTAATAAGTGATTCTGCTAACCCATTTTGTGTGTGAACATGAGCTACTGGATGTTCAACACTTATTTCATTAGCCATACAATAAGCATCAAAGCCTTGGAAAGTAAATTCACCAGCATTATCAAGATGAATTGCTTTGATTGGATTTTTTGAAAATTGTGCTTTTAATCGAATAATTTGAGCAAGTAATCTCGCAAACGCTAGGTTGCGAGAAGACAATAAGCACACATGTGACCATCTCGAAGATGCATCTATTAGGACCATAAAATATCTAAAAGATTCACATGGTGGATGAATAGGTCCACATATATCGCCTTGAATCCTTTCTAGGAATTCAGGAGACTCAAATCCAATCTTTACTGGTGATGACCTTAAAATTAACTTCCCCTGAAAACATGTAGCACAACAAAATTCACTAGATTTAAGAATTTTCTAGTTCTTTAGTGAATATCCATGGGAGTTTTTAATAATTCTCCGCATCATGGTTGTTCCTGGATGACCTAATCAATCATGCCAAGTTATGAATTCATTTGGGCTAATAAACTTTTGATTTACAATAGCATGTGATTCAATTGTACTAATCTTGGTATAATATAACCCAGATGAAAGTGAGGGTAACTTTTCTAATATAACCTTTTTATTTAAATCATGAGTTTGTGCTCATAATTTTTCTCATTCATTGTTTCAATATGATATCCATTTCGGCGAATATCTTTGAAACTCAACAAGTTTTTCAGAGACTTGGTAGAAAATAATGCATTATTTATTATGAATTTTGTTCCTTTTGGAAACAAAATTATAGCTCTTTCGGAGCCCTCTATTACATTGCTTGAGCCAATTATAGTATTAATATATTATTCTTTTAGCACAAGATGGGTAAAATATATATCACTTTTGAGAATGGTATGAAAACTCGCACTATTTGCAAGGCATACATCTTCATTATATATCCTTGCCATTTTCTTCAAAGATAAATAATAATAAAATGAATAGTAATACATGCACAGTCAAATTGATTTCTTGATTGAAATTATTTTTCTAAGAAACACAGTATATAAAAATAATGTCATATACTAAAATTTTATTATTATCACTATTATTATTATTATTATTATTATTATTATTATTATTATTATTATTATTATTTAAACTTGACACATTTAATGATTTCAAAATTCTTAAACATAAACACATTAATATTTCATTATTTATATACATCATATTTAAAACTTAAATACATAGAAAATAAAACTTAACAATAAATTTATTACATTATTTATTTATATGAATACTTAACAATCTCACATATTAAACTATTCCATTATTGATCAAATGACCAATATTTCCTTCAAGATCCTAAAAAAAATCAGATACATCATAATGAGTGGTGGACTTTTCAGCAACATCATTTGAAACAAAATTTGTTTCCTTTCCTTTTATCATCATTTTTCAAAGATACTTGATAAAGATCGACTAGGTGCCTTGGGGTACGAAAGGTACGTGATCAATGACCCTTTCCACCACAACGAAAATATTTATCCTCTGTTGATTTATTTTGCCCAATATTTCTTTCTTTATCCCACTTCTGGTGAGATCCTTTCTTGTGAACATAATTATTTTTTCTTCCATAATTTTTCTTGTTACTAAAACCTTATCATTTACCTTTTCTGGGGTAATGATTTGCCGTATTTGCTTCAGAAAATGGGACGGCGCCAGCTGGGCGCTTTTCATGATTTTTTAAAAGTAACTCATTGTTACGTTCAGCAACAAGAAGGCAAGAAATTAGCTCAGAATATTTTTTAAATCCTTTTTTTCAATACTGCTGCAGCAGGAGCACATTCGAGGCATGGAAGGTTGAGAAATTTTTCTCCAACATATCATTATCAGTTATCTTTTTTCCACATAATTTCATTCGTGAGTTGATTCGAAACATTGCTGAATTATATTCATTTATGGATTTAAAATCCTGTAGACGCAAATGCGTCTATTCATATTAGGCTTGAGAAAGTATCACCTTCTTTTGATGATTATACCTTTCTTTAAGGTCTTTCCATAGATCTGCGCGATCTTTTAATGTGATATATTCATTTTTCAATCCTTTGTCAAGATGATGACAAATGAAAATCATGACTTTGGCTTTATTCTTCTGTGATGTATTATTTTCAGCCTTAATGGTATTTCTAAGATCCATTGAATCAAGATGGATTTCACCATCTAGTATCCATGATAAATAGTTGTTTTCAGATATATCAAGAATATTAAATTCAAGATGAGAGAGTTTTGACATAATAAAAATTTATTACTTGCGTCTTCCTAAAATTTGATCAGAGTCTCGTGCTAAGAATATGTTGTAAAATAAATAAATAAGGAAGATATAAATATAAGATAGAGAAATATAAATATAAAACTCTAATATTAATGTTCACCAATATAATTATTTTGATATAGAAGTGACATATATATATATATATATATATATATATATATATATATATATATTACTAATGAAAGTAATATCGTATGTAAAAAGAGAGAGAAGAGTATATAAAAGAGAGAGAGAAAATATTGTTATTGATGTATATAATACATCAGATATGTGCTCCTATTTAGATATGTGCTCCTATTTATATATGTATAGAATCCTTATTTTTAACTTTTATTTAAGTTTATTCTTTTTTGAGAATGGACATCTACGTTGATTCTTATCATAACAAAAAAATGTGTTATTTATATCTATATCATAACAGGAATATGGAAAAGAATTGGTATATACGTACAAATTTTCTAAAAACATATATCATTTATATAAAAATTTATTTTGTTAACTTTAAGACTTGAACAAATAACCTTTTAATTTTAGTAAAACATACTTACAATCTTAATTAATCTCAACAATTATTATTATTATTATTATTATTATTATTATTATTATTATTATTATTATTAGGGTTATGTACGATTTTGGTCTCTAAGATATAGGTCAAAAATTTTTTTGTCTCTGTAAAATCTGGTCAAACCGTAAATTAATTAAGAAATAAATTAAATATGGACGAAAATGGTTAAAAAATGTAACAATCATAATTTGACTATTTCAATATGATATTTGGACTCAGTGAATTTTTCTAAGTCAGAAAATATAGTTTTTTTTTGTGTAAAAATGTGAACCAGAATTTTGACTGGCAGTACCGGCTGAGATCTGTCCGGTACTACAATTGAGAAAATTAATTTTTTATAAGAAAGGTTAAAAAGTTAAAATAGGTAATTGAGGTGGTAGAAATAATTAAAACGCACATTAAAACACTAATCTTAAATGTTTTAGCTCAAAAGTTGACCAAACGAGCCATATATGTGAAGTGGGTCCAAATTAGGTCCAAACCCAACATATATAAACCCTAACTTAAAGCCATTCATCCATCATAACCCTCATTTATTTGGTGTTGGTGCTGAAATAAAAGGAGAGAAGTAAGAAGAGAAAACTCTAACCTCCCAAGTACTTTAATCCACAGTAACTTTTTCTACGGTGCTCTAATCGACGAGCTGTTTGCAGCCACGCGTCGCTCTTGACGAGCTCCTCAAGTTTATCTAGGTATTGTGGTAAGGACTTTCGAAATTCATTTCCAATTTTCGTTTTTCTTACAAATTTTGAGTTTTGGCTTTGGGTTTTGAGAAATATTGTGATTTTGATGGTTTAGGGATACTCTAGAATGTGTTCTAGTTGGGTTTCATCATACATTTTAGTGGGCAAAAGATAAGAACCACTTTCCTTGTGTTTATGATGATTTTGAAAATCCTAGTGTATTGAGTGATGTTTATATTGTATGAAAATTGTGTGGAGTGGTGTTTGGGGAATTAAATTGCTCATTGGTGAAGTTTGGAGCTAAGTCTTGGTTGATATTTCAAGTGAGAGCTTGAGTTTGACTTTCAAGAGTTATGATTTAAGTTTCATTTAAGTACCGTATGGTGTGATGAGAATTCTTAGGTTAGATGCCTTTAGGATTAGGTTTGGATTATGTAATTGGTTGGTATTGATATGTATAGTTGATATGTTTTGGAAATTAAGGATTGGGTTAAGAATTATGTAAATTTGTATTTTTGGTGTGTTGAGAAATTTAATGAATTGGATAATAATTATTGGTTTGTGGTATAAGTATAGAATTGTGAATTTGGGTCGGAGGCCGAAAAAAGGTAAGGATGGTAGGTCATGATTGAATTATGTGATAATGTATAAGATTGAATGAAGAATTGGTTTGGAATGTATGAGAATTTAATTCATTGATGGAATAGTAGAAAATGAGGTTTTTGTAATGTTGAATTGGCGTATTTGAGTTCGAATGTGTAGACGGAGTATGTTTGGATTTGGTTGAGTGTGAATATGTGAATTGAGTTGGTTTGGGTTCATTTTGTTGGTTGAAAATGATTGAGGCTTTTGAATCTTTCAAAAATTGGTAAATGTGTATTTTTGGTAAAAATAGATTTTTGACCAACTTCAGTGGAATGTAATTCGGCCCTCAGAGTTGAAAAACTTTTAAAATTAGATTTTTATGAAAATTCATTTACCGATCTTTCCAACGGTTCAAGAATGGTTGAAAAATAAATTTTGTACCAAAAGATATGAAGGCTTGAAAATTGGGTTCAAAAACTGATTTTTACACTTAACAACTTTGTGCAAATTCTGCAACACTCGCGTACTCAAAGGTGCCACGTGACCTGGACACTGGGAGTTATCTAGTGGTCCCGCATACGCGGAAGGAGGCATGCTTACACAGGAGTGTCGAAATTACAGAGTCGTGTACGCGAATGTAGTACGCGATGCGAGTGAAGGCTGCTGTTTTTCAACACTCGCGTACGCGAACAAGTACTTGCGTACGCGACACCCAAAATTTTATCTATGCGTATACGCGCCAATGCATGCATACGCCCAACCCCCAAAATTTGAAAAAATATATTTTTAAGTCTTTTAACCATTTTTTTGGTCTTCTAAACCTTTAAAACCTCTATACGAGTCTAGAGCCGGTTGAATTGAAAATTGATGAATTAGGGATAACACCAATTGAATTCAGTTAGTAAAATTGAGAGAAATGAATAAGATGTCGAGTGATATATGATGAATATGAATAAGATGATTGATTATGAGAGTGAATAGATAATGATAAATAAACTTAATTAAGATTATGACTAATGCTATTACAATGCAATAATACAAAACCAGAAAACAAAAAAGTTAGTTATTCAGGTATATCTAGTCATCGAGTTCTTGATTCTTATTTTCTTGATTTTTAGTCTTAATAGTATGGATCAAGCTCCTCAAATAGAAAGTTGGTAAAATGAGAAAATAAATGTATATCTAATAACTTCTAAATTAAGATAGCGAGCTTGCATATAATAGAAATTACGAATTTAATGGTAAGAAATCTCTTATTTTATCGATTTATTAATCTATAAAGCGGAGATTTTTCTGTTTTATGTTATTGATAAGTGTATTTGAGTTACTACTAATTATATTTTAATAAGTAGTATTACACATACAAATCTCATATCTTTTGAAGTTAACGTTTTTAGAAAAGTTATAAGTTTAAGACATTTCTCGCCCGATAAGTTAGCTTTTGAAATAAATTAGATCCAATAAATTTTATAAGTAATAAATTTTTTAAAAGAGGATTTAGTTATTTTTCCTAATAAATGGTAAATGTAAAATTCGCGTAATTAGTAATTAATTAATCAATAAATTAATTATGATTTAAAAAATTAAAAAATTAAATTTATTATTTAATGAGATAGAACTAATTAAAATAAGAATTTTGACACTAATTTTAAAGAATTTGTCTCAAAATTGGGTCGAATAGATCGAACCGAATGAACCGGACCCAAGTGGGACCAAGCCCACTGGCCTAACTCTCACTAAAGGCTTGCCAACAGCCTTCTTTCTTCTTCATTCTTCCAATTCACACAGAAAAGAAGAGATTTGATGAATCTCCAAAATTCCTTTTACTTAAAAAATTAAATCTTCCATAACTTTTGATCCAGAGTTCCGATTGACGAGTCGTTAGCGACCACGCATTCGTCTCGAAAATTTTTACAAAACCCATTCAATAATTTGGTAAGAAAATTCTAATCCCAGTTCTCCCATTTTCAATTTCGTGATTTGAGTTTTGAAACTTGAGGGATTTTGTGATTTTGATGTTTTAGAGGTACTCTAGCGGTAGATAATCACTGGGTTTTGTCCAGGTCATCTATGGATAAGGTGAGAAACTCGTATCCCTTGTGAATACTTTGATTTTGTAAAGTTTAGGTATTGATTTGTGGTTATGAATAAAATTGTATGTATTAGATTGAAATTATGTTGAATTGGAGATGGAATTGGTGAAATTGGATGCTTGGGAGTGAACCTTGGAAGCTGAATTTTCATTGGAGAGGTTTGGAGTCTTGGGTTTTGTGAAACGGTAGTCAATTGTGACGTTTCGAGATTAACGGAGAATCAGCCAAGGTATGACTTCGGTTTCTCGTAACTAAAATGTAATATGTTGTGAAAACTTAGGTTAGTTGACCGTAGGATAAGATTGAATTATTTATGTTGTTGATGCTTGAAATTATTAAATGGTAATGATGATGTTGTTGGGATGTTGATGTAGTTGATGATTTGGATTTTGGTTGATATTTATGAGGCTTAGCTAATTAAGGGTGTTGTTGGTGAGTTGATTCTATTTTTGTGGAGAATGATGGAGTGTATATGCATGTTGTTGATGATTTTGTATAAAGATGCTTTGGAAATGACTTATTGTGTGGAAATGATTGAAATTGTGAAATTGGTGTAATATAGAGTAAAATGGTGTATTGAGAAATGATTGATTTTGGTAGATGTGGTTATGGTAAGTTTGAAAAGGTTGGAATAGAGGTGTTTTGAAAATTGTGTTATAGTGGTAGTGAATGGGATTGAGCTAGGGAGGTGAAGTGACTTAAAGGTGAAGAAACCTTGTAATGTGATGTAACCATGATGTTTATGCTATAATGAATGATTATGAATGAATGTATGTCTGAGATATCTGGGCAGTAGTAAGGATTGTGGTTCGTTCCGCTTGCTCTAGGTTAATGCTTGAGATTTGATAATAATGATGATTGTTTTAGACTGAATGAATGTATGTTTGAGATACATGGACAGTAGCAAGTATTATGGTTCGTTTCGCTTGCTCCAGGTCAGTGATTGTGACGCTTGGGTAGTAGCAGCAGTAGTGGATTATTCCGCTTGCTCCAGGTTGAGCTTTTAAACACCCATCTGGGTAGTAGCTGCATTAGTGGTTATTCCATTGGCTTTGGGTTAAGCAGGTAGTAGCAAGGGGGTTGTAGCTCAAACCCACTTGCTACAATGGGTGTTTCTGTCCATGGTTAGCTACAAGATATGTCGGGTTGGTTATATAACCGGTAGATGATATCATCAGTCATAGGGCAGGCCTACATCTTATGCATTTGTTTGTTAGGTTTGAATGTATTTTACTTGGATTTGCCTAATTGATTATCCATGTTTAATTACTATATGCTCTATCTACTATAACTGCATTCTAAGTGTGATTTCCTTGTATGCATTGTTTGCCTGTGAGATTCTACTGGTATTTTGGAGGATTGTGGAGGAAAGGGAATAGTCGAGAGCTTTAGTTAGAGTTTGGTTAAGTTTAAGAACTTTAGAGAACCACCCATACTTATGGTTTTCATTTTAATTCTTTCAGTTTTATAATCTGAGTGTTGGAAGTTCTAAGATTTCCTTCGTCTTTTTCGGGAAATTATATGTTAGTTATGCGGGCACTGTTACCATATTGAGAACCTCCAGTTCTCCTACCATATATATGTTGTTGTTTTTAGATGCAGGTCGAGAGGCACCTCGGTAAATGTCTGGAGTTCATTCTGCAAGCAAAGTGTTATATCTTAGGACTTTGTATTTTGAGCTTATGTTTATTATTCTGTATTTGAACTTTCCTCTGTATGTTTAACTTTATTTTGTCCCTCTTAGAGGTCGATATGGAGAAACAGGTTATTGTTTTATCTGTTTTGGGATATTTTGGGTTAATGTGCTCAACAACACTCTCATGGTGCAAACCAGGGTCATAAATCATCCTTCAAGTCAAGCTAAAATTCATTTATTGCAATTCAGTGCAAGAATTTTATCATTGGTTAGACCAAAATTTGTTTTTTGGGTCATAGACACTGGAGCCACAGATCATGTTTCTTTTGATCTAACCGATTTCAAAACTTATCAAAAGGTTAAGCTCTTGGTTGTTAAATTACCTGATGGTAGCTTTACAACTAGTAATATTGTAGGCACTATTATGTTCTTTAACAACCTATTTTTAACAAATGTTCTTTTCATTTCATCTTTTGATTTCAAATTGATTTCGGTGTCAAAACTTACAACATTTTTAAAATGCAAAATGCTTATTGATGATGAAACATGTGAAATTCAGGATCAAACTACATTGAGGACGATTGGAGTAGCTAAATGTGCCGATGAACTATATACAATGAATAGTCCTACAATACATAGTGATTCATCAAAATCACCAGCATTAAGACTTCTGGGATATGAAATCGAACTTGAACCAGCTTTGGAGATTTGAGCTTGTAATGTGGACAATTGATTAAGCAAGCTTGCAATTTGATGCACATCCATAGATCTTAGTTGCGCTCCACTAGAGGATCGATTGAAATCCTCTGGACTTCCTTCAGCCGTCAAGAAATCGTTACTGTTAAATATCTCACTTGATTAGAAAAATTTTAAAGTAATTCCTCAGCCAATTCAACTTAATGACTTTGTTTTATTACAAATTCAAATCTTTCTCTCATGATGTTGGTTTTTAGTTTCACAGAAATAAATTATATCGAAAAATGAAATTGGTAGATTTTTTTAAGATTGTAAACTGTTAGAAGTCTCTCTAAATTCTGACAATTTCACATTAAAACTCTTATAATACATTGATGACTGCTCTTTATATATTATCATGTATTTTATACGAGTAACTGATATTCTTGGTCTTTCTAAATAAATATATTCTCATTGATTTTTGGTATTTATGTAATTCAGTTGTTAAATTAAATCTTTAGATGGTTGAAAACTTTTCATATTTAAACGTTGGATTCATCAGATATACGCATCGGACCTTGTAACTCGGAGTGAATCTTGGGAGAGCATATCGTCAATCATATTTCTTGTCTTGGCTTTATTATTGAGTTGAAATAATGACGAAGGATATGTTCAGTCTAGAAGTGATGAATGCATTAAATACAGAAGAGGCCAACAAAACAAGCCATATGGCTATAGAATTTCACACATAATATGTGATATTTTAATATGTGTATGCTGAAAAAGTATTATATACATATAAAAATTATCTATTAAATTAATTATTATATATTTATAATATAGTATTTACGTATATTAATTCAATGTATTTTTTAACGTATATTTTTTATATATATATGGAACTGATTTTTAATATTTTTATAGCATAATTATATTATGTGTAAATCTATTTGATACATCTAAATGTTACACTCATTATAAAAATATGATAACTTAAAAATACGAAAACTCAAAAAAAAATTATTATTATACAAAAAAAATTTCTAGAAAAAGTAATAGAACAAAATAAAAGGGTGAGGCGATATAAAAAAATGAAGTGAGGAGTAGAAAGAAAGTGAAAAAAAAAAAAACTAACTAAAACAAGGAAAATAGACGAATGTAAGTTATAGATAGGTATAACATGTTGATGTTACATACTGTACATAATAATACATATAATATGAATGTGTAGTCAAATATAACGTTGGAGGTGAAGAATTAAGGTAAGCATGAGGTTGATATACAAGAAATTAAACACAAAAATGCTAGACAGGTTGTTGGAAAATTAGAAGGGAATATTTGGAGGAATGAAAAGGAATTAAGAACCTTACAAAGGAATATTGAAAAATAGGGTTTACAAGGACAAATATATGAAAACAAACAAACAACCCTTTAGGCCTTCTTTCTCTGTCACACTGTCTCACCGTCATTTCATACATTTATTCAGGTCAATGGGTCCACTGAGAAAAATCAACATTTTCTTTTGCATTGGACTACTATTACAACCACCCATCTTTTATTGTTGGTGATAAAATCACCCAACTTTGCTATACGCCCTTCAAGAATTGTACATGTAATGTAGACACCCCTTATCAAATAAACCTTGAGGAATATGATTACGCAAGTCATGTGATGCTTATGAGTGATTGTGGTGGAATTTTGAGGATTTTACAAGAAATATTAATTAAAAGATTATTAAAATTTATTATTTTTTTATCATTTAACTATTAATATTTAAAAATATGTAGTAAAGTATGTTGTTGGATTATTAGACTAAAGAAATTAACTAAAAGAATTAAGTTAATGATTAAGCGATAGCTAAAAACAATAAATTTTGATAATTTCCTAATAATTCTCTTTAAATTTTTTTCACATCTGTGTGCTCTATTACTTACTCCTTGTCACTAGAAATAAGAATA
Organism: Arachis stenosperma; assembly: GCF_014773155.1. NCBI lineage: Eukaryota > Viridiplantae > Streptophyta > Magnoliopsida > Fabales > Fabaceae > Arachis > Arachis stenosperma. The sequence continues at coordinate 126,138,060 of NC_080381.1, read as the reverse complement.
AATAAAATTATGTTATTTATGTTGTTTGTAAATAAGATAAGTGTAAAAAATTTCGTACCTTGTTACTAGAGTTTTTTGAGTGTTCTGCTAGTGTTTCTGAGAAATCTTAATTGTGAAATTTTCACCACGTATAATCAACTAAATAGTAGCAATAGTTGCTTTCAAGTTAGACAACAGCCATACACCAAGATTTGAGGAGGATCAAATAGTGCAATTCATTGATGAAGACATAAAAGAAGGTATCAAGAGATATTCAAGGAGCTTGGTTGGGAGACTTCTCGCTAACAGAGGTTTCAGTGCAGAGCAAGAGGCAGTAGCAGAAAAAGCCTACGCCAGTCAGCTTAATCAGAAGTTTCGCGAGTCTTTCAGTCCAAGACAATAATTCTCAAACCAGAGGATTGATATAAAGGGAAAGAAGGAAATTTTGAGGTATGGAGGAGAGCAGGCTTGTAAAAAAGTGGCTGATAGTGGGGGTAATATAGGAGAAGAACGTAAAAACGATAGAGAAGATTTTAGACTTAATGTTGATAAGAACATTGTACTCCAATTTTCTATTGGGAGTTTAGTGGATGTGATCAACAAAAAAAAGGCAAAAGGTAAAGCTTGAAACAGTTGGCGAGGAGGGATTTAAATCGAAATCGGTCTTAGGAATGAAAAAAGTTTCAGAGGATTCAAGAAACTCATGTAACAACAAGAAATTTTGCCAAGAAAATAACACATCAATTGTAATGGGATATGGTGCCGCCCAAAAAGAGGCACCCAATGAGATATGAAGATGTTGATGTGGAACTGTCGGAGTTTGGAGAAACCCCTGACAGTTCACAAGAATGATATTGGGTCTGATCATAGGCCATTGTTCCTTAGCACAGAGAGACTCAAAAGAAGAGCAAAGAGGAGATTCTAGTTTCAGGAAAGGTGGTGCGAGAAATCTGAATTTGATAAAGAGCTGTTGAAAACATATAATTATAAGGTCTCCCATGTTTAGACTAGTTGGAAAACTTAAGTTATGCAGATACAAGTTGGTGGTGTGGCAACAAATTCTAATTCCATTTCCCAAAGAAAAATATCTAAGTTAATTAAAGGGACGACTATAAAATGAGAAAGAAAAAGTTGATCAAGCCAATCTGGTGACAATCTAGTGTTTGGAGGCAGAAATAAAAGATGAATTAAAAATGGAAGAGAGGTACTAGAAGGAGAAATCAAGAGTTTAATGGCTTAACTGAGGGGACCGTAACACTAAATTCTTTCATTCTAAGTTTAAGACAAGGAATCGAAAGAATAAGATCTGTATGTTAAAGGATAAAGAGGGGCATACAACGATGGATATAGAGGGAATAGCTTCTATTATTCAGAATTACTTCACAAAACTATTCTCAACCAGTGACCCAAGGGACCCGATAGAGAAAATTTGTGATATTTTACCTAAGATCAATGCTACCACCAACTGTTTGTTAATCAAACCAGTCACGGAACAAGAGGTTAAAGTTGCTGTTTTTTCTATAAACCCATTCTCTGTCCCCTGGGATGATAGTTTCACGACCAAGTTTTTTCAGTTCTTCTGGGAAACAATTAAAATTGATGTGGTACAAGCGGTTAATAGCTTCTTTGCTGGAGGTAAACTTTTAAAAGCTTTTAATCATGCAAATATATGTCTTATTTCAAATATTGAAAATGCTACTTTTATGACACATATTAGGCCCATAAGTCTTAGTAGTATTTTCTACAAAATTATTTCTAAAATTCTGGTGCATAGACTTCATTTGGTCATGAATAGAGTTATTAGTGAGTCCCAAAATGCTTTTATCAAGGGTCATTTGATCAGTGATAACATTTTGATAGCACATAAATTTATGCACTTTCTAAAGAATAAGAGATTTGGTCATTATGATTTGACCTTGAAACTAGATAGGAGTAGAGCATATGATAGGATTGAATGGTCTTTCCTTTGGGAGATAATGAGGAAACTTGGATTTTGCAACAAATGGATTAACTGAATCAAGAAATGTATGATGACTGTTTCTTACTTTGTTACTGTGGATGGACAACCTCATGGTTTCTTCAAATCATGTAGGGGATTGTGACAAGGTGACCCCTCTCCCCATATCTATTCTTTTTTTTTTTGTGCAAATGGACTATTCCATCTACTCCACAGAGGAGAACATAGATACAAATTTTCTGGATTGAAACTAAATCATAGCTGCCCAAGACCCAGTCATCTATTTTTTTTAGATAATTCTATCCTTTTTTGCCAAGCTTTTGAGGAAGATTGTCAAAGTCTTATCAGAATACTAAAGACCTATGAGGAAGTGAGTGGCTGATAAACCCCGTTTTGACGGTTTATCTTGTATTGATTTTAAGAGCTTTTATCACCTTTTGCCCACATTTATTCAATGAAATAGCATGGTTTTGTGATTGTCTCCTTATTTGTGCTTAGATGTGAAAACATGCTTTTAGGCCTTTAATTTGATGATTTTGATTCACCTTTGATTTCACTAGATGCCTTGATGTTTTTATTAGTGATTTCAGATTGAAAAGGCTAGGAATGGATCAAAGGAGTGAAGAGGGAAAGCAGGCAAAGTGGAGAAATCATGAAAAGTCAAAGAAGTTGAACTCGCCCATGGACGCGCGCGCGCACCTGCGAATTACCCCATGGACGCGTACGCGTGCTGTGCGCGTACGCGTCGGTGCTGATATATAAATTTTTAATGAATTCGTAACCAACGAATTCTGAAGGGTTGTGGGGCCCAATTACAACCAACTTTGGCGCCTAAACTGCTATTTAAAGCCAAGGATTGAAGAGCAAAGGAGGATTCCAATCATTTTTCACACATTAGGATTAGTTTAGAAGTAGTTTCTAGAGAGAGAAGCTCTTCCTTCTCTCTAGAATTAGGATTAGGATTAGGATTAGTTCTTAGATCTAGGTTTTAATCTTTGCTTTCTTCTACTTCTACATTTCAATTCTTTGTTTTTAGATTCATCTTCTTCTACTTTTTTTGTTGTAATTTCCTTTATGTTGTTCTTACATTTTGTTGTAGATCTAGTATTGTTCCCTCTACATTCTTTCAATTCAATAAGAGGTAATTCATAATAACTGTTCTTCTTTGCTTTTCCATTGTTAATCTTTTGTCTTTGTAGTTAGATCTCTCTTTAATTCTTGCATTTAATAATGTTTACTTCTATTGCACTCTATGTGTTTGTTGAAATGCCTCTTCTAGATATAGTATAGATTTTGTTCCTCTTGGCCTAGGTAGAGTAATTAGTGACACTTGAGTTATCTAATTCCTTTGTTGATTGATAATTGGAGAGATTGCTAATTGGTTTGGAGTACACTAAAGCTAGTCTTTCCTTGGGAGTTGGCTAGAACTTGTGGCTCAAGTCAATTCATCCACTTGACTTTCCTTTATCTAGTAAGGGTTAACTAAGTGGTAGCAATGAACAATTCTCATCACAATTGAGAAGGATAACTAGGATAGGACTTCTAATTTTCATACCTTGCCAAGAGCCTTTTATAGTTGTTAGTTTATTTTCATTGCCATTTACTTTCATGCCTCTTATCAAAACCCCAAAACAACTCAAACCAATAACAAGACACTTTATTGTAATTCCTAGGGAGAACGACCCGAGGTTCCAATACTTCGGTTTATAAATTTAGGGGTTTGTTTTAGTGACAAACAACTTTTTGTATGAAAGGATTAGTGATTGGTTTAGAAACTATACTTGCAACGAGAATTCATTTGTGAATTCTAAACCATCAAAAATCCAATCATCAGTGGCCAAGTGGTGAACTTGAATAAATCATCTGTGTTCTTTAGCAGGAATATCTCGAGACCTACTCGAGATCACCTAACTAATATTCTCCTAGTGCCTCATGTGGGCAATTAGAATAAGTATCTAGGACTCCTAGCGGTGTTTCAGATGTCAAAAAGAGCTACTTTTAACTATATCAAAGATAAGGTAAACCAGAAACTCCAACAATAAAAGAGGTCTCTCTTGTCTTCTTCTGGCAGAGAAATCCTAATTAAAGCTGTCGTAATGGTGATTTTGATTTATACCATAAGCTGCTTCAAGTTACTAGACACTTTACTAGAAGAGATTCAAAGAGTTATTCTGAAGTTTTCGTGGGGACAAAAAGGTAATGAACGGAGGATGCATTAGGTGGAGTGGAAGACAACGTGTAGACTGAAATCATAAGGTGGACTCAATTTTAAAGACATGAAAGATTTTAACCTTGCAATGCTTGCAAAGTAAGGGTAGAGGCTAACAAGACCTCATTTGTTAATCTATAAGGTCCTAAAAAGCAAATACTTTAGATTTTTCATATTTTTGAGTGCTAAGACAGGAACGGACCCTTCTTGGGGTTGGCGTAGCATCATAGAAAGCAAAAAGGTGTTGGAAAAAAGTATCCTCTGAGAATTTGGGAACGGGAGATCAATCAGAATTAAGGAGGGTTCTTGGGTCATGAACTTTGTGGCTATTACTCCTAATCCTACCCCAATCTCAGATCATTTTTTAAAATGTGTGTCTGAACTAATTCAATCAAATGGCCAGTAGAAGCAACAAAAAATAACAGAGACATTTAGCCCATCAGTAGTAGCAATAGCTATCTTACAAACAAATATCTAGGGAGAAGATAAGGTTACTTGGATAATGAACCGAATTGGTGCCTACTCGATTGCATCTGGGTACAAAGTTGCCTTTCAATTCAATCATTCACCGCTTGAGTTTCTTTCAGAACAATGCCAGTCGAAACCCCTTTGATCTTGCATTTGGAAGTTGAAAAGCCAACAAAAAATTAGAAGTTTTCTTGGGAAATTATTGCACAATGCCTTACTGATGAAGCTCAAAATTAGCGCCATAATTGAAACAATGAACTCGACCTACCCTAGGTATAGCTCGGCGGAAGAGTCAGTCCACCATTGTCTGTGGTATTGCACATATTCCTTGGAAGCTTGGCACTTAGCGGACTTCCCCATTCCAAACCCAGATGAACACCCTTGACGATGTTGAAAAGAAATTACAGAAAAAATGAAAAATTCCAATGACAAATCAGATTGGGTAGAGCTAGCGGCAACTTCTTTAGCAGTTTTGGAAGGCCAAGAATAGTTTCATCTTCGACGGGTCTAGGAAGCCTCCATCTCTTTGTGTTGAAGAAGCCCGTGCTATGCTACAAGAACAGAAGGGCATGAGCTAACTTTACCAATTTTTCATACTTCTTCAATGTAATAAGCTTTAGTTAAATCTTATTTGGTGGAACTTTTCCTTATTTACCCCTTGTGGCATGTAAGTCCTTAGTGGACCTTCTTCTAATAATGAAATCACTACCTTAGATGAAAACATAAGATAGGTGTATAAATCTCATTTACAAACAATATAAGTAACAAAATTGTGTTACTTATCTCGTTTACAAAAGCATAACAACAGAATTATTATTTTAAGTCTATATACAAAAAATGCATATTAAAAAAAAAACAAAAGACGATTGTTCAAAAAAGAGAGTACACTGATATGATCATATTCAAACAAATGCACAATCATATTCTCAATTAAGATTTTGGATCAGAATAGATTGAATATTGAAATTTTTTATCAAGAAATCCAATTTGATCCGTCAACAAAAACATTTTTCTTTTTTTCTTTATTCACTCATCTTTTTTGTTCAAAATTCAAGTAAAATAAAAAAATACTTGCAACAAGGAAAAAAAACAAAATTTATGCCAAAATCGAAATCAATTGACAAATGAGAATTGCAACCATAATCCTCTAATACAACAATAATAGTAATACTAACAATAAGGAATAAAAAGCAAACTCAAAACAACAACAACAACAACCGGATGGTGAGGATAGTGGTGATCAGAACCAGATCGCTTTGTTGCGCTCAGCGACTTTTATGAAGACAAAGAACAGACTGGTATGTAACTTGTTTTATTTTGTTATTAAGTTCATTTTGTCTTTGATATTTAATGTCATTATTACTTAATTTAACATATTGTTTCAACATGTGTAGTCTAAGCTAAGTCATTGGATCGTGATGTGATGATGGCATAGACCTTCAAGTATACTCACACTTTGAAGGAGAATAAAGAGAGATTTTCTGATCAGCGGTTTGGACATCATTATGAGTAAACATCATTTGACATAAAATTTTCAATTAACTATCATCCTAATCATAACATGTGTTATGCAGGAGGTCTACACGCAGAGACTGCTAGTCTGAAGGCCGAAACCCAACAATCCCAGCCTACTGAGAGGATGGCAGCAACTCCGCTAGGTAGTCGTTGATCTTGACACGGTATGACGTGAGACCACATCTAAACCGTACAAGAATCGTGTCTACGGGTTAAGACTGTTCTTCGCCAACAACGTAACCTTTGCACCTCTACATTGAAGGCTTCATCTGCCTCAGCCACCAACCGCGTTGTCGATCCCGAAGACAACATCAATTTGAAGAACCTGGTGCAGAATCTCACCCAGAGCCTTCACCAAGAAGCTCAAGAGCTACAGCAATCTAAAGAGAGGTATAACGAAATATTTACAAGCATGTTAGACACAAATTCTCTCAGCTGCTTGTAGTGAGTGAGAAGATACTCTAGATGTGTGCTAGATAAGGAACATGCCACGTGTGTGCCCCTAAACTGTGTTTGCAATGGAAGGACGAAGTGAGGTTGTTACTCCAGCTATGACTACAATAGAGGTACTGGCTCACCATTAGCCCCGTCTCCCAACTCCTCATGATATTGGTACTTAGTATCTTTCTTTGACTCAACGTCAAGTTATCCGTTCACAACTCTCTCCTCTATGCCCCCTATCCCTCATCTCCCTCATCTCCTCCCTCTTAGTATCTTGGTGTGCTTGCATAGCCTGCCAACTCAGCTTCAATTGGATGCATCCTACGAGAGATTTAATATATTGATCATTTGCATGCTCCCATTGGACGAACATCATCAGGCACCACTGTGAGCGTAAGATCATCAAGCACATTATCAACTAACGAGTGTTTGACACAAAATCACACAAGTTACTAAGTGGAATACTCTTAAGTTTGTCGGGAATTAGGCTTAGGCTTAATCGAAATAATGTGCTGAGGTTATTGAGGAGCTTTCCATCCAAATAAAATTCCTTATATAAACATTAGGTTAATATACATCCTCGTCTCGAGTGGTCATGAACAAATATTTGTCGATATTGATTGGATTTGGATATTTGCTAGTATAGATAGACTTTTACCTACGCCTCTATCTCTGCTGCTAGTGCTATTTCCTCCGCCGGAACAAGTTGCGAACTCTTCGTAGTAGCGCGGGATTGACAGACCTGGGCTAAGGAGATTCTCTGGGGAAAGCCCTTTTTTTGGTGAGGTCAGGCACCCCCCACTTTCTGCTAGAGCAAAAATGAAAGAAATCTTGTATTGTATGTAATCCGCCCTCAAAGAGAGCTCAGCTCAAGAGGACTACATTCAACAGAAGAACGAATGAAAAAGGAATTCCTACAGGGACAGGTCGAACGGCTATCGATCCTGGCCCGATGAGAAAAGGGTTGAACTCATGCTTGCCTTAACCTAATATACTTGGATCCCGGATTCAATTCCATTAAGGCATTCATTCCCTTCATGTAAAGGAAGAGTTCAACAGAAGTCATCTCTCGGACACTGGCTGTTCTTTCTACCGCTCCGTGGGCTTGTTTTTTGGCTGCTTTCTTTCATATGGGTGGGTGTAAGGTTCCTAATATTCTAACTCAGAAAGTCTAGTCGTTCTCTCTTCCTGACCCTTCGGCCAAGCCGCTTTGTCTGTTCATTGGATTGATGTCTGATCAACATGATGAAACTCGACAAAGTTAAAGCATATTAGCAAAACTAATCACCCTACATGATTTATGTTTCTTAATTTAATTTAAATTGATTTAATTTATATTTTTGATTTAGTCCAACTTTTAGCTATTTGCATTAAATCAATTTATTTGATTTTGGATATAAAAAACAAAGGAAAAAAATACACAAAGTATCTCTAACATTTATTTAAAGTTACAATTTTACTGCCAAAATTTATAATATTATTTTAACTTATTATCCTCAAATTTTTTAGTAAACTATCATTTGTACCAATGAAAGTTTAGAACGCTAACAAATTTACTCATGAATAAACAAAATTACTATTTTTATCCATAAAAAATGAACTTTTGCTAACAAAACTACCCAAACTTTAAAAAATTATTTAAAGTTTCCTAAATACTCTCTAATATAACCTAACTTCCTTTTACTCCACACCACCACTCCTCCAATCCCAAACCTCACCACCACCCAAATCTTTCCTCACCACCACCCAAATCTCCTTTTATTCCACACCACCTCTCTTCGCTTTGCCACCTCCGCCTCCTCCTCCCTCGGCTACCTCTCTCTCTACGAGTGCCCTGTCCGCCGTATCATGGCCAAAATATCCAAGAACCTCAACCACACTCTCTCCCCCCAGCCCGTTCTCTCTCTCTCTCTCTCTATCTCTCTCTCTCTCTCTGAAACACTCAAACGTCGACTATTTCTCTCTCCGATTTTACTACTCTCTCTTTCTGTAATTTCTGGTGCGTTCTATCTTTGCTATTGCTTCTGTTCTGTAATCTCTTTTTGGCGTGTTTGCAACATTTGTTCTCATAATCGTCACTGCTATCTCCGAGATCGACGATGGAGCAGTGACGATTGCAACTTCTCAAGTGGTGGTGGATTTGAATTTTGACATGGTTGGTTTTGGAAAATTCTAATCCTCTCAATTCACATTTTGGGAAAGAAGATGATTGCAGAACAAGATGAAGAATAAGAAGAAGGTCAAGTGAAACAGGTACTACTTTTTCGTTGCCATACTCGATCATCATTGTCGTTATTGTGATAGTAGAGAAGGAGAAAGGTAAGGTGGACGGTGGTAGCGGCAGTGGTAGTAGTGGTGGTGAAAGAGGTGGTGAAATCCATGACAAGCATACAGGAATGGTTGAGATTTGAAAAAAATGTGTTGAGATTAGGGTTAGAAAAAGTACAATTTGGGGGATTTTATGTAATTTTTTAGTGTTTGGATAATTTCGTCATATGAAACCCATTTTTTATAGGTAAAACTGTAATTTTTTTTTCGTGAATAGATTTGTCAGTGTTTAAAACTAGGGATGCACATGGCCCGACCCAGACTCAAAGATCTGGCCCGGACTTGAACATTTTGGGACTAATTTGGTTTGATTTCACCGGGTCTAGGGTTGGGTAAGGGTCTCAAAAATAGGCTCGGTTATTATTTAGGGTTGGGTGCGGGTCAAGGTGAACCCGATTTCACCCGACCCATGTGCACTTTAAAGAGACTAAAAAATATATATATTTTAAATTAATTTTAATATTATGTTATATTAATTATAAACTTATTGTTTTATTTTTAATCACACTTGTTTTATTAAAAAAATAGATAAAAAAACATGAAATTAGAATTTATGGACAAATTGAAGTTCCAATATGGATATCAATTTCTCAGTAAACAAGTATGTTTTTCTTTTTCTTTATAAATAAGTATATCATAATTTTTTGACATAAAATTTATCAAGACTCGGACTTTACTGATTTAGACCTAGTTTTAGTAGTGTGACCCAAATGTAGTAAAATTTCACCAAATCTAGAGTCAGGTAAGAATTTTAAAAATAAACCCGCTCATTATTTAAGATTGGGTCTGAGTCAAGACGAATCCGACTTCACCTAATCTATATACATCCCTATTTAAAATTTTCGTGAATAAAAATGATAGTTTCACTCTATCATAATTAGTCAACTTCTCTTTTTTTTTCTATCTTTTTCAATTTTACCTCTTTTTTCTTCCTCAACGAAACCTTTTTCTGTCTCAAACTCTACGTACCACCAATCTATCATCATCAACCAGAAGAACATCTCTCCTCAAACAACAGCAACACTATTAAGTATTAACGTAAAGGATACAATGGAACTCAAGATATTGGTAAAAGTGATTAACATTATTTTTTTACCTTACATTTGAACCAATCAACACTAAGAAATCTGTTCGTTCTTTTATGCTAAATAAAGTACCGGTACGCTAGCATTCCCAAATGAAAATAGAGTGAGGATGCTAACGTTGTGGAAACAAAGCATAGTATGGTGTAAGATAAGCAACTAGAGGGTTGGTCGTGGCTGGAATTAATAGTGACTTAACGTGTTCTATTGTAGCAGTATATGGATGGTCACTGCATTTCAGAGACTAGAGATGTGGGGGACTTTATAAAATTCTTGATCCGGCGTAAGGAAAGCTGGGTGAGGCAATCGAGAAACATTGAGGTGTTTAGGGATTTCGTAAATGAAGCGCAATTGATGGATGTTCAGATTATTGGAAGAAAATTTACTTAGCCACTTCTCAGGGACAGATGGGCCTCATGCACCTAGATTGACTGGATGGGACACCACTGAAATTTTCTCAAATAATTGTTTACCAAAAAAAAAGGAAATTTTTTAAAAATATAACATTATTATATTGTGTTTTTCTTTAGTGAAGAATTAAGAAAATTTTACTGGTCATTAGTAAAAAATAATGAAATATTAGTTTATAATAATAGCATTTCTTTTACAGATATTTTTAAATAATTATTCAAGTATTTATTATTTTTTACTCAATTACGAAGTTCAGTTATTACAATATTCGTTAAATAAAAATATCTTAACCAAAATAGTTGTTAAAGATAAGGCTAGTTAATTAAGTGTTAAAATAAAGATATAATGCATAAATTTAAAATAAATAATATTAAAAGATGAACAAAAGATAAATAAGTCTCTAATTTTTTAATTTGAAAACACATAAGTTCTTAACTAATAATTGAAAATACAAAAAAATTTTTGACTTCTAAAATATAAAATATTTAAATCTCTCTATTCAAAATATATAAAGACAAATCGATCTCTTAAAAAAATTTTGTTGTCTCATGTTTTAAAAAATAAATGATATTTTTATATTTTTAATTAATCAAATATTTATTTATCTTTGAAATAAGAAGTCAAGAATCTATTGCTATTTTCTCTTAAAAGATAGATGAAAAACTTTAAAAAATTCACTCATTTATATTGTTTATTTAACTAATTAACTTAAAAATAACATTCCCATAATATTCACTTCAATCTCCCATATTCTTATTTGGCCTATCTCCCATGTTCTTATTTTTAGCCTACCTATGATTATTAGCCTGTACAACCTTACTCCTGAAAATGTGTATGAAAAATCTTTATTTCTTTTTAATTTGTGTTACTCACATCCCAGATAATTCAAAAGCAAAATTAGATGTATATTTTCAACTTCTAATTTATAAGTTGAATGAATTATGATTTTTTAGTATTTAAATTTGAAAAATATTACTTGTATAACAAAATATAATTTTAGGCTAATCTTTAATATTATTTAATTATTTTTATTTAAAATATATTTCTATTTTTTAGATTCACATTTATAATTAAGATTAATTTAAATTTTAAAAACTAAAATTTTTCTAATTTTTTATCCATTTCACAATTAGTTATTATTTCTTTTTTTTTTTTACGTTCCTTCTCTCTAACAAGATTTTCTTCTTTATTCTATTCTTCTATCTTGTTCTCCGCTTCTTTCTTATAATGGCCGTATGTTGCAAACACTAACCCGGATCCAGACCCAATTCAACAACCTAATCCAAGTGAAGGTTCTAAAGTCTCAAATGAAGGAGTAATGGAGAAAGGTCCAACTAAGAGTGGAAGAGAGAGGAAGGCCCCCATTTGGGCTAAGGACTACCATATGAGAAAGTGAAGGTGAGAATACACTAAGAATGTAGGAGGAGAGTTAGTTACGATTCAGTGGGATATAGGAAAAGTGGGGGGAATAAAGTGGGGTAAAAAGAGAATCAGTTTGTTAAGGTGGAGTCTGTTTCCTAGACTCGAAGAAAGGGAGTGTTACTGCTGTAATTTGCATTCATAATAATCAATTCTCTATCTCATACCTTCTTCTATTTTTCTAACCCTTACTACACTAAATCTGAATTTTGTGTTGTGAATTTCAATCCTAACAATTTGGAGCTTTCATTGAGAGAATTCAATGGAATCAAGAACTCCCATTTCACGGCTCGAGGATGTTTGCAAGCAAAATCATTCTGAGATTGCTGAATTGCAACGCAACCAGATTGAGACGATCGCTCAAATAGGGGTACCCAAGAGCGGCTTGGTTCTGTTGAGATCTCTGTCAAGAATATTGAGAAGATGTTGCGTAATTCGTTGAAGCTGAAACAAACCATTCTGGAGTATGAAACACCCAGCGACTTCTCCGCGGTTATGGGAGATTTGCAGCATCTTTGCTGGCCAAAAGGGGTGAAAACATAGCTACCCATGTTCGACGGAGAGGGGGTGGAAGAGTGGACGTTTCGGGCTCGAGAATATTTCGAAGTATATGCCATGCCGAAAATGTGGAGGGTATGAATGCTTTCATTCCACATGACCGGTCCCGCATATACATGGTATCATTGGTGCGTGAACAATTCCATTAATCACACTTGGGAGAGCTTCTTGGATGCCCTCTGCGTTCGGTTTGGCTGCAGCATCTTCCATGACCCCAAGGCAACCTTGAAGGAGCTCAAACAAGTCACAACCGTGGTAGCTTACCAGCACCAGTTTGAAAAGCTCTCGAATCAAGTAACGGGATTGAGTGAAGAATGGCTTACCTCATTATTTGTTGCTGGGTTACCTAAGACATTGAAGTGTGAACTCATGCTGGCTAAACCCCGCACGTACATTGAAGCTGTGGCACTGGCCAAGCTTCATGAACAAAAATTTCAAGCCAACAACCTGAATTTGAGGCCACATGGGAGTAGAACCATGGGAAGCTCCCAGCCTTACCCAACTGGGTGCAAATTGCACTCCATCTCTACGTTCTTCCAGCTGCATCCCACCAGCCACAGGGATGAACACTGTATCGGAGAAGTCTTCCAACACGCTTCCATCAGTTAACCAAACCCACAAACACCTTTCTACTGCTGAAATTAAAAAAAGGAGGGATAAGAGGTTGTGTTATTACTGTGATAAAAAATACTCCAGGGGCCATAAATGCAAATCAATGTACTTGTTGTTAGTAGAGGGAGAGGAGTTGGAGGAGTTAACTCAGGAAAGACCAAATGAGGATAAGAGCTTCAAATTGGACCTTAATTCGCCACAATCCAGTCCAGAGGAACGAGTAATGGAGATCAGCTTCAATGCCATGGTGGGTGCGTATCATCCAGAGACTATTCGGATTGCTGGAACTTATGATGGTCATCCGGTTATGGTGCTAGTTGATGGCGACAGCATTCACAATTTCATGAAAGCAGCTACTGCCCAGAAATTGTGCTTGTCCCTGACCCCAGTGCACCAGCTGAATGTGTATATGGGTAATGGAGAGTGTATCGGTTGTGCGTCCAAGTGCAGCGTGGTGCCATTGCATATGCAAGGGTATAATTTCTGGTTGGAGACCTTCATACTGGACATTAAAGGTGCAGATGTTGTTCTAGTGGCGCAATGGCTTATGCAACTTGGTGATGTTACGATGAACTACATGCACTTGACCATGGAATTTAAAGTGGGTGAAATTACTATCAAGCTGCAAGGGAAGAAGTTGTTCCAGTCGGGGATAGTAGGGAACCGAGTCCTCAACAAGATGCTATCCGCAGATGTAATTGTCTCATTTTTGCACCTGCATGTGATTAAATCAATGCCTACAATAGAACTGAGAGCACAAGATGAAGAGGTGCAACTGTTACTAGACGAGTATCAAGAAGTATTCAAGGAGCCAAAGCAATTACCTCCACAAAGAGAAATTGAGCATCAAATTAACTTGTTGCCCGAAACCAAGCCAGTGAATGTCCGGCCCTATCGGTACCCATATTTTCAAAAGGAGGAGATTGAGAAGCTGGTAGATGAGATGATGCAGGCAGGGGTGATTAGGGAAAGTCACAGTGCTTTTTCCAGCCCGATCTTGCAAGTGGGGAAGAAGGATGGTAGCTGGCAGTTTTGTGTGGACTATTGCGCTCTCAATGCCGTTACAATCAAAGATAAGTTTTCCATCCCCACTATTGATGAAATTTTAGATGAGCTATACGGTGCTGACTATTTTTCCAAAATTGATTTACGCTCCGATTATCATCAGATTCGAGTACGGGATAAGGACATTCACAAAACAGCATTTCAGACACACCTTGGACACTATGAATTTATCGTGATGCCCTTCGGCCTTACCAATGCCCCTTCCACATTTCAAGCCACGACGAACAAAGTGTTCAAACCCCACCTTCGAAAGTTCATTGTGGTTTTCTTTAATGATATACTGGTTTATAGCAAATCCAAGGAGGAACACCTTGTTCACCTAAGAATTGCTCTTAGTGTGTTGCAACAGCATCACTTTGTGGCCAAATTCTCCAAATGTGCTTTTTGTTAAGGACAGGTTGAGTATCTTGGGAATGTGGTTACCAAAGAGGGTGTCCAGGTAGATACCCCAAGATTAAGGCAATAGTGGAATGGCCAAGGCCGACGACCTTAAAACAGCTTCGGGGGTTCCTTGGTCTAACCGGGTATTACCGCAGATTTGTGGCTAGTTATGCACATCTTGATGCCCCTCTTACTGAACTACTAAAACACAACAACTTTCATTGGGATCAAGCTGCTAATGATGCCTTTGAGAGTTTAAAGTTGGTTCTAACACAAACACCGGTCCTTGGCTTGCCCAATTTTAGTCTGTCCTTCACTGTAGAAACTGATGCCTCATCATAAGGAATTGGAGTGGTGTTGTCTCAACAAGGACACCCTATCGCATATTTCAGCATGAAGCTCAATAGTAGACTGCGGGTGGCTTCGGCTTATGTGCGGGAACTCTATGCCATTACCCAAGTTGTCGCTAAATGGCGCCATTACTTGTTGGGGTGCCGATTCTGCATCAAGACAGACCACCAAGGCTTGTGGGAGCTTATGAATCAGGTGGTGTTAACCTCGGATCAACAGTTTTATCTCACCAAGTTGTTGGAATATAACTTTGAGGTAGTATTTTGCTCGGGCAAGACTAATCATACTGCTAATGCGCTATCGTGACAGGATGAGGATGTTGAGGTTACAAGCTTTCAAGCATTTTCAACGGTGCAATCCCTCTTGCATGCCACCACAGAGGATCAAGAGACCCAACTCCTTATTAGTCAATTCGAGGAGGGAACTTTGCCTCCTGACTTTCATTTTCAGGAAGGATTGTTGGTGTACAAAAGTAGAGTCTAGGTTCCTGATTTTGACGGCCTGTGGTCTCAATTACATAAAGAGTTCCACAATACACCCATGGCGGGACACACCTAAGAGCTTAAGATGTTTAAGGCATTGGGCAGTGCTTTCTTTTGGCTTGGCCTGGGAAGGGATATTCACAAGTTTATTCCAGAATGTACAATTTGTCAATCAACAAAATATAGTGTTTCTAAACCACAAGGGCTGCTCCACCCATTACCTGTTCCGAAGGGACCATGGATAGAACTCTCCATGGATTTTATTGTGCAACTTCCAAAATCTTTGGGATATTCCGAAATCATGGTGGTGGTGGATCGTTTTAGTAAGACGGCCCACTTTGAGGCCCTGTGTACTCGATTTACCGCTTCTTCGGTGGCTAAGATTTTCATTGCTTTGGTGGTTAAGCTTCATGGGTTTCCTTCAATCATAGTTTCAGATTGTGATCCCTTATTTCTCAGCAGGTTTTGGCGTAGCTTATTCGAATTTAGTGGTACACAGCTGCACTATAGTACTGCTTATCATCCTCAAAGCAATGGGCAAACTGAGGTTACTAACTGCTCATTGGAACAATATCTTCGTGCCTTCACACATTCACGATCCTGACTCTGGGCCTCATTTTTACCTTAGGCGGAGTTTTGCTACAATAGCTCCTTCCACACGGCCATTCAAATGACCCCTCACGAGGCTCTACATGGATTTCCCATGAATTACCCCCTGGCTACAGTCCTGGATCTTCCCCAGTTCTGGAAGTAGATCAATTTCTACGCACAAGGGAGATTCTCAATGATGAACTGTGTTTTTACCTACACCAGGCACGAATCCGCATGAAAAATCAAGCAAACAAGCACCGTTGTGATAGGGAGTTTAAGGAAGGAGACTGGGTTTTACTCCAATTAAAACCATACCAGCAAATCTCCTTGTTCCATGGTGAACATCCAAAGATGGGTGATGAGCGGATATTTTATACGCTTTTTGGGGGTAATTTCATGTAGATTTTAGCATGTTTCAATTAGTTTTTAGTTAAATATTATTAGTTTTTAGGCAAAAATCATATTTCTGGATTTTACTATGAGTGTGTGTATTTTTCTGTGATTTCAGGTATTTTCTGGCTGAAATTGAGGAAGCTGAGCAAAAATCTGACTTGGGCTGAAAAAGGACTGCTGATGCTGTTGGATCCTGACCTCCCTGCACTCGAAATGGATTTTCTGGAGCTACAGGAGTCCAATTGGCGCGCTCTCAACGGCGTTGGAAAGTAGACATCCAGGGCTTTCCAGCAATATATAATAGTCCATACTTTGCGTGAAGATAGACGACGTAACTTGGCGTTGAACGCCAAGTACATGCTGCTGTCTGGAGTTAAACGCCAGAAAAACGTCATGATCCGGAGTTGAACGCCCAAAACACGTCATAACCTGGAGTTTGACGCCAGGAAAGGCCTCTACACGTGGAAAGCTTTAGTCTCAGCCCCAGCACACACCAAGTGGGCCCCAGAAGTGGATTTCTGCACCAATTATCTTAGTTTATTCATTTTCTGTAAACCTAGGTTACTAGTTTACTATTTAAACAACTTTTACAGACATTTCTTGTACCTGATGACATTTTCAGATCTGAATTACATACTTTGTGACGGCATGAGTCTCTAAACTCCATTGTTGGGGGTGAGGAGCTCTGCAGCGTCTCGATAATTTAATACAATTCCTTTGTTTTCCATTCAAACACGCTTGTTCTTATCTAAGATGTTTATTCGCACTTAATTGTGAAGAAGGTGATGATCCGTGACACTCATCACCTTCCTCAATCCATGAACGTGTGCCTGACAACCACCTCCGTTCTACATCAGATTGAATGAATATCTCTTAGATTCCCCAACAGAATCTTCGTGGTATAAGCCGGATTGATGGCGGCATTCATGAGAATCCGGAAAGTCTAAACCTTGTCTGTGGTATTCCGAGTAGGATTCCGGGATTGAATGAATGTGACGTGCTTCAAACTCCTGAGGGCTGGGCGTTAGTGACAGACGCAAAAGAATCAATGGATTCTATTCCAACCTGATTGAGAACCGACAGATGATTAGCCGTGCTGTGACAGAGCATAGGAACGTTTTCACTGAGAGGATGGGAAGTAGCCACTGACAACGGTGACACCCTACATAGAGCTTGCCATGGAAGAAACTTGCGTGTGAGAAGAGGATTTCAAGGAAGAGTTGAAGTTCAAAGGACAAAGCATCTCCAAAACTCCAACATATTCCCCATTACTGCACAACAAGTAACGCTGTTATTCTCTATTATTTTAACTTACAACTTTAAGTAGTTTGTAGTTTGGCCTTTTACAAATAAATCCAAATAACTTCCTTAGCCTCCTGACTAAGATTAATAAAATAAGTATTAATTGCTTCAAACCAATAATCTCCGTGGGATCGACCCTTACTCACGTAAGGTATTACTTGGACGACCCAGTGCACTTGCTGGTTAGTTGAACGGAATTGTGAAAGGAAAGTAATCAGTTAGTTGAGTCAGTTCTTTTTGGCACATGCCAAAGAGTCATTAACTAAGGTTCACAATTTCGTCCACCAAGTTTTTGGCGCCGTTGCCGGGGATTATTGAGTTTGGACAATTGAAGGCTTATTTTATTTCTTAGATTAGGAATAATTTATTTTTATTTATTTTTATTATTATAGAGTCATTAAATCTTGATAGGATAGTTTCTTTTCAGAAATTTCTTTTAAAAATTTATTATTTTTCTTTTAATTAATTGCTAATTTTCGTGAGTTTAGTGTCTTGTTCTAAGTTTGGTGTCAACTGCATATCTCATATTTTTCTTTAAAATTTTTGACTTGTGTTCTTTGTTCTTCATTGATCTTCAAGTTGTTCTTGCTTATTTTTCTTGTTTGATCTTTAATTTTTCTTGTTTTGTGTCTTTTCTTGTTTTTCTTGTGCTTTTTCAAAACATTAGTTTTCAAAAAATTATTTTATCCATAAAACAATACATCTTTAAAATACATTACATTTTTAAGTCAGTTGGTTATAGCGTTGGCTTATGTTCTTGGCAATTGGGCACCTTCTTTTTAAAATCTTTTTTTTCAAAAATAATTTTTCTTGATTTAATCTTGTGCCAAACTCTAAGTTTGGTGTTTTCTTGTTAATTTTAATATAATTTTCGAAAATTATCTTGGTTTTCTAAAAATTTTAAGTTTGGTGTTCTTTCTTGTGTTCTTGGTGTTCTTGTGAATCTTCAAAGTGTTCTTGAGTTTTTCTTGTGTCTTGATCTTAAAATTTTTAAGTTTGGTGTTCCTTGGTGTTTTCCCTCCAAAAAATTTTCGAAAATAAGGAACATTAGATCTAAAAATTTTAAGTCTTGTGTCTTTTGTGTGTTTTTCTCTTTCATCATAAAATTCAAAAATTCAAAAAAAATTTATTTTCTAACTTTTTTTAAAACTATATTTTCGAAATTTTTAATATAAAATTCAAATTTCAATTTCAAATTTTTCGAAAAAAAAATATTAAAAAAATAAAATAATTTTCTTTCACAAAATATCTTCAAAATATTTTTATATCTATATCCCATTTTTTGTTATTCCATTACTATAAAATAAATAATTCTCAACATATAAATTCTCAACTTGTATTCCATTATGGAAGTAAGTATGAATGGACAGTCCAAGAGGACTCTGGGGTCATATGCTAACCCCACTACTGCTTCATATGGGAGTAGTATCTGTATACCCTCCATTGGAGTTAGTAGCTTTGAGCTAAATCCTCAGCTCATTATCATGGTGCAGCAAAACTGCCAGTATTCTGGTCTTCCACATGAAGAACCTACAGAGTTTTTGGCACAATTTCTGCAAATTGCTGATACAG
Organism: Arachis stenosperma; assembly: GCF_014773155.1. NCBI lineage: Eukaryota > Viridiplantae > Streptophyta > Magnoliopsida > Fabales > Fabaceae > Arachis > Arachis stenosperma. The sequence goes on along the minus strand of NC_080381.1, from coordinate 126,118,944 downwards.
TACATGATAAGGAAGTAGATCAGGATATCTACAGATTATTACTGTTTCCATTTGCTGTAAAAGATCAAGCTAAGAGGTGGTTAAATAACCAACCTAAGAACAGCATAAAAACATGGAAACAGCTGTCAGAAAAATTTCTGAATCACTATTTCCCTCCCAAACGGATGACACAGCTAAGGCTGAACATCCAAGGCTTCAAACAAGGAGATAATGAATCCCTTTATGATGCTTGGGAGAGATACAGAGAGATGCTAAGAAAATGCCCCTCTGAAATGTTTTCAGAATGGGTGCAATTAGACATCTTCTACTATGGGCTTACAGAAAAAGCTCAGATTTCTCTAGACCACTCAGCTGGTGGATCTATACATATGAGAAAAACAATTGAAGAAGCTCAAGAGCTTATTGATACAGTTGCCAGAAATCAGCATCTGTACCTAAGCAGTGAATCCTCTATGAAAGAAGAAGCTAAAACAGTAACTGCAGAACTCAGTCCAGTGGATCAGGCTAATGAATTCAATCAGCAATTAGATTTTCTAACTCAGCAACTAGCCAAATTCAAGGAAATATTACAGGAAACAAGAATGGCTAACAGGAACATGGAAGTACAACTAAAGCAGACAGAAAAGCAACTGTCAAAACAAATAACAGAAGAATGCCAAGCAGTTCAATTAAGAAGTGGGAAAACATTAAATACCTCACTTCAAAGCAGCAGAAAACCAAGAAATGAACAAGAGGATACTCAAAATCCCTCTGAGGACAATCAGAGCCTAGAGAGGAACAAAGCTGGCGCTGAACGCCCAGACCATGCTCATTCCTGGCGTTCAACGCCAGAAACAAGCATGAATCCGGCGTTGAACGCCCAAAGGGAGCATGGTTCTGGTGTTCAAACGCCAGTAACAAACAAGGAAGTGGCGTTTGACGCCACTCCAGCTCCCACCACTAGCATTCAAATGCCAGTGGGGAATCAGTCACATACAAGTGCTGACCTTTCTAAAAAGGCTTCCCAACCCACTTCTGTAGGTAATAAACCTGCAGCAACTAAGGTTGAGGAATACAAAGCCAAAATTCCTTATCCTCAAAAACTCCGCCAAGCGGAACAGGATAAGCAATTTGCTCGCTTTGCAGACTATCTTAGGACTCTTGAAATAAAGATTCCGTTTGCAGAAGCACTTGAGCAAATACCCTCTTATGCTAAGTTCATGAAAGAAATCTTAAGTCATAAGAAGGATTGGAGGGAAACTGAAAAAGTCTACCTCACTGAAGAATGCAGTGCAGTCATTCTGAAAAGCTTATCTGAGAAGCTTAAAGATCCTGGGAGCTTTATGATACCATGCACATTAGAGGGTAATTGTACCAAGCAAGCTTTATGTGATCTTGGGGCAAGTATCAACTTAATACCTGCATCTACTATCAGAAAGCTTGGTTTAACTGAAGAAATTAAACCAACCAGGATATGTCTTCAACTTGCTGATGGCTCCATTAAGTACCCATCAGGCGTGATTGAAGACATGATTGTCAAGGTTGGGCCATTTGCCTTTCCTACTGACTTTGTGGTGCTGGAAATGGAGGAGCACAAGAGTGCAACTCTCATTCTAGGAAGACCTTTCCTAGCAACTGGCCGAACCCTCATTGATGTTCAAAAAGGGGAAGTAACCTTGAGAGTCAATGAGGAGGAGTTCAAGTTGAATGTTGTCAAAGCCATGCAACATCCAGACACCCCAAATGACTGCATGAGTGTTGATATTATTGACTCTCTGGTAAGAGAGGTCAATATGGCTGAGAGTCCCGAATCAGAGCTAGAGGACATCTTTAAAGACGTCCAGCCTGATCTGGAGGAGTCAGAGAAAATAGTGGAACCTCTGAAAATCCCTCAGGAAGAGGAGAAACCTCCTAAACCCGAGCTCAAGCCATTACCACCTTCCCTAAAATATGCATTTCTGGGAGAGGGTGATACCTTTCCTGTAATCATAAGCTCTACCTTAGAGCCACAGGAAGAGGAAGCACTAATTCAAGTGCTAAGGACACACAAGACAGCTCTTGGGTGGTCCATCAGTGATCTTAAGGGCATTAGCCCAGCTAGATGCATGCACAAAATCTTACTGGAAGGTGACGCCAAGCCAGTGGTTCAACCACAAAGGCGGCTGAACCCAGCCATGAAAGAAGTGGTGCAGAAAGAGGTCACTAAATTACTAGAGGCTGGAATTATTTATCCTATTTCTGACAGCCCCTGGGTGAGCCCTGTCCAAGTCGTCCCTAAGAAAGGTGGCATGACAGTAGTTCATAATGAAAAAAATGAACTGGTCCCTACAAGAACAGTTACTGGGTGGCGTATGTGTATTGATTACAGAAGGCTCAATACAGCCACCAGAAAGGATCATTTTCCTTTACCATTCATAGACCAGATGCTAGAAAGACTAGCAGGTCATGAATACTACTGCTTCCTGGATGGATATTCAGGTTATAATCAAATTGCAGTAGATCCCCAGGATCAGGAGAAAACGGCATTCACATGCCCATCTGGAGTATTTGCATACAGAAGGATGCCATTTGGCCTGTGCAATGCACCTGCAACCTTTCAGAGGTGCATGCTCTCAATTTTCTCTGATATGGTGGAAAAATTTCTGGAAGTCTTCATGGATGACTTTTCAGTATTTGGAGACTCATTTAGCTCCTGCCTTAACCATTTAGCACTTGTTCTGAAAAGATGCCAAGAAACTAACCTGGTTTTAAACTGGGAAAAATGTCACTTCATGGTAACTGAAGGAATTGTCCTTGGGCACAAAATTTCGAACAAGGGGATAGAGGTGGACCAAGCTAAGGTAGAAGTAATTGAAAAATTACCACCACCTGCTAATGTTAAGGCAATCAGAAGCTTTCTGGGGCATGCAGGATTCTATAGGAGGTTTATAAAGGATTTTTCTAAAATCGCCAAACCTCTGAGCAACCTGCTAGCTGCTGACACGCCATTTATCTTTGATAAAGAGTGTCTACAGGCATTTGAGACTCTGAAAGCTAAATTGGTTACAGCACCAATCATCTCTGCACCAGACTGGACATTACCATTTGAACTGATGTGTGATGCCAGTGACCATGCCATTGGTGCAGTGTTGGGACAAAGGCATGATAAGCTTCTGCACGTCATTTACTATGCCAGCCGTGTTCTAAATGATGCACAGAAGAATTACACAACCACAGAAAAAGAGCTTCTTGCAGTGGTTTACGCCATTGACAAATTCAGATCCTACTTAGTAGGATCAAAAGTGATTGTGTACACTGATCATGCTGCTCTTAAATATCTACTCACAAAGCAGGATTCAAAACCCAGACTCATCAGATGGGTGTTGCTTCTGCAAGAGTTTGATATAGAAATAAGAGACAGAAAAGGGACAGAAAATCAAGTAGCAGATCACCTGTCCCGAATAGAACCAGTAGAAGGGGCGTCCCTCCCTCTCACTGAGATCTCTGAAACCTTTCCGGATGAGCAACTGTTTGCCATCCAGGAAGTGCCATGGTTTGCAGACATTGCAAACTACAAGGCAGTGAGATTCATACCCAAAGAGTACAGTAAGGTGCAATCAAAGAAATTAATCACAGATGCAAAGTACTATCTTTGGGATGAACCATATCTCTTCAAGAGATGTGCAGATGGAGTAATCCGTAGATGTGTGCCTAAAGAGGAAGCACAGAAGATCCTTTGGCACTACCATGGATCACAGTATGGAGGACATTTTGGAAGTGAGCGAACAGCCACAAGAGTCCTCCAAAGTGGCTTCTACTGGCCTACTCTCTATAAAGATTCCCGAGCATTTGTGCTTAATTGTGACAGTTGCCAAAGATCAGGCAACCTACCTCACAGTTATGCCATGCCTCAACAAGGAATCTTGGAGATTGAGTTGTTTGATGTATGTGGCATTGACTTCATGGGACCTTTCCCACCATCATACTCAAACACTTATATTCTGGTGGCAGTGGATTATGTATCCAAATGGGTGGAGGCTATTGCAACACCCACTAATGACACTAAAACAGTGTTGAAATTCCTCCAAAAACATATCTTCAGCAGATTTGGTATCCCTAGAGTGTTAATCAGTGATGGGGGCACTCATTTCTGTAATAAACAGCTTTACTCTGCTCTGGTACGTTATGGAGTCAACCACAGGGTAGCTACTCCATATCACCCACAAACTAATGGGCAAGCTGAAGTCTCAAATAGAGAACTCAAAAGAATCCTGGAACGGACTGTAATTAACCGTAGAAAGGATTGGGCAAGAAGCTTGGATGATGCTCTATGGGCATACAGAACAGCATTTAAGACCCCTATAGGGACCTCTCCATACCAGCTTGTGTATGGAAAGGCATGTCACTTGCCAGTGGAACTGGAACATAAGGCCTATTGGGCAACCAGATTCCTAAACCTTGATGCCAAGTTAGCTGGAGAAAAACGATTGCTCCAGTTAAATGAGCTAGAGGAATTTAGACTCAATGCTTTCAAAAATGCAAAGATTTACAAAGAGAAAGCGAAAAGATGGCATGATAAGAAATTGTCATCCAGAGTCTTTGAGCCGGGGCAGAAAGTTCTGCTATTTAATTCCAGGCTCAAATTATTCCCCGGGAAATTAAAATCCCGGTGGAGAGGTCCATATGTGATTACAAGCGTATCACCATATGGATACGTAGAGCTTCAGGATAATGAATCTAACAAAAAGTTCATTGTTAATGGACAGAGAGTTAAACATTATCTTGAAAGTTACTTCGAGCAAGAATGCTCAAAACTGAGACTTGATTAGAGCTCAGTGGTAGTCCAGCTAAAGACAATAAAGAAGCGCTTGCTGGGAGGCAACCCAGCCATTTACAAAGTTTATTTACTAATTAAATAAATTTCCTTTTTTACAGGTATGTGTCCAAGAATCTTCAAAGGTAAAATAGCAAATTGGTTGAAGTCACAGAGTTACAGGGAAATTGGAAGCTTACTGGCATAAAAAAGCCAGTAAGAAACACTTTGGGCGTCAAACGCCCAAAAGAAGCACCCACTGGGCGTTTAACGCCAGTAAGGGTAGCCATTTGGGCGTTAAACGCCAGAAAGGAGCATCTTCTGGGCGTTAAACGCCAGAAAGATGCACCTTCTGGGCGTTTAACACCAGTCTGCTAGCATCCTGGGCGTTCAGAAAAACGCCCAGTGACAAAGGACTTTCTGGCGTTCAACGCCAGAAAGAAGCACCAAATGGGCGTTGAACGCCCAGGAGAAGCAACTATTGGGCGTTAAACGCCCAACACATGCATCATGTGGGCGTTTAACGCCAGGATGGTGGGAGGAGGTACAATTTCGTTTTTAATCCTAATTTTTCTAAATTTTTATGTTTTAAATCATGATTTCTTGCATAAACATATTTCAAATTATCATCCCTCAATTCAAAATTAGTGTTCTAAAAATCCTAATTTCTAAAATCCCTTTTTCAAAAATATCAAATGTATCTTAATTCATAAACACAAATCTTTTTCCAATCCAATTCTTTTTCAAATATTTTTAAATTCTTCTCATATCTTTTTCAACTCATCTTATCTTTTTATGAAACTGCCTCTCCTTCTACTCCTCTCCTTTCCTTTCTTTTGCTTGAGGACAAGCAAACCTCTAAGTTTGGTGTGATTTGCCATGATCACTGAGCTAAAACTCATTAAGATCATGGCACCTAAGAGAACAGGAAGAGCAAGGATGTGAACTTAAGGGAGCTGAAGCGTCAGAAATTAATTCTTGAAGGCACCCCACAGACTAAAGGAACATCCACTTCCCAAAATACAGGTTGTTAAGTTCTAATTCTAGCTTTAACTCTGTGATAGTATTATTATAGAATTTTACCTTAGAAGTTATATAGGAGTAGTAGTAATTAGTATGTCTATTTTGATTTTATTTCCAATTAAGCTATAATTTATTTTTCTCATCATCATCAGGCATGAATAAAGTAGTAGATTTTTTTTAGAATAAAGAAGTAATCTATATTTTTCGAGTTCTTAGTAATAAAAAGTATAATTAATTATATGTGGTGGCAATACTTTTTGTTCTCTAAATGAATGCTTGAACAGTGCATAATATGTACTTTGAATTTGATGAATATTGGCTCCTGAAAGGATGAAGAACACGAAAAATATTATTGATGATCTGAAAAATCATGAAATTGATTCTTGAAGCAAGAAAAAGCAGCAAAAAAAAAAAAAACAAGCCATGAGCACTAGACAAGAGTAAAAAGGATCCAAGGCTTTGAGCATCAATGGATAGAAGGGCCCAAGGAAATAAAATCCAGGCCTAAGCGGCTAAATCAAGCTGTCCCTAACCATGTGCTTGTGTCATGAAGGTCCAAGTGAAAAGCTTGAGACTGAGTGGTTAAAGTCGTGATCCAAAGCAAAAGAGTGTGCTTAAGAGCTCTGGACACCACTAACTGGGGACTCTAGCAAAGCTGAGTCACAATCTGAAAAGGTTCACCCAGTTATGTGTCTGTGGCATTTATGTATCCGGTGGTAATACTGGAAGACAAAGTGCTTAGGGCCACGGCCAAGACTCATAAGTAGCTGTGTTCAAGAATCAACATACTACACTAGGAGAGTCAATAATACTATCTGAATTCTGAGTTCCTAAGGATGCCAATCATTCTGAAATTCAAAAGATACAGGGAGATGCCAAAACTGTTCAGAAACAAAAAGCTACAAGCCCCGCTCATCTAATAAGAATCTGAGCTTCATTTAAAACTCTAAAATATTATTACTTCTTTATTTCTGCTAAAACCTATTTTATTTATCTAGTTGCTTGAGGACAAGCAACAGTTTAAGTTTGGTGTTGTGATGAGCGGATATTTTATACGCTTTTTGGGGGTAATTTCATGTAGATTTTAGCATGTTTCAATTAGTTTTTAGTTAAATATTATTAGTTTTTAGGCAAAAATCATATTTCTGGACTTTACTATGAGTGTGTGTATTTTTCTGTGATTTCAGATATTTTCTGGCTGAAATTGAGGAAGCTGAGCAAAAATCTGACTTGGGCTGAAAAAGGACTGCTGATGCTGTTGGATCCTGACCTCCCTGCACTCGAAATGGATTTTCTGGAGCTACAGGAGTCCAATTGGCGCGCTCTCAACGGCGTTGGAAAGTAGACATCCAGGGCTTTCCAGAAATATATAATAGTCCATACTTTGCGTGAAGATAGACGACGTAACTTGGCGTTGAACGCCAAGTACATGCTGCTGTCTGGAGTTAAACGCCAGAAAAACGTCATGATCCGGAGTTGAACGCCCAAAACACGTCATAACCTGGAGTTTGACGCCAGGAAAGGCCTCTACACGTGGAAAGCTTTAGTCTCAGCCCCAGCACACACCAAGTGGGCCCAGAAGTGGATTTCTGCACCAATTATCTTAGTTTATTCATTTTCTGTAAACCTAGGTTACTAGTTTACTATTTAAACAACTTTTACAGACATTTCTTGTACCTGATGACATTTTCAGATCTGAATTACATACTTTGTGACGGCATGAGTCTCTAAACTCCATTGTTGGGGGTGAGGAGCTCTGCAGCGTCTCGATGATTTAATACAATTCCTTTGTTTTCCATTCAAACACGCTTGTTCTTATCTAAGATGTTTATTCGCACTTAATTGTGAAGAAGGTGATGATCCGTGACACTCATCACCTTCCTCAATCCATGAACGTGTGCCTGACAACCACCTCCGTTCTACATCAGATTGAATGAATATCTCTTAGATTCCCCAATAGAATCTTCGTGGTATAAGCCGGATTGATGGCGGCATTCATGAGAATCCGGAAAGTCTAAACCTTGTCTGTGGTATTCCGAGTAGGATTCCGGGATTGAATGAATGTGACGTGCTTCAAACTCCTGAGGGCTGGGCGTTAGTGACAGACGCAAAAGAATCAATGGATTCTATTCCAACCTGATTGAGAACCGACAGATGATTAGCCGTGCTGTGACAGAGCATAGGAACGTTTTCACTGAGAGGATGGGAAGTAGCCACTGACAACGGTGACACCCTACATAGAGCTTGCCATGGAAGGAACTTGCGTGTGAGAAGAGGATTTCAAGGAAGAGTTGAAGTTCAAAGGACAAAGCATCTCCAAAACTCCAACATATTCCCCATTACTGCACAACAAGTAACGCTGTTATTCTCTATTATTTTAACTTACAACTTTAAGTAGTTTGTAGTTTGGCCTTTTACAAATAAATCCAAATAACTTCCTTAGCCTCCTGACTAAGATTAATAAAATAAGTATTAATTGCTTCAAACCAATAATCTCCGTGGGATCGACCCTTACTCACGTAAGGTATTACTTGGACGACCCAGTGCACTTGCTGGTTAGTTGAACGGAATTGTGAAAGGAAAGTAATCAGTTAGTTGAGTCAGTTCTTTTTGGCACATGCCAAAGAGTCATTAACTAAGGTTCACAATTTCGTCCACCAATGGGGCGGCGATTTTTTGGCCCATATCGGGTCCAACGACGAGTAGGTAAGCTCGCATACCGGTTGGAGCTGTCTGCCAGTAGCACCATTCAACCGGTGTCAATGCAAAAGGAGTTTCACGGTGAGCCACTAACCACATTTCCTGTGCTGGCGACAGCGCCTGCTACCTTCCAACTGCTGCCTTTAGCAATTATTGCGAAACGCACGGTGATGAGAGAAGGCAAATCAATTGAACAAGTGCTGGTGGATTGGGAGGGAACACTCAGAGAAGAGACAACTTGGGTAGATAGAGAAGAGTTACAGAAGTTATTTTCAGATCTTGACCATGAGGACAAGGTTATTGTCGGAGACGGGATAATTGTTGCAAGCACTGATCCGGATCCAAACCCAATTCAACAACCCAATCCAAGTGAAGGTTCTGAAGTCTCAAATAAAGGAGTAATGGAGAAAGGTCCAATTAAGAGTGGAAGAGAGAGGAAGGCCCCTGTTTGGGCTAAGGACTACCATATGGAAAAGTGAGGGTGAGAGTATACTAAAAATGTAGGAGGAGAGTTAGTTATGAATCAGTGGGATATAGGAGAAGTGGGGGAATAGAGTGGGGGTAAGAAGAGAATCAGTTTGTTAGAGGTGGAGTCCGTTCCCTGGACTCGAAGGAAGGGATGTTACTGCTGTAATTTGCATTCATAATAATTAATTCCCTATCTCATACATTCTTCTATTTTTCTAAGCCTTGCTACACTAAATCTGAATTTTATGTTGTGAATTTCAATCCTAACACCGTAATTTCTTTTTCAATTGTAACTAGGGCTAGAAGTGAGTCAAGCCAGCTCATGAGCCAGCTCAAGCTCGACTCGTTAATAGCTCGATAAGCTAAGCTTGTGAGCTGGTGAGCCAAGCTTGAGTTTGGAATTGAGCTCATAAATTAAATGAGCCGAGTTTGAGCTTGGATAAGCTCAGCTCATTAGCTCGTGAGCTGGCTCGATTATATGTATAATTAATACACATATCCTATATGCATCTAGTCTATACTTTTAATATTATATATATACATATGAAATAGTAATATATAATTATATATATTAATGATATTAATTATTTAAAATTTTATATTTATTTATTACATATAATTTTGATGTAGGACATAAATAAAAAATTTATATTTATTGATAGATAAATAATATATAAAATTGTTCTTTTCAAATATTTTTTAAAATATATAAGTTATAATTTATTGATATAAAATTATAGATTATGTATTTATGTTTCTATTATTTGAGCCAGCTCGTGAGCTTTTGGTGAGCCGAGCTTGAGCTTAAGAAATAGGCTCGATTGTTAATGAGTCGAGTCATGAGCCAAGCTCAATTTTGGTGAGCCGAGCTTGAGCTTGGTTTAGCTCGGCTCAGCTCGACTCACTTCCAGCCCTAATTGTAACACATTAAAATTATTAACTTATACAGAAAATATTTTTGAAACACATCCAAAATCATAAATCTAAAATTTAAATTTAAACATTAAAAAATAATTGTAACACATCTAAAATTATGAAGTGATACACAAAATATTTTTAAAACACATTTAAAATCATAAATGAAAAATTTAAACTCTTGCAATGACCTTAATTCCAGATATAACAGTGTTGACAATTTGAGAATTGTGATTATCTAAGTTGTTCTTCTACCTAAACTATTCTCCAATGCAAATTAGGATGTTGTACATGGCATGCAAAATCAATGTGATTGAATAACTAAACAGATACATACGGTTAACTATGAATCACTTTCTCTTAAACACATCCAAAATACCTAAGGTCGACTTCCGACGAAGAAGGAGTAGCGAAGCTAATGAGGACTAACGCGACGAGGAGTAGGACGAAGCGAGATTGCAGACTGAGCGTTGAGGAGGAAGGCGACGCCAAGGACGAGCAAGGCGAACTACAGCGTTGCAGAGGAACGGCGAAGCGGAAGAATGGCGCTGGAGATGTCGCGGCGGTGCTGAGGAGGACGGCGGCGCGGACGAATAATCACACGGACGAATTAAAATCTTCAATTTTACTGAATTTATATTTTTGGAAGTGTATTTAAATGATAATCTGTTAATAATTAAAAATAATAAAATTGAAACAGAAATTTTAATTTTTAATTTTTAAATTTTAAATTTTAGTTTTATTTAATTTGTATTTTAGATGTATATTCAATTTAAAAAAATATTAAATTTATTTAAATGTGTTTGTTTTACTTTTTTAATTATTATAATAAAAGCTTAATATTGTATAATTTTTAAAAGATATCTAGTTGAATTATTTTAACCGTATGTTGTTTGCGCCAAATCAAATTTCATATTAAATGCTGCATTAATATGGACAATTAATAATTTTTTTGCCGATAGAATGTTAATTGATTGGATGACACCAGCGATATTATTTTGTCCTGTGTATGCAGAGAATATAAAAGTTTCTAGCAAGTCTAGTAAAAAGAATTTTAATTTGATTGTTACAAAAGGTTTTTATTACTTGAGAATGTTTCTTATAAGGCAACAAAAATATTGTATTTAGAAAGAAGAGTAAATCATCAAAATAAAATATTTGGCTTTTAAAATTATTGAAATAAAATTTTTTAGTTTAGATACAAAAATATAATTTTTTTATAAAATTATATAAATTACGAGAGAGATCCTACAATTTTAAAATACACATAAATTACTGATGGAATTCCACAATTTACGTTAACAAATTTGACTAAAAACTGTAGTAGAAGTTTCACAGTTTCTATGTGAATGGGAAATAAGTATATATAAACCGTGGAAGGAATGCAGCGATTTATACTTACACCAAGTTCCACTATATATAATTAACTCAAATTTAGAAATTATTTTCCATCATTTGAATATATTATTTGTTGCATTGCAAATATCTATTTAAGTTTATGATTGGCTTCAATTCTTTTTTTGTAAGACTCGGTTAATTAACGGTTAATTAACCTATAAATGAGAATTTATTCTAGAAAAGTCAAAAATGTGATTTTTATGGCTAAATGTGATAGAGGAGATTGAGACGAGAATTTCGATATCAATTTTATAGAATTCGGACCAAGATTAGACCGAACGGGCCAAACCGAACCCAAAGTGGGCCTTTGGCCCAACTAAACTAAACCAAAACCCTAGTTTTCAGCACTCTCTCTCCTCATTAGACACACACACACGCTGAAATGGTGGAGGGGAAGGGAAGAACACACTCTCAAGTTCTCTCACTTGGTTAATCTTCAAACCACCATAACTTTTGATCTAGAGCTTCGATTACCACACTGTTTGTGGCCACGCGTTCACCGCGGAGAGCTCTACAAAACCATACAATCAATCTTGAGGTAAGCCACGTTTTGCTCTTTGAATTTTCAGCTTTGATTTCGAGTTTTATGAGTAAAAATGTTGAGATTTTGGGCTCTTTGATGTTATAGGACCCAACTCTCTTGAAGGAGAAGGTTAATCTTGTCTTCTTGGACCTTGGGTGTGGTAAGATTCTCAACCCTAGTGTAATTTGTTGTTCTATGATGTTTGGATATTGAGATGTTGTGTATGGGTATGATGATTGTGGCTTAGGTTGTGTATGTATGAATATTGGAGCTTAATTGGTGATTTTGAAAAGCTTGAAAAAGGATTTGATGGTGAAAAATATGTTCTTAGAAGTGTTGAGGCCTTGAGAGCTTGAGGAAAAAGTGGTTTGGAAGTGCTCCGGTTGAGCTTGGAAAATCGGCTAAGGTATGGTCTCGGTTTCCCGTATCTAATATGTAATGTGGTAGGAAATACTTAGACTAGAGGCCCTAAGATAGGCATTGAATTGTTGATGTTGTTGAATGGTTGAAATATATGATGTGGTCATATATGTGATGATGATTATTGATGCTTTGATGGTATGATGTATGAGAAATATGCATATTGTGATATATGCATGCTTGATGATTGATTGTGGTTGAATTGTGGGTGGAACCATGTTGATGGTGAGTATGATATTGATTGTGTACAATGATTATTTAATAGAATTGGTGTTGTTAAAAGTTGGCATGAGGAAGAGTATATGATATGTCAATGTGTTTGAATTTGAGCCACTTGGGTGAAGTGGGTTAAAATGATGGGATGGTGATTTTGTGAATTGTGGTAAAGTATCAATGTGTGAGTTGAGGAGGCTTGATGTTGAAATTGATATATTTTGATTGATTTCAAAGAAAAGGGATGAAATTGGCATGTTTTGATTGATTTTGAAAAGAGTTGAAAATGGTTTGTTTTGAAAATGGCACTTTGTGGTTTTGTATGAAAAATATGGTTTTAGTAATAATTTGGTGGGACATAACTTGGACTACGGATCTCCGTTTTATGCCAAATTTGTTTAGAAATGAAATTGGATCTGGGATATCCATGCCGTTCGAAGAACGGGTGAAAAACGATTTAAAATGAGAAAGTTATGTCCGTCGGAAGATTGGGGGTTGAATTTGTGAATTCTGTAGCTTTTAACTTAGAAAAATTTTAGCAGAATAATCCCCCGCATGTAAGCGCACTTGGCGCGTACGCGCCGTTCTTCTAGAAAGCGCCATCCACGCGTACAAGTGGTGTGCGCGGGCGCGCCGATGTGCTGCACCCAATGCCCAGACATTTTCCAGAGAGTTGTGCCAGAATTGTGCCAGGTTTGTGCCGGGGCACGAGAGCACCCACGCGTACGCGTGGCTGACGCGTGCGTGTCGCTTGGCTATTTTTCAATCCACGCGTTAGCGTGCATGACGCATACGCGTCGATGAGTTTTGTGGCCATCCACGCGTGCGCATGGAGTGCGCGTACGCGAGGCCCTGTTTTCATCCCAAAGTTGATTTTTGAGTTTTAAAAGTCAAATTTCATACTTCTAAACCTCTGATCTTACCACTTATGTCTTAAATCAATATGATATGCCTAGTAATGAGAAAAGGGGCTAGGGAATGTGGTAACTTGCGAGTGAAGTAAAGGAAAAAATGAATGATTAATGAGAATAAAAAATGATTATGTGAGAGGCGGAGGATGGCGATGGAAGTGCTTGTTATGCCATGGGCCGAAAGGCCGTAATTGTTAATGAAATGGCTGGTTATGGATTTAACCGTGAGATGGATGGCTGGTTATGGATTTAACCATGAGCCGGATGGCTGGATTATTGCCGTGTTACGGCGGAGCCATGATTATGGCTAAGAATAAATGCATATATGCTGTTGAATGAATTGTGAATGTGGCACTTCCACTATCGGAGATGAGAGTTTCCCTGGAAGGAAGTGGCTAGCCACCACGTGCTCCAGGTTGAGACTCGAAGCTCTTTTGGCCCTATGTCGTAAGGGTGGCCGGACACTGTGAAAGTCCCGGATGAGCTCGCCCCCGTAAATATTCACCAGTGAAGATGATGGATATAGATCATGATTATGATTAAGTTTATGATGAGTATAACTCGAGTTGGGGATGCGCGACAGAGGGACAGTCCAATGGTTAGCTACCAGGACTTGTCGGGTTGGCTCTATAACCGACAAATGATATCATCAGCCATTAGGGACAGGCATTCATCATATGCATACTATGTGAATTATTTGATACTGCTTATTTGACTGCATATTACTTGCTAGTTGTCTAAATGCCTATATGTTCCTATTTGTATATCTCTTGTTTGAAATAACTGTGTTTGCTATACTCCTGTGTGGTGGGAGGTCTGAAGGAATTGAAAAGGGAAGTATTAGTTAGACTGAAAAATCTTTAGTCAGATGCCCTTTATGGTTTAGCTTGTTTATAAGCTTTAAATTATCTGGAGGAAGTTCTAGGATTGCCTTCGACTTTCCTCTATTATTATGTATTATATATGTGGAAGTTGTTGCCATGCTAGGGACCTCTGGTTCTCACCCATGCGGATTTTGTGATTTTCAGATGCAGGACGTGAGGTTTCTCGCTGAGGCCTGCTGGAGACTTTTGGATTAGCGAAGATCCTTTGTTCTTGGGGACTCTCTGTTTTAGTTTATCTGTTTTGTTTATATACTTTTATCTCCATTAAATAATACAAATTGTGATGACTTCTCTTGGAGGAGATTTTGGAGAATAGGTTTTCTGTATTTTGTGTCCCTTTGGGTTTCCTTTGGGGTTTCCTTATTTTATCATATGTATATATTGCTATACTCGGATCGGTTATCTTCGCAACCGGATTTTGAGTTTTGATATTCATGTTTTTGACACTTCTTTGTATATATATAATCTCGTGTTGGTTTATTCTATGTTCGTTATGTTATCGAACGGAGTGTTGCGCTTTCGAGTTGCGATTTTTGTATACCCCTTTTTCTACAAAGGCTCCTAGTTATAAACCCTTTTTATACTATTATACGTACTAAATTTTTATTTTAGGATCGTAATACCTTGCCACCTCTAAATTATGACTTAAGCATAAGACTCTGTACGGTGGGGTGTTACATTTTTCATCAAGTATTTAATAGATTTATAAATATTTAATAACATGAATTTGGGTGTCTGAACTCTAATCTCATTGTATTTGTTACAATGCAGGAAGGTGATTATGAGATGATATATATTGATAGAGCATTTAAAATGGTCATTGCACCTTTTTTTTCTTTCTATGCTTAGGAGATTATGATGATAATGATGTTAATACTATTTGAAATAAAGAGCTTGTGATGGATTATTTTGGATTTAGATGCTCTCGAAGAATTAAAGTAAGGTATTTTGTATATAAAAAATCAAATTATCTTCTTGTGAATATCAGCAAATGTAGCATCAAAGTTTTTCCTCTTATAAGTATATAAATATTTATTCCACATTTGAACCTAAAATGTTCTCAAGCCATGATAGGCAATTCTGGAAGGAAAAAAAAAGAGACATGTATTTTATAGTTTTTGGGTTTGGGGTGAGATAACTGAAGGATTATGTGCGAATTATGACTTGTGAGTTAATACTTAATATTCATGAAGTTTTTTCTACTCCAATATTATGATAGATTCATTGACATAGAAATTTGCCTCAAAGGGTGATCATCGCCACCATTAACGATTTATGTGTATTTTAAAATCGTGACTCCTCCTGTGATTTATATAATTTTGTAGAAAATTATATTTTCATATCCAAATTGAAAAAGTTGTATTTTCGTAATTTTAGAATCCAAATGTTTTATTTAAGTAATTTGTCCAAAGAATATCAAGGAACATAAGGAGCCTCTTGTGAGATCGAGTAATAATGAACAAGTATAGACAAGGGTGAGTAGTTATCCAAAAATAATCTATATGGGACATTAGTTATACAATTTGGTGTACCGTGACACACATAATTAGATTAAGAGAAATATCTTTCAGGATTTATCTTATTGAAATATTTTTTGATTTGTCATTGTCTTAATGTAATGTATGTTGAGAATAATATGTTCAATAATCTCATTCATATTTTAATACATAATGATAGAACTAGCTAGGGACAACCATAAGACTAGGTTAGACCTAGCAAAATTATGCCATAAGCCAAACTTAAACCTTGTCACTTTAGAAAATGGTCGCTGGGACAAGTCGAAAGGATGCTATGTTTTAAACTTAGAATAAAAGTAAAATATTTGTCGGTGATTGTGAGAGTTGAGGATGCTTGATAGTTATGCTTCTAACTTAAGTAGATGTGCTAAATATTATTCAAGGGAGACTCTATAGGATGAAAAGTCATAATTGTTATGTTTCTATGGAACCACTATTTCTAATTGCATTAGAAGAATTGCCAAATCATAATTAAAAGTCATTGATTGAATTAAGCCAATATTTTCACAGGCTTGTGTTCACGAACTTTTTCAACTGAAAATCTTCTTGCTAGGAGCAAAAAACATCCCATTAATCATGTGAAAGTTAGAGAGAATTTTTTCGCTTAGTTTTTTAAATGTTATGGAGTTTCTAGCAATTCACTACTAGCAATCTAGCATATGAAGAGCTAGGTAATCTTATATGCTAAAAATTATATTGCTAAACATTAATTAACATGATTACAAGCTGTAAAAAACATGTATGTATTTTATTTTAATGGGTTGATATGTATATATATTTTTTATATATTATATAAATTCATTGCCTTTGAGTTTTACAATAAAATATATATAAAATTAGAACTATATATGTTACGTGTATTTTTCAATAGTTGTTTTGTACTATTAAGTGTTTCCGATATTTATTTAACAGAAAAAGAAAATTCAAAAGATGGTGCGCAAAGATTTCTTGTGGATGTTGTTTATGTAGACTTGGAGAATTTTTGAGAAACTGGATTACGAATTTGTCTTCTTATTAGCATGTACCCCTATTAGCTAGACACCAACATGTTTGCAAACAAGTTTGACTAATAAGACGTAAACAAATTAATTACTATATGTATTGAGAATGACTGAATGACAGCTTCAATATTACAAATGAGACTGGTCCAATATATGAATGATTAAAAGGCTAGGTGTGGAAATTAATAACCGGTGTGTACTAAATTATGAGTGTATGAAAATATTAATTAGTATAATTGAAGATGCTATGCACTTAATTTAATCAGGGAAAGTGTAATTGAAATTTCTGTCTTAAATTCGGAGAGTATAATTGAAGATGCGTACATGTTAATTAGTATAGGATTGTTTCAACAAGTAATTAACAATGTTCTGTTAAAAGGATTCTATTAAAATATTATCAACAGAAACTTTTGATAGAATATATAACTTAATTTTTTGTAAATATAATTAAAAAATGAGATATTTTTATTATTAATATTTAGTTACTTCAGGTCAAATACATAAATAATTTGTCAAATTTATAAATCATTTGCTACTTAAAAAAAATTATATTTTTTGTTGTTTTTATCTCTTTTAAAATATTTGAAGAGTATTTTTATTATTAATAATTAGTATTTGTAGAAAGATAAAATCTTAGCCTTTATAATTTAAATATTTATAATTATACACTTATCACATGTTTGGGCTATTTTGAAAACGCAAGAGGGAAAAGAAGAAAATAAGTTTATCAAATTACCAAGAAAAGAACGCCAAAATAACTTGTTCTGTGTCAGAGGTGTATTTTCTATAGTTTGTGTAAATAGTTTTACAGTTTACATGTTTACAATCATTCAAATTTTTCTGTATGCAGACACATTATGACACACTTTAATGTAATTGTATCAAAAATTGGTGTGGACCAAAATTAGCTTGCCCTACAATTTCTGTACAATAGTGCCAAAAATTATTGTTTCCTTAATTCTTAAATTGCAAACGGAATGATTGATCATCTTGTGAAAAACACAAGCCCTTGTCTTAACTAAAACGTACTATTAAAACCGTCATCAAAGATAAAGAGAGAGAAAAAAATACTTTTTTTTTAAATTAAAATTGAGACTCGAACTCTCTATTTTTAAATAAGTATGAAAAAATTATGCAATTTAAATTATAACTTGTTGGCATATTATTTAACAATTTAAATCTCGAAATTTAGATGATTATTATTTAAATTAAATATTTTTTAAATTTTTGACTATTTATTTGAAGGATAAAGTGTCTTATAATAATTTAAAATTTTTTAATTAATATTCAACCACTAAAATAATTATTTTAAATCGTTTTTATAAATAATGACTTGATAATATATATGTTAAGAGTCACTTAAACTAATAACTGAGATTATTTAAAGATGATTAGAGATTGATTAAAATTTTTAAATTGTAAAACATATTTTATTCTTTGAATAAATAGTTAGAAATCGATAACGATATTTACTTTATGAAAAAATATAGATAGACAATGAAAATACTAAACAACGTGAACAATAGATATATTAATATTAGATGTTTATTTCATTAGGTGTGCGAATAATTATTCTAATATTAAAATTTAAGTGAATAATTTAAAAATGTAATATATTTTAATTTAATTAGTAATTATTCAAAAAAGTTTTTGGTTCCTTAACATAACCCTTACTTTATTATTTACTTATTGTCAAACTTTAGATAAATAAATAAATAATAAATTTACATGTAGCAAAATTCAACCCGTCCTGTACGGGGCAAAGAAGTAAGGAAATGAGAGAAAAAATTGTACAAAACTTTGTAGGCAGCACCACGCCGTTGCATCAGTTGCAGTGTTTTGCGTGTATTGTATTGACTGTGCAGATAAAAAAAAAAATGTGTTAAAGTTACTAGTTACTAGTTAGAAAAGGAAAGAAAAGAATTGTTGGAGTGTCACTTTCTACATATACTCTCTACTTAGTTACCACCACTCTCTCTCTCCTCCCATTCAATTATTTATTTTTAATTTTTTGTTTATTTATATTAATTAATATATATTATTATGAACCACCACCACACATCTTTCTTCTCTCTCTTCATTCCCCTTATTATTAGTCCTTATTGGAAGGATGTCTGTTTTGTGAACCTCATCATAAAAAAAAAAGGGCCTTAGCTTAGCCTGTTGTTTCTTTTTATTCCATTAATAATACTTAGCCTTTAAATTTGTTTTCTAATACTTAGATATATGTATTTTGTTGATATCCCCCACTTATAATAATTAATATTCCATTATTATTCTCTATATATGTAGCTTTTGTGTTTGTTCGTTCTTTCTTTCTTTCTCTTATATATATACCCTCCTCAATAATCAATAACAGTAGAGAGAATAATATATAAACACCATCCACTAGCAGCACCAGCACCAGCACCAGCACGAGCAGATCGAAAGAATTGAATTGAATTGTTGTTTATTGTCCCTTAAATAAATTGATATATATAGATATAAAAGTAGTATAGTGAGTGTGGAAAAGAAAGAAAGAAAGAAAGAATGGGTGAGAATGTGATTCCTGATCTATCACTGCAGATAAGCCTGCCAAAGAGTGCTCCACCATCAATATGCAATAATGAAGAAGAAGGAGATTGTGGAGGGTTTGATATATGGAGAAGTAGCACTACTACTAGTGATGGTGCTGAAAAATCACACAGTGATGGTTCCATTTCACTCCCTACTACTCTTCTTCATCATCATAAGAACATGGAGACACAACTCTCTTTAGCAGCACCTACAACCCCAACCCCTTCTGAAGCTGAAAGCCCTTGGAACAAATCATCATCATCATCAGAGCAAGTAGTAATTAGGCCTATCAATGGAATCCCTCTTTACAACAACAACAACAACAACACTCCTTCTTCCCCACTTTCGAGGTTTAATAATGCTATAACTATGGAGAGTCTAAGAACCCTTAATCACCATCACTTATTTGGGGTTATTGGGGGTGCTAACAACAACACTGACTTCACAAACGGGTTTGTGATGAGGTCTAGAATGTTCCCATCATCAACAACAACAACAAGGATGATGATTCATAGCAGCAAGAGGAACATGAGGGCTCCAAGAATGCGCTGGACTACCTCCCTCCATGCCCGATTTGTTCATGCTGTTCAACTCCTTGGCGGCCATGAAAGTATGTTACTCTCAAACCCCTCTTTAATTTCTCCTTCCATCAAACCCTTACTTACCTTCTCGATTCAATAATAGGAGCTACTCCAAAGTCAGTTCTGGAACTCATGGATGTCAAAGATCTAACACTCGCTCATGTCAAGAGTCACTTGCAGGTACATACATCTTTATTAATATTAATTATTCTTTTTTCTTTACTTTTTCTCATACTAACACTTATCAAAAGAAGCTGTCTAGTGAGTAACTCGCTAATTCATTTAACTAATTGTCGAATTTTGTTTTATACATGTAATAATTTATTAATCAGTAAAACTTCAAATCATAACATATTAGTCTTTAACCTATTAATTTGGGAATACCGGAAAAAGGGGCAGAGACTTCTAAGTATGCGGCACAAGAGCCGAGACATGCAGCAAATGAATGAAAGGGATGAACAGTTGAATCTCTTGTTTGAATTAGGGAACAGGACAACTTCTACTTTTTTATCAAAGAGAAAAAAAAGAAACATAAAAAGTAGCCATCATTTCTCAATAATACAACCCAATTATATTACTTACCTGCTATGCACTATGCTTGCTTTCTTGTTACTTGTTAGTTGTTACTACTACTACTATTATTATTATTATTAAAAGATAAAATCAAACAAATCCCAGGAAAATAAATAAACAATCTCATAAACGAACTTATTTATTTACTTTAAATCTTTTTTAAATACTCATTGATATTATTGTTTATTGTTTCATTCCCCCCTATGTGTACTAATCTTTTTTTGTCTTATTTTGGCTTCTGCAGATGTATAGAACTGTTAAGAATACTGACAAGCCAGCAGCTTCCTCAGGTAAAAAAATAAAATAAAATAAAAAATTTTCATAATTTTATTATCATCATAACCTAATAAGCTAATAACACAACAATAATATATAATTAATTGAGTCCTTGATCTCCGGTCCAAATTTGAGTTTCTTCATTGCACTTTATTTAATTCATCTGAAGAAGATTCCCTAGCTCCCTACTTTATGACTCGGACCCTATTCATTCATATTCATTTCAACCATTAAATAAAATAAATAATAATGTTCTGTCTTTAAAAGTTTATGCTAACAATGCAAGTATAGTAGTATTCCTCAATGTTTGTTTCAATGATTTGTGTAGTAATACTAAATATGGTGTTATATATGAACCATCAGATGGAGATGAAGATTTCATGTCCCTAGCATCACCCATTAGTCAAAATAAGAACTTTTTACCAAATCAAAGAGGGCCCCCAAATAATAATAATGCATCTCTAGATCAAGATTTGGGATACAACACCACTACTGCTACTACTTGCAGCAATAAAAATCTATGGGGTAATTCTTCTTCCAGGTAATTAATTAATTAATTGATGTGATTCATTTCTTTCAATATTATTATTGCATTGGTGTCAGTGTCGGTTATTATATCTTACAATATCTGCATGCTACATGGTATTGGATCCACTAGCTATATATGCCCCATATATGTATAATAATGCTATATTATAATAATTGATGCATGCATGGTTGAGTATAATAATTAAGTAGGGGAAAATCAGAACCCCAATTTCACCCTTTTTCTGAAGGGAAAAAAAATTAAAAAAATAAAGTACTAGTTTTTCTCTGACAACTTTTGCTTTTCCTTTCTTTTCTCCACTTCTTCGCTGCTTTATTTCTGATGATAAAAATGGCCATGCATCATTTCGGATGATACTTCTTTTTGGTACACATTTTCAGCTTCTTTAAATGTGGTAGAAAGTGAAGGTTTTCTGAAACTAGCTAGATACATTTTTTTTATTCTTGTTATATAGTTGCAATTAAATATACAACTTTTGACAATCTATGTATATATATATTAGTACTTTCTTCAGATTAACATTCTACTTTTAGATGAATAATGTTCCATTTTCATGTTGATTTCTTTGTTTTTAACCTTTTTTGGCCACTTATAATTGTAAGTCTTAAATGGACTTGCTTGCCTTGAGTTTTGTTCAATAACTAACACTCTTGAAAGTATTCAATTTAAGGGCTTTCAAATCCATTTTTGATGTAATGTCACACTTTTGGTATTCTAGCTTTATCATGGGATTAATGCTCTTGGTACAAATTTCTAACTCAAAGATTTATGTGGGTCAACTAATAGGACAAAATGGGGTACACACCCCTTGGGTTGCAAAATCCAACTATGATTAACAATAACCATAAGAACAACATTTCTACATAGAAAAGGAAGAGCCAGCAAAAACAATTTCTAGTGGAAATTGAAGTTGCAAATAATGCACAGTGCTGCAAAAATTAGATCACCATTATATTATGAAAAAGTTTAGAGACTAACTACAATATAAATTAATTAAGTTAATTTTTTATTTTAAAATTTAAAAAATTAAAATAATAATTTTTTTATATAATAGACCTATTATAGGGTAATATATATGTGACAAAATAATAATGTCCACTAAAACATGCATATGTACCTTGTCAGATTATGTTACAAGCTATCCCAGTTTTGGAAATAATAATTAGACAACCAAACTAATTAACCTTATTAATATATATACTCATTGGTATGTATTATGTATGTTAATTAGATAACTTTTTTATATTTGATTGGTAATTTGCACAAATAGTATATAATAATTTTAGTTTAAAATGTTGATAATTTTTTAAAATAAATTATATCTTTTATTTAAATAGAAAAATCAAGAATAAAAAATAAAGTTAGAAAAGAAAATAACTTGCATCATAGTAATTGTCTAAGAAACGTTGTTCATACTTAATATAAATAATGGCATGCCATTTTGCTTACTGAAGACATAAAACTGTATACATGGGTGACTGTGAAATCATATAATATTTGATAAAACAAGATATGATGAGAATATAATTACTACACTTTTTAGGTAGCTCTTGTAAATCCTAGCCTAGCTACAACTAACATACTAGTAATAATGCTAGTCCATAATAATTGAGTTGGATGGACTCAGATCAGCTTTGACTAAGTGGGGAAATTTCTTCGGTTCTCTAAATTTGTACTGCATAAAACGTTCTTTCAAAGTCAGAAGACAGGTAGTAACCTTGAATGTAGTGTTTTTGTTTGGTACACAATTTATTTATTCAAACAAGACTATCACTTACTACAGATTTAAATTCACTTACCTCAATGGGGAGAGGCCTTTTTTATTATATATAATTCTTTTTTTTTGTTGAAATATAGAAATTACCAAGACCCAACAATACAAATGCAGGATATATATTGTGGAAATATATAGATGTTTTAAAATGTAGCACCATAATTAATTAGACTGTTGGTTTTTTAAAATGTAACTCAATATATAGTATATTTTTTGGCCTTGACAAAAAAAAAAAACAATGGTTGTATTTTTAATTTATAGATAAAAGAATTAAAGGTCCGTAATTCGTTACGTTTTTTTCTTAAGTTAAAAACTTTAACTGACTCTATCTCATGTATTCTTTGTAGTTAAAATGATATTATTATTATCTATTCAATTATTTTGGTTTTGTTTACAAGAGACAGGTGAATAAGAAAAGAAAAAAAAAAAAATATATATATATATATATATATATATATATATATATATATATGTTTATGCTATAGTAATTACAATAGTTATAAAATTCTAAAAAGTGTTATTAAAATTAAAATAATATTTTTTTAATATATCTATATTATAATAGTTAACCATATTTATACATAATTATTATAGTCATCATAAATATAGTCATATTATAATTTAATATATATATATATATAACTTATTTAATATATATGTTAAAATATTTCAAAATTATTTACTTAGATATGTTATAAACAATGACAGATCTAAAAAAAATTTAACAGTAAAGGCAAATTATATTTAATATGACAAGAAAATAATTTTTATAATAATTTAATATAACGATAAATCAAATTTAATAATATAATAAAAATATATAAATTTAATTATTATATACTACTCAAAAGAAATTTTAAATTCTAGTGAAAATACTTGCTCCCATATATGAATTCGTCTGCGCTTATAAGTACTTAGTAAAATAAAATCTACAAGTAAATAAATAAATAAAATATATACAAAAACCTTAATAATGATAAAAATGTTAGCTAGAATTACAAGAAAACAAAGGACATAATTATTTTGTTAACAATGCATTCATTTTAGCCGCATTACAACTCTTCTGATTAAGCCAAAAAAAATTCAAAAGATTATGAAATTTCTTAAAATTTATAGACAACCTAATAAGTTGATTATTTATATGTAATATATATGTATATTGAAAGAAAAGCATGGTATATATGGTAGGTAGAAATGGTAGCTCCTCACAGTTTCTTCTCTTCATGAGACAAGCATATAGCTAAAGCTAAAGTGAGATCATCTTTTGTTTCACTTATATTCCAAAGTTTCTTTATTTTGTTTTTCTTTGAAGTTTATTGTTTTAAACCATTAAGATAGCTTTAATTAATAGGAAAATATAAGAACGAAAAGTAATAGGACAATATAAGAATGAAAATTTTTGAACATCTAATCGGAATTGATCATGATTCATGAGTCTCTTAAATTACATAAGATGTTACTGATTCTACTTTTGGCATAGGTCAAGTGGTTAAGATATAGATAGGTTGGTTTCAAATCATGGTAACAACTCTGATATAGAATAAAAAAAACCAAAAAAAAAGAAGAAAAAGAAAAAAGAGTTTACGTCTCATCGATCTATCTTTGTACTAATTAACCTTGGTCTTGGATCCATCTTACTCTAATAAGTAGTGTTTGAAGTTGTTTTATAGAAAACAAAATCCAGAAATAATGAATATATAACTTTATTTAGTAGTTGAGATAATTATATAAAGATAGTATTTTTTTTAATTTGTTGTAAATACAGAACATTAGACAAAAAACTTCACAATTTTATCTTTGTTCTTGCTGTCTGATCATTGTTTATCTATTGTTATGATAGAGAATTTTGAATTTTCAAATATCATCATGAAATGGAGTTTTATGTACTTACTCTTTTCTTTATACATGAAATTAATAGGCAACTTATTCAATATAATATAAATTGCACATTTAAGCAAATAATAGAATAACGATGTTAAATAGAATATGTGTATACTATAAATTAACTATTATATTAATTATTTAAATAGAATATATTAAAAATAAATTAAATAATATATTTTATAAATATATAGTGATTTTTTTTGTGGACATAATTTTTTTTATATAATCAAATTATTTATATGATTTTTTTTACTCCTCCTTATAAGAAAATGCTATTTTGATAACTCTTTCTAACAACTATTTAAACAACTTTTTAAAATATGCTTCTTTCCTCATGTTTGTTTAAGTAGTTGTCAGAGTTTTTTATGAAGCATTTCCCTTCTTATAAGGAGAGTCAGAATCATGATCAAGCCAATTGAGCATTATGTCTGCCGGATTCTTGGTTTTTCACACCCTACTCTATATATAGTGATTTATTTATATTTTACTCCCTAGGGTGCATTTCCAAATTATAAAAAAAAATTCCTTAATATCCTTATTATGCTTCCCTAATTACATAAAGATTAGGTAGCTAGCTTCGAATATATACACACACATAAGCAAAAGCTTTTCAAGAAAAATTAGTGAAGGAATAATAGGCAAATGAAATGAAACCAGTCATTATTGTGAAATGTGATCAGAAGAGTGATTCTTGATGCTTCAATTTCAGATAATGAAAATTTTAAACTTATTTAAAAGTTAATTGTACATATGTGAAATGATTCATAATATTATTGTAACCCGAAAAAAAATATCGTATAAATTCAGAAAAATTATTACGATATTATATTTTTCAAAAGTTTAAATTCATAAAAAAATATAAATAATTATATCACTAACACTATATTTCTTTAAGTAAGTTTTTTTTTTTGAATTTGTTTAAATTTTTTATATAATTTTTTTTAATTTATTTTATACTAAATTCTTTTTCTTTTACTATAAACTCTAAACTTTTTTGTCATACAAATTCTAATTAATTATCATAAAATTATTTCGATATATCTTTAGCTAGTAATTTGTCCAAAAAAAAATATATAACAAAGATTACATGGTCCATAATAATCACTACTGTTCTGCATGTAGAAGAACAAAAATTTATAATTAAAGATATTGCAAGTGAAAAACAACTAATAACATTAATAAGCAGGTACACATAGTGGAAATTAAAATTTTTATTAAGTTAAATTCAATATATATATATATATATATATATATATATATATATATATATAATAAATATAAATAATATATCACAACTACTCTCTTAATAAATAATAAATATAAATAAAATATTTATCTAATTAATATTGACCAATTGTTAATGTTCTATGTATATAGGTGTGGACAGATAGTTGATCCACTTAGGGGTTGCCAGGATTTTGGCCTGAAACTATGTTCCCTGTAATTTATTACAAAACTAACATATTAATGATATATAAACTTTAATATGAAAACTCAGATGATAGATAAGAGTTGTTAAATGAATTGATAAATTTGACTCAATTATCATTTAACGACTCTTAACTATCAACTTTACATAAAATTCACTAAATTCACTGCACCTGAATTTTTATCGAAATTCAAACCTAAACATTATAGTACTGTAAGTAGTAGTTGGCATTGGGATAGGAACCCTTGATTGTTTATTCAGAATTGTGCACTGGATGGATTGATTTTTGTCTAACATGTATTTTTTATAAATTAAAATAAAACGAAATTAAGAGTTAAGAATCGATAAATGCTTTTCTGTACCAAAAAAAAGTCAAATAAAAAAAGGACTTTTTATTAACGGGATTTAGTTAATTCCTTGCTGTTTGTATTCCTTTATATGACACCCTCCTTATTGGAAAAACCCCATGATTAGTTACCAATCATGTTAAACAAACAAGCTAAGGTACTTAACGTAAAGTATTTGATAAAAAAAGAATGTGATCATGAAGTATAAAAAGGACTAAGGAATACAAGGTAAAGTTTTTTAACGAATATATATGTCCTTACATATTCCAAAAGGTCTTAACCTAGTAACCATTCTTTCTCCCTGAGACATTAAGAATTATATATATATATATATATATATTCCAACGTAGAACTTTTAAGCATTTAATTAAACAAAGGCTAGGGGTTTATTAACAGCTAATTAAATGAAATTAAAAGATAATGAAAAAGTTATATATATGATGAATGAAACAGAAGAGAAAAAAGTACAATTAAGTCTCCACCACAACCTGGAAATTGCATTTTGTGTATCATGTTTTATATATATGTATACTTAATGACTTGATAATTCACCTGTTTTAGCACTTCCTTTCCAGTGTTTAACTTTGAACAACTAGACACTGGCCTCATATAGAGGAAATTACATTGAATATTCTGATGTTATATATTTGGGGATATTATTATTATACGTCATATCTTGTTATTTATGAAGATATATACATTTTTTTATGTTTGTGATAATTAATACTCAAGATTCCTATAATTTAAAAATATAACGTGACATTATATTTTTTTTAAAGGGGTCAATATAATTAAGCCTGACAAATACAAAAAAATTATAAAATATTGACTAATTTGCTGTTCAATTATTTGTATATGACAGTAAGCTCATTTTCTTCCTATGGTTTCAGTTATGATTAATTACTGATCTAATTGATATATATGAATAGCAAAATTAAATGATTTATTTAACTACTTCATTCATTTACATGTTTTTGTCCCTTTAAATCATGAATGGCAGTAGAGAAGCATGGATACAAGCCAACGAGCTTAGTCCAGAAACCCTATCATCTCAACACGTTATTGGGAAGCTCTCCGAGGTGGGTTGTGACCTAATTTGTTGAAAAAATTAATGGAAATTAAACCATGTTCTAGATTTGATTATGATATTGATAATTGCATATTAATTTAAATTTGTGCAGGGAAGCAACCATATACAATCAAGAAGCTTCAAGGATCAAAATAATTTAGATTGTCAGAATAATCCAAGCTTGGAATTCACCTTAGGGAGATGATCAAATTCACAATGCAACAGAACGAAGAACATGTCTAGTTAATTTTAGTTTGGTATACATCATGATTCATGGATTGCTTCTAAAGAATATATACAGATTAATGCATATATATATAAAATTAGGTACTATATATATATAACTAATTAATATAAAAATAGTTAGTATGCTTTTCTCAAGGCGAATATGTCAGTTTCCACAAATCTAAAGCAACTATATGTATATTCTTTTTGAGCTAAAAAGCTTATTTAGGTGGTGATAGTCATTACATATAAATCTTATAGACTTAAAAAGTAAAAGCTAATGAATTGAAGAAAAGAAAGGAAGAAGAATCAGATGTATTATAAGGCTTTTTTTAATGTCTTTTTTCTTTCCCTCTCCTTTTTCCTAGGTTCCTAAGGATATTTTTGTCCATATATTACTTTATTTTGTGGCTCATGTTGTGATTAGTGTGTGAAAGCTTTGATAGTAGTTGTTATCTGTCTATCACTAATATGCATCAAAAGTTAATTAAAAAGCAGTGATGGGTGTGAAAGATTTGGAGAATATATTATTAAGATTTCATTCATATGAAAAAAATCCAACTTTTTTGTAAAATTATTCATGCAAAAAGCTTTGATTGATGTTGTGATTGTGGGTTGCATTATTATGCCCCACTTATTGGAACTAACCCTACTTTTGGTTGATATGATGCCTAATCCGATGACTTGAATGTAATAATGATATTCTTGATGGGCCAAAAAGAAAATAAATAAATAAATCATCACTTTGTAACAGCTGTAACCTTAAGTGAAGCATATTCAACTGCTATTTATGCATGGAAACCATACATTAGAAAAAGGTTTCTGTTATAGACTTACAGGGATAGATTGTAATGAGAATATAGAAGATTGGAAATGGAGACTCTACAATCCATTCTCATTTCTTATATAATAATAGAAAGATGAAAAAGTGGTCAATTTTACGGCTAACATTCAACGTAAATTTAGCAAAAGTTTATTTTTAGAAATAAAAACACCCGAAATTCAATTAAAAAAATATTCAAAATTTAAATTTAGCAAAAGTTTATTTTTATTGAATTTATTTAGTAATTTAGTCTTCATCTCCATTTTAAAATTCCTCACATATAGATCTTTAAAATCTCTATTCCCATCCCATATAATTATTTTTGTCTCATTTCCATCCATATCTTCAGGTATTTCTACAGATACTTATGCTTAATTACATATCTGTATTATTATTCCTAAACATAAATATGGTCTAATTAATTAGCACATCCATTTATTTCATCCACCCAAATGAAAAAAAAAAAAAAAAAGAGGGCCTTTCTGAAGATTATTACATTATCCTTACGTTGTTTAATGATGATAGTTGATGATACAAAGGCCTAATAATTGCCGATAAAACTGATGAATGAATTAAGACAATGATGATGATAGTTAGTTGTCCATGAAAGAAATGGGCATTTAAGAGAAAGTATTGGGCCAGTTATAAGATAAGCTAATTCGGTTAATTTTTTTAATCTTATTTTTAAAATTTGAAAAATAAAAAGATTATTTTTGTGTATGTTCTATATTCGAGTCGTACAATTTTAAGTTACAAACTATTTTTATACGTACTCCTGAGCTCTCTTTTCGCTATTCTTCCTCTCGTCCATAATACTTTTGGCGTATGTCTCTTCTCGCGCCGTCGAACCGCGGTTGTATTTTTGTTACGTCACCCTCGTCACGCAAATCGGCTCTCACTCCGCGTAACCCAGCCAACCACTGTAGTTCTCTCCTTGTATCGTGTAGTCCGGCCGAACGTTGCAGCTCTCTTTGTCGCAGGGACAGTTTCAAATATATATATTTTGTGGGGGTAAATGTTCTCACTACAATTTAAAATTTTCTTAAATAGGACATAATAATAATAATATTTATTTGTTTTCGTTAAATTATTAAATTTGACTCTACAATAATTTATTATTCACTTTTTGATACTTAACAGTCAATTTAAAAATTTTATATAAGATATTCGTCATAATGATCAATTTTCAAATTTAAATAAGATTGTTGTTCTTTCTTACAAATTAACTCAAAAGAGTACTATTTATCTTCTTTTAAAATTAGCTTTAGTTTTTTCATAACAATTATATTAATTAAAAGGACTTTTTTTAACTATGAATATCAATAAGAGTTAGCTTCTAATTATTAGGAAGTGAATTTTTAAATAATTATTTAATGATATATATAGAAAGAAAAATTTAGATCGTATACTATTAGAAAAAAGATTATTTAATTTTTTTAAGATATAAAACCTAAAGAAATAAAATTCTAAATAGTATTTTACAATAACAAAATATAATTGATGGTAATCTCAAACTTTATTATCGACCAGAATCTCACTTTCTTTGGATCGCAAGTCAGTCTATCTCGATTGAAATACCTGTGAATGGTATTTTTCGTAGAAATAGTATCCTTGCTCATTTCGACGATCCTCAATATAAGGGAAGGGGGGAGCCGCCGCCCCCTACGCTTTTTAGGTACTTCGGGGTAAGTGGAGTGACTTATCTTTTTCACTCTTCAAGGATCAAGGGGCGCGTCGGAACGGTCGGTGGCTGCTTAGTCTCATCCGAGAGTCTAATCTCTTTGTACTTCTTTTTTATTTTCAAATAAAAAAGTGCCTACTACTACACCACACTACACTCGGCTCTACACATTTTATCTGGCAGTGGTTCTTCGGATCGATCACGGATTCTCGGCCTGCGCTCCAGCAGCTTGAGTACTTAGTTAACGTCCAACAACACAAATACGAATCATATTACTTATTTATTTCATTTTTGAAGAAAAAGGCATATAAACTTAGTCTTGCAAGAAAATACTTAGTAGATTGAGAAGCAATAAAGTTAGAAAGAGCTTAGGTGCCTAAGAGGAAATCAGGGTGGCTAAGAGAATGAGGAGTTGAATCTTAGCCCATTTTTTTTCAAGTTATGCTTGTTGTTTGGTAGAATGCCTTGAGGAGATATTTTTGCTTTTTGTCTCGTATCCAGCCAAGAGACTTTTTTCTTTTTGTCTCGTAACCAGGCAAGAGATATTTTTCAATTTTGTCTCCTATGCAGCAGAAACAGAAATGGAGTAGAAGAGAGAGAAAATCGCACCAAGATGTATCCTGGTTCAGCTGCTAAGTGCAATGCAGCCTACATCCAGTCTCCATCACAACAATGATGGAATTTCACTATAATCATCTTTGATTACAGACACCAATTCTCCCTAGGAACTACCCTTCCTATCCGAGACAAGTCCAGTATCTAACCCCAATCCTGAACTCGACTTGGTCACCTACCAAGCTTTCAACTGCTAAGTGCTAACCCAACTTGCAAGGGAATTCCCACAAAATCATGAAATACAACACAGATGTACAAAGGACCTCTAGGACATTTATGGCTTTTTCTTTTAATTTTGTATACTCTGCCTTTTTTCGCTCTATGGCTTTTTCATACAAACTTCACCGTCTGCCTTTTTCCATGAGACTCAAGACAGAAAAACTAAACAGAAAAATACAACATGAAACACATTGAAGGAGAATAACTTCTATTAGCTTGGGTAGCTATGAGAACTCTGTGCTTTACACTTTCTCTCCTTGCCTCAAACCCTAACTGTTCTCCCTTATTTATAGAAGGGGAAGCCTCCACGGTTAAAACTGTTGAACCGAGCTAATCTTCTTCTTCTTCACACCAAAACCGGTTCGGCCAGAGAGAGAGAGAGAGGATAGAAAATCGAATGTAAAATCAAGCATGCAATTACCTCTGTGTCATCCCTTCTCACCAAGATACATTAATCTGGGCCTTCCATCTTGACTTGCTCCCCAAGAAGGATTCCTAGCCCTTGATGATGACAGCTCCATCTGCTCTAACTTCTGCCTCTTCCTCCACGTAGCTACACTAGCTACCTCCTGTGGTGGTTGATCAAAAGTAGAGATGAGCCATGCTTCTAAGAGATCTTCTTTCTCTGACCAAAATGGATCTCTTTCATTTTCGGGTATGGAGAGCTTGAGACTTCCTCATCACTTCTTACCATAAGTGGCAAAGATCTCAGCCACACCGTACTGTAGATCTCCTTTTTCCTAAAGCCATCATCACAACGGCTTCATGCTTGTGCCTAGCTCCATCTTCCTTCTTCTGATAGTTTGTTTTTGCTTTCATCTTTCCTGATGGATGTGACCGAAATTGAAGAGAGTGAAGAGATAGTACGTAGAAGGAGAAGCATTCAATGGAATTGAATAAGAGGATTAAAATAAATTAGTTCCTACTTCCCTTTTGCTGAGTAGTGTGTAACATTAATGATGCCAATCAAATCAATTCCTCTTTCTCTTTCATGTTTCCAATGCTATTAATGCAAGTTGAATAAATTTGAAATTTATCAAAGAGTGAAAGTAGGTAACCGAACTAAACAAGCAAAGCTTCTTCCCTTTTTCTTTTCAATTCGGACCAAATCTTGTTGGTCTAGAAGCAAATATTAATTTGGGCTTGTTCAACAAAAATTGGCCCATTTCACATAATAAAAATTTCAGCCATAAATACTTAGTCATTTTTGCACAAAGCTAAAAATTCACTTCATGTTAGGCTTGTTATTTTTGGCCCAAAATAAAATCTGCACAACAAAATTATTAATTAGCAAATGTAATTTGAAGATCAAATTAATAATTTTATAATTAATTATTTTAATAATATTTGATCATCATCAAATTAATTTGGAGTTTTCCAAACTCATCAATCTCCTTCTTGATGACAAACATTATTAAAAGTTGAAATGAAAAGGTTTTAGAGTTTATAATACTCCCTTTGAAGATTTGGACTCCTCCCCCTTTTCAATTGTTACATAGCCCCCCCTTAATATATGCCATTTTGTTAAGGAAAGCATTACCTGTAACATTTAAAATCAAGTTGATAGCCATCATGTATTCAACATATGGAATATTAAATCATGTTGAACAGCTTGATTTATGAGCAGAAGTGAAGTGATAAGCAACACTGATTTGTTATCATATAAATAATTTTCTGCTCAATACAAACATAAAATTTGCCTGAGTACAGAGTACACTTCAACCAAATTCATCAGATAATTCCAAAAATTTTGCTGCCAAATCATTTGATCAAATAGACAAAATTCATTCAACATATCAGAGCACAAAATTATCAGATTTCAGCAATCACTCAACATAGAAAAAATTATCAAACAAACAGAGTTATCCAGCATTCATTCAACATATCAGAGCTCAAAGAAAATTATCAAAACATAACCAAGTTCCAGTAATGATAATGCAACAAACATATTAGAGCATAAAATTTGACCATTGGAACATAGAACTTATGCACAGGGGGTAATTATTAATCAAAGTGATTTCAGCTCCTGTTTTTCAATTGTCCCTATTTTTCAATTTTTCAACAATTTCTTCCCCTTTTGTCATCAATGGGAAAACTTGCAAAACAGACAAAAGTATACCATAATACATAATATTTGTTTAAACTAAACATAAGGTCTAGAGTATCCAATGTTAGCAGTTATATAGTACT
Source organism: Arachis stenosperma (assembly GCF_014773155.1). Taxonomy (NCBI): domain Eukaryota; kingdom Viridiplantae; phylum Streptophyta; class Magnoliopsida; order Fabales; family Fabaceae; genus Arachis; species Arachis stenosperma. The sequence goes on along the minus strand of NC_080381.1, from coordinate 126,085,411 downwards.
AAAAAAACATGAAACTAAAATAGAGTTTATAGGTTCTAGCAGTTAAACTAAATTAAGCATAAGAAAGATTAATGTCAGAGCCAATGAATTGGTTATCTTCATCTACATCACCCAAATCTTTTTCAAAGTTATCAATCAAGAGATTAATTCACTCATGGCACTTTTTTCAAGCCTTCTCATTCTCATACACTTGTTTTCGGGCTTCCTTGTATGAGCGTACCATCATGTTTGACATATTTGAAAATTCAGTGAGAACGTCCTTGATGGAATCAGCAACCTTTGTTGGCTCATTGGGACAACTCTCAAGGTCACTGTCTGATGGTTCAGAGGGCATGGAGCGTTTGTCTTTGGTACTTTTTATGGATCCAGTGACTCCTCCTCCTTTGATGATGGAAACCTTATTTTCTACATCCTCATTGGTTAAATCAACATGAAAATATTCAAAGATGCATGTAAGAAAGATTTTATAGGGCATATTAGCCTTTTTGTTACTGCGAACACATTCCCACATGTGTCGCACCATCAAATAGGCAAATGAAATAGGAGAGAGGAAGTAAGAATTGCAAAAAGAACTAAAGTATCGCAAGCAGTTACTCTTTGGAAGGAACCACTCTGAGGTATCAAAATGTGATTGATGATTCTGTGAAGTAGTGCTCTTACAGGTCCAAGAGCTTTATGCGTCAACACTGTCCCATCCAGAGCAAAGAAGTTTTCACAGGTTCGATTTAGAGCAATCTGATATGTGATCCCAACTTGTGAATCCCACTTTTCAGTCATGTAGGCAGTTGCGCCTTCATCAACATATCCTAATGCAGCGCTGATTATTTCTCTGTTGAGAGATAAGTGAATCCTCTTGACATATGAATGTATAGCGCTATCAAGGTACCTCATGTTCGCATAGAATTTGCAAACCAGTGATGGATATACAGGCTTTTGGATGTTGAATAAAGGAGTCCACTTCAGATTTTTGAACAAAATGACAAAGTTGATCCCTTTTGTGGCCAGAGACTCCAGGTTCCCTATGTGAGAAACACATAAGTGACGCTTAACTAGAACTTGATCATGAAACTCATATGAAGCACAAGAGTTGAATATGCCCGGATCAAAATGAGAATGCCTCTTGTTGAACTTGTTTTTGAAATCAAGAGATTCCAAGTTTGGCGGTTCCCGCGTGTTGCGCAGAGAGTAGCCTTTTGGGCGTTGAGAGTTGCGGCCAGAGGAGTGAGGAATTGATTTTCTTGGAGGTGAATGAGGTAAAGAAGATTAAGACTCCTCTTCTTCTTCAATCACAGGTTCCTTGTCTTTTCCAGATTTCTTACGAGATGATGACCTTGGCTGAATAACTTTTTTCTCATGGTTTCGGTTTGCTTGGAAGAGAATGAAAGAGATGAAGAAGAGGTAAAGTGAATGTGAATGTGAGTATGTGTTTGAGGAGTAGGAGAAAAGGGAGCATTTTTGGAGAGTGGAGTTCAGTTACTTCTTTTGGGAGTCACTTTCTTTTTCATGTTATGAAAATGGACAATGGAGGAGAAAGGTGAAGGAGTGGCCGAAGAGATTGGAGAGAGGCGGGAGGTTATAGGAGCATTTAATGCTGAGTGGAGAGATGGAGAGAGAGGGTTAAGAGAGTAATGGACCATTAAGTGGCGCGGTTATCAATAAAGAAGGTTTTTTCAAAATTAAAAATGAGAAGTTAGCTCCTAGAATCAAGAGAAAAGGTGGAAGAAAATATTATGATTTGATAAGAATTCCTTCTTATAAGATATGATATGACAACTTTTCAAAAAGTACTATTTTTAAAACAAAGAGAGATTCAAAATGGCCAGAATCATGGATAAGGTCAAAGAGAATTTAGTGGGATTTAAGATGACTTTAAAAATAATTTTATAATAATTTTAGGTGTTTGTTATTATTGGGATTTAATTTTTTTATATTTTAATTTTTTTATTAAATTTTAAATATTTTTTATGATAATTTGAATTTATATTTATTTTAAAAAAAATATAAAAATAATGAGTTAATGATAATTGGCTACGCTCTTTATTAGTTTCTTAACTGGGTTGGGGCATTTAATTCAGTTGTACATAGTATCACTAATTACTATCAAGAATTAGAATAATTTTTTATAGTAATATTAGGTAAACAAAAGAAAAAAAGTTTAGAATTTACTTTATTTAATATTTATTAATTATTATAATAATTATTAAATATTAAATAAAATAAATTTTAGCTATTTTTTATTAATTTATTTTGTTAGTCAAAAATAAGATTTTTGAATGTTTAATTAAATTTTTAATTTTTTAAACTTCTTTTATATTTGTTTAAGGTTCGTTAGCAAGTTTTTAAACTTTAAAGTGGAGATGAGTCTATTAAATAAGTTAATGAATTATTTGAAAGAATTTCGTAAAGTATTATTTGAATTAATAAGGCGTTGGTAATGTGGAATAAGAAGTAAATAATAAAGATAATGATAATAGTAATAAGATGTGGCTGAGTTGAGAGGTGTGTTTGATGATAATGGAATTGGCTACGAGGCAAAGGAGGGTTGAAGAATGAGTTTAATTATGAATTTTGAATGAATGTGACCGAGTTTAATAATGAATTTGAGAATGAAAGAGACATAATTAATGGTAGATGTGATTGATGAGTTGGATGTGGGGAAGGCGCGATAGGGTGCTAATCCCTCAATTTATTCCCCCGCATTCATTGTGATTATGATGAGTTGCATGTAAGAAGGCGGTACAGTGCTAATTACTCGATCTATTCTCCCACATTCTTTGTGATTATTGGATTTTGTGGGATGTGAGGAAGGTGGTAGGGCACTAAGGTTCCATTTGATTGATGTATACGATAAGACATAAACATAAAGACACAAACATTAAAGAGATAGATATAAAATATTTGTGTCTATGTATTGTGTTTGGCAAAATAATAAACAAGACACACAAATATTTAGAAAAGACTGAATTACTCTTTACTCAACTACAAATTTTACCACCACTGTACACCCATCACCCCAAATACTGCATATCATTACCATTAAATTTTTATTTCTTCTAATATTTTTTATTTCTTTCAATATCATCTCAATTATCATTCAAATATTAAATATATAATTTTTTAAAAAAAATAGAAAACCAATGTCCATAATTTATCAAAGATGAATCAAAATTTAAATAAATAAAAAATAAATATATAATTTTTTTAAAAAAAATAGAAAGACAAATTTGGTTGTAAAAACTAAAAGAGAAACAGAAAAAAGAAAAGTTTGAAGAGATAAGAGGATAAATTTTAAAAATTTAAAAATTGAATAAGGGTAAAAGAGTAAAAAATTAGTGTCTCACAAGTTGTGTCTCAGTGTCTCACTAAATTAGAGGTATACAAATTTAATGTCTCCATGTCCATCCGTGTCCCTCCTTTTCCTTCAAAAATATGTGTCTCACCAAACTAAACAACAGACATGTTTCATCGTGTCCATGTCTCATTTATATATGGATATCAACCAAACGATACCTAATCTCCCGATATTTTTTCACACATTCTTTCTCTCTCTGTCTACAAGGTGGTAGGACACTAATCCCTCGACGGCCTCACTAGAAAAAGATGGTAGGGCACTAATCCCCCGATTTATTTTTTTTGTGTCTGCCTCCAAGAGAAGGTGGTAGGGTATTAATCCCCCAATTTTATGCCTCTTGGAGATGCGCAGTCGAGAGATGGCATCCAGGTTAGCTACCAGGATGTGTCAGGTTCTGGCAGTATAACCGACACGTAAGCTCACGACCAGTAGGACAGGCATACATCATGTGTATTTGTATGTTTTGCTTGAGTGTGCATTGTTTTAGTTTGCTTAACTGCTTTATCTTGGCTTATCTGCTACTTGTTCTACTTGCTGTAACTGCTATCTATATCTGTACTTTTTTTAACTATTTTTTTTTGTCTTTGTAATTGATAGATCCCTTGTTTGGTGGAGGTGTAACGAGGGTAGTTCCACCGGTGTTTCGGAGGGTTGGAGGAAGCAAAAGTGAAGTGTTGATTTAGGATTAGATTCAGAACTTGAGAATCTTAGACATTTACCAAATTTTTGGTTTAGTTATTCCTTTAAGTTCAATTCTGAGTGTCGGAGTTCTAAAAATGCCTTTAACTTTTTCAGGACCTTATATATTATCTATGCGGCACCTGCACCATGTTGAGTACCTCTGGTTCTGATTCCAAATATATATTGTTGTTTTTAGATGTAGGGCACGAAGTACCGCACTGAGCATTCTGTAGACTCTTGGAAACGAAGAAATATCTTGGGACTCAGAATTTTGTATTTTTGTTTATATTTATATATGTAATAGATTCTCCCCTTGTATCTCGTATGTTTGTCCCTCTTAGAGGTTGACTTGAAAAAACAGATAATTTATTTTATGTTTGGGATACTTTTGTGTGTGTGGTCTTTGCTTCGCCAAGCCTAGAGCTTGTTATTTGTATTTTTGGGAACTCTAATCTTATATATACATTATCCTTTTCTATTTGACCTTACCTACCTTTCTACGTTTATCCGATCATGAGTGATGCACTTTCCTGTTTGTATTTTTGTTTAACTTTTTTTCAATGCTCCTCGATATAATATCCTTGTTATATTTATATGTATTTTATTGTTAAAGTTTGTAACGCCTCGCCACTTTTGATTTACGTCTTAGACGTAAAGTTCTGTGTGATAGGGTGTTACATTCATACTTTAGCATTTAGCTCTACTTTCTTCTTGTCCTCGTCGCTCCATTCATTATCCTCTTTTGAAATATTTTCTTCGCATTGACTTTAGTAGGTATGTCTGGTCCTTGAGAATGATCTTTTAGATGTTGTAATTGATGTATTGCACGAAGATGATCATCCTTTCTTTTTACTAGACATAGTTAGTATCATTGAAATATGATGGCTTATTGTTAGATTATCCTTTCGTTAGAATGTATACAACAACGTTATTTGCCATGTATTTTTAACTCCAAGCTGTTAAGCTTGCTCCTTGAACCTAAGCTCTAATGCTAATTCAAAGTTCCCAAGTGAATTGAGAAGGGAGTTAATAAAAAAACCACTTTTGGTGCTTAATAAAGTTGATTATGCAGTATATAGAATTCAAGACATTACTTCATTTTTATTGCGTCACACAGTAGCAGATAGAATAGAATTGGAAATTACAGAAATGAGTGATATTGAAGAATAATACCACAATATATTTTAATTTGGCTACAAAATATAATATGATCTATGTCTAGTCTCTATTATAACAATGATAAAATTTTTACTATAATCAAAATTGATTACAGATACCAATTTCAAAAGACTCATATTCTTATAACACACTCAAGTTAGTAACTTTTAAGTGCTAACCCAATAAAAAAAATAACCTTTGTGTGATTATTTTTCTTTGTATTTTCTATTTCTCAATATAAACTTAATTCTAGACAATAGAAATAGTAAAATCACACTCAAAAAAAAAAAAAAAAAACAAAGGTTCTATGTATATTATCAGATTTAGCTCCAATAGGTTACCCTCTTCTTTGGATAAATCATCATATATACAACTTGATATCTCTTTTTTAATGTTTGAATGGTTTTCTTTTTTATCTAATTAGCCGTTGTACCATTCATTGTTTTAGTCGTTTGCATTGAAAAGAGAATTCTTCCTTCTTTAGTTTGATAGTAATGTGCAGCAACTTTCTAAATATATATGATCTGATTCTTGGAGTGTATCGCTTAATTACTTGTTTTTTTTGCTTAATATCATGAATTGTTAATTGTAACTAGTGTATGTTCTCGTATCTTGTACGGGATAATACATAAAATTATATTAAAAATTTTATTAAAAAATTAAATAATATATATAATAATTATTATTATAAATATTTTATAAAGTTATAATTAAAATTAAATTTTTAAAATTTTTAATATTAAAATATTAAAAATAATTAGTATTTATTTTAATTAATTTGAGTTTGTTAAATGATCATCTCACTCGTTCGCTTAAACAACTATTAGGAGTTAGAATCTCGCATTGTGTATATAGCAATCCATTGGCTAGCGATAAACCCTTAATAAATAGAGTATCAATACGTGGTTAGACTTGGCAGGAGTTTTCGAATACGCAGGTACTCGACTCGTCCATACCCGGATGAAAAGGGTAATAACTTGACCCGAGTCGGGGCAGATTTTGCTCAAGACAGGGTATGGACGGATTTAGAGTGTACCCGCCCCAAATATATACATATAAACACTTTTTAGGAATTATAATTTGCCTCACATCACACATGATTCATAGCTTCGGTCTATACTTTATAGCCATGCAAGATAAACTCAATTATCATCACCTAAAATCTTCTTCTTCTCGACTTCTTCACAGAAAAACTGCATAGCTCCTGTCATGTTGTTGCTGAGTCCATCGCTGCTTACCTATTCACAACTCCCATCTTCCTTCACAGTCAGAGACGGACCCACGTTTAATGCCCCCACAAAATTTTTTTAAAAAAAGTAATACTTATATACATATATACCACTTATTATATTATATTTGTCTCAAAATAAAATATAAATAGTTCTTTTATATTTTATGTTAAAAAATATTTTGTTAAACTTAACACATAATAATAATTATATTGTTAAATTTGATTTAGTATGAAAATAAATAAATACTCAAAAATTAGTGATAATTAATTATATTATATTAGTTAATTATTAATAATTAAATTAAAACTTAGTTTTCTAATTAAATACAACTTAAATTATTAGTGATTTTTTAAAAATTGTTTAAGATAAAAAAATATTATCTATGTATTAATATATTGTATTATTTGGTTAAAAAATTTATTTATACTATAAAAATATAATAAGTAGATTTGACAAATAAGTAAAATAATTATTAAAAATATATATAAAAAAAATATTATCATGTTAAAAATAAAAAAGGTCCTTATAAATATTTTTTTTGTTATTTTAAATATTATACTATGTGTATGAAATTATATTTTTATTATTTTAAATATTATAATAATGATTGTGTGTATATTTCTAGTTCTTATCAATATGTATTAGATAGTTCTAATTTTAAATTTTGAATATATCTAAACTAATTTAGATTGATCAAGTGATCAACTTAGTCGTCCGCTTAAATAAGTATTGAGGGTTCGAATTCTGTCTCGTATGTATAGCAACTCATTGCCGGCCAATTGTAGATTCTTAAATGGAATTCAAATTCATGACGGATTAGTCCTTAACTTGTTGAATATCGTGGGAAGCAAAAAAATATTTATACCTAAATTTTATTATATTTTTGTTCCCATTACTAAATTTTTCTGGGTCCGTCACTGTTCACAGCTTATATCATCATTGCTGCTCATCCCATTACCGTCGTTGTTGAGCCCGTTGCTACCATTCTCCTGCCGAGTTTCTTTTCTCTAGGTAAATCTCTCTCTCTCTCTCTCTCTCTCTCTCTCTCTCTCTCGTTGTGAGTCTGTTAAGTTCTTCTCTTCTTCTTCTACAGACTCATCACTTAGTCACCTTTGCTATGCCCAGATATTGCCGTTGCAGTTTCATCTGAGTCTGTCACCGAATAAAATAGAATTTTTATTCAAGTTAAAAATAGACATGCATGAGATCATTTTTGCATGTAATTTCTGAATTTTCTCATCCAAATTTGATTTATGTGGTTGAGTATTTTAGTATGGGATCATCGTAGTTTTGTTGTGACACTAATGTGATAAAAGTTTCGGTAATTTCATAACTAATATATGAGATAGACCATATTATTAAAGTAATAAGAGAAATAACATTCAGATTTACATGTAAAATTTATAAGAGGTTATCTCAGAAAAATATATATTTATAACCCAAGTAGAAGATTGTTAGGAAATTATTATTTCTTAATATATTTATGGATAATACATATATTAATTATAATCGTAAATTAAGTAATTTCACAATAAATGACTTATATAACGGTGATCTCATTTATTGTCATAAATGTTAAATTAAATAAGTCATTATTACTTTTGATTTGGATAAATGAGATTAAAATCATAGATACTATTTTATTTGAGTTTTAGGGTTTAATGAGTGTCACACTCAAATATAAATAATAACTTTAGAATTTTGGTCTCCAACACATCAAATTCGCCTTCATAGCTCTTTTCTCACAGTAAAATTGTGATTCAGCCCTATAAAAAATACAAAAAATTTTAGTTGACGAAGATCAAAGAACCACAAGAGCCAAGCTCTCTGATCTCAATCATACTCTCGAATGAAGAGACGTTTCCGCGCTCTTAGTTATATTTTTTAATGATTTAACATGGATGATCTTGAGGTTGAGAAATCCTAAAATTTTCAGCTAAAATAAAAATTTTATTTAATCAAATGATAATAAATAATTTTATTGAGTTAAATTATATTAATGTGATCATTGAATGATAAAGAATGCATGAAAAATAAATAAATAATATTTTAAGAGTATAGAAATATTAAATTGTCATTTCAATTTACTTTTTTAATTAACGATAATAAATATCTTAAATTAATTAAATTTTTACAAAATTTATACACCTAAAACTATTTCATTTTTTCAAAAATCTTTGAAAATACAATGGTTCAATGAGAGGTTAACTATTGAGAATTGAATATAATATTTTTAAATTCGTATTTTCAATAAAAAGATGTACTTAGTTCTATCCATCCTAAATAATTCTATATTCACTATTACTTATCTATCTAAATAATTCTAACATTGATAGAAGATTATTTTTAGATGCAAAAAATTTAAAATATATTTATTCTATTTCAAAAATTAATATTCATATTTAACTTTGAATTCCAACTAATATGACAAAAAAATTATATTTTTTAGTTAAAAAATTAAAGTAAAATATCTATAAATATATTTTTTTGCTTTAGCTTTATATTTTTCAAAAAAATTTGGTAAGTTAATGAAATCAAATCATATTTCTATAACATATATAAGAATGTATATCACACATAAATAAAAAAATTGGGTATAGTAAGAACAAATACATAAATTAAAATAAAATTTAGAAAAATAAGAACCAATAAAATATTGAAGGAAAGAAATATAAATAGAAGAGAAATAAAATTATTAGATGGAAGAGAAATAATTTAATAAATTTTATGTGTATATAAAAGAAGAATAAAAAAAGATATATAGTACTTTATTTAATTTAATAAGATTTATTGGAATAAACACATAGAATAAGAGAATAAAAAATGATAATAAAAAGAAGTTAAACATCTGAATTAATATCAAAAAATAAAAAATAATAAAATAATGATAATCTATCATAATCTTAATCTCTTAATACAATTAATGAATAATAATATAATTAGTCTACCATAATATTAAATGATAATCTATCATAATCTTAATCTCTTAATACAATAATGAATAATAATATAATTAGTCTACCATAATATTAATATAATCTTTGTAATAATTATTTAATTAAATAATCAAATAAATTGAATATAAATATGTCGAATCTAATCGTATAAAAAATAGTAAATTTTGTACAATTAGACATATTATATATTATTATTATTATTATTAGTGATATATAAATATTAAAATTATATTAATACATTAATAGAAATATATTATTATAATAAAAAGTTGCAATAATAAAATAACTGAAATTTATTAACTTTAATTAATTAAATTAGCGTAAAATAAGAAAGAGATGATTAATCAGATTAAATAAATTAAAAAAATTACTGAACAAAGTAAATATCACATAATATTATACTATGAAAATAATTTAATCAATTCAAATTTTTATTGAAAATAGAAAACTAAAGATTATCAATGAATAAAAATAAATAGGATATAATACATTAAAGAATAATTTTGGTAATATAAATAATAAAATTAAATTATTATATACAATTTTTACTTTTTACCTTATTATGATTAAAGTTAACATTAATGGTAAAAAACTAATTTTAAATAGTCCCAATTTATATTTTACAACATAATTAAAACACCATTCATAATTTTTTATTTTGTGATTAATCAATATTTTTTAAATTTTTTGATTAAGTCTTCTGTATTTTATGATTGATAAATTTTTTTACAAAACACAAATTTATGATGAGTTATTACAATCATAATTAATTAAAAAAATCAAGAAAAAATTATTAAAAAATAAAATAAAAGATAAAAAATAGAGTAAACAATTATTTTGAAACTAAAAATTTGTTAATTGTGCTAGAAATTCTAAAAATTTGTATCTTATTTATAATCAATTTTGTTTACGTACTTTAACCTTATTATTCATTTATTGTATCTAAAAAGTATATAATGTCACACTTTATTTTTAAAAAGATGAAACTCTTCAAATACACGGGATAATATATAATTTAAGAACAATAAAATAAAAATATCTAGAATTTTATAATAGTATTTGAAATTTTCAATGACGATAATACAAAGTGTTTAAATCGACCAAATGAATTCAATAGTTATTCTTTGCACATCTTATTTAAATTTGAATCTTAAAATTTACTTTTATCTTTTTTTTCTAATATAAATTATTTTTGACAAAAAATAGAGAAAAAAATTTATTAGCCAAAAAAATATCCGATCAAAAAATTATTATAAGGAGATTTATAATTAGAAAAGAAAAGAAAAGAATAAAAGTATTAATAATAATTAATAAAAAGAAACGAAGCTTGTATTAAAGAATGTTAGAAAAGAAATAATAAAGTTCATATTATTAATAATAATGATGTTGCTGTTTTAGGCTTCTAATCTTTGTTTTTGGCCATTTTTTCTGTTCTTTGCTTTTTTTTTTAAATTATCAAGTCATAAAAAAAATAAAGAACAATTCAAGAAAATAAAAACAGTAAGATCGAAAATAGTAAGATTAATAGTAACTATACAAATCAAAATACATAGGAGAAAACAAACTATTATATGATAAAATTAACTTGAGTATATTTCATCATTAAATAATTAAATAAACAAAGTTAATATACAACAAAATTATATGTAAAGAGAAAAAAAATAATAAAAAAAGTTAAAATATCCAAAGTGATAAAAAGATTATTTTATAAAGACTATAAAATAATGAACTTCTAACTAAATTAAACTGTATTTATTATTATTAGAAAGGATAAGAGAGAGCAGTAGAGAAAAGGTTTGTGTGTATTCAAGTTGTGTAAAATGATACAATATAGAAGGATATTTATAGGTGTTAAGAGAATCGAAATAATAAAGACGTAATATTCTATAATAAATATTTAGATATGTTAAATAATGCTAATTGATCTAATTGATCCTAATTATACTCTAGCAATTATATTCAATTAATTGATATACATAATATTAAATTGTGTGATACTTAAATATCTCAATTAGTTGATATAATTAATCCACCGTAATGAATTGTATTTAATGAGTTAAAAGAAATAAATCAGGAAACATTCTAAGAAACATGCCACGTCAACTTTATCATTAAGTGCAAAAATTTTGATTTTTATATAATAGAATAAATAGAATAGATAGATATCTCATTATTCGTTATTTTAACTTATCTATTATATATTTTTTTATATTTACCACTCAGTATATTAAAATACAATTTATATATCTAGATAAGAATTACATAGATATTTAATTAAAAGAGCATTTAATTTTTTAAAATATAATAATAGTTTTAATTTCTTTGATTTTTCTTTTTACATTTTTTTGTGTGTTTTTTTAAATAAAAGACAAGCCTATAGCAAAAATAGGAAGAGATTGTAGTATTTATTGAAGAGGGAAAAAACAAATATAATTAAAATTCATACATTTAAAATGTGTTTGAACTTCGAAAAATGAGATGAGACATGAGAACCCACGGACACTTGGCTTCAATGAATCTGTTTACACCATTCAACTAAGTGTTTTTTAGCTTTTTGTTTTCTTCTCTTCTATTTCATATGAATTTATCAGTGTCAAACATGCATCGCATAGAGTATTTTTTAACTCCATCCTAATTCATATATTATCTTTGCTAAACAAATTAAAATATAAAAGAAAAAAGACAGTAAATAAATTAAAGTTATTATTATTTAAAGAGACAGTAAATATATTAGTATTTTTATATTTTAAATTAATTAAGATCTAAATGAAAGATAACATTAATTTAAAAAAGTTAAATTAAAATTAACTCAAACATTGATATTTAAATTATAAAAAAAATTGATTTTCATATTTTATAAAATATCATACTGACGGTAATTGTAAATATGATGCTAATTAAAATTAAATAAAGTAACACAGATAAAATAAATTAAAAAATAAAAAATAACTTAATCTTGTATAAAATTTACCTATAAAATTCTGTACCGAAAAATGAATTTAATTTTAATATATTAATAATATAAAATATTTTATATAATCATTCAATTCAATTAGATTTATCTATTTAGGTTATTATTAAAAAATAAATTTAAGATACCAACATACATTTACTTTAAATTAAGCAACAATTATCAATACTATATAAGGGACACACTATTCCACTAAGAATGATTGCCATAAGGAATAATTTTCTAATTTTCTATACTAATATTAGAAAGTTTATATAATGCTATATAATACTATTATCATTATCAATACTATATGATATCAAAACAAAAAAAATTACCGTGCTAATATAATATTATCAATATTATATAAATCATCTTTGTATTTATTTTTCTGTGCGTATATAATATTTAATTAACACATTAAGACATATATAATATTTTGTTAATACATATATAATATAAAATAATTTACAAATTATTATTAATTCTATATAATGTATAATTAAATTTAATGAATTCAATTAGAATAAACAATAAATTATTTATTTTATTTCAGACTTTATAAATGAATAAATTAATTAACTAATATAACAATTTATAATTAATGTAGTAAAATTAATTAAGTAATATATATTATAATAAATTATATTAATATTTAAAATATCTAATGAAATCAATTAGCTGATATAATTAAGTTATGATAATAAATTGTATTGAATGAGTTAAAATAATTAAATCAGGAAACACTCTCCGGAGCATGCCACGTCAGCTCCATCATTAAATACAGACATCCGATTTTTATATAATAAAATAGATTTTTTATTGTCAATCCATTAATACTTATAATATTCATAAAAAAATAAATTATAATAAAAAATATCAATTTTATTTGTCATCATAAGATTAATATACAATTTTTCACTCAAGTCAAGGTGTTTCATGACAACAAATCAGAAGAATCCTAAATCAGTGATGATATGACCAGTAAGATCGGTTACGAATTATAGCTCGGTAACGCACCCGCAATAATGGCCGAACATTCGCAATAATCAGCATTTATTTCCATAACGTCGGACATGCCATTAATGCTCTCCTCAGACGTTACAGCTTAGGCAAAACGGTCATCCCAATCCGAACAAATATAAAAACAAAGGAAAGGAACGAAAGAGGTAGGCAATCTTTCTAAGAAAAACTCATCATATATTGTCCATCTATTAACTTGAGCGTCGGAGTGCCTTTGCAGGTACTCACCTCCACCTCTCTCCCACCAACGGAGTCTGGGACACATCTTGGAAGCTTGCCGACCTTACCAGAGGGAACGACTTATACCTCGGCTCACGCTGGTAAGAACATTGGCGCCCACCGTGGGGCCCAAAAAATTTTAAAAACATCACTCGTGGCAGGCCCCAAAATTTACATACACTTCCATGGCTGACGTTCCCCCGCCAACTCCATCCGAACTTCTGAGGATGGTGACTGAACTACAACAAGCAAATCAGCGAATGGCAGAGGAAAACCAGAGAATGCAAAACCAAATCGCACAATTAGAACAAGCTCGCCTAGATCATCATAATCACGATCGTGAGAACAACGAACGAACTCATGTCTCGGAGACGCCGCAGAGCGACAATGAAGGAAATCAGCGCCATGATGAAACCCAACCCGATAACGAAGAAGAACAACCCGACAACTCGGTAGGACCATTCACAGCAGATATAATGAACTTCCAACTCCCCCGACAATTCACTCTGCCGACGACTTTAACCCCATACGACGGGTTGGGTGACCCAAAACAGCACGTCAAGAAGTTCCGATCTATTATGATCGTTAACGGTGCATCTGATCCAATTCTTTGTCGATGTTTTCCATCTTTTTTAGACGGTCCTGCACTTGACTGGTTCTGTTCTTTGCCTGCAGATTCGATATCTCGTTTTCAAGAACTGGCCGCCCAATTTGAGGATCATTTTGCAGCATCCGCAATATATCTCCACGATTCTGATTACTTGACGACCATAAAACAGGGAGCACAAGAAAGTCTGAAGGACTATATCACCCGCTTTACAAAGGTCGCCATGAGAATTCCCGACCTCCATCCAGAAGTTCATTTACACGCCATAAAAAGCGGCCTCCGCCCTGGCAAATTCCAGGAAACTATTGCGGTGACCAAGCCAAAAACCTTAGCCGAATTTCGTGAAAAGGCCAAGGGTCAGATCGACGTGGAGGAACTCAGACAAGCAAGGAAAACGGATAGATCGGCAACGAATAAGGACGATGATAAACCTCGGGATAGCAAAAAAGCATTTAAGCCGGTCCCACGATATGACTCATACACCAAATTCAATACAAAAAGGGACGACATTATAAAGGAGATATTAAACTCCAAACTAATCAAGCCTCCTCGTAAAGCTGGCAATTATCCCGAGTCAAAAAGCGTCGACAGATCAAAGTACTGTACCTTTCACCAGAAACACGGACACACCACCGACGAATGTGTCATCGCCAAAGATCTCCTTGAACGGCTAGCAAGGCAAGGACATCTCGATAAATTTATTGCAGGGCAGATGCAGAAAAACACTAGCCCCGCACCAGACACATCAACAGCTGGCACCTCTTTAAAAGGAAAGGACAAAGCACCGGCACAACTAAGAGGGGTGATAAACTGCATCTCAGGAGGCTACGCTGGAGGAGGGCACACAAGCTCAGCCAGAAAGCGTACTTACAGGGCTATGCTAGCAATTACGGACGCCCCAAGCCATCCTCGGAGGCCGACGAACATTTCAGAAGTAACCTTCAGACCAACCGACTTCAACAGTGCCGATGCCAATCTAGACGACCCTGTTGTCATTTCAATTCAGCTAGGAGACCTGATAGTGAAGAAAGTTTTACTCGACCCAGGAAGCAGTGCAGATGTTCTATTTTTCACCACCTTTGAAAAAATGAAGCTGAGTAACAACATTCTCCAGCCATACATGGGAGACCTGGTTGGATTTTCAGGAGAACGAGTTCCTGTACTCGGATCAGTGTGGTTACAAACCACACTCGGTGAGCAACCATTACACAATACACAGGATATTCAGTATCTTGTGGTCGACTGCTTTAGCCCATACAACGTTATATTAGGCAGACCATTTTTAAACAAATTCGCTGCAATTGTTTCCACTGTTCACCTCTGTGTCAAGTTCCCTGTACAGGACAATGTCATAGCTACAGTTCACGGAGATCTCCAGGAGGCGAGGCAATGCTACAACACAAGCCTAAAAGCCACCCAAAAAAGTCGGACAGTCACATGTCAACTCTATAAAGTCGGAACAGATAACAATATCCGAACTTGACCCACGGGCCGACTTTCAGGACCGGCCTACGCCAAACGAGGAGTTGACAAAAATCATTTTAAAAGAGGATCCACTAAAATTTACTTTTGTAGGTACTTCCATGACTCCAGAAGATACAAAAAGTCTAACAAGCTTTCTGCAGGAGAATGCCGACCTTTTCGCATGGACCTCCGCTGACATGCCAGGAATAGACCCCTCTATTATAACACATAAATTGGCACTGAATCCAGCAGCTAGGCCGATCTCCCAGAAAAAAAGAAACCTCGGCACCGAGAAGCGACAAGCATCAATTGCCGAGGTACAAAAGCTCATTCATGCAAACTTCATCAGAGAAATCCGATTTACAACATGGCTCGCTAATGTGGTTATGGTAAGAAAAAATAATGGTAAGTGGCGCATGTGCGTCGATTTTACTGATTTAAATAAAGCATGCCCAAAAGATGCTTACCCCCTACCTTGTATTGATACACTGGTAGACAACTCTTGTGGCTATGGTACTTTAAGCTTTATGGACGCATACTCTGGCTATAACCAGATTCTTATGCACAAAATAGACCAGGATAAAACGGCTTTCATAACTGAAAACGGAAATTATTGCTATAATGTCATGCCTTTTGGTCTAAAGAATGCAGGAGCCACATATCAACGGCTAATGAACAAGATTTTCCAGCAGCAAAATCGGCCGAAATATAGAAGTTTATGTTGATGATATATGGTCGCCAAAACAAAGCTCGGCGACTCTCATATCCAAGACCTAGCTGAAATCTTCGGACAGATCCGGCGATACAACATGAGGTTAAATCCAGAAAAATGCGCCTTTGGAGTGCAGGGAGGAAAATTCCTCGGATTCATCCTCACAAGCCGAGGAATTGAAGCAAATCCAGAAAAATGTCAAGCAATACTCACCATGCAAAGCCCAACCACAGTAAAAGAGGTTCAACGGCTAACAGGGCGATTAGCCGCTTTATCTAGATTTTTACCATGCTTAGCTCCTAAATCGTCAAATTTCTTTCAATGTTTAAAAAAGAATGCAAAGCATTTTGAATGGAACCAGGACTGTGAGCTGGCTTTCCAGAAATTGAAAGAGTTTCTTTCAAAACCCCCTGTCTTACAAAAGCCAAGACCTGGTGAACCATTATACATATACTTATCTATCACTGACAATGCTATCAGTTCTGCACTTGTAACAGAAACAGATCGGAATCAACAGCCAGTCTACTTTGTGAGCAAGTCCTTACAAAACGCCGAGCTTCACTACCCAAGGTTGGAAAAGCTCGCCTTAGCTCTAGTGTTCTCATCAAGACGCCTCCGACCATATTTCCAAAGTCACACAATCATCGTCAGAACAGGACAACCTTTGCGGCAGGTTCTTTCAAAACCTGAATTAGCAGGAAGACTAATTAAGTGGGCTATCGAATTGTCAGAATTTGACATTCAATATCAGCCACGAGGGTCGGTCAAGTCCCAATACCTCGTAGACTTTATCGCCGAACTTACAGAACCATGCTCAGACACATCAAGTCCAACCTGGACCTTATTTGTAGACGGGGCTTCCAACCCTCAAGGCGCGGGCGCGGGAATACTACTCGAAAGTTCAGATGGGATAATCCTCGAGCACTCCCTCAGATTCTCATTCAAGGCCAGCAACAACCAATCCGAATATGAGGCCCTCATCGCAGGGCTCAGGTTAGCAACCGATCTACATATTGATAGTTTAAGAGTTTACTGTGATTCATTATTGATTGTCCAGCAGGTAAACCACAGTTTTCAAACAAAAGACCCGATTTTATTAAAATACTTGGATATCGTTCGTCAACTGTTACAAAATTTTTCAACAATAGATATCATTCATATTCCTAGGGAACAAAACCATAGAGCAGATATCCTGTCAAAACTAGCAACTACACAGACATACACCACTACCCTTCTACAGTCAACATTAGATAAGCCGAGCATTGATACACATAACGTTCTAAACATTGTTGATAAAGAAAATTGGCAACAACCTTACATTCAATACCTCAGTACGGGAACAATTCCGAGCTACATTGACAATAAAAGTAAGTTTAGAAGACAAGCCTCCTATTATACACTGTTAAATGATAACCTGTACAGGCGAGGATACTCTCGACCTCTACTAAAATGTCTGAACAGGGCAGATGCCGAACTTGTATTATCAGAAGCACACGAGGGAATTTGTGGAATACACTCTGGAGCTCGAAGCCTATCACAGAAAATCCTCCGAGCCGGTTTCTACTGGCCGACGATATGGGAAGATAGCAAACACAAGGTCAGAACATGTGATAATTGTCAGCGGCATTCGCCGACCATTCATCTACCGGCAGAGCATCTTCACCATTCGACGGTAAGCTGGCCATTCGAAAAATGGGGAATCGATATTCTAGGACCTTTCCCCACTGCTCCAAGACAGGTAAAATACTTGGTAGTGGCAATTGATTACTTTTCCAAATGGATTGAAGCACAACCTTTGGCAAAAATTACATCCGCACAAATGATAAGCTTCGTTTGGAAAACATAATATGCAGATTTGGCATACCGAGTAATATTATAACTGACAATGGCCGTCAATTATCGACCAAAGTTTTAAAGCTTTTTTGCAGAATCTTAAAATAAAACAGCATTTTTCTTCAGTCGAACATCCACAGTCAAACGATTAGCAGAAGCCGCCAATAAGGTTATTCTCCAGGCTTTAAGGAAAAAGCTAGACGACGCAAAAGGATTATGGACCGAGCTTGTGCCAGAAGTGTTATGGGCATATAATACTACTGCTCATTCAACAACAAAAAAGCCCATTCCGTTTGGTATACGGATCTGAAGCTATGATCCCTATAGAAGTCTCACATGGCTCAATGCGGACGATAGCTAAGGAGCATGACCAAGCTCGGCAAGCAGAACTCGATCTAATTGAGGAGATACGAGAAACAGCAGCCATTCGACACCGAGCATTACAGCAACAACTCAGCCATATGGGCAGAAGGTGAAACCGAGGACCTTCAACACTGGTGACTTGGTACTCAGAAAAACCGAACAAGCCCGCCGACCTCCCTCTCATGGGAAACTTGCCGCAACATGGGATGGTCCCTACAAAATATCTGAAGTCCTCGGCAGAGGGGCGTACAAGTTGGAAGACATTAATGGCACTCAACTTCCTAGCACATGGAACGTCGGCTCCCTGAAGCGATACTACAGTTAGCAAATCAGCAGGCCAGTACTCTTTTTCCTACCACGAGAATTTTTCCCAAGGGGTTTTTGCTCGTGGAGGTTTTAACGAGGCTGGCTTACCTTGAAAAAAATAAAAATTTCACAGGTACTGCTGTTAATACATTGTAATTTGCATTTCACTTTAATCAAACTGATCAATCATTCCCCGAACGGGACTTACTCCAGACCAAATTACACTCCTTTAAAGGAGAAACAGATTATATCTAAAGTCGCATTATTACTATACGAATGCGCAAATACCATAATCCAAACTGTCATTAAAGCCATCCGAAGGCAACAAAATACACGAGGGGAAAAGCAAACAAACCCCAATCTAAACAGTTTTCTGACAGACAAATACTTAAATACAAAATATTACTGTTCAGTCATAACAAACCAGATCCTCAATTCAAAACAAAAAATTTTTTCTCAAAAGAAAATATCAGTTATTTAAACTGTCACCTCCTTCTTCTTCATCGTCAACAAGCTTACCATCCCGAATTACTTTACCGGGATCCATGGCCGAAAAATCTTCTTCCGGACACAAAAACCTCGCCTGATTAACAGCCCGTTGAAAACCCTCAGCAAAAGCATCCAGAACATCTCCTTCCCTACGATTCTCAAGGTCTTTCATCTTCGCCGACACCTCAATCACCTGAGCACTCAAACTCGACAAATCATTTTCCTTTTTCTTCAGAAGACCAGAAATCTCCTCATAACACTCTTTTTGGACCTTCAGTTCATTCTCGACCTCAGACAGCTTTTTCTTCAAATCAATTATGTTCGTTTCTTTCAACGAGAGTTGTTGCTTCAATTCAAAAACTTGCGAAACCTCACCAACCGACCTCCTGTGTTTTTTCTCTTGGCTACGACCAATGCAAGCTAGCCGAAACCCCAACACCTAATACCCACAGACCAAAATTCAGTCCAAAAAAAAAAAAAAACCAAAGCAAACAGCAAAGAACAACAGATACCTGTAAAAACTGATCAACACCTATATCCCCAACCTCCTCTACTCGCCTAACGTCCGTCACAGTCTGAACGACTTCATCAGCAACAATATTAAATGGAAACTTTTGGTTCCACACAGACGAGTTCTCGCCTTCCTCTTCAAACACATGTAGCCTCTGCTGCTTCGTCAAAAAACTTGACAAATCATCCAGCTGAACATTTTCCTCCTTACCCTGAATATCTCCTGACAAAGCTGACTCTGCCTTCCTTTTCTTAAAAACAATCGCCTTCTTCCTCGGCGGGGGCTGATTAACCTCGGCACCCCCATCAGCCTTGTCCGGATTAGACGACGAACCCTCAAAGTTTTTTGCTTTAAATCGAGACCTTAGGCTAGATGCGGTCACCCCTGGAAAAGCACCAGCTGAAAACACCGAACAGTTATTTAGCTAGGCAATCAAAAACACATAACATTAAGAAACAATTTTTCAAATCCTTACCAAAGTATTCTACAACAGAGCCCTTATCTTCCTCCCAAGGAAGTAACTCAGACACCGAAATCAAACCACTTTTCTCAACCATTTCTAGCAGAAATGAAATTATACACTCATTTTGACCATTTATGAACTCGGGGCCCAGTATGTGTTGCGGATGGCAACACCAATACATAGGAAATTTTTCCCCCAAATGTTCATCAATGTAAAAAGGGAATTGTTCATCAACAGATTTCACTTTCAGATACATTTCCTTGAAATCCTTAAAGGAAGATTTATAAAGTTTAAAAACCGAAAAGCCTGGAGTACTATTCAGATTAATCCATACACCTTTCCATACCCCCTTAGCCTGAAATAAACAGAAAAACAGTTCCAAATCCGGCTTAACTTCAAGGAAATCCATCAAACCTTGGAAACATCTAATAAAAGCCCAGCCATTAGGATGTACTTGGGAGGGCGCACAGTTCAGTTGTTTCAAAACACTACTTCGAAAACATCAGAAAACAATGAGCCTCGAATATGCACGTCCCTGTCAACCCAACTATAATCCTCAAAACTTTCAGTTTCAGGTAAAAACTTTTTCTTTTTATCACCCATTCCCAAGAAAAATTTAACAGAGGAAGAAGTAGGAGAAGGTTTACTAACCTCTAGTACTCATGCTTCTATGAAAAACTGAAGCTTCAAACTTAAACGGAAAAACAGAGAAGCCACTCTCCTTCCAAACCACTAATTAAATGAACTTTTCAGTTCCATCAATTAATCCAAACCGCACATCAACACCCACTTAGAAACGGTTATAAACCAACTTGGGAAGTTGAACCAAAACATACTAATAACTATACACAAGGCCCAATAAAAAATAGGCCCTACACTAATACATTTTGAAATTTTAAAAAAAAAAAAAAAGAAGAAGAAGAAGAAGAAACAAAAAGTACTGCTGAGTGAGCCACGTTGACCTGGGGGCTCCATACACCGAGCTATAACTCGGCAAAAGCTCAACCCGTCTCCTCAAAGCCAGGCTAAGCTTGGGGGCTGTGATATGACCAGTAAGATCGGTTACGAATTATAGCTCGGTAACGCACCCGCAATAATGGCCGAACATTCGCAATAATCAGCATTTATTTCCATAACGTCGGACATGCCATTAATGCTCTCCTCAGCAGACGTTACAGCTTAGGCAAAACGGTCATCCCCAATCCGAACAAATATAAAAACAAAGGAAAGGAACGAAAGAGGTAGGCAATCTTTCTAAGAAAAACTCATCATATATTGTCCATCTATTAACTTGAGCGTCGGAGTGCCTTTGCAGGTACTCACCTCCACCTCTCTCCCACCAACGGAGTCTGGGACACATCTTGGAAGCTTGCCGACCTTACCAGAGGGAACGACTTATACCTCGGCTCACGCTGGTAAGAACAAGTGAAAAATTTGAAAGGAAATAGAAAAAAAGTGGATTTGAATTTTTTAAAATTTGAATTTCATTTTAAAAAATAAAGTATAATTTTTCACCATTAATTTTATATGTGGGACCAAAAATAAATATAAAAGAGAAACTATTTAAAGATAAAATATCACACTTAATTTTCTAAAGTAAAATTCAAATTGTAGAGAATTTAAATAAAAAAAAAAGTGATCAATAGTGTTTTGGTTTTGATATGATGTCCAAAGAGAGAGATGCATGACTACTTGACGACCAGCGTTGGCATAATAAATAATCCACAATGTACAAAGTGATTTATATATATTTAACACGAGGAGTATTAGGATTAATAAGTTTTATAATTTGTAGTTATTAATTAATTATTATTGATAATTTTAATAGTGTGAAATTTTATTTAAAATATTTTATTTTTATTAATTAAGTGCATACCAAATTTTAATATCCTAGACTTTTCGTATCTGACACTGTTGGAACGTTAAATGAATCATTGATGATAGCATAGCTGAGAGACATTTTAGTAGTTTGGTTGGTCTATATCATAATTAATTGAATGCAATGTTTTTGCTCCCTCTTCTCCTATTTCACCAGTATATTTTATATGACCATTAATTATTGATTCTTCTTCTCCGTAATATAATAAGCAATCTTCTCACTATTATTCTTCATATTATTACGTACACTGGTTAGTTTAGCTTGATGGGAAATATTCCATCCATCAATGTTAGACAAATTAAATAGACTATCAATGATTAAAATTTCGATTTAATTTTTAAAATATTTTAATATTATAATTTTAAATGAATGATTTGATTCTAAAATATTTTTACTAAATCACAAAATTTTATAATTTAAATTTTTTATGTTTTTATGTTTTACAAATTTAATTTACTTTTTAATTTTACCTAAAATTTTGATTTTTTCTATGCCTTGCCTAACAGAGTTATTACAGCAATAATTGCTTCATTCACCCAGTTTGGAGAAGCAGCCATGCTTGGTCTAAAGTTAAGGTTAAATTCTCTATTCTAACAATTCAATCATGCATTTATAATCGTAATCATACTTATGTAATTGATGCATTAATAGTATATATATACTTGTTCTTAATTTTTGGATAAAGATATTGGTTTTATAACTTGTTATTATTTAATTATCGCGCAGTGTGTATACAATAATTTATTGGTCAACAATTATGAAATATGAACACTTTTTGATACATTTTAGATACGATACTCATTCGACATTCATCCGATACACATATTTTTCGTGATCAACTATATCTTAATAAAAAATACAAAATATTTTTTTTTAGATATACCTAAATATAATCACGTATTAGTCATGTCCAATTTTATTTTTAACATATATTTTTGAAATAAATTTAAAAATAATATATATTATTATTTATTAACACAAAAAATTATTTCAAATACTTTATATAATTAAAATATATTAAAAATAATCAAAATATATAATTTATATTTTAATATGAATAAAATATTAAAATATTATTACAATTTATCTAAAAAATTAAAATTTGTATATTTACATATCCTGTATTGTGTCGTGTCCTCTATCAGTATCCATATTTTATAAGTCAATAATAAACTCTTAACTAAAATTTTAATTCTTGATAGATTAATCTTTATCCTATCAAATTGAAACATACCATAAGAAACCAATTATCTAACCACCAAAATCTTAAGTGAAAAGTATATATGGACTTGTGGTCATAATTTTCTATCCATAATAAATTAATAATAGTCCATTATAAGTTAGCAAAAAAATCCACAAATATATGTAATTTTAGAATTTTAAGGTGGTAATAATTATTTTTTGTTGAGTTTTGCTAATAAATGTCTTAATTAGTTTAGAATACTGTAATTAAAATTTTTTTATGAACATATAAATTCTTTAAGTCTATTATTATTTATGATTCAATGTTTTGGTAGAGTAGAAAAGATTTACTCTTATATATTTTCATAACCAATGTCTAAATCCTTAGCTTATTTTAGTTATCTATCAAACATGTAATAATTAATTTATAATCATTATCTTTTTCTAAGATTTTTTATAATTTTAATAAACTTGTTTATGTATATTAAATTTTTAATCCATTTAATTTATTTATAAATAGTAGTAGTAGAGGAAGTTAATTACACAAAAATTATTATGCAACATTCGTATAAATTCTTCTTAAGATTCGAACTCTGTAGGTAAAAACTATTTATTAGATCAACTAAATCATAGGGAAGAACATGTGACGGTGTTACATACTATTTATCTAGTAGGGAGTTTTTGTACCTTGAGTCTTGAGAGAAGGAATTATGATAAGAAGATGTACAGTTAGAAGGTACAGTTCTTGAAGCCAATGAAAGTAGGGTTGCATGACAGGAAGATCATAAATAAGGATCCCACTTGAGTGAAGTTTTAGTTTGAGTCCATTTATATCACTTCATGTCATTGTATTAATGATCATAAATATGCACCAGTCAACTTTAAATTGAAAGCAACACTACTATAAAAAGATGTGTCTTAGCTTCTTTAAAGCTCCATTTGATTCATGTCTCATACAAATTAAGACATAGATTCAGGGATATAAATATTGAGATAAATACACATGTACAAATTAAAGACACGATTAAAAAGAATTATATTTAATAATTATAATAGACAGGATACATTTTATTTTAAAAAGTCTATTTTATTTTTATAAAAAAAATTCATTAATTTTATCTCTATTCTTTCATTTTTTTTATCAACTTGATTCTTATTTTTAGCAAAAAACAATTGCAAATTCAAAACCAATTTATAATTCTATTTTTATAATTTAATACAAATTCAAACCACCAAACAAAATTTTATACACATATATAATACATGAAATAAAACAAAAAATGAATAAAAAAAAAACAGATCTACACATTAGAGGAGAAAAAAACAAAGAGATGAAGTAAATCTACAAATCAGATAAGAGAATAACGAAGAGATGAAGTAGATCTAAAACCGCGGACATCAATGGTGGTGGCATATATACGACCTTTGCAAGATGGTAGTGACTGCGAACAACCTTCTTCATGTCCATTAAAAAAGTGTGTGCTATATGTACAACATTATATATAGTATGAATTCAAGTATTAAAATAAAGTGAATTTAGAATAAAGAGATATATGGTTATAGATGTAATATCCTTACTATCAGAACATCAGGCTTCTGTCTACGTCATTCTGATAGCGAGAATATTACGACAATTTTTATATACTTAATAATAAAATAAGAGCCTTTAACTCGAAACCGTATTGCTATTTTCCTTGAAAAATCGAAAGTTCTTTTTCTTGAAAAAAAAACATGCATATATAGATATAGAAATACTTCTTACACAAGTAACTTACAAATAGTATATACATACATATCATTATAATCATGACTTCTATCCCTCTTACAAGAATATAATAATAAAGGCGAGGAAAATCTATAACATATGTATACAAACAGAAACAGCATAGCTAAGAACTTAGCGAAATTTTGTAACTTTTTTTTGTCCATCCTGAAAATAGAAGTCTGTAGGAGGTGAGAACATCGTCCTCGTAAGCTCTCAGTAGAGGGTTCAAGAATTGTCATAAGAGTATACATGTAGATAAAAGAATAGGTTTTAAAAACAGTGATCTCCGTTCGTCTTATGAATATTTTTTTAAAATACGACATTTACTTAACCAAATTAACATTCACGTCTTATTTATAAAAATTACAAATCAATTATCTTTCCGTAACATTCCATTACACATCGCAGGATTAGGCCAATCAAACTTACCAATCTCGGCCTCCGACCTAACATACAATCAAATTTTGGCTCTGGCCCAACATAAAATCAAATCAAGGCCTCTGGCTCAAATATACATATTCAAACAACACTCGGTTTCAAAACAGAATCAATCACAGGCACAAGCAATGCAAGGCAATCACAATTAGAGAACAATTATAGCAAGTACCACAATTAGCAATTAGACAGAATGTATCAGATAGACAAACCAAAACAATAACAAACAAATGCAATATGATGCATGCCTGTCCTACTGGCCATGAGCTCATATGTCAGTTATATTGCCAAAACCGACACATCCAGTAACTAACCTGGACATTTTTCTCTGAGATTTTCTCACATATATGTACACTATATGTCTCGCAGAGTGAGTGCCATGTACATATCACAAGTAGAATTTCCTGTATACTCACCGGGTGAGTGCTCTGTACACCTCGCCATCAGAGAGACCCTCGCATGGTTGAGTGTCCTGTACATGTTGCAAAGTTGGGTGCCTTGTACACCTCGCAGGATTGAGTGCCATGTACACCTCTCATCTGAGAGAAACCACAGTCCTTTAAAATCATAACCCGGAGAAGGTAGGACTAAGTTACAACCCTTGCATCTTACCCTGGCGTTTCAAATCTCAAATTTCTATTTCCTTTAAAACTAATACCACCTCTTTGTGACATTTTCCAAAACCTTCAAAACAATTTCACTTAAAACCAACTCTTCTTTCAAAACTCAATTCTCACATAATCGAAATTTTCCAAACTACTTCAAACTATTTCAAGTTCAAACCTCTTTCAAAAGACAAATGAAAAATTATTTATTAATTAAACTCCTTAGCAAGACCTCTAGACTTTAGGGGAGCGACAACCAATCTCATCTTTTTAAACAAACTTACAAAACTTTCTCAAGAATCAAAATCTCAATTTAAAGTATCCTCAGGGTCTCTAATCATCGTCAAAATTAAATGAGTTAAATCATAAATCAATTTCAAAATAATTTCAAGATATAAAACTTTTTCAACAAGGTTCAAGCTATACTAGTTAAAAATTGAAAATCCTAATTGAAGATCCCAAAAGCATTTATCTTCAAATCCATTACTTTAACTACTCTAAAATCTTTAAAAGTATTCAAGACATATCTCCTTTGATTAAAATTAATCAAACCAAACTCATTTTCCTTTAACCAAAACTTCCAACCCATTTTACAAACCACAACCAAAACTCCCGAAACTTTTCAAAACAGAATGCTTTAACTGAATAAATCAACTTCAACTTCTTTTCAAGCTCGAAACTTTCTTCAAAGACTCAAAAATCATTTAATCTTAAATACTCATTTTTCTCACTTCATTTTTTGCTTGAAGCGACCCCAAAAATATATTTCTTTTCATAATTAATAAAAATTTAAAAAAAGTTAAATTCTTATTATTAAATTTCACTTAAACACTTTATTAAATTTCGGCAGCATCTTTTCTAAAACTTGGACTTTGCCACCCTTCTCGAGTCCCATCCAAATCATTTCTCAACCCTTTCTAACGGGTTCAAAACCAAATTATTTTCCAATAAAACATAATTCAGATTTCCAAATATCAAATAATTTTCGATGTCCAACCATTTCTAAATCAAATCGATTCCAATATCAAATCATTTCCAAAACTTAAATCATTTCTGATAAATCAAGAAAACCAATTCACCCACCACCAATTCGATAAAATAATCAACAATCAAAATATCCAACCCAATCAAAATATTCATCATGTCTCAGTTCCGCAACAAAATAGAGTGACACTTTAACAACAACCAATTATACATTCCAAATCAATTAAGCAAACAATTGTATCCATCCAAAATAACCCAGTTAAATCTATAAGATTCACATAATCATAATTATATATATTTTTATTGATATCAACTTGTAACAGTTCTTGTAAATAAAACAAGTTTTAAGAAAAATCACTACCTCGAATAGTCGAAACCTGAAAGTTATAAAACACATCAAAACCTCTTTCTACCAGCCCACAACAGTGGCAGCCACAACCACAGCTTGCTATCGCTTCTACAATAATAACAGCAACTCCAAACACAATATGCAATAACTGAAAGCCTATGGTAATAACGCTGCAAAAACTCAGCAACATATATCGGAATAATGAAAAAAAAGGGTTTTCGGAGCAAAACAACCCATTGTACTCAGGGAAGAACCAAAGAACATAGTAGCGGCAGCTCCAGTAGTGGCTTTCGATGACCACAACGCCTTTCCCAGCGACCTTCGTCCACAACAACGGTAGCAGCAGCTCAGGAATGACCATGGCAGTGGCAGAAACAGCTCTCTTTTCCACGGCACAAGCTTCACGTGCTTTCCTTTCTCACATGCAATGGCGGGAATGGCATTTCCGACGGCAACGACAATAGTCCTGACGACGTGCGTGGCGAGGACATCTCCTTCTCTCGGTGACAGCGGCAATAAGAAGCTCAATGGTTCAGCAGTGGTGACCAGCCCTGGCAGTAGCGGCGTCTCCTCGTGGCTCCATAGACGATTATGCATGTGACGACAATGACGGCGATGGACTCAACCAACGACGGCGACAAATTTGACGAAGCCGGGAACAGCAATGCCCGACGTTGGCAACGGCTCCTCCCCCCTTATGGTGTGTCGCATTGTCTCTCTCTCTCTCTCTCTCTTCGTGCTTGGTGGCTTGACGGCAGCGTCCCTCCCCACCAGCGCCTCTCCCCCTCTCCTCTCTCCTTCTCTTCCCTCTTATTCCTTCTCCCTCCCTTCTACACGCAGCTCCTTTTCTCTCGTTTCTTTCTTTCTTTCATTGGGTGAAAGGTGAAAGGGTGAAAGGGTGAGGGTAGGGTGGCGGCGGTAGTGAGCTAGGGTTTGTGTGTGTTGGTGTTAACGTAGTACACAAAATATTAGTTAATTTCAACACTTTACTTTTAAAACACCTTATAAAAAAAGTAAAATGTCTTAACTCATATGTATACATATACAATTTCAAATACTTGGATTTTCATATGTATAAAGTTATAAGGGTAAAAGTGTGTTGTGAAGCGAAGGCTACAAGGTAAGCTTGATGCAAAAGATGACATGGTTTAAGCATGTGATGGTAGAGCAAGGTGGTAAAAGGTTATATATAAAACAAGCTAGGGTTAAAACGACGTGCTTAGCGTCCGCACACTAATCTCGTACCAACTTCAGAGCTTCAACTTGACGTACCTTTACCATTCCCAACTGTACTTTATCAAACAACTTATCCAAATGTTCTCAACCTCATCACTCACTCCACCAACATATTACCGGTCACAACCTAACATCCGCAAACTCTTGTGCGAGAATCCAAGCTTTACAACTTTCTGTGATGTTGCACACTTACAAGCTTCACATTCTGCGTCTAGTTGTGCAATGTTGTCAACTTAGTGCTCGAAATTTTAAAAGAGAAAACATAAAAAGGATGAAAAATGGATGAAGAGGGGCAATATAAAGAGGTTTTGTTTGTATATTTTTTTTAATTGTTATTAGTATTCTCAACTACTAAAACAGTGAAAGTTAAACACTTGTTTATTATTAATCAAAAAATAACTACTAATTACATTATAAAAATTAATCAAAATAACTATTATCACATCTAAATACCTGAATACACTTAAATTAGATACTTTCTTTCGTCATTGCCATCAAGGAGTCACTAATTTAAACACATACATTTATTACATCATCACCAATTTGCCAACATTGTACCCAAGTAATTCTATTACAATGTTTATTATTAATTATATTTCTCCAATTGTTGATGTATATGAATTCTTTTAAAGAAATGCATTGGATTACCACCCATATTGTTGTATGAAGTTTCTAAATCTATTTCTTTCAAAATTCAACCTCCAATAAGTATTACCATCACTGTATGTCCAGTTGACCAAGCATGGTTCATTAAAGATTGCTTGTTCTAATGATGTATTATACTCTTCTAGTATGAATTGGACAACTACCTCAAAGTCTTCTACCAAAACACTTGTATTTTATACGGAAAAACTCACATAATAATACAACCAGATTACTTTTAGCATTTAACAAGTATCCACCCATTGATGTGCATTATTTTGTTGGCATAGTCCACACATAACCACCATGATAATACATTATATTCTAAGATTTTTGGGACCTCATCAATTGCACATCCCATTTCAAATGTGTCCTCAATTTTTTCTCTTTTTTGTTAATTAGCTCCCAATATTTTAAATTATACAGTATGATCTCCCATGCCTCTTTTAACCTAATCTCTTTGTTTTGAAAAAAGAAAATTCTAACTCCCCATATCATCCAAATTATTGCAAACCACAAATTTAACCACTTTCTTTTATCTCCTCTCGTACTCTGTTGATCACATTGTAATTCAAAAAAAAATCTCTCACTACCTTTGGTTTAGCCCAACTAACTCCCCCTCCTCTCAAAGGCATTATAGCACAAACATAATGCAAAGTTACAAATGAATAAAAAAGTGATTCTCATCTTCATTCTCTAAATTGCACAAAATACAAGTGACCTCATTGGTCATTAATATATTGATCTGGGCTAATCTTTACATGATATTTAGTTTTCCTAACAATAGAAACCACCTCATCATCTCTATCTTTAATAGCACAACTCCTCTCCATATATTGTAAAAAGTATGACTTGGTTTTTCAAATCCGTACATTTTTGCAGTCATTGTATTTGTAAAGGACTTGACTTGAGTACCTGCACTAAAAGATACATTATGTAATAATAGGTATAAAATCCTTACAATGTTTGTACTCCTACTCAAACAAGTGTCTCCTTCATCTCAGGTTCCAAACTCAGAAAAAGCCATCCCAAAAGCCATAATTGGTAATAGTTTCCATCTGTTGAGCATAGATAATGTATAGTTTTAAAAATTTCTTTTTGAGGCTCACTTCTCCCAATCATCTACCCTCCTAAAATCTGGTTGATTCATCATTCTCCACGCAATGTCTCATTCCTAATCTACTTAACTCATAGCAAAGATGGTTCTTCCTTACACCATTTATTATGTCCTTCCACAGACCATTTAATTTAGGCACATTGTGTTCGCAAAATGGATTCGCCAATAGAACCCCATTACAAGAAGATATAATCCTCTTCTATATAGGCTTATTTTCGTTAGAGTATCTTCACCACAATTTGAATAAAAGTGTTGCATTTTTGATGGTGATATCACCAACACCCAGCCCTCCATACTCTTTCGGCTTTTGTATCATGCTCCAACTGACAGTTGAAAGTTTTGTTCTTTCTTCTTTTGTGTTCCAAAAAAATATTGATTGAAGGGATATGATCCTATTAGCCACTGCCTTCGAAAGTTTAAATAAACTCAGATAATACAATGGTAAATTATTGACCATCGATTTTATAATTGTCAGTCTCCTCAGTTTTGACAATATCTTATATTTTCATTTGGATAGTTTGTTCTCTATTTTTTCAATGACCATCTTCTAAGTTTTAATACCCTTAAGACTAGCTCCCAACAGAATACTCAAATAAGTGATCGGCAAATTTTCTGTAGGACAATTCAAGACTTCAACTAACCGACAAGCTTCCTCCACCGGAACATACACTAATAAAAATTAGGTTGCACTTTTAGTAATTTATTAGAAAATTTGACATCATCTCAAAGCATTTCAAAATCCTCTTAAAGTTCCTTATTACTTTCTTTCTTGGCAAACAAACAGGATCGTGTCGTCAACGACCTACAAATGAGATGGAAAACCTTCTCTCTTTTCACTTCCAAGCCTTATGCATCCCATATTTTTTGTTCTTATAATCATTTGGTTCAATACTTCTGCCACTAGAATAAATAAGAATGGAGAAATTGGGTCTTCCTAGAATAATCCTCTTTCTATTGAAAATGGTTTAGTTGGTGAACCATTCACAATAATCGACATAGCCAATGTCCCTAGCTGACCCTTAGTCTATTTTCTCGTTACCTCCTCAAACTCATTTTTTCAAGCACATGATTTACAAATGACTATCTTATCGTATTATAGCTGTTTTCAAGTCGAGTTTGATAATAATGCCCCTTCTTTTACTTTTTCTACACCATGACGATACTCCTTTGCATGCAATTAAAGCTCCATCTAAAATTTGTCTATCATGTATAAATGCTTATTGCACCTCACTAACTAAAGTGCCCATAACCTTCTTCATTCTAAAAACTAACACCTTTAATATCACCTTATACACACTTTTCACCATGCTAACTGATATGAGATCTTTCATCTTTTGTGGTGCATTCACCTTTGAAGCTAAAGTTATCCAAGTCATATTTAGACTTCTAGGTAAAAAAACTCGTTCTAGCCTCATTTCTTTTATCCTTTTTGGTTTTTTGAATTTTCTATGGCCAATCTTGATTTTCTGTATTTGTTTCATTCTGCTTTTAATAGTTACTATAATGTGAAAATATTTGTTGTTCTTGTTCCCTTCTTTGATATATTTCTCCCATAAAATTTGCTTCTAGTATTTTCCTTTTCTTCTATACTAAAGTTCTAGTTGTCCCTTCAACGCCTTTCATCTGCTCAAGTTCACGTTCTCATTATTTTGCAACTATATCTCCATTTTTGTAATTTCTCTCTCGAATCTCCTAATTTTTCGTCAATATTCTCAAAAACTTTCTTGTTCCTCTTTGAAATGATTCTCTTTATTAATTTCATTTTTCAAATGTAGGAAAGGACCCCAAATTTCTTTCTTCATTACCTAATATTAGTAACAATTTTGTATTCGAGAACCAAAGATCAAGCAAACAGAACGGTCTTAGACCCAAATCTAGTTTATTTGCCACCAAACATAAAAGGACATGATCCGATTTTAAACACTTAATTACCTCTATTCTAGACTCCAAATATAATATAGTTATTTCAAAAAGATTAATTATATAACAATATTTTTATAAAAAAAAAAGTTAATTATTAAATTAATTATTCATTAAAATATACATTAAAAATTTAAATATTATATATTATATATAAATATATAATAATTAATTTAATGATTATTTTTTAGTATGTGTACATAATCATTTTTGTCAATTATACTTTTATTCAATCCTCCTTTTTTTTTTCACTTGACAAGATCAGACTAAGTGCTTGTTAAATAATAGTTACCGTACAAAATATTCTCCATACATATTTTCTTCAATTTTACCTAAAGTTATACCAAAAAAAAAATCTTATGAAGTGATCAAGTGAAAAAAAATAGATGCTGTACTCTCCGAGCATTAAAACTACAATTTTATTAATAAATTTATAAGAGTTTGGTTACACAGATATAATTAGAAAGACGTTATTATAGTCTCAAAACATAATTAAAGATGTCAAAAGATAAAATCCCACAATGTCGTGATCGTGAGTGTACTTATATATGAATGGGTTATACTATGTAACCAATGAATACGTCAACTACTCCAGAATAAAAAATGCCAAAATTTTGCAACCCACCACAGCTAATTATTGCTATAAATAAATGAGGCATCGCACCTTCATGCATCAACATAATATTCTCAATCTTTAATTTTACGTTACATGAAAAATCAGAAAGGATATCAATATCTAGAATAATGACAACCAAGAACAATAATAATTCAAGTCCGATATATATTTCTGTTAGACAAAAAAATTATTATTATTTAAAAAAAATTATTTTAACTAAATAAATATATTGTTAATTTATGTTATTTTTAAAAAGTTAATGTTAATACATTAGAAAAGCTTTTAACTAACAATAAAAACAAAATCGTTTTAATCAAAATTTGAATTAGACCTAAATTATAGGTCATGATATCTCAAAGATATATAACTGTCAATAATAATAATAGAGCTTGAAAATAAAATGTGTGGAAGCAATTATTAAATTAGCATAGATAACAAGTGTGAAACGATTATTCAAGTTTGAAAATTGACGAAAATATATTGTAGAAGTAACTGTCAATTGGCATTGGATTAGTAGTCTATAAATAAAAATTTGGACACACATTTTAATTAGTTCAGTTCTTCTTGAAAAACACTTAGAAACCCAAAAACGCTCTCAACTTCCCTAGCATTAGAAAGTAAAATTAAAAATCTTAAGTAATTCTTCTAAAGTCTGAATTCAAATTTGTACTTTACTTTTTATTCTGAGTGAACATCCAATCCGGTCCCTGTCCTTTTTCTCAATGGACATTGCGACCCTTGTCCAAAAAAAGGGACAAATCGGTCCCTGTCCCATACTTCCGTGAGACGTCATGGTCCTTCCGTCATCTTCCCTGACCAAAACAAAACGGAAATGTCTTACTTGTCAGTTAACGTTGATGACGTGGAGATTAACCCTCTGTTAAGTTTCATGTTGGCCATTAAGAAATGGACAGAGATCGATCTGTCCCGCATTAGAAGTAAAAAACGACATCATGTTTGGTCTTCACTGAATCAGAATGATTTGAAAGTGATTCCACGCAACTAATCTCTCACTCTTCTAACGCGGGAATCACTTGCAAACCATTCTATTTCAGTGAAGACCAAAAATGACGTCGTTTTTTACTTCTAATGCGGAACAGATCGACGCCTGTCCATTTTCTAACAGCCAACGTGGAATTTAACAGAGTGTTAACCTCCACATCATCAACGTTAATTGACACGTAGGACATTTCTGTTTGTTTTGGTCAGGGGAGATAATGGAAGGACCGTGACGTCTCACGGAAGTATGGGATAGGGACCGATTTGTCATTTTTTTTAGACAAGGGTCATTGGTGCACAAAACTGACTCCGCACATTTCGCACAGATAGACCGGCAAGTATACCGGGTCGTCTAAGTAATACCTCAGGTGAGTGAGGGTCGATCCTACGGAGATTGTTAGTTTGAGCAAGCAGTGGTTATCTTGCAGATCTTAGTTAGGCAGATAGAAAAATATAATTATCACAGAAAATGTATAAAATAGATAAATAAATAAAACGTTACTAGATAGGTGTGAAATCAATGGTATGAGAACGGTTGAGACTTCGGAGATGCTTTGTCTTTCCGAATTAACTTTTCTTACTATCTTCTTCAATAACTTTCTTATTCATTCAATGGCAGCCATAAGTGATTAACTCATGTCCTCTCATCAAGTTAACCTCCTTTACTATAGCAATCCACCACGTTGAGATGACTCATGTCCTCTCATCAAGCCACCTCAAGGTTTCTCACTGTAGCAGAAGATGAAGCTCTAAGCAATCCACTCACCTTCACGATCCTACTCAAGGTGCCATAGACAAGGCAGATCTTCCGGATCAGAAAGTGTTGCTTCTCTTACTCTAGCCTTAGCGCCACAGAGACCTCACTTACCCACGGTCAACAGAATTTCATGTCACGTATCCAAAGTTGCCTAGGTACTCTATCGGAATCCGCAATGCAATCTCTAGCTTTGGTTCAACGCTATTCGGGTCAGGACTCACACGGAACCCATGTAGAACAAGGGTGATTGTCATGGGTCACCCTCAGTTCATAAGATGAAGAATGAGGTTGCATATATAAGAGAATAGAATCAGACATATTGAAAGAGAATAGTAATATTATTATTCCATGAAACTCAGCAGAGCTCCTAACCTTAACCTTAGGAGGTTAGTGACTCATACTGTACATAATAGATGAATTTGAATAGGGGAGGAAGAAGATCCTAAACAAGGGTGATCTTCTCCTATATATACTAATATAACAACTAAGGATTACGAAATATGATAGATCAGACTAGTCTTAAGGGTGCGAAAATCCACTTCTATGACCCACTTGGTGAGTGTTTGAGCTGAGCTTTGACTGCCTCCACATGCTAGAACCCCTTAGGGGCATTGAACGCTGGCTAAGGACTCCCTTTTTGGCGTTGGATGCCAGCTGCTTCCCTGTGGGCGCTGGATGCCAGGAATGGGACTGGTGGCTGGTGTTGAACGACAGTTTTGGGCTTTCATTTCCAAAGAAAAAAGTATAAATTATTATATATTTCTGGAAATCCCTGAATGTTAGCTTTCTATAGCCATTAAGAGCGTGCCATTTGGACTTCTGTAGCTCCAGAAAAGCTCCTTTGAGTGTACGAAGGTCAGATCCTGACAGCATCTACAGTGCTTTCTCTGTTTCTGAATCAGACTTTTGCTCTTCTCAATTTCAGCCAGAAAATACCTGAAATCACCATAAAACACACAAACTCAAAGTAGAATCTAAAAATGTGAATTTAGCACTAAAACCTATGAAAACATAATAAAACTCAAACAAAACATAGTAAAAACTATATGAAAATGATGCCAAAAAGTGTATAAAATATCCGTTCATCAGTTACGATGTCCATTGAGGAAAAAGACAGGGATCGAATTGGGTGTTAACTCTTTTATTTTTTAATTAAAGTTCTTTATTTTTAGGGAAAATTATTATAAAGGACTATTAGAAAGATTTAATTATTAAAAAGGACCTTTAATATTAAAATTATTTAGAATGACTGATTTTATAATATTTAAAGAAAATGACCAAATCTTTTTTTCTGAAGAGACAAATATATCCTTAGATTATTTTCTCATTTATTTCTTTTTTTTTTTGTAAACATATTCTTTTTCTAATTATCTATCATACTCAAATCCTTATTCTTCATCTATAACTCATAGAGACATTTGTTGCTGCCAATCACAAAATGTAAGACCTGGTAGTACCTGGGAGTATACTAATTTTTTACTATTATCATACATAGAGTAGTCAACAATGAGCATCAAACAAATCATTCAAAACTTATGGAATTTGTCTCGAGAGATCTCTTTCTTTAATTATTCAAGGCTTAGTCCTTGAATCAAATGCAATAATCGGTGCTGATCTAATTGGTCTCTGGCATGAAATATTTGTATACCTTTGTGACAGACACCCGGCTCCTAGCAGGTAGGTTGATTTTCCAATGTTGCATTTGGTATACCCTTGCAAAAACATTGCTATTGAGTAATATGTTTCTTTCAAACTCGTTTTTAGATTTTAATGTCTCTACCCTCTATTACCCCTCAGGACTTGCTTGCTTTCGAGGAATCTATAACGTCTTACTATTTTGTTTTTTAGAGTAGTCAACAATTAGCAGTAATTATTCAATATTAGTATTTCTTTTTTCTTGTAATCCATATTCTCATTATTGGTTATTTATTGTTTTATATTTTTGTATAGACATGGAATCTACTGTTTGTCAATAAATTTTTTGTTATTTTCACATTGGAGGTAATATTGAAGTTGTACCAAACCAGAAAATTATTTATCATGGAGAAAAAATTATAGGAGAGCTAATTGAAGAAGGATGTACGCAATGCATAAAATATGGCTTCGAACTAAGGAAAATATGCAGAATAAATGCATTACCTACACAGTCAAGTTTAACTAATCTCAACTCATATATCTCATTGATATTGATAGTGTTAACCAATTGATCACATTCAATGATGAACAGCTCATGTATACATCATGGAGGTAGAAAAGACTAACCATGATAGTACACCTCATGAGGACAATGACGACAACTTTCATGACAGGTATGTATTCCAACTGTGTTATCTTTTTTATAAATTTTTCTTATATTAGTGATTAGTGAATTGTTATAAAAGTAATTTAATTTTTTTTATGATTAGTACACTATCAAGTAATTCAACTCAAGGAGTCGATGTTGTTACTAATATTGATGGTCAAAATCCATTGACACCAATTCTATGTACAACCCAACTTGTCCCTACATCCCAGACTATTAATAGCTCTGCTAAGTGGAATGATCTTATAAAGGAAGAAGGAAAGATTTTTTAAAATGCAAGTAAGCTGAGGAAAGCATTGTCTGAATATGGTATTACTCATAAGTTTACATACAAGTTCTTAATGAGCAGTCCGGGTAAAATAATTTGTATCTCTAAGGTTGAAGGTTGTCCGTGGAAATTGTGACTTATGCTATGAGAAAAAATACTTCGTTCCTCATGGTGAGATATTTTATCAAGAATCATAAGCACTCAACTCAAGATGTATTGGAGAGTACTCACTCTTTCAGGTCTAATTTGGTGTCTTCAGTTATTGTCGACAAGTTGAGATTAACTCCTGACAAGTTGCTTAATGACATACGAAATGACATTTTCAAGGAATACGGGTTTTCACTAATATATCACCAAGCTTGGGTTGCAAAGGAGAAAGTATTAGCTGAAATTAATGGCGTACCTAAAGATTCATATATTCTAATTCCTTGGATATATAATCATTTAGTGAAAACTGATTCACAAATAGTTGCAAAATGGACATGCTTTCCTAGTTATCAATTTGAAAAGCTTTTTATTGCATATGGGTGTTGTGTGATAGGTTTTTTTTGTGGATTAAGGCCTATATTATTTATTGATGGTTGCCGCTTAAGTGGTCCATACAAGGGAACTCTTCTAACTGCCTCTACATGCGATGCAAATAATGACTTATTTTCGATTGCGTATGCAATTGTAAGTGCTAAAAATAATGAGAATTGGCTTTGGTTCCTATCTAATTTGAAAGAACTAACGGGGTCAATTCTAGTTACGTTAATATCTAATAGACATCCATCAATTATTGTAATTGTGGAGCAAGTATATGACAGGGATAGACATGTATATTGTTATCGACATGTGAAAGAAAATTTTTGTGTAGAAACTAAAAAGTTATAGAGGGGAATACATAGTGAAGTAAAAGAAGATGCAAAAAAGCTACTAAATGCAGTTTGTTATACCTGTTTTGGCACAGAGTTTACAGAAGCTGTGGAATAACTTCGTGCATTTTCACCAGAACTTGCAATTGGTTAGAGACTAAAGGAGATATTAACAAATGGGCAAAGTCTCAATTCCCTCATCGACGATGGGACCTCATAACTACCAATGTAGCTGAATTATTTAATTCGTGGATAAGAAAAGAGAGGACTTACAGTATTTGTGCTTTAATAACGGAGCATAGAGACAAACTTGCAAATCTGTTATATATTGCAAAGTTAAATATGACTAAATGGAAGAATGAAGTTGGGCCAAAGACTGATAAAATATTAATGGAGCATGTAGCTAGAAGTGAGTTTCTTAAAGCAATGAGATATGGAGATCATAATGTTATGGTTAGAGGGTCAAATGTTGATGTATGTGTGAATCTACTACGCATGGAATGTACATATCTTGAATGGAAAATGACTGGAATTTCATGTCCACATGCTTGTGCTGTAATCAAATTATTACATGGCAACATCTACACCTATGTAGAGGAGTGCTGTCTAAAAATTTCACAAAAAAAGATTTATGCGAGCAGTATGATCCCAATTGAAACTCATGACATGCCTGATGTCAACAACCTGATCCTAACAGACTGGGAGAATAATATTTTTCTTATGCCACCTACAACAACTCGTCCTCCAGGAAGACCATGCAAGAAGCTCTGAGAGTCACAATTTCAAGATGTGCGTGTTTACAAATTTAACCAATGCAATCAGAGTGGTCATAATCGTTCTAAATGTAGGAATCCTAATCCAGAAAGAATATGAATTTTTTTAGATAGTTCTAGCTTTATAGATTATCACATTTAGACTTGCAATGTTGGTTTTTCTTAAGTTATGCATATTAGGTGATTCTACTGAGTTTCTTAATTATATTTGTGAAAGTCTGCACTTAAATTTTATAGTTTTACTTTGATTTTTAATTAAATTTGTGTATTCTTACACTTGAATTTCGTAGTTTTACGTTGATTTTAATAGCGTTTGTGCAAATATGCACTTGAATTATGCAACAGGTTTGGCTTTAGTTCTATTGTACAATTCTACAATCAAATGACAAAATTCTATAATTCTGCATTAAAGTTGTTGCACTTAGTAAATAAAAATCTGCAATTCTGCATTAATTCTATGATTTTTCACTAATGTTCTATAATTTTCTACACAAACTCTGCAATTTTACACTAAAATTGTATAACTATGCTCATGGTTAAACAAAAGAATCTTAGAAAAAGAAACACTTTCTATAAAATTTCTAATTGATATTTTCATTACAAGTCAAAGATCCAATAAATAATTGTGCTTCCATACCAGTCTTCCAATAAAATTAGACCACTATGATGTTTTCATACCACTATTCCTTATGCTTCATTGATAGCCTTGATAGTTGCTAGTTACTAATAATCATGGACAATGATCATCACACTCATAAAAAAGAAATTCATATTTCAAATCAATTCAGGTTCGTAGACTCAATAAGGCTGTAGAGAAACATTTCAGCTTCTCTTTCAATCTATTTTCAAACAAGAGATAGAATTCATGTTTAAAAGTAACCTGATTCTCCTTACAGCCATGTGTACTCAATGATGTTTCAATGTAGATAATACATTTCACTCTAATCAACTCTCTGAATTCTCAGATAGGGAGAAGCCGAATCTCGAAGCCGGAACAAAACAGCCACTAACCATAACATAGAAGCCTACTTTGCACCTAAAAGTGACTTAATGATAGTATCACTCATACGATCAAGATAAGGGAACAAGTGACCAGATCCTTTGAGTTCATGATACTGAATCCAGAAAAGATTTTCGGCAATGTTTTGTTACACTATAACAGGCACCATCAAATCTTCCTCTCCATGCCAAAGATGGACAGAACCTTCATTAATTAGAAATGGGTTTTCAAGATCCAAAGGAATAAAATTCCATTTACCGAATCCATTATTTAAGTCACGGTGGAGATTCTCGTATTCTCCTTACTGTCTTGCCTGAGCCTCTAGAAACAAAGTACAAAGTGAAATCAAGAATTTTGGTTAATTCTCTGGCAAAACAATCACCATAAACTTTTATTACTATAACCAATATAAATTATTTTAGGTCACTAAATTGTAGCCACCTAAAGGCTAGTAGTGATACTTATCACATGACCTTTTTTATTAGACCAAATTGTTGAAGTAAGCTCTTTATCTTCGAAATCCTGCATTTTTTGTGTAAACATAATTAAGAGTCATGACATATAATCATGTTCTTTTAATTAGACAAATAGAAAGAAATACTACAATCATAAGCAACGTCAAAGCATTGCGTTTAAAGTCCATAAAAAATTTAGAACATAAGTTTAGAAACAAAAACTTATCCATCTTTATTTTCAGCCTCATACCAAACACACCTTGAACATAAACCCTTCAAATTCAGATTCATTCATTCATTAATGTATTTTTCAATATAGACAACAAGTGTAATTAGAGTTCTTCCTGGGGCCAAAGATAATGCTCTCAACATCAATAATGCACTACTATATTCATTAAAAAAACTATAACTTAGATTTTGTTTAATGCATATGCCCTTATGACTTGAAAGAAACAAAATTGGAAATCACATAATCAATAAATCAAAACAGTGACTAATAGCGTCATAATCTTTGAATTAAGGCATTTTCATATCACACTAAAATCTTACACATGAATTGAAAATGTTCAAACTTCATCATGCATTGCCGTTTTCACCTTAAAAGCTATACAATTTCTAATTTCAGGGATACTAATATATCTCAAAAGCTTAAGGCAGGGACTTCAACTTGAAAGAAGCGTGTGGCTTTGGGGAGCTTCAAGTGGGGCTTGTTGTTGCGAGTGACTGGAGGAGTCAAAGGAGCGATGGCCAATGTGGGAGGAATGAGTTTCACAGCTGGCGGCGAGATTCAGAAGACGATTCTGCCCGAAGATGTCAATTTTGCCTCTAACAACCTTGCTGGATGGTGACAAAGACGAATCTCCTTTGACATGACAAAGACGGCATTGATTCCGCCTCTGATACGACGATTCTGCCTCTGAAGAATCTTCTCAGGCGCGCGCCAACGACGTTCCCCTCAAGCTGGGTTAGGCACTCGATGACGTCTCTTTTCTCGGCTAGGTGAATTCTCGGGTATGGAGGTGGAGTGAGTTTGAAAATTATGATTTCTCTGTGGTTGAAGAATATGGATTAACTACATCTCATACAAACATTATAAACACTATGAGATGACTGCTTAATGGCTTACCACCGGAATTTGTCTCCTCTATAGCGACACAAGGTTTGATTAATCCTCTTTACTCACCAATTCAAAATCATGTTTCTCATAATCCATGTGTCAGTGCTACCATAAAAAATTTTCAACTTGTGTGTC
This sequence comes from Arachis stenosperma, assembly GCF_014773155.1. NCBI lineage: Eukaryota > Viridiplantae > Streptophyta > Magnoliopsida > Fabales > Fabaceae > Arachis > Arachis stenosperma. The sequence continues at coordinate 126,043,701 of NC_080381.1, read as the reverse complement.
ACATTCACTTGATATATTGCCTATTCCTTCAAATATAAGTACAATAAAAAATTGTTATTCTTCTATTTTCCAAAGTACAAGTCCAAATTTTTCTAATATCTTAAAAATATTACCATCAGAAAGTTTTATGAATACTGTTGATACATTGGTAAAGTTTCATCCGTAGATAAATGAGAATCATTATAATTTGACTAATATATTGATTCATCACACGACAAAAATACTTAATTTTTTCATTGAGTCGATCGATAAATACTAAGTATGAGAAATTAATCTATAAAGTAAATCAAATTGCTAAAATAGTTAGTAGGAAAGAAAATCAAAATGATTTTATTGAAGTACAAGAGATAAATGCAAAACAAAATCTTCCGGTACATAATATGCATTTGGGTAGACAAGATCAAAATGACACTAATGCGATAAAAAATGATACTAGATTACAACAAAATATTAATCAAGTTGTTGAACAAAATGACATTGAGGGATAAGATGTCAATCAAGTGATTAAATAAATTTTAAAAAGATTGAAATTTAATGTTGGATTTGCAAATCAATTTCAGTTTATGTCTCTTTTTTTCTATATTTATCCAACAACTTTAATTACCTGAGGGATGTAAGCTTCTTAAGTTATTAACTACATTCTTTGAAGAAAATGAAGAATCGTCAGTAGAGTACATTACTTGTTATACTATCGAAATCAACGAAGTGACATCAAATGAGTATTTAATAATAAAATTCTTTTTCTCTTTGTTGACAATAAATGCCTTTACGTGATTTTCTAATCTAAAGCCAAAATTCAATTCATTCTTGGATGTAATTAGAAAAAGATTTTTATAAATAATTTTTTTGTAGTGAATTAAAAATCAGTTTAAGTGATTTATTCTCCATCAAACACATTGTAGGAGAATCAATTGATAAGTATTTGGCTAGATTCAAAACCATAAAAAATAAATGCTTTACTTCATTTCTAGAATCTAAAGTTGTCAAAATGGTCATAAATGGATTAGAATTTGAAATTAGAAAAAAGCTTATAAGTTAACAATATCATGACATGATTCAACTTACTAAAAATGTTAGACAAATTAAACAGTTGAAAATTGAGAAAGAAGCAAAATATAAAGAGATGATAAAAAAATTTGAATAATCATCAAATGAATACATCTCATTGAATAAGTCTTGTAGAAGATAATAGAAAAAAATTTTCTTAAGTACAAGATAAATGACTTTTCTACAAAAACAGGTTATTTTGATAATGAAAAAAATGACAAAATAATAGCTCATACTCTTTTTTTTTTTTATCAATTTTCATCTTTTTCTCATTTTTTTCTCTCTTTTCTCTACTTCTCAATTTTTTTTCTTTCTTATCCACTGAAATTTTCTTTCTTCATTTATTTTCTTTCTTTTTATCTTATTTCTCTGTTTTTCTATCTCTTTTTTCTTTTTTATTCATCCTAATCTTCTTTGCTTTCTCTTTCTCATTTTTATTATCTTTTAAATTCTTAATTTTTTTTATCTTTTTTTTATATTGTTATGGTTTTACTTTTTCTAAACAAAAAAAATTATGCATCAAATTTAAAATCATGAAAAAAAATAATTTCTCATTGATATTTAGATATGTAATTCGTAAGTACAAAAATTTCATTGACTTAAAAATTTTGTTGAGTCTATTAACGCTTGAACTTAAAACTATTAAAATGTCAGTGTAAAGATAGCATAAGGTTAAAAATTTTATTAAATCTAATTGACACTTAGAGTTTAATATATAAAAGAAATGACTTTACAAAATTAAAATTTTGTTACTTCAAAAGTTGAAAATGTGTCAATTAATAATATCAGCTAGAACAATGAAAGGATATGTATCAAAAACTCTCATTAAGACAAAAATCAATTAACACACATTTAATGTACCAAAAATTACAATAGATATCGTTTGGCACACTTGAAAGTTTCATGCAGAAGAATAAATTTCATTAACAATTAGGTATTTAACTATTAATGCAAAAGCTTTATAAACTTAGAAATTATGTTAAGTCTATTTTTAATAGGCAGATATGTGTTCAAAATGTCAACTTAAAAGTACTTCACATTTTCAATATCAATTAACATTCACACTTCAACTTGTCAAAGATAAAATAAATATCAATAAATAACTAAATTTTTTTATTTTTAATCATTGCATATCTTCAAATAAAAAATCTTGAAAGTAATTTGTTAGGAAAAAATTATTATTACTTAAAAAGAAAGAATTATTTTAAATAAATATATATATAATAATATTATTGTCAATTTATATTATTTTTAAGAGTTTAATTTTAATATATTAAAAAAACTTCCAACTAACACTAAAAACAAAACAGTTTTAATTAAATTTTGAATTAGACCCAAATTATGGACCATAACATCTCAAAAATATACTGACGGTGATAGTAATAGAGTGTAAAAATAAAAATTACAAAAGTAGTTATTAAATTAGCAACAGAACATGAAGGGGATAACAACTATGGAAAGGTTATTCAAGTTTAAAAACTGACAAAAATATATTGTAGGAGTAAGTGTTATTTGACATTAAATTAATCTATAAATAGAATTTTGGATACAGATTATAATAATTCAAATTTTTTTAAAAAACACTTGAAAACTCAAAAACACTCTCAGTCTTCCTAACATCAAAAAACAAAATTAAAAACCTTAAATAATTCTTTTGAAATCTAAACTCAAATTGATACTCTATCTTTTATTTTTAATTAAAATTCTTTATTTTTATTTATTTTTTTCATCTTCTTCTTTCTTTCTCTTTTAATTTTTGTATTTTGTTTTATCTTTGTACTTTATAACATTATTTTATCTTTAATTTTATTTTTAAAATTACAATTGAAACCCTAAAACATCCCAAAAAAAATTTGTTTCTACTCTTTGAATTAAGATTATAAAAAAAAAAAACTAAAAATTGTTAATTTATTTACTGTTAGCAATAAAACAAAAAATCGAATAAAACCACCTCATTTTAGAAGAAGACAACGTCTCTTTTTTTGCAACAACTATGCCTTAGACAGATTTTCTACGCGCAAGAACATTTCGCATTCATTGTGGAGCCGAGTTTATTATCAGCCCACTTTCTCTGTTTCCACTTTCTTTTTCTCTTTTTTTCAGGACTCTAACCACGATCGACAAGCAAACTCTTCCACTGCGAACTCCAGCTGAGTTGTTAGCTATAGTCACTATACTATAGGTCTAAAATCAGAGGATGACCGAGAAAATATCCAATTCCAGAATGGTCGGTAGAATGAAAATGTTGACACAAAACATCATAAGAAAGCAATCTAAATGATAATCACACCTCGAAAACTAACACTAAGGAAGCAGCTCTCCCAAAGAACAGTCCAACCCTTTCTCCGCTAACATCATGAGCTTTTAGTTGCATGCTAACTTCACTCTCCCGACAACCCTCAAGTCATATGAGGAACTAGGTGATTCGAATCTACGTTTTACAAAATTTCATTCTATGATGCTATCGTCTATTGAACAGACTTCAACTATACCTCGACTTCCTTTCCTAGTTTTTAGATGGTGATGTTACTTTGTTTTTTTTTCTTTTCCCTTGCCTCTTGTAGGTTCTATTTCCACTTCTCATAATCTTGTCGACCTCTTTATTAACAATAAAATCTACGCCCATGACTTTGATTACCTTGACACAATCAAACAAAATTAACATGAAAGTTTCCGAAACTACATGACAAAATTCAGCAAAATAGCATACAAATTTCCGACTTCAACTCTAATGTCTCCATACTTGCGAAAGAGGTCTCTGCCCAAATAAGTTTCAAGAGACCATTGTTGGAGCCAAGTTGAAGACTAGCGAAAATTCGTGAAAAGACAGACAAATAGAAATAGAAGAACTCGGCCAAACTCAGCAAAACATAAACAATGTTCAAAGTTCAAACCAAGAAGATAATAAGCATAATAAGTCTCAAGTTGGCGGAGACAACCGGAAACTATTCAAAAAGATTCAACATCATCGTGAGCGTGCGTTAGATATGTATTCGTTAACTGCAGAGTAAATGAGGCCAAAATTTTGCTATCCACCACCACAGCTAATTGCTATAAAGAAAACATTATACATTCCATATAAAAATAAACGAGGCATTGCACCTTCACGCATCCACATAACTTTTTTGCACTTTTACATCACATGCAATATCACAAAGGATAATCTCCAGAATAATGACAACTGAGAACAATAAATTCAATTCAATTGCCTAACTAGAGATCCTTTTTCCCCTCTCCTTCACTGCAAGGGCCTTAACAGCAATCACTCGAAAAAACAATATAATTGCTGCTTATTCAAATTCTCTCCTAGATTAAAAATTTCTAGGATTTTTTTTTCTTTTTTTGGTTGTTTTTTCTCCCTTAGCGGTGTTCTACCTAATTTCACACTCTTCTATTCAACCATTGAATAATACATTCTATGATTTCATCTCTTTCAGGCTCAAAGAGAAGATCATGCACAAATCCTTCATATAACTTTATGGTTTTGTCAGATGATGAAGCTTCTTCATAAAACCTCAGAGAAGCACCAGGGTCAGTTACAGAGTCAGCAGTTCCATGCAGAACAATGAATGGAACTCTTATTCTTCTCAGGTTCTGCTGCAAGTAGCTTGTGATCCGGACAATCTCGTAGCCAGTCCTCGCTCTAAGGGGACCCGTGCATACTAACGGATCAGAGTATTTAGCCAGCAGAGCCTCGGGATCTCGAGTTACCGGCATCCCTTTCTTGTATGCAGCACGACATTGGTATCTTGGCAGCAGAAATGAAACTAGAGGAGCAATTACCTGTGTACACCACAAAAAAAATGGACATTAAAAATTTATCTACCTATTCCTTCATCCATTATGTCATAAACCCACATGTTTCAAAAATTTAAGCTGATAAGAACACACACGGATGATTATATCTCTAACGAGTCCCTGAATGGCTTGTATAGTCCTTCATTCTCTTTTTGTCTTATACTGAAGCAGCTTTTTTTAGAAGTTAACAAAGATCGAATTCTAATTGTTTTAGTCATAAAAATTCTGATAGCACATTATTAAAACTAATTTTTCCCAAAAGCTTAAACTAATAAGAATACACACATGAATGGTTGTATCTGTAACACGTCATAACAAGAATAAGTGGTAAGAGTGCTATTATCATTAAGAATGGATTAAGTTGAATTATATATAATATGCCGATAAACATGCTGTCTAAAATTTTAGGTACTTAATCTATTCGTTTAAATCAATTATACACAAAGAAAAGGGTACTATGCTTAATTACCAACAAAAGAGGATTAGAAGGCTCAACCCCAACGGCAGGTGCTGTGAAAACAGCTCCAGTGATGCAGGCTTCAACCTTTGGATCAAGTAGTGCCTACAACAACATAGATATCACTATCGGCGAAAGCATGAATCAGTTTTTGTAATCATTATTAGGTTCTTAACCCTTGTTTGCGGCTAAGTTAAGTTCATGAGCATAAAGCATACCTTAAGAGTAATGGCTGCACCTGTTGAGTGTCCATAGCAGAAACATGGTAGACCCGGATTTTCAGTTACAACCTTCTCAATAAATATTTTCTGTATATCAGAAAATATAGAAAGGGTTCTTATATCAGAACAAAGTTCAAAAGAGCAATTGAGTTGGAAACACTACTATTTAATGAATAAGGTTGTGTTTGATAAGTGTCTTCTGATAGAAGATACAGATACTTAGAGACAAAGACAAATAAAAAGGTTTGGTTTATGTTCTTGTCTCTCATGTTCCTTGTTTTCTTATTGGACAATCAATCATTGATTGACAAAAAATCGTCAATTTTTTTTTGTCTCTACAGAGACACATTTTGCCTATAATCATATCTATAACTGTCCCAACATTTCTGTATTTCTATCCTGCGACAATTACCAAACAGCACCAAATTGAATTTATACAATATTCCCCAAGATTGTTATCAATGGATAGCAAGACATACCAAATCGGAAACTGCATAATCAAGAGAGTGAACATATGCATGTAGTCCATCACTTCCACCATGACCTAAACAAGAACACAAAAATCAGAGTTGAAAAAATGCTAAGCTTACAAGTTTTCAGGACAGATTTAACAGCAGGACAATGATATATATTTGTTAAACTATACCAAGGTTCATTTGCTAAACTAAAATCCATTTTTTTCCTTTTCAAATTTAACAGACACAATCTATGAGCTATGGTTGTGAAACTTATTTTACCTAGCTTATTATGCACTACAAGTAACAATAATCTTACTTATAAATAGGAGCTTCACATGTTTACTTTATCGCACAAATGGGCATCCATAATAACTTAGCCCTGCAACATCCAAATATAGATGCATGTTGAACAATTGTAATAACTAAACTAGGAAAAAAGGACAAAATATTAAAAAGAAAAAAAGTTATCATTGCCTCCTACAAACTACAATATGTTCAAAGGATGACATGAAATTTTGAACTTCACAAACATATATGTATCGATCCTGCTACGTCTATGCCCTTTACAATAAATACCGTTTGACACTAGTATTTTCTTAACAACCAAGCACGCGTTTTTTTTTGTTTTGTTAATTAAAAAACAATTTAAATACACAATTAATTAATAACAATCTACTTTTATACGAGTGTCAAGTGTTTGGTATATACAAATATTTTTCATTTATTATTCAATGCTGGCTTACTACATATATAGGTATGATATAATCATATAATCATATTTCACCATGTTAGGATCAAAATTTTATAATGATAATTACTTTTTTAAAAATTTGTAATACATATTAGGGTGGAATCAACATTTAACACAATTTGATTTGTGACTTACCAACCCAATCCATGGCATAAACCTTGTAGCCACTAGCATTCAGCTGCTTTGCAAAATGACCATATCTGCCACTGTCAAAGAACAATACGCAAAATGGGTTCAGCAATATAATATTATAAGAATTGCTAAATGATAATGGCTTCTCAAACTGAAATTACAGAATTCACGAACCTGTGTTCATTAAGTCCATGCATCAGAATAACTAGTCCCCTGCACATAATAGCAACGAATTATTTTGCAACTACAAATTCAAACCCCCAATGTAAGAAAATACAGCCCGATACACATGCATCCCACATTAACAAGGAGTTTATGAGATTGTTTTATTTCTTTTTGGTTTAATTACTCTGGTCGTTTTGCAAAATTTTTAATTAGGTCTTTATATCTTTTTTTTTTCTTTTAATTGAGTCCTTCCATTGAATCCTTACACTTTTTTTTCTTTTTATTTTATTCGAGTGCCTGTACCAATTATTTTAGTTGGATCTTTATACAATTAAGCCAATCACTGCCAAGAGAAATCTAATTCAAAAAAAAAAATTGGTGCAGGGACCAAGGTTGCGAAACTATAGGGTCGCAACCGAGTAACTAAACCTTTCTTTTTTGCCGAAAATCACAAGCTAAAGTATCTTCAATTTAGGGTATAAAAATTCAATTCAGAATAGGGGAAATGAAAGACCTAATGCTAACCCAGATCCATAACCAAACAACAATAACCACCATGTGTTAACAGAAAAATCCAATTCCCATAAGAAATAAAAAATCATAAATATAATACCTGATCTGAACAGAAACTGGGGTCCAAGATTGTGTGAAAATGCTGTCACCTCTTTTTGTCCCTAAAAGCCAATAATCCCTAACACAATTTTTATCATCATTATCCTCCATTACTCTCTTTATGGCCAATTCCCTCCTTGCACCTTCATCCACCGCCTTCAACGCTGCCTTCATCGCCGCCGCAGCACCACTGCTACCACCGCACCCACTCCTCCACGGCACCATTTTAGCTGCCGGAACCCTCACCACCGCCCCTTTCCGGTGGTGGTGGTGGTGGTGGTGGTGGTAGCAATCATCATACTTCATCATCATCATCTTGTCTTCCTTGGAATTTCTCTCAACCGGAGAACCTCTTTTCCTTCCTCTGAAGGGAAACAAAAGAAGCATAACAACCGCATTGATCAACATGAAGAGACTCTTCACCGCTCTTAGAGATATCAACAACGCACTGCTTCCTTTCAAAATGAATGCCTCTGTCGCCATTCCTTTTTCTTCTTCTTCTTATTTTTTTTGTTTTTTTTTTTTGTTTTTCTCTTCCTTCGAAACTCCAAAACCAATAAATACCTTCCCTCCTTCTTCTTCTTATGAACGAAAAAAAAGGAAATGGAAATGGAGACAGTTTATTATATACGCGTGTTACAGAGAATTTTGCACAAGTTCGCACGCAAAAATAGGTGTGTTACCAAATATAGGAAGAATCCTAAAAAAAGGGGAAAGGAAGAAGAAGAACAACAACAAAAACATGCAATAATGCAAGAAGAACAAGCACAAAGTTAATTAGCTTGAACAAACTGCGTTGGTGTATTTATTATAGTAGATAGTAGAATTAGAATGCTGATAATGAAGATAAGAATGATGGAAGCTTTTCTGTTTGTTTCTTATTTTTGAGAGTATAAATTTCTGGTTGCGTTTTAAGGAAGAGACGTGAAGAGATGAAGTGGTAACCTGTGAAGGACACGTGGTATTTTGAGGCGGTTCGAGAATGTTTTATTTTTTTTGTTGGGAAGTGAAAGTGAGATGAAGATACTAGAAGAAGAGTCAAAAATTTAAAACTATTGAACAATTCATCATCAGAAGTTGCGCCAATCGATCTCAAATAGATTTCATCAAAGGAAGTGGGATTTCATGTGGGGCTGTTTCGTCTTGTCTTTTTCTCTGTTCTTTATTCCTAACAAAAAAATTCTTGTAAGAATTGCTACAATATTATAAGTGTCTTAATGTCGACAATGACATAATTCGTCATAAAATATATTTCATTTAGAGGCATGCTATACATTCATGTAACCATGTAACCAAGTTAGTCCAAATCCAAATAGAATTACGTGTATTAATAACGAGTGAAAACACGCACTTGAAAACCTTCGTTATTTCGCGCTCACTATTTACTTCTTCCTCAATACGAAACCATTCTTTCTCTTCGAATCTCTCTCAAAATCACTCAAACTTCAGTCACGTTCTCTGTGAAAATCACTACTGGAAAAGAATCGCGAGAAGATTTGGTAAAGAATAACCAGAAACGAACAAAAACAGCAACAGAGATTTGTCTTCCTCCTCCTCCTCATTCTCCTCCTTCTTTTTCGCGTTCCTTCTTCTTCACGTGTTTTCTCTTTATCTTCATTCTTTTGTTATTATTGCTGCTGTATTTTTATTTATTTTTTTTGTCTTTTCCTCTTTCTCTCCCTGGTGAAGAAGCAGTAGAAGGTGAGGAGGAAGAGTTTTGAATTGTGCAGAACAGAAATGAACCGAAATGGCCAACTCCACTGGACCGAACATCATTCATATGCTGAATAAAACGTCATAAACATTTAATCATCAAGAAAAATATTTCTACATGCAAAAGGACTCAATTGAACACACTAACAATCAAGTAAATCAAAATGAGCAACTCCACTGAATCGAGCAACATTCATGTGTTGAATAAAACGTCATAAATATTTAATCATCAATAATAGCATTTTTCCATGCAAAAAAAGTTAACTGAACACATAACAATCAGGTGAACCGAAAATGGTCAAAATCACTGAACCAAATACCAATCATGTGCTGAATAAACGTTATAAGCATTCAATCAGTAAGAAAAATATTTCTGCATGCACAAGAACTCAACTGAACACATTAACAATCAAGTGAATCAAAATGAGCAACTCTACTTAACCGAGTAAAATGTTGGTGTTGTTGGTGATGATTATAACAAAAGAAGAAGAACCTACGTGCGCGAATTTCAAAGAAGAAGATGGAGAAATACTATTTTTGTTGATTGAAAGTTGATCACCATTTATTCACCATATGAACATTGTTCGATTCGGTAGCCTTTATGATTTTGATTCACCAGATGAATGTTGTTCGGTTCGGTGGCCTCCTTTTACTTTGTTCAGTGTTTACGATTGTTGAGATAGCATGTAGCAATCATTTCCTAACTGTCTCAACGTAATAACCTCATTCAACTGATTTGAAGTTGAATCATTCATTGTTTCCATTCTTATTACATTGAATTCAATGCAGATCAATAATGAAGAATGCGAGCAGAGAAGAAAAATGCCAACAGAGGAGAACGATGAATTTTATTAAGTTAAAGAAGAAGAAAAAGAACGCGAATAGAGAAGAAAAAGACGAACGAAAACGCGAGAAGAGAATAAGGTTTACGTTGAGAAAGGTTTACATTGAAAAAGGTTTATCACGTAGCAGAAGGTTTACGTTATATACGTTATATGAGGCGCGTGTATAACAAACGCGTAAGGGGATTGGGAAGGCGTGTCTGATTGAAGTTACTTGGATAACTTGGATGAAAAAATTACATGAATGTAAAGTTTTTCCATTTCATTTAATAGATGATATTATTTAAAAAAATAATAAATAATTTTTTATCATAGATAATTTATAACACTAAGAATTTGTTAGTTGCTAAATTGTTCGATAAATTAGAAATTAGAGTAAAGTACTAAATTTGTTCCTTACATTTGGACATGATCTTGTTTTGGTCTTTAAAGTTTAAATTGTCCTATTTGAATCCAAAAAAGTTTTATTTAACTTTAATGTAGTCTCACTATGAGGTCAAAATTAAATAATTAACGGAATGTCCTACATAACAGCAGTACAAGAACAAAATTGATAATTTGGAGAACAAATATAAGTTCTAGAGACACAAAATCAATTTTGGATGCATCAATACATTTATTTATCATTCTCTTTAGTTCTATAAAAATATTTCATTTAAATTGTACAAAAAATGATAAATAAATGTATTGATGCATCTATGATTGATTTTGTGCCTCTGAAACTTGTATTTGTTCTCCAGATTATCGATCTTGTTCTCGTACTGCTGTTGTGTAGAATATTCTGTTAATTATTTAACTTTAACCTCATGGTGGGACTACATTAAAGTTAAATGAATTTTTTTTAATTTAAATAAGACACTTTAAATTTTAAGAACTAAAACAGGATTACGTCCAAATATAAAAGACCAATTTAGTATTTTATCTTAGAAATTAATATCGATTTAGCAATTTACACAAAACTAAACTGATAAATTGTCGGTCGCTAAAGAGTTGGTTTCGAAATCAATTGTTAATTATTAATTAATAATATTATTAACAATCAATTAATTAGAGACCTACACAAAAATAAAGTTAAGGAGTTGGTTTCGAAATCAATTGTTAATTATTAATTAATAATATTATTAACAATCAATTTAGAGACCTACACAAAAATAAAGTTATAAAATAATTAGCAACTAAATTGATAACTAATAATAATTGATTTAGCAACCATCATAAATAAAGATAAAAATGTGTTAGTTGCTAAATCGGTATTGCTGACCGATTTAATAACAAAAAATAAAATTATAAAAACAATTGGTTATTAAATTTGTCACTAAATTAATTTGTTATTTTTTTGTTTCTGTTAAGTAACAAGTACATTTTTTTTTTCTATTAAACTAGGGGTGAAGAAATAAATGCAAGAGATCAGAGGAGGAGGATGGTGAGCAATCTCTGGAAAATGATAATTATGTATTTATAGTAGCATGATAGACTAGTTAATAATCAAAACATTTGGATAATTAAATCAACAGCTTTGTAAGCATTCCTTTTGTTTATTTTTTTTATTGGGTAGTAGGGGTCAAAGGCCTAGACATAGCCAAAATTAACAAACAATTATTTTGGGAAAGTTAGCCATCAAAATTTTGGCAACCATCCAAATTGATCACTAAATTTGTCGTTAAACTAAGAATCCAACAGGCAAGTTTTAAAAATAAAATCAGTTATTAAATTAATCATTTTTTCAATAATTTTTTATAATAATAGAAAATAGTAAAAATATATTATTTAAAATTAAATTTTCGATAGATATCTTTTTTTCATTTATTTTAAATGATTTTATATATAATTCAATTAATTTAAAAAGAATAAAATAATTGAATTAACTATCTTATATAAAGATTGAAAGTATCCAATCTATTTAAAATAAGATTTGACAATTTCTTTTCAACAATAATAAATACTCTTCAAACTTTCTTTCTCGTTTCTTCATTTTTTATCCATCAAAGCATCCTCATTCATTTTAAAAATTTCGGAACACATTAAACTTACTTTTATGTATGTTCTTCTCTGCCATCTAATATTTTATTCCATATGATCTAATAGTAAAATAATAAAATTTATTTTTAAATTTAAAAAAAATTAATATAAAACTTCAAAACACTCTACCATTTTAACGGATAATTCAAATAAATAAACTAACTTCCACCCAATATTACGCAATTCACCCAATATGAATAACGTTACGTGAATAACTCCGAACAGATTTTTATATAAATCAAAACATGTGAATAAGATTTATATTACCACATAAATCGAAACAGGGATATTCGATTTATTCACTTTTGCATGATCTCCTAGTAAATCTAATGAATGTGTTTCAATTTATATGTGAATGAAATATATCCTAATAAATTTATTTAGACTGTTTCGATCTATACACATTGAAAGGCCAATGTAATTCAAAACAGCTTGTTTCGATTTATACTACTACATAAATCGAATCGGTTTGATTAGATTTACTGTGAAGCCATCATATATATATATATATATATATATATATATATATATATATATATATATATATATATATATACATGTGTGTGATATGAACGTTCAATTTTTCGGTGGAAAGAAACAACACAATGACAAGTGAGAATAGTATTTTAGTACTAATGTACTATAGAGGGTCGATTAAGAAAAAACACGTTCTGAAATTAAGTTTACTGATAAGAATCCTCTTAGTGTTTTTTTGAAATCTTCAACGACTTTCGCTGAGTTCCTGAATTCTATAATACAAAAACCTCAGGTTGCAAGGAGTGATGAAACGGGTTGACAAATTATTCTATAGAATTTCGATCTCAGTTTTGCGGGATGACGTGAAGTACGATTCGTTCGTCATAGGGAGTAACGAAGATTTGGAAGTTCTATTCCATTGTCGTAGGCAGTTTCCTGAGGTGAGGATCCCTGAACTGTTGGCCAAGCTTGTTGATGTATGTGGTCTACAGCTCAGGCAGTTCGAACCGGAATCCCGAAGCACTAGCGACGGCAGCCGGTTCTAGTTCGAGGCCTGGCGGTCCCTCCTTATCCATGCTCGTGATTGCGTCTGATCGAGGCAGTGTACGTTGCCTCTCCGTCCTTCGCAACTGATCTACATCATAGTGGTGACGGAGTTGTAGATGTTACTAATACGGCACCAGTTTCATTACAGGGTAGAGCACCAGATAATACAGACGATATTCTGCCGGATGGTGATTAGAACTTGCTTGGTCAAACCTCTATATATTATTAAGGCACTAATCTAACTACTCTATCTAGTTTAATAGTTGTAATAACGACTATGATTAATATAGACAAAAAACATTAACGTAAAACATTTAATACTAATCTTAGAAAAAAAATTTACACTAACCTCTTCATTAATGATACCAGCAACATGGACAAATCCATCCAAGCGATAAAGACGGTCTGAATTATCCCCCGTCACTTTTTTTCTCAAATTTGGAGTTTTTGGCTGCTGAGGATTTGGTGGGATAGCCGAATGATTTGTGTTGTTCGAATGAGTCCAATTCGAATTTTATTTACAGGGATCTTTTTAGTAAATCTAATTGGTCTGTTTCGAATTACTATGGGTACCTAACCGTGAGTAAATCGAAACAGGGAGAGCCGAATTACTATGGACTATACATGGCTATAAATCGAAACATGGTGTTTCAAATTACTAAGGGTAACGTGCAAGCCTAAATCGAAACAGCTCATTTAGATTTAGTTGGATAGGTTTATGCAGCCATACATCGAAATACATTCATTAGATTTATCAAGAGATTATGCAAAAGTGAATAAATCGAATACTCCTATTATGATTTATGTGGTAATATAAATTTTATTCACCTGTTTCAATTTATATAAAAATCTACTCGAAATAATTCACCTAATATTATTTATATTAGGTGAATTGCGTAATATTAAATGGAGGTTAATTTATTTATGTAAATTACCCCATTTTAACAAACCTATTTGAATTTTATGATTTAAGACCTACTCTATTTCTTCGTCATGTTGATAAGTGATAACACTATCAAGTTACTTAAATCTCTTAAAAATTAATGCTATAATTTTTTCTCCAATTTTCACTTATACGTCGGTGTTTCCCCTTCTGATTCTAAATTTACAATCCTATACTCCATCTTAATTCAACCTATGTACAAAGTCAGTAGTGGATCTTGGGAAAAAAAATTTAGGGGCCTAATATATATTCAAGTACTAAATTATGTAAACGTATTTATATTCAAATTAAATATATCAATTTTTTATTTTTCAATCATTATAAATTTTAATTATAGGATTTTAGTAAATTCTAAAAAAATTTAAGAAATTATAATGACCATAATAGCGTTTAGAATTATATTTTTGTTTGTCCAAATTAATTTTTTAAAATATTGAAAATCAATAAACAAATATAAAATGATAAACATAACATCGAACAAGATTTTTTTTTTAATTTTATGATACCATTTACTCTATTGTGCAATATATTTTGACAATGACATAAATTAGACTTATTTAAATTATATATATTGATTATCTGATAAATCATGTGAAATTAATTTATCTTATAATTATAAGAAATATTTTTATTTATTTATATCTTGATTTCATATTATAATTTATTTAAATCATATGAAAATGGTATATATGCTATTTTATTAAAGGTTGTGAGATCAGGGGATTTGATATCATATTGTGCTGAGGAAGGAGTCAGAATTCTTGGAGAAGGAAAGTTTGTGGTCTCTGATAGTTTTCCAGGCAATGATAGAACCAAATACTGTCTCACTTCCAAGGTATTTCACTTACTCTTTTAGAGACTAGCATTAACCAAGTATTTTTTTTTTTCACATTGAAATATATCATATAAATTATATGTTCTTATTCTTTTATTTCTCTTAGTTTCTCCACCTAATGTCAGATCAAATTAATAAGCATGTATTTTTGTTTGCAGATTCCAATTGGAGTTGTTCTGGCTATCCTGTTCCTGTTAATCTGGCTATTTCGAAGATTGCTCCAGCTCTTATTGCTGGAAACTCCATTGTTCTCAAACCCCCTACTCAAGTATGCAACTATTCTTGCTTATAAATTATTATGATTAAATAAAATTAGACTAAACTAGCAATATTAGTTGTACCCTCAAAGATACATTTGACATCAGTTTGATCTCAAAGATTTGTGACAACAATTTACACTATGAAGATCAAATAAGTCCACGAAAAAAGAAGAAAATATCAAATATATGTCGCACGCATCTCTCAAGAATTAAATAATATCAAATATATTTTCCAAGTGCTAAATTGATGTCACAAGTATCTTTGATGAACCAAATTAGTAGTTTATTTAGTGTGAAAAGATGTCTAGGGCCACATACGTTAGGCCCATCAGAGTGATGAACAGGGTGGCATGTGTATTCTGTTTGTTTGCTGTTATATAAATTTATGAAGGACACGGTTACATATAGACACCCATAAAAGACATGTATTTTGTGTCTCTCCAAAATGTTGAGACCCTGGTTTCTGATTCGAGACACTGAATTTGGTACAATTTTATGATTAAAATGCATTTGTGTTGTTTTACAGGGTGCTGTTGCTGCACTTCACATGGTGCATTGCTTCCATTTGGCTGGTTTCCCCAAGGGCCTTATTGGCTGTGTCACAGGAAAGGGTTCTGAGATTGGTGACTTTCTTACTATGCATCCAGGTGTGAACTGCTTCATACAAGTGTTTTGTGTTGTCCACTATTACTTGTAAAAGGTTCACTCATCGAATAATCGATCTCTCGAACTTTTCTAAATGTGCATACTGACCATGCTGACAAAGACAAACTTTCTACAAAAAATAACACGGCATTTAACAAAGTTTAAGGGATCATAATTCCACATTTGAGAAGTTTAGGTGAGTAATCTGCACATAGTTCAAAGTGCAAGATAACTTGGAAGTTTTTGTTATTAGTGTTGGTGGGTCCCCAACTTCAAGTGGGGCCCACACAACTTAAAAACAAAAAAAAAATAAATAAATAAATAAAAGAAAGTGGCTAAGCCACGGGGGTGAGAGAGTGAGAAGGCTTCATTCATTTTGAATGAAAAGAAAAGAAACAGCAAGGGTTTCGGCGTTGGAGAAGAAGGAAAATTTGGGGGAAAAGAGCATGGCTATTTTGATCATATTGACTTGGTAAACTTGCTCCATTTCTTATGAAATTTTAGTATGTTATTCCTGGTGTAGAGATGAACATTAGGATATAACTTGTTAGTTGTGTTGCTTTTTCTTTTGCCTGATTTGAGATACTCACTTAGTGGAGGATTTATGTTGATTCCATCAGTTTTGATGATGTATTTTGTTGATTGTTGAGATGCCCTAGTGTCACTAGAAAGACTGTTTGTGTACCCATTATTCTAATAGTGGAAGATTTTTCTGGACTAGGTCCCGTGGGTTTTTTGTCCCTCTTTTGGGGGTTTTCCCACGTTAAAATTCTGGTGTCTAATTATTTAATTTCTGCCATTATATTTGCTGCTTGGAGTATCTCTGGTATTGCCATTTAATTGCACAGGTTGTGGGAAAATTATTTTTGCTGCTTCCGCTGTTAGACAGGTTCTTGATTTAAACCTGTGTTGAGTTTTCCCAACAAAGTGGTATCCAGAGCTTTGGTTGTTTATTTCTGTGCTGATTAAATGGAGGAAAATACTCATGGACCGAATATGGTCAAATTGAATTCCCAAAATTATTCAATTTGGAAGACCCTCATGGAAGATATGTTGTATAGCAAGGACTTGTATGATCCTGTGGAGGGAGATAAATCCAAAGGTACTAAATCCGATGCTGAATGGAAGAAGCTGAATCGGAAGGCAGTTGCTTTGATTAGGCAATGGCTTGATCTTAGTGTGTATCCACATGTTGACACCGAAACGAATGCTGAGAAGATGTGGAAGAAATTGAAGGAGTTATATGAGAGAAAGAATGTGCAAAACAAAGCATTCTTGATTAGGAAGCTTGTCAATATGAAGTATGTTGAAGGTAAATCAATGCCGGAGCACTTGAGTATTTTTCAGGAGACGGTGAACCAACTGACAAATAATGAAATCACTTTAAATGATGAG
This sequence comes from Arachis stenosperma, assembly GCF_014773155.1. Classification (NCBI taxonomy): domain Eukaryota; kingdom Viridiplantae; phylum Streptophyta; class Magnoliopsida; order Fabales; family Fabaceae; genus Arachis; species Arachis stenosperma. The sequence goes on along the minus strand of NC_080381.1, from coordinate 126,026,385 downwards.
TTGCAAGCCTTGTTGTTGTTGAGCTCTTTGCCTGATAGTTGGGAAGTTCTGGTTGTGACACTGACTAACTCAGCTCCAAATGGGAAGTTGACGTTAGCAATGGTTAAAGAGAGCATGTTGAATGAAGAAGCCAGAAGAAGAGAGCGAGGTTTGACTAATGCCTCCTCACAGTTAGAAGCACTTGTTTCAGAGTCACAGGGGAGAAGTCAAAGTAGAAAACCTCACAGTTCTGACAGGTCAGAGAGTTGAAGCAAGTCAAGAGGAAAGTATAAGCCAAGAAAGGAGTTCATTTGTCACCATTGTGGCAAGCCGGGGCATATCAAGAGGTATTGTAGGTTCTTGAAAAGAGAACAATCAAGGGGAAGAAACGAAGACAAAGGTAAAGATAGTGATAAAGAAACTGCTGCTATTGTCTATGAAGATGTTCTTATCACATATGATGAAAATTATGTGAATCTTGTCTGTGATGATTCCACTTGGATTATGGACTCTGGTGCCTCATGTCATGTCACTCCGAAACGTGAGTTTTTCACTTCCTATACTGCCGGAAATTTTGGCAAGATCAAATTGGGAGATAAAGGAGTGTGTGATATCATTGGTATGGGTGATATGTGGCTTGAAACCAACATATGATGCAAGTTGCAGTTGAAGAATGTTAGGCATGCGCCAGATATGCGGTTCAATCTCATTTCAGTGAAGGCATTGGATCAAGAGGGGTATTGCACTTCCTTTGGTAGTGAAAAATGCAAGATTACCAAAGGAGCTCTCATTGTTGCTAGAGAAGATAATAGTCTCACTACTCTCTACCGGTTGCAAGCAAAGTTGTGCAAAGAAGATGTGAATGTAGCTGATGATTCCTCTTCTGATTTGTGGCATATACGTCTTGGTCACTTGAGCGAGAAAGGACTAAGCGTCTTGGCCAAGAAGCACTCACTTCCAGTGAAAGGTACAACTTTAAATACTTGCACTCATTGTTTTGTTGGAAAGCATGCTAGAGCATCATTTCATAATTCTGGACCTCATAGGAGATCACATGTTCTAGATTTAGTTCACACTGATGTTTGCACTATGGATGCTAAGACTCTAGGTGGTGCATCATATTTTGTTACTTTTATTGATGATTATTCTCGAAAAGTGTGGGCTTTTGTTTTGAAATCTAAAGACCATGTGCTCGGTATCTTCAAACACTTTCATGCAAGTGTTGAAAGAGAAACACGAAGGAAATTAAAATGTGTTCGAGCAGATAATGGTGGTGAATACAGGGGTCCGTTTGAAGAGTATTGTAAAGGACATGGAATCAAACTTGAGAAGACGGTTCCTAAGACTCCTCAACATAATAGAGTTGCAGAGAGAATGAATCGCACTATCAATGATAGAGTAAGGTGTATGCTCTCTCATGCAAAGTTGCCTAAATCCTTTTGGGGTGAAGCGATGAGGACTGCAGTAGATTTGATCAACCTTTCTCCTTCTGTTCCACTTAATGGTGATGTTCCAGAGAAAGTTTGGAGAGGAAAAGATGTCTCCTATAGTCACTTGCGAGTGTTTGGCTGTAGGGCTTTTGTTCACATTCCAAGAGATGAAAGGTCTAAACTTGATGGGAAGTCAAAGCAGTGTATCTTCATGGGTTATGGTCACGAAGACTTTGGTTACAGATTATGGGATCCGGTGAGCAAGAAGATAATTAGAAGCCGAGATGTGATTTTTCTTGAAGACCAAACTATTGAAGATCTTGAGAAGACAGATAAGTCAATAACTGTTAGGCGTTCTGTTGATGATGAACCTGGTCCTTCCACTAGACCTCCTGTTGATGGGGGAGATGTACAAGTTGATAATGATGGTGATGATTTGCATGATGAACCTACACCGCAACCTGAGGTGCCAGATGTTGAAGTTCCACCTGAACCACCAGTTGAGCCTGAATTGAGAAGATCTACTAGAGAGCGTCATCCTTCTCAGAAATACTCTCCGCATGAGTATGTGATGAACACTGAGACTGGGGAGCCAGAAAGCTACCAGGAGGCTATGTCTGATGAGCATAAGGAAGATTGGTTGAAGGCCATGCAAGAAGAAATGAAATCCTTGCATGAGAATCACACTTTTGAATTGGTGAAGTTGCCGAAGGGTAAGAGAGCATTCAAGAATAAATGGGTATTCAAATTGAAAGCGGATGAAAGTGTCTCACGGCCAAGGTACAAAGCTCGATTGGTTGTGAAAGGTTTTGAGCAAAAGAAAGGTATTGATTTTGAGGAGATTTTCTCTCCAGTTATGAAGATGTCCTCTATTCAAGTTATGCTTGGATTGGCGGCTAGCTTGAATTTAGAGGTTGAGCAGCTTGATGTGAAGACTGCATTCCTTCACGGTGACATAGATAAAGAAATCTATATGGAGCAACCAGAGGGTTTCGAGGTTAAAGGAAAGGAGCATCTTGTATGCAAGTTGAAGAAGAGCTTATATGGGCTGAAGCAAGCGCCAAGGCAGTAGTACACGAAGTTTGATTCCTTCATGGAAGCTCATGGGTACAGTAAGACTTCTTCTGATCATTGTGTATATGTTAAGAAATTCTCTGATGGTGATTTTATAATTCTCTTGCTTTATGTTGATGACATGTTGATTGTTGGTCATGACACTAAGAAGATTGAAAGTCTTAAGAAAGACTTGAACAGATCCTTTGCTATGAAGGATTTGGGTCCTGCAAAGAAAATTCTCGGCATGAGTATCACTCGTGACAGGAAGAATGGGAAACTGTGGTTGTCACAGCAGAAGTACATTGAGAAGGTTTTAGAGAGGTTTAGCATGAGTAATTCCAAACCTGTTAGTACTCCACTTGCTAGTCATTTCAAGCTGAGTTCGCAGCAATGTCCTACAAGTGAGAAAAAGAAAGCGGAAATGAAGAAGATTCCATATGCATCTGCAGTTGGCAGTTTGATGTATGCTATGGTTTGCACCAGGCCGGATATTGCTCATGCCGTTGGAGTTGTTAGTCGGTTTCTCTCTAATCCTGGCAAGGAACACTGACAAGCAGTAAAGTGGATTCTCAGATACCTTAATGGTACTTCCAGAGTTTGTTTGTGCTTTGGGAGTGGCCAACCTGTGTTGGATGGTTACACAGATGCAGATATGGCTGGGGATCTTGATTCAAGGAAGTCTACTTCTGGTTATATGATGACTTTTGCAGGGGGAGCTGTGTCGTGGCAATCTCGACTTCAGAAATGTGTTGCTTTGTCTACTACAGAGGCAGAATACATTGCTGTTGTTGAAGCTTCTAAGGAACTCTTGTGGATGAAGAAATTCCTACAAGAGTTAGGCATCAATCAAGAGAAGTTTGTGTTATTTTGTGACAGTCAGAGTGCTATCCATCTCAGCAAGAATCCGACGTTTCATTCCAGATCGAAGCACATAGAGGTGAGGTATCATTGGATATGTCAAGCGCTTGAGATGAAGTCATATGCACTTGAGAAGATCCATACTGATGATAATGGTTCAGATATGATGACTAAGAGTTTACCTGCAGTGAAGTTTGATTCCTGCAAAGAGAAGGCGGGCTTGGTAGAGCAGCCTATCCCCACTTGAGTTGGTGAGGAGGAGATTTGTTGGTGGGTCCCCAACTTCAAGTAGGGCCCACACAACTTAAAAACAAAAAAAAATAATAAATAAATAAATAAAAGAAAGTGGCTAAGCCACGGGGGTGAGAGAGTGAGAAGGCTTCATTCATTTTGAATGAAAAGAAAAGAAACAGGAAGGGTTTCGGCGTTGGAGAAGAAGGAAAATTTGGGGGAAAAGAGCATGGCTATCTTGATCATATTGACTTGGTAAACTTGCTCCATTTCTTATGAAATTTTAGTATGTTATTCCTGGTGTAGAGATGAACATTAGGATATAACTTGTTAGTTGTGTTGCTTTCTCTTTTGCCTGATTTGAGATACCCACTTAGTGGAGGATTTATGTTGATTCCATCAGTTTTGATGATGTATTTTGTTGATTGTTGAGATGCCCTAGTGTCACTAGAAAGATTGTTTGTGTACCCATTATTCTGATAGTGGAAGATTTTTCTGGACTAGGTCCCGTGGGTTTTTTGTCCCTCTTTTGGGGGTTTTTCCACGTTAAAATTCTAGTGTCTGATTATTTAATTTCTGCAATTATATTTGCTGCTTGGAGTATCTCTAGTATTGCCATTTAATTGCACAGGTTGTGGAAAAATTATTTTTGCTGCTTCCGCTGTTAGACAGGTTCTTGATTTAAACCTGTGTTGAGTTTTCCCAACAATTAGTATAGATGTTTTAATTCCTTTTGTTATTAGTACAGATGTTTTACAAATTGTAGTTGAAAGATTTGACATCTAATTCACCTTAATCCTCAGTTTCACAGGTGGAGACACTGGGATATCAATCTCAAGAAAAGCTGGCATGATTCCTCTTCAAATGGAGCTGGGTGGAAAAGATGCTTGCATTGTTCTTGAAGATGCTGACTTGGATTTGGCCGCCACTAACATCGTAAAAGGAGGCTTCTCTTATAGCTAACAAGAACAATGCTACACAATAATATATCAAATTGCTTAATCTGAACCTTGTGCTGGATTTATCATATTTCTAATAATAGAGTCTAGATATCGAAGATAAAAGGGTAGCCCGATGCACAAGTATCGCTCATCAATGCAGGGTCCGAGATCAAAGAAGGAAATCTATAGTTAGCAAATCAATTTCTTTACTTGAAACATATCCAAAGAAGGAAAACATTCCATGAAAGGACCATCACTATCATATTCTTGTTTAATCATTTAACTAGAATGAATATCATTAAAAAATCTTTACACTAATTCAATCTTTTGTTAAATTAAACATCAGGACCTACCATGTTTAACTTTAATAAAAGCACAACAGATATAGCTCATCTCTAGATTCATAAGAAGGACAATTCTTAATTTCCTAACTCAAACACTGACAAATTATAAATTATATAATATTCTATGTTCAGTGGCCAAAGGTGCACAGCAGTGAAGGTTGTTTTGGTCATGGAAAAGGTGGCGAGCTCTCTAGTTAAGAAAGTCAACGAAAAAGTTGCAAAGCTAACTGTTGGTCCGCCGGAGGATGACTGCGACATCACACCGGTTGCGACAGAGTCCTCTGCTAATTTCATTGAAGGGTTGGTAATGGATGCTAAAGAGAAAAAGGCAACATTCTGCCAGGAATACAAGAGGGAAGGGAATCTCATATGGCCATTACTGCTGGATAATGTTCGTCCGGATATGAGGATTGCGTGGGAGGAGCCGTTCGGACCAGTTTTGCCAGTTATCAGAATAAATTCTGTTGAAGAAGGAATCCACCATTGTAATGCTAGCAATTTTGGACTTCAGCTATGCATATAGCATCACTTTTAAACAATATGCTTAACTGGGAGAATAAGAGAACCTTCATTCAAAATTATTGCAATTTATGTTTCATTATTTTTTAATTCATTTCACTTTTTTGGGTGGATATCTTTCAAATGTTGTTGTCATCATCGTTGTCGTCGTTGTTATTTTTTCTATATCACACTTGAGACCTTATGGATTAAGTATTTTCTTCATTAAGTGGAGTTGGTTATATGGATTAATAGGGTTACCACTTCTTATCATTCTTGTCCATTTAACACTACAACATGTTGATTATAATTATAGGAAGCAACTAGCTCCAACACAATCAGTTCATTGATCCATGTCCATGATTCTTTGACAATTTGTTGTTTTTTTCCCTTTATCACTTATTTATTTCCTTTTGTGTAATTTAGGGATGTGTCTTCACAAGTGACATAAACAAAGCAATAATGATAAGTGATGCAATGGAGACCGGAATAGTTCAAATTAATTCAGCAATAATATTTTCAGCATGGAGTGCAAGTAGCAGAGGTAAGCTAGAAATCATCAATAGGGTTGACATTAAATTAATAAGGTGATCAGTAAGAATGGAAGGAGGACCGGAGGCAGCAAGTAAGCAAGAGTTTACAGAATTTCAGAAAAGAGCAACCAATTCACCCTACATCATGCGCCTTACTCTATCTACTAGAATTTGAGGTTTCCTCTTCGGCTATGATACCGGTGTTATCTTAAGAGCCTTGCTTTACATTCGCGAGAACTTTGTAGAAGTTGATAAGAAATTATGATTGCAGGAAGTCATTGTAAGTATGGCTATAGCGGGATTATTAGTGGTGCAGTTGGTGGATGGATGAACGACAGATTTGGCCGTAAGATATCTATCTTGGGAGCTGATATTATTTTTTTTCTTGGCGCAATAGTCATGGCTATTGCCCCTTGGGTCCTCATCGTTGAAAGAATTTTGGTTAGTTTTAGAGTTGACATAACTTCCATGACTTTCTCTCTCTACATCTCAGAAGCTTTCCCAACTGCCATTAGAGGAGCTTTCGTTTGTATTAATGGTCTCCTCATCACCTTTGGCCAATTCCTCTCCTACGTTATCAATCTTAAGTTCACCAAGGTATATCTGCTTAGATAATAACTAAGAACGGTTAGTTTATTTAATGTATTTGACTAAACTATTTGAAATAATATGTGTTCATATCTTATCTATCTTGATTAACTTGTGCAAATTCGTGGAACGTGGCGTTGGATGTTTGGGTGGCCAGACTTCTGGCAGTAGTTCGGTTCGTTTTAATGTTGATCCTACGTGAGTCACCGAGGTGGTTGTACAACCAGGGGAATGAAAATGAGTAAAAAAAATCTTGAAAAAGATTTACAAAGCGGACGAGCTGATTAAAGGGAAGATTATTCAGAATTATGTATACCGAAAGTTTATTCAAAATCATAATGACAAAAAGAAAATTCACATTTATTATAATAACAAGGCACGAGAATAATTTAATTTGTTGTTAGATATTTATTTCAATTGAATAATTTCTGAATTCCAATATTTTTAAAATATGAGGTGGTAATAACTAATAAGTCGTAAATCAAGACTTAAAAAATGATACGTATATATCAAGATAGGAGACATAGAACGCCTTTAATCATTGTCACTACTAATGTGAATTGAGACTAAAATCAGATATTTTTTCTATATCAGTAATTTTATTAGTATGATGATCGATGTTTTTTTCCATAAAAAGAGAAAAGGGAGTCAAGATACTTCTTGGTGAATAATTACACTTTTTATTTTTAATATTAGAGAAGAATGTGTGTTTTATTGTATCATGAGATCAGTTGTGTATTACAAAATTGTGGAAGAAAATGAGAAAAAATCTGAGGGTCAGATTCGCAAATACGAGAGTCAGGTTTGTGTTTATGGGTTCTTATTTTTTAAACCCACAAATCTAAAGGTTAGATTTTTATAATTTTTTTATTTTAAAATCACAAATCTGTGGATCATATTTGTGTACCAATCAAATTTTATTACGAAATTCGATTCAGATTTCTTATCTCTATATTAAAAAAATACTCAACCTATCTATACCAATAAATAACACATTTTCTTTCTCCGTTTCAAAAAGAAATTAGCCGAATAATAAAAGTAGTTCAGAGTGTGATATGGGGGATACTAGTACTGTAACAATAATAAGCACAAAGACCATCTTTAAACCGTGTAATATATATAAATACATTGATCAAAATGATGGCCCACACCTCACTTCTTTTAGATCTGATTTCGTCATTTTTTCCAAATACGTAGAGGCATCGACACCATCTCTACCCGATTGATAAAAATAAGAAAGCTGCATATATGCTGCATTATACCAAAAATTTGGTTTTATCATCAAAGAGGTCGAAAGCTACTAGCTCTATACTTAGTGAGCATGTGTGTGAAATGAGACTTTGGCTATTGTATAGTGTTACCCATATCATATTTAGTGTATTTTGGGTTCTCATGCATTGCAATCACAAAAAAAATTTCTTATAATTATAATATAAAATCAAGATATAAATAAATAAAAATAAAAATTTGACTTTATTAAAAGAAAGAGGAAAAAAATATATTTCTAATGGACAATAAAAAAAGAAAATGTGATTGAAATAAAAATTAAATTTATGACAATAACATTGTGAAGGACTTATGAGAAGAATGAGCATTAATTCAACAACTTTATATATTTGAAAAAAGTAAAATTATTTTTTTTATAAAATTTTTGGGGACCATGATGCCCTATTGTCCTACATTTTTAGGGACCATGATGCCCTATAGATATCGGTTTAGAGGTGAGTTGTGGTGTAATCTTATAACAAGAGAAATTCCTTTGTCACACATTCTTAGGTTCTTACACTACTCACCATACATGTACAAATAAGCTAATATTGCTCTTGGTACCTGGTCATATGTCTTTGTTATTTTGACGTGCCTCTAACATTCTCCACAAGTATATAATAAATATACAAAAATATGTCATACTAGTTGTTTTTGTATTTATAGAGTTTTTAAAAAATAAAATTATGGATAATATAGAAAATGAAAAAAAGGATTACCAAAATTTTATAAATTTACTTTATATATTAAATACAGTAGTAAAATATTTTTTATATTTATTATATACGTTTAGGAAAAGTATGAGGAGCTAATATAATTGCTCTACAATGTGTACAATGAGGATAATTTTGTAATTAAAATCAAATGATAATTAAAATAATTAATTATTATTTATTTATTTCAAATTTTAAATTTGAATGAAATTAGGATTTTTCCTTTGTTGTACCTCATTCATATAATCCTCCCTCTCCTGTTGACCTAGCAGAAACCCCCTCCCCCAATTTGACCAAGCAGCCACCGAAGAGAGCCCCATCTCCGACGCTAGAGAACCAACCCCCATGAAATCCGCTGTAACCTGAGCCGTCGGCGCTACCCAATCGGTCTTCCCGCACGATTGGAGTGTTTCCTTCAAGCTTGGTGTTTGCTGCTGCCATCGTCCCGCGCCTCCCTCGTGCTACCGTCGAGCGTCAGTCGTCGACTAGGAGCTCCCCGTCGCCGTCGCCTGGCCGCCGGACATCCGCACGCCCGTGTGGACCTGTGTCGCACCATACTCATCTCTGAACGCCGCGTCTTCTTTGCGTTGTCTGTGGTCTGCCGTCAACGAATCTAACGCCACCGTTCCCTCTGCCTGATCGCGACGCTTCTCTTCGTCCCCCTCTTGGACTACAAAAGGTCAGTATAAAGCCATCGTTCTACTCTATAGTGTATATTTGTTTGACACCTAGGCTTCAGATGTTCTTTGATTAGGTGTATGCTGATTTTGAAGTTTATGGTGGTGCAATGGGATTGAGTTCTTGCTGTTTATATATGGTGGGGCTCCATACCAGACTCAGGAGAGTAAGCTTAGGAGAGGCGTTGATATTGTTGTTGGCACTCCAGGTCGCGTGAATGTATTGCCTTTATAATATTTGTTGGTTTCATATAATGGTTTTTCATTTTTGCAATATGATTCATACCTATTGCCAATGTTGATAATGGAAGCTTTAGTCTATTTAATGGCTATTGTTGATTTTATATAGGATCATATAGAGAGGAAAAATATTGACCTGAGCCAGCTAAAGTTCCATGTCCTTGATGAGGCTAATGAGATGCTCAGAATGGGTTTTGTTGAAGATGTGAAATTAATTCTAAGTATTTAGTTTGGTTTTTGCCTCTTTGACTAAATTTTATTTTTTTAAATCTATAATTTATAAATTATTTGAGGCCACTGATGTTCCATGCCAGTATTTGATTTTTTACTTTGTAACTTCATTTTTTTCAGTATAACAATGGTCCTTGATTTTACAGGCAAGGTACAAGAGTTAGCAAAGTTTAGACACTTCTTTTCAGTGCTACTTTGCCAGATTGGATTAAGCATGTATGTATTGTCATCATCTTATGTTTCAGTGCTATTTTGCTAGCCATTTCTTAGGTAAAAAACCTAGCAATGATACAAAAAAAGTGCAGCCAAAAATTTAATACCAAACCAGCAGAATGGAGCCACCTCAAGAAGGTATTTGACATAACAATGGATCCAAGATGAAAGAGGGAACATGATCATGCTAATTTGTTACATTTATTTTTGTTGTTTAGTTTAGGTGTGATTGTAACAATCTTTTTTGTCTTTGTTAACCTCGTTTAACAAAAGTTAGAATATGTTGGACAGGGTGTGCTTGCGTTTATTTTTCATCTCGATGTATATATGGTTTGATTCATATTCATTTATTATCAAGCGTAGATGAAGAGGGTGGGATTATGTTATAAAGATAGTTTCAGGTTTGTATGCAGTTGTTGCAAGAATCTATACTTGATTTATTTCAATGAACCATTTTACTTTGGCTGGAATGAACCATTTTACTTGATTAATTTCAATGAATTATATATATATATATGATTAGACATGATAGTTATTCTTTATCTTACAAGTAAGGTTAGTAAATTTGTTGCAAATTACTTTATGCTATACTAACTAGTCATTCGGCACGTAGCGGGTCATTTTAGATAGTGAATACATAGTTATCATTATTTGAGATACATTGAATGTTCATTTTTGTACGTGATCGGATGTTCATTTTTGTTGTGAACGTGGATGGTTATTTTTGGATTCTTAGTTTTATTTGATGCTTGATGGTGATGTTGGATCTAATTATCATGGTTATCAATTTGTTACAAGTTTCAGATGTTATTTAACAAAGTCTTTGGTATAGTGGTCGTTTTAGAAAATAATTACATTGTTATTTTTACATATTTATGTTGGATGTTCGTTTCTATATGATGGATGTTCACTTTTAAAGTATTCGTAAATGGTATTCTTCGCGTTATTCAACTCATACTACCTGTAGCATGCATTCTAAAGGAATCCTTGGATCTTGTGCATGAACACTGATCATGTTGTCCAAAATCATAACAGATTCAAGTCAAATCTGAAAATATGAAAGAGATATCTATTCTAAGACATAACAAACCGGGTATTCGGTTCAGTATGTAACTGGATGGTTACTTTCATAAACAAAATAGATGGTCATTTTGATTCACTCGGAGGTGTGCCATGCCTGAACAACTGTACACCAACAGATTCACAGAAGTTAAAAAAAAAGGTATCCATGGAAACAAGTCCTCCAAAAGCATCATAAATAAATCCCCAAGACACTAAGCGGTAAGTAATTTATATAAATTAAGGTAATTAAATTCACAGTAGTCAAACCCTATTACGCTACTTCTTCCTCCTTGTTCTTCCTCCCATTTAGTAAATCTTCGGCATGTTGTATCAATGTCCTCATACTAGGTGCCGTGAATGGTGATCTAACTTCCTCGTGCTAGTTCCTCTGAAATCCAATGCAAGTTTCTATTCAGTTTGTAACCAACAAAGGAAGATATAAGAACATGAGCAAAAAACTTATAGTCATTACAGATGCTAATACAAAAAATAATCATAAGAGCCATTAAGAGAAAGGACTTCCACAGCAAGAATTTAAGTGGTCTGAGAGGACCGACTCCTCCAATTATAAACAACAACCATAAAGGTAAATTAGATTCACACAAAGCAATAACATGGCACACCTAAACAGTAGGGTAATAAATGTAACTCAAACCATCCAGGTATTTATTGAAGTAACCATCCGTACACGTCGATCAAGAATGAATATCCGAATTCGGAGTACGCTCTAGGGACCAAATGTTCTATAATTAAATAAACTATTTAACACCAAATATAAGAAAATTAATATCTTTATGTGATATGTTCATAATAAAAATTAAAGTAAGTCGTATGTGTGATAGTGAACTTCTAACTTGGACTTCTTTCAAATAAAATAAAAATGGAACATCAATTAAAAATGGAACAATCAATTACAACTTTTCAAATCTAAGCATTAGAGTAGCAAGCAAGGAAAATAAAAAAAAAACAGACCAAATCATAATATTAGAAAGGCTTTATAGTGCTATGGCAGTTTCTAACTATTCTTTCAGAGTTGGAAAAAAAGCCATACAGAACTCAGCAACCGTGTGAACCCTATTCAGTGAATGATTACTATCATAGTGATTAGAGCAAAAATAAATAAAAAAAAGAGCATGCTTTACTTTTTGAATGGAACAAGAAGAAGATTAAATTAGAGATATGTACATGGTTTTCCAACCAAAAAAAATTGAAGCTGAACTTGATGTATATAATAGTCTTTATTTCTTTAATTCATTAGATAATTCTAAATACATCCTACAAATTCAAAACCTGACAACTTAAGAAAATCACTGATAATTAATTCAAATGCTGTGTTGCATATCTTAGGTTTTGAACAAGCGTAGGACAAGCCACCAAGAAAAATTCTCTTACACATTCTTTAAAAATTACGTCTTGAACTAGGAGAAGATGCATATTAAACACAAGTGATTTTCTTTTTTCCCAAAAAACCGTTTTATGTCAGTCCAAGAAAGCTGATCATCACAAAACCAATCACCACCATAATTGTTTCATCTAAATATCTCATTTCATTCATCATTTCCATCTTCATTATATTAAGGCCATGATACAAAATATGATCACAATTCATTATAAATAACATAAATCAACAAGCCCAGAAAATCAAACCAGTTTTTTTAAATTAAAATAACTGATCAAAAGGAAAGCTAAAATATAATAATAACAAAAGAGAGACCCTTACACCTAATCCAAAACTAGGCTAAATCACTAAATTATCCAACTTTACCAATCAGCTTATATGAAAATAGCAAACAATTAAGTCAGCAGTTGTTTCAATATCATGATCAAGAATACCAAAATTTTAAACCATTCCCGCTAAAGTTAAATCAATTGCAACAATCTCAACCAATTTCTCATCCCACATGCTCCAGGATACTAAAACTGCACCTATTGCATTTTCACCATGTAGAATTAACCATCCCAGCAACATAATCTATCTCTAGAACAAGATGCAACAGCAATAATGAATTACGGAACGAAGAAACTAACCCACTTACCGTGGATGGTCGGCGACGGTCTGGTTATGATGTTCGTGCTGGTCCCGATGAATGGTCCACGGCAGGCGGTGACACAAGGCGTGGATCCTCAGCTGCGAACCGTGCCACGGGGATGCTTCCAGCCACGGCGTACAAGCGCAAAGACTGGGCGATGCTGGGTGGGTCGGCGGTGACGGATGTGCAAGGTTGGACAACAAGGCACCGGTCTGGTAGTTCAGCGCCGACAGTGCGATGTGGATGCTGCCAGCGATGGTGTATGGCAGCGAATAGGGGTCGCCGATGCAGTTCTCGTCGGAGCTGATGCGGATCGCGAGAATGGCGGGTGCACGGAGGAGAAGTTGGTAACCAGCGACAGTGATGCGGCGAAGGGGGCTGGTGAGCGACAGTGACATGTTTGAGGGTTAGGGTAATGGATGGTCAACAATGGTAAATTAGGGGTAATTTGATTTAGGGATAGAAAGTAGAGTAAATGGAATTTATTGTTATTTTTAATTTAATTTAGACTATATAAATAGCCCATTGTATATATTGTATAGATATTTCATTGTCTCCCTAGCGGGATCCATACGTTTATAACCCTTTGTTTTACACGCGTAAAACACGGTGTCTGATTCTAACTATTTGTTATTTGAAACGCACTTTTACCATTTTTGTTTCTAAGATTTATGTGGCAATTGGTAGATCTGTGAAGAAAGGAAAGATGAGTAAAGTCAGTGATTGTTAAATTTTGATCCCAGGTAACTTGAACATATACGTATCTATTTAATTTATTTCAGTTTTAATATTCTGGATAATATGTTTTTTTTTTTTCGCCATCAGCATGTATATACGTGAGGGTAATTAAAATAATAATCACCGATTAGGAGCTTAAGGTACTCTTCAACTTTTGGTTTCTGAGAAGCTAATTTCAATAGAAGCAAATTATTATTAGATTTCATTAATGATCCATCCGATGAAGATTCCTTCCTTTTAGATTTATTTGCGGTTTGAATTCTGGATTTTTGTTTTTTCCTCACTCCACAAAGAAATATAATGTGTTTTTATTAATTATATTTCTTTTCATTTATATATGCCTTTTCCATTTTTGATAGAAATTGAAATACAATTTGGAAACCACATTTAATTAATCTCATCGATGATTTTTTTTAGACAAACCATGTGCTATATTACCAAGAAAGATGTTAATGGAATCGGTGGATCAAGTAGGTAGGCTCATAAAAAAAAGGAAATAGTGATTAATATAGATTTTGTATCAATTTAGGTTCTTGTGAAGATAAAATATGTGACAAATGAATTAATTTTTAAAATTTCTGAAATTTAATTAAGGAGGACAAGTTGAACTGATCTACTACACTTTTTCTTTTGTTGAATTTTTTTAAGGGTTGATTGGATTTTAGAGTGAATTTGCATAAAACCCACTTGTTATCGGTGGGATCATAATAAGAAAAAGGGAACAGTGATGAATATGGATTTTGTATTTTTAATTCAAGCTCGTATAAATATAAAACATGTGATAAATGAGTCTATTTCTAAAATTCTTTAAATTTAATTAAGAATGGCAATTCAGACCGGCTTACTTCGCTTTTTCTGTTTTGGTTGGATTTTTCAAGGGTTAACAAAATTTAGAGTGAATTTGGATAAAATCTACTTGTTCTAATTTGGATATAAAGCGAATATGGATAATGGTCGCCGGTTTCATAACCCGCCTCACTCTAAATCTAAACATGTGTGTAGGAATTCTAATTTATTTTCTAACACACTAATTAAATCATCCTAATTCTATGTTATAGATGTTTCTAAATATAAAAAAATTGTTGTAATGAAAATTAAGATATTTATGAGTAATGAAGTGAGAAGTAGGACGATTATTTGTGGGTGTTCAAAATAATTCAATAATGAATTTTTTAATAACTATTTAGTGAGCACTACTGTTGTTTATTTTAGTTTTAATTTTCTTTGTGTTTTTAAGATTTATTTGGATGTTTTAATTACTTAGTTATTTCAAAATCCGATTGATTATTATCATTTTAACTTGCCTTGGTTACTGTTTTATTTGGTTTTGATGTGGTTATTACTTTCGTATTTTAGCATAGTTATTTATTTGTTTTCTTTTTATCATGTTTATTTTGAACAGTTATAAGAACTCAAGTCTGCAGAAAAAATCTTGACTTTGTTGAATACCCTACACACCATCAAATAATAAGTGAGTACATCTATATCTTTGGGCAAACAATATTTCCATAATGTTTATTTTTCTCTTTGTATGTATCTTTAATTTGTTTCATCATTAGTAAATTGGCTTTAGGATTGATAATAAATAGAGAAAAATATTTGTGAAAGCTAGCTACCTCTTTGAGGGAAAACCAAATATAAATATATAGATATGAATCCAAAAATTTTGAATCTTTTTATACATGGATATATAGCTTGGAAAATGATAGTAGCGGATACTTAGTGGGAAAAAAAATTTGATAAGTATCAGTTCAAATACAAATCAAATATTAAAAAAATGTTAACTACCAAACTTTTTTTCATAATGAATTAGACATCAATAAATTAAAAGATAACTAATTGTGAAAAATTAAAGTTGAATTAATATCATTTGAAATCAATATTTTTTTGTAATTATCAAATAAAATTTTAAGAATAGATGACTATTTAAGATTGAAAACTGTAAAAATTATGTTATATCCATCTTCCACTAATTATTGATATTATTACACTAATGGTAGCAACATTTTGTTTTAAACGTACTTCAAGTATCCATTGTTACCTCCATACATACATAATAAAGCGTTTATTTTGAGGTATTGAGATAGAGACTAAGAGATTAAGACTCAATATCATGTTTGTTGGTTTAGAGACTGGTATTAAAATTTTTGTCTCTGTCTTCAAAATTTTAGTATATCAATATCTCCAAAAAGTGGAGACACAGAGGTCTAAAATTTTTAGAGATGAAGACCAAGACTTTAATAACATTTTATACCTAAAATACCTTCATTTCAATTAATTAATTCTAAGTTTACCTTTTGTACAAATTAAATTAGAATTTTATTCTTGTTTCAATTTTTGTCTTTCACTTTACACTAAACAGAATACTAATATTTATTTCAATCTCTGTCTCGTTTTTGTCTCTTAGTCTCAGTTTTTTTGTCTATTCAGTCTATATCTCTCTCCACCAAACGTTATCTTAATGCTTAACATTAACTTATTAGTTCAATGGTTTAACAGATGGAAATTATAATGATATTTAAATTATTTTTTATTTTTTATATATTTTTATAAAAAATAAATTTTTTTATTTTTATTAAAAATTTAATTTTAATGCATAAACAATATAAAATACTTTATATAATTATTTAATAATTATATTTGTTATTTTTTATGATCATTTATATAATCAATGTAAAAAATAATTAATTTTACTTATGTGTGTATTATGATTTAATGTACTATTTGTGTTGATGGCACGTTAAAATTAAATTCTTTTATTAATCACTTTTTACATAATAAAAAAAATTATAAACAAAGCTAATGCCGGTATTGCCCTTCTTTTGTTACCCCCTTTTTTTTTAATGGGTTTTGAGATAGAAAAAGATGGCTACCTTGGTTGTACCCCCAATTCCTCCATGCCCAAGAGATGATGCTATGCATCTTCACCATGCTTTAAAAGGTAACCCCTCTCTCTCTCTCTCTCACACACACATTCATCCCATATATAAATGATGCTTTAATTTACATGCATGCAGGACTTAAGTGTGATACCGATGCTGTTGTGAATCTCCTTGCTCATAGAGATGCCACACAACGAGCCAATATAGTACACGAATTCAGAGCTATATATTCTGAGGAACTTTCTGAATGCCTAGAGAAGGAGCTTCATGGAAAGTTAGAGGTATTAATTAAATATTATTTTATTTAGCAGCAAATTAAAAAAGATGAAAAGTATTTGACAAGTCTATTATTTTTTGAAGAGTGCGATTCTTCTGTGGATGCATGATCCTGTAGTGCGCGACGCAGTAATCATTAGGCAGTGTCTAGCTGTGGACGCAAGCTTCCACGGTGCCACCGAAATAATATGTTCACGCACTCATTCGCAGATGCAATCCATAAAAGAAGTCTATCTTTCCAAGTTTGGTGCTTCTGTTGACCATGATGTTGAAGCACACACCTCGGCCGACCATAAAAAGGTGATCATGATCAGGGTGAAATAATAATTTTTATAATAATAAAATACTAATTTAAATTTAGAAATTGATCATTATAATAAACATTTAATATGAAATTTTCAAATTGACTATCAAATGTTAAAAGTCGACTAAAAAATTATTGTGAGATCAAATTTAATAATTTAGTGTGGATAAATAAATATTATTATTATATACTACTCAATAAAATTTTAAATTGTAGTGGGAGTGCTTGTCCCCACACTCATAAGAGTAGATCCGTCTCCGATATCATGATTATCATTAATTATTGGTTAATAAATTAAAAATAAAAATTTAATTATAGTTGTTTTCCTATAAAGTTTTATGATATTCTAAAAAGATTTGATATGTTTGACTAAATTATTATTTAATATTTTTTAAATAACATATTCACATAATATAAATAACTGTATATAATTTTTCATTAATATATTATGGTAGAAATTCAGACATACAATTATTTTTATGTAAAATTAACGTTAAAAATAATTAAATAATTTAACATGTTTAATTAAATTATTATTCAATAATTTTTACAAAGATAATTATGCGTGAATTTTTATTTTAATATGTTGGTAAAAATTTATATATAATTATCTTTGTAAAAATTATTGAATAATAATTTAGTCAAACATATTAAATTATTTAATAATTATTAACTGACAATTTTGTAAGAAAATAATTGTGTGCCGAAATTTCTACCATGTATTAATTCAATGTTGAATCATGCATGTATGGTGTGACACAGATCTTGCTTGCATATTTGAACAACCCTCGTGATGAAAGCGATGAGGTTGACATGGAACAAGCTGGGAAAGATGCAAAGGCTTTGTATAAAGCAGGGGAAAAGAGACTTGGAACAGATGAGGACACTTTTATCAAAATTTTCAGCGAACGGAGTGCACCACATTTGGTTGCTGTCAACTCCTACTACAACCATGTGCATGGTCACTCACTCAAGAAGGTATACGTATCATCATACCCTTAAACTCAATCAATATAAGAATTTATTAGTTGTCTATAACATACACACCTCTTCTTGTTCCCAAAGTTAAAAAAAATAGTGCAAGTCTATAAGATATTAAACTTTATAAATAATATAATCAAAATTGATTTACATTTATAGAAAAATTAGATTTATATTTATAGTTAAATTACGAATAAAAGTAAAAAAATAGTACTGATTTATTTTTAGTATTTACAAAAAGTTTGATTATTTTAATAGTTGATTATTATATTAAAAAACATGTATAAAATACATATAAATGTATACAAATACATATAATTAATTTAATAATGTATTTTTAATATTCATAATATTTTTGTAACAATTATATTATATGTATATTAAAATTAGCTACTAAAAGCAGTCATAAGTGTAAAATACATATTAAAATATAAAACATTACACATTAAAAATGAGTTAAATTACATATATATTATATATAAATACATAGTATTTAATTTTAGTGTACAAATATTATTTTTATTTTTATTTTTCTTACATATGTAGTTTGGGATATAACTGAAAAGATAAAATAGTTTGAGGATGAGATTAAGAATATAGATGATATAGTTAGCAGTGGGGTTTGTGATGGTATACAGTAAAGGCAAGGAGAAAGTCGTTAGTTAGATGCTGTGAGAAGTAGTATGTTAAACAGGATATTCACTTGAAGTAGTAAATATTTAAATCTCGACATGCTAAAGAGATGGATTGGTATACAAGATACTTTCACAACATTGCATCAGTGGAAGTTCGTTTGAAAATGGAGGACATGGATCAAGGAGTGTATTAGGTCTACATCTATCTCTATTTTAGCTAATGGGTTGGTCACTTTCGAAATCATTCAAGATGGAGAGAGGGCTACATCAAGGTGATCTACTGTATTGTCTCTATTTTGTTTGTTTTTGTGGTAGATGTGTTGAATAAGATAATTAGAGATGCGATAAAGTATAGAAGAATATATCCACTGTTAGTGGATAGGGATAATATAGAATTACCATATCTACAATTTGTATATAACACCATATTATTTTATCTACCAAAAAAAAAGACAATTAAAAAATATAAGAGGCTTCTAATGTGTTTTGAAATGATATCTGATTTGTTCATTAAGTTTGAGAAGTATAGTTTGACACTAGTAAATTATAGTCAAGAGTTGGCTGGATGGATGTATCGACTATTAGGCTATCAAGCAGAAGCTCTATTGGCAAAGTGCCTTGGAATAAACTTGGGAGCAAATCCAAGGCTAGTAAAAATATGAGAGTCGATAATAAATAAGGTGGAGGAGAAACTTAGCTTGTGAAAAGTAAATGTCCTAAGTAAAGCTAAAAAGATGGTACTCATTAAGTCAGTTATAAACAGTTTACCTATTTACTATATGAGTCTGTATAAGATGTCAAATCTAGTTGTGCAAAGAATAATTGCATTACAGAGGAGGTGCTTTTGCACTACAAGAAATTCGCTTATTACCGTCGGATTTATTGTCAATTTTTCATGGGACGTTACCGGCGTCTTTACTGTCGAATTTTACATGGGATGGTCATTATATTTTGTCTGGCCAAAAAGTTACCGTTGAATTTGGAAATCTGTCCTAAAATCTGACATTAAGTTTTGGCGCGCATGAGGAATTTAATGGTGCCAATATTACTGTCAGATTTACCCACAGAAAAATTTGACTGTAATGCAGAACTCATGAATTGCCAATTTTGTGAGTCACCTAGGTATCTAACAGAGAGGGAGAGTATTGGTAAATGTAAGTTGAAGAGGACTGGTAAATGGCAGACGACGAAAATCTCTCGAGCGCATCTGTGATTGATCCTGATGTCGTGTGGCGCCAGACCGCATCTGAGCCACATAAGAATCGCATCTTCTGAGTCAGGTCGTTCTTTGCCAGCAACCTACACACCTCTACTTTTAGGGCATTCTCAACCTCGGCCACCGGCCCTGCAAATCCACAAAACGTCGTGAATTTGCATGAGCAGGCCCATAGCCTGATCCAAAGCCTACAAGATTAGGGTTAGCAGCTCCATTTGACTGAGAAGAGATACGAGGAACTGTTTGCATGCATGGCAACGAAGGATGCTCAAGATGCAGAGACAGAATTTTTAAGATAGGAGCTCAGACTAGAGCTAGAGCACATACAGCACATGTGGTAGCAGGTGGACATCTACTATGATCAGATGCACACAAGGGACAGCAGTGCTGGAAGCGCTCCTCCTCATCTGCACTTGCACTAACCCATAGACCACACCGCCGTATCAGGACCAACAGTGAGACTATCAGGAGGACGACAATGATGATTACGAGGTAGTGTTTTATTTTGTACGGTCATACATCGTTATGTTATTTCATTAACGAGATTACTTTATTATATTGTAATTTTTTATTTTAATAAAACATGTAGTTTTCATTAATTTTTATCTAGTTTTAATCAGGTCATGCTTATGATAATCACAGTTAAAAAAATTAAATATAAATTATTTTTTATTAAAAAAATATTACCGTCGAAATTTTTGAGAAATTTTACAACAGTAATTACAGCGAGAAATATTTAAAAAGGCGCCAACTTTTTTGTCGGAAAAAGTCCAACGGTAAAAATATATCAAATTGGCCATTATGAATATATTTACCGTCATAAATTTTTTACAGTAATTAGTGTCAGAAGATTAAAATCCGCTAGTAAAGCATTATAGCGATGTTTATACTATTAGATTCTGTCCGTCCATAAACTCGACGATAATTTTATTATTGTCGAATTTTTTTGTCAATTCTGCTGGTAATTCTGACGGTTTTTTACTTTTTTTGTAGTGTTGTGGAAAGAAAAATGGACAGCCTGGCTTGGTTCTTGTAAGGTGAAAGATGATATAGACACCGAAGAAGCTAAGAGGCTTATGAGTGAGAGA
Source organism: Arachis stenosperma (assembly GCF_014773155.1). Classification (NCBI taxonomy): domain Eukaryota; kingdom Viridiplantae; phylum Streptophyta; class Magnoliopsida; order Fabales; family Fabaceae; genus Arachis; species Arachis stenosperma. The sequence continues at coordinate 126,005,375 of NC_080381.1, read as the reverse complement.
TATGATGGTTCGTAATACTACTTTACTTTTTAAATGGTGATTGAAATTCTCTAAGGAGGATTATCCGTTATGAAAAGTACGTTGTATGCTCATCCAATAATTTGAACCCTAATTAGTTGTTGTCAACTCAAACATTGCCAGTAAAAGAAAGTGTATGGAGAGAGATATATATCTCTACTGCAAATAAACGAGCAACATATTAAGATGATTGATGGACTAGTTATGGAGGTAGGAGATGGTAGATCAACTAAAGTCTAAGACGATACATGGTTACAAGCTGTAAAGCTAAAAGATTCCTTTTTCCAAGGCTCTTCTTGATTTCAAACAAAAAAAATTCATAATTGGGGACTGTGAATTTTGAGATGGGTTAGAGTGGGTTTGGAACTTCCAATGGAGGAGGGACTAAGGGAAGGCAAAACTCTACGAGACGCGAGAATCCCTGTCGGGACTGCCCCAAATGGGATCCAACTGTGGGAAATTTTTTCCGTGGGGATGGAGATGGGGGACGAAATTCCCTCGAGGCAGGCGCAGGGATCCCTACCCCATCCCCACTATTCTCCGAAATTTATAAATTTATTGAATTATTCTTAATAATTTATTTCTCATATATGTTTTTTTGTCATTTCACACACACACACACACACATATAAAAACCCAAAACTCCTAAGCTTCATTTGCATAACCCTTCTTCAATTCAAAGATTCCTAACGATGTCCATACTCCATCCAACATCTCTGCAGCCACTCCCTCGCCACTCTCCCTTCCCACCGCATCGTTACACCTCACTGTGCCATTATCCTCACCTCGTCGTGCTTTCTATTTAATTTGCGGCGTTTCTTTTCGTAATTCTGCCGTCGTGTTCATTCTCCTCTCTGTTATCGCGTCTCCCACCTCGTCCACTACTTTGTCCTCTAGCTCGTCGTTGCGTCCCCCCACTGCGTCATTTCAAAAGATTTCACCATAGTGTCATTTAGACATTTTGTATAAAATCTTGCTGTTTTTTTATAGGATGAATACTTGCAGCTCTATTCATATAGAAATTAATAATTAGTTAAAACTATCAGATAGATAGGGAATGGGTTCCTGCGGGGAATGAGGCCCTGTGAGAAATAGGAATGGGGAGCAAAAATGGGGACGGGGACGGGGAGCAAATCTAAGGGCGGTGATGGGGAGCAGGGAGGCATCCTCCGCCCCCGCCCTTCCCCGTTGACATCCCTAAGGGACTTTGCCAATGGGAGACAAAAATCCTAAATCAGATGCTCGACATCTTGCAATCTATTAGATTGATATATAGCAAATGTACATAGTGTAAAAATGTGACAAAGAAGGCGTTTATTCTACTAACTCATTTGTGCAAGTATTATAGGGAGAGACTTTGGTAAATTATATAATTAGCTACATATTCACAAATAAAATTTGGAAAAGACTAGTTCTGCCTCGAATTGAGCTATTTACCTAGTTTGTTCTAGTAAGTTAGGTCAATACTAAGGACCGGTTGAGTTGATTGGGCATTGTTAAACAGTGTGATAATGTATGCATTATATATAAGAAGGATGTTGAAACTGCACATACAACACTTGTTTATTACTCGTGAGTTTTCTTTGCATTGGCAGATGTGGTGCACATGAATTTTTTATGTTGGGCGTGATTGAACGATCCCAGGTACTATAAAAAATACTTTAAAAGTTGGAGGACCTTGCCATTGAGAAGAGACATGCGTAAAAAGTAGTTAGTTAGATTTTTCTTTGTTATATGGAATATTTTGGCTACGAAAGAATAATGTTATATTTCAGATCAAGACAACAGATGAGGTAGACTGTGTTATTAGATCATTTTGTTGTTCTAAAGAATGATGTGGTAATTAATTTAATGTTGTTGATGACTATGTCAAAGACGTCATCAAAATTATTTTTGACTTTATGTTGTTGTTTTTGTCCTTTTGGCAGTTGTACGCTCCACTTAGTAGGTTTGAATTTTTCTTTAATTTAAAAAACAAATTATTATGAAAAAGTCTATTAAATCAAATTTTTATAAATTACAGTAAATTTAACTACAACTATGTTACGTTTACATAAAAATTTATTATTAAAATAATACGTATATTTATACATATACATATAAAAATTAATTTAATATCTAATTTTAATGTATATAAATAACATTTTTATGGACTTATTGAAATTTTCAACCAGATATTTTCCTCCAATACTAAAACCTTACTTAAATGCAGGCGGTAAAGAATGAAACATCAGGGCATTTCCGTCATGCGCTTTTAACAATAGTCCAATGCGCCGAAAATCCTGCAAAATATTTTGCAAAGGTATCCATTTCCTTGAACTTCAAACTCATATATATAAGTTGTCTTAATAATGTAGGGATGCATGTTACTTTGCGTACAGGTGTTGTATAAGTCAATGAAAGGGTTGGGAACTGATGATGTTACACTTACAAGGATAATTGTAACGAGGACTGAGATCGACATGCACTATATCAAAATCGAATATTTTAAGAAATACCACAAGACATTGAACGATGCAGTTCACTCAGATACACTTGGCCACTATAGGGATTTTCTTCTTCAGCTTTTAGGTCCCAATGTATAGTGTAGTACTCAACATGCATCTTCAATCTTGCATTTAATAACAATATAATAAGCTACAATAAACACTTATAAAAATATTATTTATATATTAAAATTAATTATTAATATAGTTATATATAAATATATATTTTTTAATTTATTTTTAATATATTTATATTTTATATATTTTATATTAATAATTGATTTTGGTGTATGTTATCTATGAAATGAGATGCACCCCTAAAAACAACGAGTTATGCAAATTTCAGGATTAATATAAGTTATAAACTTATAATACAACCCCTCAAATATATAGACTCAACAATGAAATACCCAATAATTTTGATGTGGTCCCCTCACTATATATACTCCCACGAGCTCTCTTCATCTTGGAATTTTTTCATGGTCCTAAGTTCTAACCATATTGATGAGTTATTCATCTCTTGAATGCTGTGTAAAATAACATCTGTATCATAATGTGCACCATATTAAAAAAAAAAAATAATAAAATACTGTTTTAATTTTTAATGTTTGTGATAAAATTTATTTTAGTTTTTAATATTTTAATTATTTTATTTTTATTTTAAATAATATTAATATTATTTTACTGTTAAATTTTTTACTAATACTTAATAAAATTGATGTATTGTTAATAATGCTTTTGTTAAAATTATATTTGTTTAATTTTTTTTTTTCATCTTTACCTTTTTAACAAGTTCAAACTCTATTCTTTTACTCTCTTCTTTTTTTTTTTAAATTTTTCTAGGAGAATTAATAGTGTAAAAGGAAGATGAAATAAAAAATAAAAAATAGAATTTAGGTTTGTTGAGAGGTGAAGATAAAAAAAAGGAGTTGAACAAATTTTTATAATTTTAACAAAAATATTATTAATAATAGTACATTAATTTTATTAATTATTAGTGAGGAATCTGATAATGGAAATTGGGATAATATTAATATTATTTTAAAGGTTTTAGGATAAAAATATATGACGATTAAAATGTTAAAAATCAAAATAAAATTCATCCTAAATGTTGAAGAGTAAAATAATACTTTGCCCTATTAAAACACAGTATTTATAATGTTTAGAGAAAAAAAACGGATCTGCGGGACTTGGTATCGGAGCATCAGTGTATCACTGTACTGTGGACTTATGTAGCACCAATATAGTTCAATCTTATTTTCAATTTATATTTTTTAAATAGATTTTGTTAGAGGATTATTAGCATCAATTAGTATCGTCTGTATTTTTGTAGTATATCTGTATATTAATTATAGGATTCTATATTTTTATTACTCTGATTCATTTAGCACCTATAAATACCTCTTGTATACTGTATCTTGGGTCATAAGCTGAATAATACACAACACACTTTTTTCAGATATCTCTCTTGTTTCTAACATGGTATCAGAGCTTAGGTTCCTTTTTTTTTTCAATGAAAGTTCGTTCATAGTTGTTGTTTTTCCTCTTTCGACAGTGTTCTTTGGCCTTTCTTTCGCTCCTTTTCTGACGCTTTGGTTCGTCACCGCCTTTACCATCGCCTTCGTCTCGTCGTTGCGAGTTCAACGAGTCCAGCCTCGTCGCCGGAAACCACCACACGCGCCGTCTGAAGGTTGCCATCTGTTTGTTTTCCGAGCACTCATTTGTCCTCAGTTTTCAACTCCTTCCTGACGCTTTGGTTCGTCACCGCCGCTACCGTCGTCTTCTACTCGTTGCAACGTTTCCAACGCCATCGGAATCACCGCCATACGCCGCCGGACGCGTCGCCACGCGCCGCTCGAAGTTGCCTGCCTGGTTGCAGGCGTTCTCCTTCCAGAAGTATCCGTTGCCGTTGGATCAACGCCCCAGATCAACGGCTCAGCAACGCGCCACGTGTCAGACAGAAGGGAGAAGGATCATTAGCATCAATTAGGATCAATTAGTGTCGTCTGTATTTTTGTAGTATATCTGTATATTAATTATAGGATTCTATGCCTTTATTACTCTGATTCATTTAGCACCTATAAATACCTCTTGTATACTGTACCTTGGGTCATAAGCTGAATAATACACAACACACTTTTCTCAGATATCTCTCTTGTTTCTAACAGATTTATAAATAATATATATTATTATTTTTTTATTTATTTTTTACCAAAGATAAGACTCGAACCTGCAATCTCTTAAATGAATACGGAGAGATTATGTCATTTGAGCTATAACTCATTGGCATATATTATTATTTATTAAAATAGAATAAAGTATCGTTTTTATCTCTAATGTTTAGAGTAAGTCTTAAAGTTGTCCCTAACATTTAAATTGTCTTATTTAAGTCCTTAACGTTTTAAAATTGACTCAACGTTGTCCTGTTGTTAGAAATGTTAACGGAATTGACAGCGGGACAAAATTGAAACAATTTTAAAACATTATGGACTTAAATACGATAAAAATGTTGAAGACACATAGAAATAAATTTTAATTTTATTCTTCAATAATATCAATTTTTTACGGTATATAGTTATTCAATTATTTTTAATCACATCTAAGTAAATTACACTTAATCACATTATTTTGATTCTAAATAAATTTATATTTTTATAATTTTACTCTTAAAGATTTTTACTCATCATGAAATGTTTGTAGAATGACTAGAATCACATTACTTTATTGTATATGTATCATTTTTTTCCTACAAGTTTATATAATAGTCATTCTACAAATATTTTATGATGAGTAAAAATTTTTAAGAGTAAAATTATAAAAAAATAAATTTATTTAGAACAAAAGCAATGTGATTAAGTATAATTTACTTAGATGTGATTAAAAAATTGAATAACTATGTATCATAAAAAATTGATATTATTAAAGGATAAAATTAAAATTTATTTTTATATATCGTTTTTGTCCCCAACGTTTTCGTCCTATTTAAGTTTCTAACGTTTTAAAATCGTCTCAATTTTGTCCCTCTGTCAATTCCGTTAACAGATTCCTAACGGCAGGACAACATTAAGTCAAATTTGAAACGTTAGGACTTAAATAGGACGATTTAAACGTTAGAGACAACTTTAAAACTTTGGGGACAAAAACGATACTTTATTCGTTAAAGGGCAATTTACGTATATAAATTGAATGGACGAATTGTTTACCCAAATACAACCATACAGATTTTATTACTTATGTGTCCTGAAATAAGTTTATGTAATCCGTGGAACACTCCCACATTTTACAAATTGTATATAAACCGTGGAAACCTCCCACAGTTTAGGAAGGAATCAAACTATAGGAAAACCGTGGTTCCCTGCCATGGATTATGAAAAAGGGAGCTTAAGCATAAATCGTGCCAGCCACCCACGGTTTATGAAGAGATTGCATTAAACAAAAATCTTTGGACCTTACAACGGTTTATGAACAAGAGACAAGCACACATCAACCGTAATAGATTTGTGTCAAAATTTTGTGCATCTTATATATGTTCCTTAGTCATAATATCTTAAATGTAAAAAATATAGGATTACATGTTTGTTAGCAGTATCTTTAAGAATGTAAAATAAAAGTAAATAAGAGAAAGGAGCTATTAGCACTTTTATTACAGTGATTTGTTTGGAGATTATTATTATTATTATTATTATTATTATTATTATTATTATTATTATTATTATTATTATTATTAGAGAAAATATAAAACAAAGATAAGAAATAAAAATGTGAAATTTCAATTATGAATAAGAAAATATATATGCTCAAACTGTATGTTTATATTATTTTTTTATATTATAGTTAATCATATTAATATTGCAAGTATGATGAGGAGTACATGATATATCTGTGATTTTGAATGCATGATATAAACAGTGCATATTTAAATTTGAATCAAAGAATATTGATGTACAAGAAATAGGAATTTAGAGAATTATTATGATTTCCCTTAAATTAATGAAAATTTAATCTTTGAAGCAAAAGAAACAACAAAAGAAAAATAAAAAGTAAGGTCCAAGGCTCTAAGATCAATGACTAGGGAGGTCAGACATGATTAAAAGCTCAAAGAGTTGTTTCTCTAGTCACATGCTTGTGGTGTTTCTGTGTCAAGTAATCCTTGAGACAAAACATTTAGAGTCGAGATCAAAGCTTTGAGCACCACTGTCTGGGAATAATAATAATAATAATAATAATATAATAATAATAATAATAATAATAATAATAATAATAATAATAATAATAATAATAATAATCTCCAAACAAATCACTATAATAAGAGTGCTAATAGCTCCTCTCTCTTATTTACTTTCATTTTACATTCCTAGAGATATCGCGAACAAACATGTAATCCTATATTTTTTACATTTAAGATATTATAACTAAGGAACATATATATTAGAATATTACTAGGATCAATTAGGATCAATTAGTATTATTTAGTATATCTGAATATTTATTATAGGAGATTAAGTCTTTATTATTACGATTCTCTTAGTACCTATAAATATCCTTTCATATTGTATCATTCTAGACAACTTGAATAGACAACTTGAGCAGATAACTTGAATACACTCAATAATACACAAATCATTTCTCGTGTTTAATCTCTTGTTTCTAACATGGTATCAGAGCCATGGTATTCTCCTTGAAAAGAATAGGTTGTTTTCCTTGCGATGAAATCATCGTAGTTTTTGTATTTTTTTATGCCATTCTTCTTTTTCTTTTGTCACTCCTTTGATACTTTCTCGCCTCACCGACTAGCCTATTCTCTCCGTCTTGTGTCTTTTCGAGTCGAATAATCAAACACCAATGTCATCCACTGTTTTCTTATTCTCATGAAGAAATCATATAGTTTTTGCTCTCTTTCCGGCAGTTCCGTCTATGTGTGTTTGTCTCTTATTCATAAACCGTTGTAAGGTCCAAATGTTTTTATTTAATGCGATCTCTTCATAAACCGTAGGAGACTGACACGGTTTATGCTCAAGCTCCCTTTTTCGTAATCCGTGACAGGAAACTACGATTTTCCTATAGTTTGATTCCTTCGCATATACAGTGCGAGACTTTCACGGTTTATATACAATTTGTAAAATGTAGAAGGGTTCCACTGATTACATAAACTTATTTCAGGACACATAAGTAATGAAATCTGTATTATTGTATTTGGGTAAATAATTTATCCATTCAATTTATATACGTAAATTGTCTTTCGTTAAAATAAAACCTTACTTTAAACTATTAAAATTAATCATAACTATTAAAAATTTAATTTATATTTTAATATTAATAAAATATTATCATTTATCTAAATAATATATTATATTTTAGATACATATTATATTTCTGTATTTATAAAAAATTAAAATTTTTATGTCTACATATTTTATATCGTACCATATCTATATCAGTGTTTGTGTTTTTATAGTTATGGATCGTGTAATTTTTAAAGAGTTTAACCGTGAGTTGATAAATCTAAATACAGAATAATTTTAACCTCAGACTAATCAGCCAACTAACTAAAAATTTTATGCGGACCAAAAACTTACTTAAGCTAAAAAAATTACTTTATAAAGACAAAACACTAATAAGTATAATATTTCAAACATTTCGAAAACATTTCCTTTTTATTATTAAAAAAAACTCGTAATGAAGTTTACCCACTTATTATTAGGACTACCACTTGTTGATGATAGACGCGTTCTATTTAAAAACGGGCCGCTTGTGATAGATAGCTTAACAACCAAAAAGATTCTGCCATTACTGCAAAGTAGCCTAACATGGGTAGGGACTAGGAAGACTTTTCTGAGATAGACTTGAATTATTTGGTAAAAGAGTAAAATTTCATTCTGGTCATTGTCCATTTTACAAAAGGATCATTTATTTTTTATACTTAAAAAAATAATAATTTGACCTCTAATTATTATTTTTGTTAGACAGTTAAATTTTTTATTAAGTTTATTATAATTTTCTAAATTCTAATGACAAAATTTTACATAATACGTTAAATATTAACATATCACATTATCATTGTATTGAGATAAATAGGTCTCACTAAAGATTTTAATTGGGACAAATAATCCATTATAAATGAAAGCAACATCATTTCTCTTCTTCTTTATTCTCTTTTTTATTGATGAAAGTAAGAAAAAAAAGTAAAAATAATTTCTTATAATGAATAAATAGAACAATAATAATATACTTTGTCAATCTTAACCAGCATATATAATGATAATTTGGATAAATTCTGTTGTGGATTAATAATATTATTAGACTATTTTGTTTAGCGGATAGAGAAAATCAAAGTCATGAACATTAGACTCTTCATGATGTTGGTTACGCATGAATTAAAAAAGCTTTATATTTTAATGTAAATGTTAAAGAAAATACAATTCCAAAAAAAAATTTAAATACAGTATACAATATACATCCTCGTAAGTAGTAATGTTAAGGGTTAAGTTCGATTTTAGTCCTCAATGCAGAGGTCGAAAATCGAAATCGTTCTCAATTTTTTTTTTGTTATGAAATAGTTCCTAAAATTTCAGTTTATTTTAAAATCATATTTTTTTACCAATTTTATTTTTTTATTACAAAATTATCCATCAATAAAAAAATTATAAAATAAAATAAATATAAAATAATAATAAAAAAGAAGAAAGAAAGGATACAGAAGCGGGGGTGGGGAGAGAGAAGGGAGTGTGAGAAAAGGGAGGAGGGGGAGGAGGAGGGAGAGAAGGGGGACCGCCATATCGCCGCTCTGCCGTGCTGCCGCCCTGCCGCCTGCCGCACCGCACTCCACCACCAGCTTCTTCTTCTTCTTCTTCGCCGTCCTGTCGCCTGCCGCACCGCACCGCACCACCACCAGCTTTTTCTTCTTCTTCGCGTGCCCTGCTGCCTGCCACACCGCACCCCACCACCAGCTTCTTCTTTTTCTTCTTCGCCGCCCTGTCGCCTGCCGCACCGCACCGCACCGCACCACCACCAGCTTCTTCTTCTTCTTCGCCGTCTTGCTGCCCTGCCGTCCTGCCCCACCGCACCACCGCACCACCGTACCACCGCTAGCTTCTTCTTCTGTGAATTAGATTTTTTGTGAAATTTTAGATTTTTTTGTGAAATTTGTTGTGAAGTATCATTGTTGCTGAAATTTGAATTTGGAATATTGTTGTTGTTGAATTTGTTGATTATTGTTCAAAGTGCATGTTGTTTGAATTTTCTGACGATGATGATGATGAGGCCATGATGATAATGGTGGTGGTGGTGGTGGGTTCTTGTTCAACTTGGACTTCTGGTTGATTTTGGTTGATTTTGAAAAAAATTCTAATGAAGATGATGATGACCATGATGATACGGGTGGTGGTGGTGGTGGTTCTGGTTGGGCGTAGGCTTCTGTTCTGGTGGTGGTGGTAGTGGTGGTGGTTGATTTTGGGGTGAAGGAAGAAGGGTATTTTCGTCCAAGAGACGATTTTAAAACAAACTGAAACTTTGGGGACCATTTCGTAGCAAAAAAAAAGTTTGGGACGATTCCGATTTTCGACCTCTACGTTGGGGACCAAAATCAAACTTAACCCTAATATTAACGATATCGATAATGAATAATATATGTACGGACGAATGGATACAGGAATCTAAATGGGGCGAAGCGGGGCAGAGCGAGAGATGTCTCTTTGTTTTTCGTTTTCGTCTTTAGAATTGATTCTCTCCCTCGTTTTAATCTTTGCTATGGGAGGGTAATTGTCTCTATTTTCGTTCTCCGCATTTCTTATATGGAAAAGTATGGGGAGCCAATAGAATATTTGTACAATGCGTACAATGAAGGTTTAGAAAAGTATTAGAGATATAACCATTAGTGTTACATTTTTTCATCAGCGTAAGCCTCTGGGATGAGTGGTATCATGACATGGTATTAGAGCTTTAGATCCGAAAGGTCAAGGGTAATCAGCTTAAACTTTTGGGATGAGTGATTTTATGACATGAGATGTTTATTATCCCTAGTACTCGAATGGTTATTCTGAATATTATGGGTGATGTTCATTTTGTAACTCATATAACCTATTGTACATATTGTATAAATAAGTCATTGGCTCCCTAGCAGAACTCTTCTCATGGTTTTTCCAGGGCTCTATTCTCCGGCTCTCTATATTTAATATTTATATGAAAATTAAAATATAAAAATAAAAAAAATTACAAAATATTATTGTAAATATACAAAATATCTTATTTAAAATTATAAGTCTAAAAATATACATAACAAATCATAATCCATAAAACAAAATCATAATCCATAACAAAATCACCTATTAAGAACGGTGCAGTAACTAAGTAGAATAATTGGAGAGAAAGAAAGACATTTAATAAGATAAAGTTAAAATTTTCAATAGGTGAAATTTCTAAAAATTTTTATGTTAAAAATAAATTAAAAGTATTTAAATAAATTCAAGAATTTAAAAAATTATCGGAGACGGAATAAAAATCTTTGCTCAATCTCACATCTATCTCAAAAAAATTTCACTCCCCATTTCTATTTTTACGAAAAAAAAAATTTGCCTTAGGATTTTTATTTAGAGCCTGCGGGGTATTATACTTCTAAAAATTTTGACACTCCTAAAATAGATAGTAATGGTACCTAAAACTAAAACCAAAATGCATGAAAAATGATCTTAATTTTATTCTTATCATATACATGTATTATAAAGAATAGAATAGAACAAATAGAGAGACGAGATGAAGAGATTATTTTTGCTTTTTCTGTTTTTGCCAATAGAGAATAAGAGTGTGAACAAGAAAGGATGTTGCTTTTGTGAGGAGCTATTAATCCTAATTGAAAATTTTGGTAAAGAGACTATTTATTCTAATTCAATGGTTGAGTGACATTTTGAATAATAAATATGTCACATAATATTTTTCGTACGATACTTTTCAACCTCTGAATATTTTTTTATTGATTTTTACTTTATTAATTATGCTTTGAGATAATTGATAATGTAATTGAATTTCGACTATATTTTCGCAATAACTAATTTTACCTTTCACATCAAGTAATTAATATTAATATAAAAAACATCAAGAATACCTACATAAATACTAATTAAATTTAATCAAATAAATAAATATAATAAATATTCACATAAAAAATATTCACATCAAGTGATTAATATTAATATAATAAATATTCATATCAAAAATTAATATTCACTAAATTAATATTATTATAAATAAATCTTCACATCAACTAATTATCTCAATTTTAACAAAATAAAAACATAAATACATAAATAAATGTGAATTAAATTTTAACCAAATAAATAAATAAATAAATAAAAAGGATTATTATCTCAAGTTTAATCAAATAAAGTTATAAACAAATGCTAATTAATTATATTTTCACACGTCACGTAACTAATTAATCACTCAACAATATAAATTATAATAATTTTAATCTCTCGAACAAATATCTAAAATACGTACCTGCATTCATATATTCATGAAATTTTGGTGCATGCATAGACTCCAAATTCAAAGTGCGCATAAAAGATGGCTCCTCAAATGGATGTTAGTTTACTAATTACTAGTGCATTTGTCACTTCTACCATATCTGCCTCTATAGTGCCGTCAGCTTGATCTTTGTCTCCATACGGACAAACGATCTCGTAATTGCTTTCAAACTCTTCCTCATTGTTACTGTTGTAATCTTCCCGTTCAATATTTTGGTCGGCTTCTAATTGTTCGAATTCAATATACAACTCAATGAACGACATCTGAGAGCGACTTTCAATATAAATTGAAAACATCTTTTACATGCTCGCTTCATCAGTTACATATTTAGTTTGAAATCGAACGAATCCACCAAATACCAGTATAGGATACCTGTATAAAATATATGATACTCTCCTTAACATTTCAGAAGCTATCTTCTCACAAATCACACCTTTTAGTTCTTCAAATGAGAGTGTGAATGGAATAACAATATCTAACAAATTCTCACATACAAATTTCACTCCTTCAGATGTTTGTAACAAAATCTTACTATAATAATATATTTTTAATACAACTCTATCATTCATTTTTTCTCACATTAATATGAATTTCACTGTAATTTTTTGAAATACAAATTTTATTTCTTTAAATATTTGTAACAAAATTTGATCATAATAATATACTTTTAATACAATTTTATCATCTATTTTTTTTCTCACATTAATACGAACTTCACCGTAATTTTTTGAAGCACAAAAAATTCTGCTGAAAACGAGAGATCTAGCAACTTAGGTGCGAGCTCTATATATATATATATATATATATATATTGAAACAAATTGATTGGTCTAATGTCTATTTAGGCATTAAAATAATTTATTTTAAGTAAATCGAACGGTCTAATTTATTCTTGTAAAAAATAAAAAACTTTTTAAATAACACTGAAATTGGGCAGTCTAATTTGTATATTAACTTTTATTAATAAACAAATTAGACGGTCTGTAAAAAAAAATAGTTATTATAATAAAGTCTAACATACCTCATCTCTATAATAAAATACAATACAGAGTGCATATAAAAAAATGAACCTGATAACAAAACAATCAAGTTAGCTTAATATACAAAATTAGTTATTAAATTAATTATTAATATAAAATATAAATAAAAATATATAATATATATTAAAAATAAAAAATAATATATATTTATATATAAATATATAATACTTGATTTGATAACTATTTTTTTTATGTGGATATTGCTAACAACAGATATTTTGTAGCTTGGCCCATAATTTTATTATAGTAACATTTAGTTCAGTTTTTTTCTTCTTTTTTTTTTATGTTTTACTTTTGTCTGAATATAGTTTTTTATCGGATAAAAAACAGTACCAAAAACGCGTGAGTACGAAGAAGTAAATGAGTAATACCCCACAAAAAATACAAGACATGCTCGTGTTAATTATTATCTAAGATGTCCGTACACTAATATGGACACAAAATACAAATATATAGATATACAAATTTTAAAATTTTGATAAAAAAATTTATATATAAATTTTAAAATAATTTTTAGATAAATTATAATGATATAAATATTAAAATATAAAATAAAATTTTAATTATTTTTAATATTTTTAATTATTAAAATATTTAAAATATTTTTATTTTAATAAATAATAATGTATATTATTTTTAAATTCATTTAAAGAATATATGTTAAAAATAAGATTAAAGACGCTTATACGTAATAATATTTAAGGTGTCAAATTTTTTTTATTTTTTATTAAGATACAATTCGATATAACAAATACGCGTGTCAAACAAATATCGATCGATGAACGTCTTATTTAAAATTTATATGACACACAAATACAACAACTCAACAAAATATCCTACTTCGTCCATCATTACCAAAGATACATGGTTCATGAAGAATCCTGCTGTGTTAATTATTGACCTCGCTTAATGGCAAAAACTGATATTAAGTATTCAAATTTCAAAATGCATGAAAAACGGAAATATTAAATCAACACCTTGACGGTAACTTGACAACAACGGAATATTTAAAATTGTATAAATTTGAATTGTTTCTTACTTTCTCATTTCTTATGACACAAGAACAAACCGTTGCAACATAAATAAACTTATCTAATAAAAGAGAGTTTTTCCTACCTAATTCCTTTGCCTTCGTCCTCTTCTCTAAAAAGAACTACTTTTTCTTATTCTTGTGTGTGTTAATTCTTAATTGTGTGGTGTATTCACTTTCCATAGAAGAAGAAGAAGAACATGTCTACTTTGATTGTACCCCCAATTCCTCCTTCCCCAAGAGATGACGCCATGCAACTTTACCGTGCTTTCAAGGGTAACCATCTCTCTCTCTCTCTCTCTCTCTCTCTCTCTCTGAAATTGTTAGTTTTGATGTTTGTGTATATGATTTGGTTATGAAGATATAATCATGCTCTAAAAAAGTTACATGGTTGTTTCTTGTCTCAAACTGCTCCTTATCGTTTGATATTCTTGAATTGGGTGTGTTTACTTGCTTACTGATGAAACAGAATGAGCTGCTGAAATTTTTCTTTTTCTTTTTCTTTTCTTCATCTTTTTTTTTTTCACTCGGTTGAAAATAATCATACTTGAAAGCATAGTAAAATTGCTTATGTATCAATTTCTTTGGGGATGCTGTTCCGTATCTATATGGTTTGGATTGTTATGAATTATAACCTTTTTGTTTTCCTTTCCTGTTTTACTTGCTTTTGCACTACAGAAGAAGTCTTTGATTCCAGTCATGAGAAAAGCCCTAAATTCCTACATTGTTTACTTGTTTTGTGACTTTTGAGTTTTGTCTAAAGATGTTGACTGCTATATTGACCTGCTTTTTTTTATATGTTTTGTTTTCTAGTGTGCTTTCCTTTCCATATCTTTTTAATTGAAAAATAGAAGGAAAAAAATGAATATTTTTGCATAAAAATAGAAGGGGAGAAAAAAGTTATTGCACGTATAGTTTGATCTGTAATTGCTATATAGGATTTTACCCAACTGATTCTTCTTTTGTGGAGACAGTTATACAGAGTCAAGTGTTATTCCTCTAGACTTGCTTCCATAAACACTTCTTTTGTTTCTTTCTTTCTTTTTTCTTTTTTTTTTTATAATTCTGTGCTTTGATAGGATTTGGGTGTGACACTAGTGCCGTTATCAATATCCTTGCTCATAGAGATGCGACACAGCGAGCCTACATCCAACAAGAATACCGAACAATATATTCCGAGGAACTTTCTAAACGCCTCGAGAAGGAGCTTCGTGGAAAGTTAGAGGTGTTCACTGAATCACTTCATTTAGGTCATTTAGTACCACCTAAATTGACCAAATTATATGTATCTTAGTATTTTAGAGTAGTAGATAATTTTCGCTAATAGTGTCTTGTCTCATATTTTTTTCTGTGTTTGCAGACTGCAGTTCTGCTTTGGATGCATGATCCTGCAGGACGCGATGCAACAATCGTTAGGAAGTGTCTGACTGTGGATGCAAACATCCAAGGTGCTACCGAAGTAATATGTTCACACACTCCGTCCCAGCTGCAACATTTAAGACAGATCTATCATTCCAAATTTGGTACCTATATGGAGCATGATATTGAAGCAACCACCTTTGGTGACCATAAAAAGGTGATGGATTATCTTTGTCTTTGTGCAACCTGAGCCTTAATGAATTATAGTCATATATGAATTGTCTTTGTTCATCAATTCAAATCAATGTTCAATTATGTGTCACTTTGCACAACATCGAGGTATACTTATTACATGTTTTGTGATTGTTTTCCCATAATATTTGGTTGTTCAATCACATCTGAAAAGCTTGCTCCAGATCTTGCTCGCATTTTTAACTACACCTCGACATGAAGGCTATGAGGTTAATAGAGAAATAGCTCAGCAAGATGCCAAGTTTCTCTACAAGGCAGGGGAAAAGAAACTTGGCACCGACGAGAAGGCTTTTATTCGCATTTTCAGTGAACGGAGTGCAGCACATTTGGCTGCTATCAGCTCTTATTACCACGATATGTATGGTCACTCACTTGAGAAGGTTTGTTACAATTATGGTCTGTGAAATATGGGGGAGAAACTTTCATAGATTAAATTTACAAGTAAAATTACATTACATGTAATTCTAATCATTGAAATTTTGGCCTTCATATTTGCTCCCATACTAAACTCATCCTAATTCCTAAATGTATTATTTCTTTTGTAACTTTTTCCCGCCGCTGTGGTTTTATTACAGGCAGTAAAGAATGAAACATCAGGGCATTTTGCTTATGCTCTTTTGACAATAGTCCAATGTGCTGAGCATCCTGGAAAGTATTTTGCAAAGGTATTCCTTTAAACTTCGACCATAGTTAACATTGCGATTATTCCATTGAAAGGTAAATCGCGAGAGGAAAATGACAGCTTGATCATTCAAAATGTGTGCACGCGTGTGCATCTGTCGTGTCTTGTCTGTGGTGTTATTTGTGTACATACATAAGCAGGAGAAATGCACAAAATGTAAAATGTCCAACGTTAGGAATTAAGGTAAACATCTGCAAATTTTGTGAATCATGATCTGCACTTTCTGATGTGCAAGGAATGGTAGCATCTTTTCTCTAAAATATATACAAGAGTAAGCTTGTTGTTAGTTAATTCATTCGGATTTCTGTTCAAATCTTCATCGGTGGTGGCATAATTGCCAGTAGTCCATCTCCAATCATTTGAATGTGGCGGAAATGCCAATATCTCATAATGATTTGTAGGAGGTTCTGCATTTGCAAGTATGAAGGAACATTTGAAGAATGTCTTAATGAAATGTAGTTTCATCGCCATACAGGTGTTACATAAGGCGATGAAAGGTTTGGGGACGAATGATGCCACGCTTATAAGGGTCATTGTAACGAGGACTGAGATTGACATGCAGTATATCAAAGCTGAATATTTGAAGAAATACAGGAAGACACTGAACGATGCAGTTCATTCTGAGACATCTGGTCACTACAGGGATTTTCTTCTCCAACTTTTGGGTCCAAATGTGTAGTTAACAATTCAACATGTTCGATGCCCCTATGATGTTGAATTAATAAGAAGCTACAACCTTGTATTTTATTTTATGTTTAAAGAACAATGTTTCAGTTAGGCAATGTGTAGTGCTTTGTAAGGATTATGTACATCATGATCCAGTTTGAGTGAAGGATTTGTGTTTGTAAACATATGAAGGGCTTTTGTGCATTATGTGTAACTAATGTTGCTTTTCATATTGACCATAACCAACTTTGCATGATGCTATTTAGCTTCTTGGTTGATACATGATTAAACCTGATCAATAGAACAATAGGCCAGACATGAAGATATTAATTGTAACATTATTAATACCTTATAGCACCATTCATGACCGTCATTATATTCACTAATTTGAATATCTGAGACGAAAACACAATCTATCAAAACTTGAAGAAGCCAAAGATGGTTTGCATAGATAGGTAAGATTCGGAAATATTTCACAAGAACGAGGGTTCAACATTTTTCTGTCGTGAAAATTATTGTGTTTAGAATTTAGGGTTTAAATATTGTTTAGTAACATTCATCTCTCGCAAATGAATTATAGCTTATGGAAGGATTTAACCATTCTAAGTCTTGAACTCATATGGAAGATTAAACAAGCCAGTAGTCCACCTGTCCAGGCCTTGACTTGCTATTGAATATAAAAAGAATACCCTAATGAGGTTGCAAACTCCACCAATGTCACAAACACAGTAGTCCAACCTAAAGAACTCCAAATAGAGATCCTTTATTCCGACATTCTACAATCAAAACAACAAATTAGGCACATGGAATATTCAAACCAACACTAGATCTGATTGAAGAACTGAAAAGTACAAAACAAAGGTTTTGATTATTGACACTTCTGCTAGGATCCCAACTTCTTTTAAAACGATTTTGATTAAATCATAAATCACAAGATTGATTACATATGTTTATACTTCATAGTATATGATGTCAAGAGTAATATTATAGAATATTTAAATTACACATATTATTTCATTAATCAATATCCACATATACAACATGACAATTATAAAACCTGTAGAAATAATCAGTGTCCTTTAATGTAAGCATGGCTTAAGCCAAACTTACCAGAAAAGAAAGAGAGGAAACCACCAAACCATCCATATTTACAGATCAATTCATCAATCAGTGATACTGATTGAAATTGAAATATATAAATATATGCATTACATTTGATTGCATCGATTAAAGTAGTGGTCGCAAATCACAAGTGGGGAAAAACTTAGCTCAAAACAAAATGGTACCTAGAGTCCACATAGCTCTCAACATCCCACAGAAAAGAACCAAAAGTAACAGCTTCCAAAACAAGTCTCTTAAGACCACCAAAGCTAATTTTGATGTTTACATCCTTCGAAGAATCAATTGCCCCCTGAGGTGTTATAACCATTTCAGGTCTTCCAAACAGTGCCTGTGTGTGCTTCTCAACCATGCTGACAGCCTCTTTGGATCTTATTGTTGCATATCTCTGTAGTGTCTCTCCATCGAAAGACATCACATAGTTACGCAATCTGGACGCCTTTGTCGCATAGCTGGATCCCCCTGAACTGATGCCACTGCTAGGCAAGGAAGAGACCTCAGGATGAGACATAACTGAAGAAAGGTTCTCTCCACCCTTGTGTCTCGTATCTTCCAAGGAAGTCGGGTAACTGTGATTCTCTTCTGCTGTGTTAGGCAGAATTTTCATTGTCTTCTCTAGCTGGAACCGTTGGTCAACCCGCTTAAGAAAGTATCCATACATGACTGATGCTGCATAGACTTGTCCTAGCCTGAGTTTGCTGATCTGAGCTAAAGAAGACAAATCCCCGGTACGGTTACCCAGGATGACAGACAAATGGTTTTGGATCATTTCATGGACTTCAGAGGAATGAAGCTTCTCAATTTTCTCATCTTCTTCTGGCCATGAATCGACTCGCCCAGAAGGATTAGGGGTAATGGAGGGTACCAGAGAAACATTGGCATCCATAAACTTCTGAACAACCAAAGCATACAATATCTCTTCTAGAGCTTTCCGCCTCTCATTAGCCTTGACCTCAGCAATTCTCCTGGAAAAGTTTGCATGCCAGATCAGAAGTCTATACTCAAATCCATCATATTTTAGCGGGGGAAACCACATCTCATTTATTCATGAATACAAATAATTTAAGATATGAACAACAAAAAACTCAATCAGAACTTCATACTCCACAACCTTTTTTTTCTACATTCTAGTTGCCAAATCGGTTTAATTAGGTAGAAATCATTCATGAAAACTATGCTAGTTTTATATTACACGTTTTTGCTGGTTTCAACCAAAACTTAGTAGGAAACATACATCATAAATAAATTAAAATATTGATTCTTTTAGAAGCAAGTTAAACTCACTGAATTTATCAATGTCTTACATGACTCTGCCAAACAGTCACTAGAAAGTAAGTGAATAGATATGAAATACAGAATTAAACGAGGTGATAAAAAAAAACTTTGCATGCAAAACCTGGTTTTGAAAGGGAAAAGACCCCTCCCTCCCTTCCAACCAAAATACTTTAATGTTCCACAATTTATAAAAGCATGGACTGCAGAATTTCTTTGTAGCACATACCCATCTATTTCGAAATAATTACATGATACATGTAAAACTTTAAAAACAACCATTTAAAAAACTCCAACTAAGTTACCCTCTTCTAATAGAATGTAATTTTGATTTACTAACAGTCAAACTTTGCTACAATGTTGTCCAACCATACCTTCTCACATCAATAATAGTTAATTTTCACACTACTTAAATGGTCGCACAAATGGAAGGACATGATTTGTCGACTATGTAAGGATCTTTCACACCCAATCCATCAAAACTAAACTCTTTTCAATATATCTATCATCTACGTAATGATATTCATATTTATCCAATCTATAAGAAATAAGAGCATGAAGTGCTACAGGGTACTCCTACTAGCAATAAAGCAATGCCAATGTGGTAATAAAATATGAAATGTTAGATATCATCAAATGACAAGTATACAGCACACCTGTACAAAACTATATCAGTGCCTGAAGCAGAAGGCTCATCCTTTCGTTTATCACCATCACAGTCTGTTTGGAATTGCTCAAGCTGCTGCTCAACTGCAGCAGGCACAAGATGTGGATGACTTACCAAAATCTCAGAGAGAAATTGCCCAATTGGAGATTCCAGCTGAAGTGGAGCAAACTTGGAACTAGACCCAGATGACTGTTCAGACGATGATGAAGCTCTAACTACAAACCCCTTTCTACTTCCCTCAGCAAGTCTCAGATGACCTAGTCTGGAAATAGGTACAGAAGTGCATAGCTGCCAAACGCCAAAAATCATGAGAAAGTAATACATCACTAATCTTCACATACACATACTATAATAACCTTATTCTATGTATTTATAAGCTCAATGAACAATATGATTATTAGATTTGAATAGAAAAGGAAACTACATAGGCTTAAAAAATGGACGGAGAGGATGAGACATCCCATGACAAAACCTCATGCTAAAGCATGCCAATTCATTTGAATGTCAGCTAAATTAACACCCTTGAACAGACCATATGCAGAGCTCTAAATGACACAGTGTGACAATATATCCGACTTCAAATCATCTCAACAAAGGAAAAATATATCGAAACAAGTTCTTGTTAAGAATAAGAGCTATCATAATTACATGGAAAATATTACATGTCACTGTGAATCCGGTACTGCATTATGAAAGGGAGCCTTGGAGCAACGATGGAGTTGTCTATGTGTGACCTCAAGGTCACGGGTTCAAGCCGTGGAAACAGCATGAGCCACTGATGTAATTATCAGGTTAGTTAGGTTGCATACATTACATTCTTTGGGCGCGGCCCTTCCCCAGACCCTGCGATAACGCGCAAGGCATGGGCTGCCCTCTTTTTCCCTAAGCTTCTCATACTTGCTCTCTACAGCTTCACCATAATTCCCAAATACAATAAAACGAGACATACGAATAGCAAATAATTAGAATTCAACTTGTATTTTCTCTTCTCGTATCACAATGCAGCAGCTACTAACAACCGAAGCACATCAAATTCAACCACATTTTCATATAACTTGTAAAGGCAACTAGAATACCAGTGAGAAACTAATTCAAGTTTTTTATTTGTCAAACTCATCAAGCACAGCAAATCAAGCACAAAATATTAGAAAAGTTTGCAATAAAAAAAATAAAAGAAGAGAGAACAAAAGTTGAAGCGGCAGTTTCATACCTTATTATTGAAAAAGCCAAAATTGGAACGGAATGGCAGTACGTTGGATCTTCTGATAAATATGGACGGCTTATATGAACCGGACAATGATGGGAAGATGTTCACCGCCGCCGCCGCAGCCGCCGGTGCTTCCATTTGGAGCTGAGCAAAAGCAAGATAGAAGCGTTAGATGAAAGAAGATAGGAGCACAAGCAAACAATAATTGGAAAAAAAAAAAAGAATATGGAGATAACATTGTAATTGAAGCATGGAGCGTGATGCATACGTGATGCGTATGAGGAGTTGCGAAGATGGAAGAAGACGAAACCCTAAGGAGCGAGATGGGGGAAGGGGAAGTCCAGATAAAACGACGGAGTCTTACAGTTCAACAAAGAAACAGAAAATAGTCACCAAAAAAACAAAGAAACAGAAAATGGGTAAATTTTCCTTTTTCCTACCAATCCATTTTTTCCCCCTAACTTTAATAGAAAAAAAAAATAATAATTTTGATGCCTAACAGTTTAACACGTTTGTTTAATCGTGAGTTTAATAGACACCACAAAAATCGTGCGTTTAAATAATTTTAAATGATAAATAAAAAAATTATATAAAAATTAAAATCAACTATAAAAAGGTAAAAATTCGGTACAATCAATTTTATGTAAATTAATAACCAAGAATTATTAGATAAAAATTTAATAAAATTATTTAATTATTGTCAACTATTAATTTATTTATTACACTTAAATTTTTACCTTATCAAAATTATTTATCGTATATTTATGGATTTGTTTAGATAAATTTTTGAAAAAAAAATAAAATATTTTTAAGTATTTTTTTAAAATATTTAAAAAAATAATTTTATATTTAAATATTTTCTATAAAAATATTTTTTATCTAACCATTACATTTGGATATAAGTACAATAATAAAAAAAATTTGTTTATTTATTATATTAAAAATATCTTTTTAAGAAAAAAACCATTTCTAAAAAATATTAATTATAGTTTTTAAAAAATATTTTTTTTGTTACTAAAATTTTGTCGTTAAAAAAAAGATATTTTTATTTTTATTATTAAAATTTTGTCAAACACACTAAAAAATAAAATAAATTTTTTCAATAAAAATATCTTTTTTAATAATTTAATAATACCTAAACAAGCTCTATATATAAATACATGTCTTATTTAATTTATTTTTAATATATATTTGGTATTTCAATACAATTATATTAAGTATATACCAAAATCAGTTATTAATATAAAATATATATTAGAATATAAAATAAATATTAAAAAAATTAAACATAGTGACTGATTTTGGCGAGTTAATATTTAAAATGATCCCTGAAATTTGACCACTAACTCAATTTGATCCTCCAATTTTTAATTGACTCAATTTATACCCTGAAATTTTAAGGCGTGACTCAAATTGGCTTTTCCGTCTAACTCCGTCACTGGAGTGATGACGTAGCACCCAAACATCACCACATGCTTCTCCTTCTTCCTCTTACCATCGTCATCACCACCTCTCCTCTACCAATACCTTCCCTCCCCCAACAAACAGCATTCACATCCCACCAACACCCACACATTTCTACAGCCACTTACGAAGGACTTTTTTATTATCTGATCCTTCTCTTTCTCACCATCACCATCTTCTCTCTATCAACATCCTCTCTCTCTCCAACAAATAACATTAACAATCATTAACATTAACAAATTGAAGAGAAATAGAAATAGAAAAAGAAAAAAAACACCACCACACTTTAGATTCCTCTTAATAGGAACACAAAGATGGGTGCAATTGGTAAAGGTACTTCTGAGGGTGCTTTGAATTTGGGACAATGGGTGGTGTGACCTTGTGATTGATGGTAACATTGGGATTGCATTGCTCAATATGTATGCTAAGTGTGGTTACATGAAAATGGGATTCAAGATTTTTAACATGATTGTGCATAAGGATGTTATTATTTGGGGTGCCGTTATGGTGGTTCATGGTGTTGCCCCTAACAATGTCACATTCATTAGTTTGCTGCCTGCTTCCAATCATGAAGGAATGATGAGTGTAGGTGTTATGCTCTTTAAAGCTATGGCGGTAAAAATGTGTAGGTATTGGTAGATTGTGAATGTTATTGTTTGTTACAGGAAAGACAGTATTTGGGTTATGAATGTTGTTGTTTGTTGGGGAAGAGAGAGTGTTGGTAGAAAGGAGGTGGTGATGGCTATGGTAAGAGGAAGAAAGAGAGGCATGTGGTGAGGTTTGGGTGCAACGTCATCATTCGGTAACGGAGTTGGACGGAAGGGCCAATCTGAACCATGCCTTAAAATTTTAGGGTATACATTTAGTCAATTGAAAATTAAAGGGTCAAATTGAGTCGGTAGTCAAATTTCGAGAGTCATTTTGAGTATTAACTCGATTTTGGCGGTTAATTTTAGTGTATAAATAGCATTTTTTATTTTCATATGTATTTTATATTAGTAGGTGATTTTAATGTACACATAACATAGTCGAATATAAATTATAAAATTGGTTAATAATAATGGTTGGATAATAAATGGTCGTCTCATTCTTCTTTTCAGAAATTATTTTTTTAGAGTAAAATACTTGAATAAACCAAAGGGAGCCAAATATTACCAATATCACCCAAAACAAGAAATGGTACCTGGATCACCCAAAGGCCTTATTTATATAAATCAAATTAGAGTAATTCGATTTGCAATTTTTACTAGTAAATCGAATTAAGCTAAGTAGAATTACTAGGCCACATATAAATCGAATTAGACAATTTTGATTTACACATGCATCAAGTAAATCAAAATAGGCTAGTCAGAATTATGCATGGGTGGTTTGATTCTAAGTAAATCGAATTAGGCTATTTCGATTTACCTTGTTGAAGATCAAAATACATAAATCAAATTAGGTAAAGCAGATTTACTATTGTTTTAGCAAGATATTTAAATGGAGGTAGGGTAATTTGATTTAGAAGGGAGCAAATGTGTATAAATAGCTGTGGAATGTGAATTCTCCATCATAGTGAGCCCCACAATGGCTAGTGATGAGAGCTTTTTGATTTTGGTACACTATAGAGGGTCGATTAAGAAAAAAATGTGTTCCAGAATTAAGCTTACGGCTAATGATCTGCTTAGTATTTTTATTAGAGCTTCGACGAGTTTTACCAAATTTAAGGATAATATAATTCGAAAACTGGGTCTGCAAGGCGTGAAACAAGTGGAGAAGTTATTCTACAAAATTCCAATTTCGGTTTTGTGGGATGATGTGAAGTATAATTTGTTCGTCATAGGCAGTGATGAAGATTTGGAAGTGTTGTTCCACTATCGTTGGCAATTCCCAGAGGTGAAGAGCCCTGAGCTGTTGGCCAAGCTTGTGGATGTGGTCTCTAACTCAAGAAGTTCTAACCGGATTCCTCTGCATTTAGCCACGCCCGCCGGGTAGAGTTCGAGGCCTGTTGGTGCCTCTTCATCTCTACCCGTGATTGAGCCTAATGCATGTTTGGTGGCCTCCCTGTCCTTCGCTACTGACCTGGACCGCACTCATGACGCAGAACAAGTTGATACTGTGCCGGTAGTTGATGTTGCATTTGCAGTGGCCGGCATTGATGATGTGGTCCTAGATCCCCGACAGGGTGGATCCCCGGATGGTGTCGAAGATGTATTTCAGGATGATGAGGATGATGATGATGTGGAGTCTGCCACGACTTCCAATGATAGCACTGATGAGGATGAGAGGAATACTCTAGCTGGGTGGTGTAGCAGGTAGTTTAGGAACACCGCAGTACTCCCTGCACTTTTCAGCTTTGGACTTGGATGCCATGAGATAGCAGGGAAATCCTGCCGTGCCTGCCAGATTTGGGGCTAGAGACACACAGGATACCAGAGGACTAGCTGAGTTCTAAGTTTGACAGCATTTTCAGGATAAAGACTAGGCCCTGTTGAGTGTGAAAACCTACAGCATCCGACGTGGAGTTGAGTATAAAGTGATGGAATTCGATTACCATAAGTACCATAGGAAGTGTAAGTATTTTGGCAACGGGTGCACATGGTTGATTTGTATCAGTCTCCGGTAGTGCAAAGGTATTTGGGAGGTGAAACAGTACAATAGACTGCATACCTATCTGGCCACTCCATATCTAGTGAACACAGGAGGCTCGATTACCATGTGATCTCGGCATTCATACTCCCTATGATCAGGTCCGATGATGCCATGTTAATCAAGGTACTTCAGAATGTGACAGAGGTCCATTTTGGTTTTAGACCGACTTACAAGAGGGTTTGGATGGCTAAGCAGAAGGTTTTGGCTCAGATTTACATAGACTGGAAGGAGTCATATAATGAGTTGCCGTGATGGGTTCTAGGGATGCAGATCACGATGCCAAGCAGTGTTGCGTGTTGAGGACGAGTCCAGTGCGACTGGGTAGTCAAGTGAGTGAGGAGCAAGCATATTTCAACCGACGTTTTTGGACTTTCTCACTGTGTATCAAAGCGTTCAGACATTGCAAGCCTCTAGTTAGTATCGACGGGACCCACCTGTACGGAAAGTACAGTGGAACATTGCTTGTTGCTATTGCGCAAAATGGGAACTCCAACATCATTCCTGTTGCATTCGCACTTGTGGAGGGTGAGAATGCAGAGTCGTGGTCATTCTTTTTATCCCATCTTTAATAGCATGTCATGCCTCAACCAGACATTCTTGTTATATCGGATAGGCACAACGGGATCAAGGCTGGACTAGAGGCTCCTGATGGTTGTTGGCTTCCGCCTAATGCGTATAGGGCATTTTGTATCTGGCATGTTTTGGCCAACTTCGCCCTCAATTTTAAGGGCAAGGATACTAGGAGGTTTATAGTGAATGCTGCTTATGCGAAGACCGAGGTAGAGTTCAACTACTGGTTTGACATCCTCCACTCGAAGGACCCAGCGATGTGTGACTGGGCCAACCAGATTGACTATGCACAGTGGACTCAACATCGTGATGAAGGACGGAGGTTCGGGCAAATGACGACGAACATCTCCGAGTGTGTTAACTCGATCCTTAATGGTGTAAGGAATCTTTCGGTGTGTTCCCAGGTGAGGTCCACCTATGGACGATTGGCAGAGCTTTTTATTCACAAAGGAAGAGATGCAGAAATGCAATTGGAAATAGGGCATCGGTATAGTCAGCATCTGATGAAGGCAATTGAGGCAAATATGAAGGCTTCAAGGTGTTTCACAGTGACATTGTACGACAGGCAGTAATCAAAGTTTACTGTGGCTGAGACGACGCCCACAGACACATTTTTCCTTGGGTCTTACAGAATGTCCCTTAGAGACCACACCTGTGATTGCGGGTATTTCCAGGCTCTTCATTATCCATGTCACCATGTAATGGCGTGCTGCTCATACTCATGTCTGGATTGGTCAAGTTATGTGCATGAGGTGTATCGCCTAAGCTCAGTATTCGATACATATCGGATGGGGTTCACGCCACCAGTCCCTGAGGGGTTTTGGCCACTATATGATGGTTTGACCCTCATCCCAAATCCCATCAGACGGCGTGCGTCAAAAGGACATCCTAGGAGTACAAGGATTCGAACGACCATGAACGAGGTTGATCCAAACAGGTCCAAGAGATGTGGACTTTGCAGACAGCCTGGCCACACACGTAGGACATGTCCGAAGTGAGGAGGCAGCGTTGGATCTACGTTTGGCACTAATGTTTAGTGTTATTCCCATTTAGTGTGTTGTTGTGTTTTTAGAGTTAGCTTTGGACTTGTTCAGTGTTATTTTCATTTAGCGTGATGTTATATGTATTTAGATTGTATGTTGCACTTGTTTAGTGATGTTGTCTTTATGGTTCTTTCTCTTGTAATTTCGTATCTTGGTATTTGTTTAACGTGTTATTGCTTGATGTTATTTATCGTATGTTGTGCCTTCTTAAGTAACACGGTTCCTAAATCTAAATAACATACAAAGCGAGTACCAAACTAAAGTAACACACAATACGAGTACTAGTCATAAATTAAAATAACAAACAGTGCAAATACCTTTCTTAAATACCATACAACACAGAGCTCCAAACTTAAATAACATACAACATGATAACTAAACTAAAATGACATACAACACAAAAACTAGACTAAAATAACATACATTAAGAGTATCAAATTTACGTCCCAAAGGATTATTCATAATGAATGGATTGTAATTAGTTTTGCTATCCATTTGGTTTGTTCTCTCTTTATTTTGAAATTGGTATGAGGTTTAAGCTCATGTTGTAGAGTATATATAAGCAAATAGAAAGAACGTTAATGAGCTTAGAAAGTTTGGTAGAAAACTCTTTTTTACTAATAATGCTTTCAAACAAAAGTGTGGCTTTTATTTTTATCTACATCTTATATATTTTTGTACTAACAATCATTTTTATACATGTTCACTAAACCAATGAATTATATGATTGCATAAAGTTTCAGATTTATTGAATGTATTGGCAAACACTAAATATAGTTAATCCATACTAAAATACCCCATAGGATTAAGAATCTTTAATTGTATTAGAAATAAAATACTAAAATTTAATTATTAAAGAACTAAAAAACTTTTTAGTGTATTTTGATTATTAAACAAAATACTAAAATTTGTTGAAAATGGTTGCTTTTGTAGTAGCATTAGCATGTGAAGTTTTAAATAATGTGAATCAGTTATGCAACATGTGTGTAAATAATGCATGCACGTAATATCACTAATTATAATCCTGTCACTAATTTCCAAAAAGAAGAAAAACATATTGTGGATCCAAGTATAAGAATTTGACACGAAAATAAGTTGGGGATACTGAGATTTAAAGCATGAGAAATCATGACAGGTGGAAAACTCAAAAAAGGAACAAAAGATGGGCTATTTTTTTTTTGCTAAGATTCAACATGTGATATGTGTTATCTAGATTATTTTTTATCAATAGTAGATGTAGGCTTATTTGTTATAATTTATTTAGTAGAAGTACATAAGGAGTACATTGTATATAAAGTGTAATAACTCAACATATATTTTTAAAGGAATTTTTCATCCTCTTCAACAATGAGAATAACTTATTTTTCTCCCTCTCTTAATCCCTTCTACTTCATCAAACCATCAACGTCACAGTTTGAACAGTTTAGGACATGAGATTTTCTTCATAGTGCAATGAGTATGGAGAGCAATAAAACTGTGAATCAAATTGAAAAAGTTGTGAATTGAGATCCAGTTGTTGCCAATTTTGCCATTTTCTTTTTTTCCCCATTTTTCTTTCGACATTTCCTTTCCCCTTCCTTACCCCTT
Organism: Arachis stenosperma; assembly: GCF_014773155.1. Classification (NCBI taxonomy): domain Eukaryota; kingdom Viridiplantae; phylum Streptophyta; class Magnoliopsida; order Fabales; family Fabaceae; genus Arachis; species Arachis stenosperma. Next base: position 125,976,764 of record NC_080381.1, on the reverse strand, counting down.
CCTTCAAACTCATTCAATAGAGCTTGATGAGAGGCTATTTCGTAAGATTCTTTCTTGGTAAGCATAGCTGTTCCGATCAACAAGTTTGAAGGAAGAAGATCTAAATCCTTATTACTCCGATGATTGATTGATTTCTCAAAATGGCGAATATGTAAACAGATCCTCGAGTGGTGATTTTGATAACCAGAGCAATGCCAATCTCCTCCATCAACTCACAAATCTTCAATCTCAAATTTTGAAGAACACCACAAATCCGATTCAATATCAATCAAACCCCTATTTTCTTCTCCCTAGAGAAAATCTAGGTAGTAGAGGTCATGGAGCTGCATTGGCATGCTCTCATTGTAACAAGCAAGGCCACACAAAAGATGTGCGCTATAAGAAGCACGGGTACTCCTCCCATTTCTATCAACGATAGCAATATAACAACACCATTAATCATGTGATCACTGAGAAGAATGATGATATACTCAGTGACAAGTAATCCCAGCTCAATTGTCTTCCAGAGAACACTGGAATATCAAGTCTTGGTTCACTCCAGAGCATAGATTTGCCTTGTTATAGTTGATCAAAGACAAAAGTGTGCAGCAACAACCTCATAATGCAAATCAAATTTTGACTAATTCCATTCAGACCTCCACTCTAGGTAAAACCATTGCCTTACATTTTAATGCGAGAATTATGAGTATCATCACTCTAAAATTTGCAATATGCGTCATTGACTTTGGTGCAACAGATCATGTTACTTTTGACTTAAAAATTTTTGCAAATTTTTTAAAATATTACTCCAAACAATGTGATATTGCCAAATGAAACCAAAACTGTTAGCACCATCATTGGCACAATCACATTCTCTAAAAAATTTTTCTCAAAAATGTTTTATACATTCCTTTTTTTATTTTAAACTGATCTTTGTATCAAAATTAACCTCAAACTTACATTATCAATTGTTAATTAATGATAAGTGTTGTGAGATACAAGATCAATCCACATCAAAGATGATTGGCATTGCTGAGTGTATAGAAGGGTTATATACAATGAGTAGAGAACCAGAATTCTCTCACTTTCTCCCTCCTCCAACAAAGCAAGCTTCATTGGCGGCAACTACGACTACTACTCATCCCACAACACCTTCACACAGTGAGCACAACAACATTTGGCATCATAGATTAGGACACATACCCATGCATAAATTGATTTTACTAAAGAAGCATAGATTGTATTTCTTCAAAACTTCCTTATGACTCATGTCATCTTGCAAAACAAAAGAAATTATCTTTTGATCTTAGTACCACTGAAATAAAAGACTGTTTTAACTTAGTTCATATGGATATTTGGGTCTTATTTCTGTCCCTTCCAATGAAGGACATATGTATTTTTTTTACTGTGGTGGATGGCAAGAGCATATTCAGTTAGATTTTTTTATGAAAATTAAATCTGAGGCATCACAATTAGTTATTAATTTTGTGAATTTTGTCAGAGTACAATTTGAAAAACAAGTTAAGTGTATAAGGACTGACAATGGATCAGAATTCACTCTAAAATCTTTTTTTGCATCAACTGACATTTTACACCAAACCTCTTGTGTAGAAATACCAGAGTAAAACGGGATTGTAGAGTAAAAATACCAGCACATTTTAGATGTTGCTAGAGCACTGTTATTTCAATCAAGAATTCCACATTATTTTTGGCAATATGCAGTTGCTCAAGCTATTCACCTAATTAATAGACTGTCTAGCACTAAACTGGATAATGCTAGTCCTTATAAGCTTTTGTATGGTAATTTACCTGACCTTTCATACTTAAGAGTATTTGGTTCTTTTGCGTATGCCTTCACATTAACAAATTCAAGAACAAAATTAGACCCAAGAGCCAGGAAAATAGCTTTTCTCGATTTTAAATTAGGAACAAAGGGTTTTCAACATATTGATTTAAAATCAAAGAAAATTTTTATATCTAGAAATGTAACTTTCTATGAAACTCATTTTCCATTTTCACATTCCACTAGCACTGACATTCATGCGGTACCACTCGTACTCCACAATGCATTGGTCTTTTTTAATATGATACATCATCCACACATCATTTGCAATCACCCACATTTACCACACTCGCAGATTCAAATGAACATTTCTCAAGTTCAATGCACTCATCAATTTTCTCACACACTATTGCATCCATTACCACACCACACACCAACAATGCACCTGCATCATAAAACTACGACATCACACATGACTGCATCACTAGAAAATTTGAAAGAGTCAAGAAACCGCCTGCTTATTTGAATGACTATTATTGTATGATAACCCACGCAACTCACTCTAGCAACTTTGCCAACTCTAACTCTTTATATCCTATCTAACAACACTTGTCATATGATAAAATAACCCAAAATACAACTCACTTTCTCTACCCATCACCTTAAAATCAGAACCTAGCACTTATGAGGAAGCAGCTGCACATGAATGTTAGAGAAAGACAATACAAGATGAATTGACAGCTCTAGATCAGAACATAATTTGGTGTCTCACTGAACTCCCAAAAGGCAAGAAGACTATGGGTTGCAAATGGGTTTTTCGGGTAAAATTCAATCTCAATGGCACCATAGAGAGGCACAAAGCGAGTCTAGTTACAAAAGGATTCACTCAAGTACAAGGAGTAGATTATGGTGATACTTTTAGTCCACTTGTCAAAATGACTACCCTATGAGCGAGTAATGTTAGCATTAGTAGCGACAAAGAAATGGCATTTGAAACAGTTGGATGTCAAATATTGCCTTCCTTTACAAAGATTTGGACAAGAAAGTTTATATGAAGATACCACTCGGTTTGGCTGTGTCACAACCAGGTTTTGTTTGTAAATTACAAAAGTCTCTATATGGTCTTAAGCAAGTAAGTAGGCAATGGAATTTTAAGCTTACTCAGAACTCTTGTGGATGCTGGTTATAAGTAGTTTTTTTATGATCATTCACTCTTCATCAAGAAACAATCCGAAAGCTTCACTGCCATTCTAGTGTATGTTGGTGACTTGGTTTTAACCAGGAATGATATTGGCGAAATCAATACCATCAAGCAAATTTTGGATGACAAATTCAAAATAAAGGATCTTAGTGAAAGAAGTCGAAGGTTCAGAAGAACTCGGCAGGAATCCCTTATGTTGCTCATCGTGAGGAGGAGACTCAACAATCCATTGCTCGCGAGTCTTTAGCTCGGAATTGGTCTCAGGGTGAGGAGGAAAGACAATTGCCTCATTAATGACCACCTTATCAGGATAGAGAGGTGAAAGGGCTAAGTCGGGAGCAATGACTTCGACTTGTTCCTTAAACACCCTGAAAGCCTCTTCCGAGCTCTCAACAATTGAATTCTCCAGCTCCTGATAGGCCTCCCGATTCAACTCCAGCTGCCTTTGAAGATCAATATTTTCAGAAAAAACTGTGACATAATTTTGCTCCACCTTCTCCTTCAACCCCTCAGCCATGGCACGCTGGCCCATTAACTTTTTCTCCCTCTCCTGAAGTTGAGCCAGCTCCTCCTTTAGCCAGGCATTCTCCTCCTGAAGCCTCTTCTCTTCTTCTTTATACAGGACAATTCTCCCCTGAAGGTCCTCCACAGTTTTTTGGAAAGAGCTCAAAGAACTCAAGGGAGTTTTGTCCAAGATGTCAAGAAGAGTAGTGCGAACCCCAGCAGTCCGAACTTTTCCCCCGAACCAAAATCTGAAGATGATTTCAAAGGGAAGCATCATCCATAGCAATTTGGCTATGAGGAAAGATGCGCTTTCGAACGAACTTCAGACCATCGAAGCTGGCCTCCACAGAAGGAGAAGAACCAGTCTCCGAGGTCTTACATTTCTTCTTTTCAGGCTTGGAAAGGAGCCGAACTGGGGGGGACAGGGGCAGGAGGAGGAAGAAAAGAAGCAGAAGTTGGGTTTACCAAAATCGGGCAAGAAGAAGTCTCCGAGTTGTGAGGAAGAGCGCCAGAAGATCCGAGCCTTCCTCTTTGCCTCCTGGACTTTTTGGTAAGCAGCACTAGACCCGCCTTTCACCATTTCTGAAAAGAATATAAAAAGGCAATCAATTTACAAATCGGAAGAAAGCACATTACAAGTCGAAAATAACTAGAAAAAGCTACAAAAACAAAAACTACTTAGGTGGGTCTGCACAAAACTCGGGGAGCCTAGAAAGAACTTCTTGGTATTCAGATTTGGAGCATGTCCCCAAGCCTCTCAAGAAAACTCAACAATAGCCTCCTCAACCTCATCCAAATCAGCTAAACCATATTTTTCTACAGGGGAGGCCTCCAACCAATACAAAGAAAATTGGGGTTCATTGTTATCATTCAAGAAAAAAGGGTGATGGCCCTCTACGGCCTGGACTTTAAAGAAAAAGCTTTTAAAATCGTGGAATGATTCGTCAAAGATTGAAAAAATCTTCCGTCCCTGAATTACTCAGAAGGATACCTACTGTTGCTTGTTATTTTGAGCACTACATGGTTTTGTCAGGTGAAAGAGATAGAAAAAGATCTTTAAAGAAGTCGGGAAGTCCAGCTTTCGGCTGACTAGTTGGCAGATCTTAATGAAACCCCAAGAGTTAGGGTGGAGTTGGGAAGGAGCCACCCTACAATGAGACAATATCTCCACCTCAAAGTCGGAAAAAGGAACAGTAACCCCTAGACGGGTGAACAAATAGTCGTACACAAAGAAAAAATTAGAATCGGAATTAGCGATCCTCCCATAACAAACCCAGTACTCGGGATTCGGGGCCACTAGTTTATATTTGGGCTCATCCTCATCAACACTACAGACCTTATGATGCTTCCTAAGTTCAGTAATAAAAACATCATCCACTAAGGGATGCTCATACAAAACAGAAGAATCTACCTAGCGCGACAGAGCTTCAGGAACACGGGAAGACATTTTCAAAAAATAGGGAGCGTAGGTAAAAGCAGTAAAACCTACATAAAAGAAAAGAAAAAGAAACCATAAAAAAAATAGGGCTCTAGCAGCAAAGCAGTCATCTCAAAGCAATAAAAGAAATAGCTTCTCCGAAAGAAGGATACAAAAATCCTAAAATTTTGCACCAACAAAAATATCCGAAAACCTCCCGCTAGCATACATTATAAGTAAAACACGACCAAAAGCAACAAAGGAAGGAAAGAAGAACTAACCTTCCTTTGAAAAAGAGGGAGGGATTCTAGAAGCCGACTTGAAGTATCCGCGAATGAAAGGCCAAAAGGGAGTTTTTTTAGCAAAGGAGTAAGAAAGTAGAGAAAAGCTTCGAAGAGAAGACGAAAGAAAACAAAAAAAGAAGAGGAAAAAGTATTTATAACATGACAGGGGCACAACGGTAAAATAACGCAATCAATAAAGAAACGCGCCGTTACCAATGTAACTGCCCCACGTGTAAATGCGAAATCCCAAACGGACATGACATTTGATTAGACGCGACGGTTGAGAAATTCGAAATCACGTCGATTTTTAACTAAAACCATGTCGGTTTCCGATTTGAACGAACCCAAGTTCAACTAATACTCGAATCCCACTCATGGCTAAGAGATCGGACTCAAGTAGGGGCACTGTTCATACCCTGGCCTAATACTATGGTCCATGCCCAAGTAAGCTAAAAAAGGTCCAACTCAAAGGTTGACCTTCACCACTTACCCGACCTCTTCGAAAGAGATCGGGCTCGACATAAACTCCTCAAGAGAGATCAGACTCGACATGAGCTGGCAGATAACACTTATTCAAATACGTAACCGCCCCCTAAAATCTCTCATCCACTTCCAGAAGCAATATCTCAACAACCCTAAGATCAAGGGATGATTATCCACCTTTAGAAGTAGAACTACTCCAACGGTGGTTATTGGATCACCACTATCAATACACTGACACACTCGGTAAAACTAAGTTCCAATACTCTCTAAACCTGCTTACCCCCTTGCTAACTTAGGCATCGGAATGTCTTTGCAGGTACCCCCTAATTTCTTCAATCACACAACTCGAATGGTGGCTCCCGAACGTGAAAAAGTCAGAGACCATCTTCCGCTGACGTTTGGGCCAATCTTTCAAGCTCAATCCACTTAGCTCAAGTTACCCACGTAACACTAGTAAAAATTGCAATAAGGCTTTTGGGTGATCCATATACCATTTCTTACTTTAGGTGATATTGGTAATATTTGGCTTTCTTTGATTTATTCAAGTATTTTATCCTATCTTTTATATTAATTTAGTTTTGGTGATGCAAGATGAATGGAACTAAATGATATTGAATGCGTGTATGGTGCACTAAAGCTTCTCATAATTGATGAGAATCTGACCTTGGTATCACGTTAACTGCGAGAAACCCAAGAGGAGAGGTCTCAAGGATAGCTTTGGAGTTTTGTCTCTCCTGCAAAAGGCTTCCCCTGAACTACGAGAAGCAGGAGAGGGCTATACACATATATTATCCATATTGCGTGTAACTGTGTCCCACTACCTAAACATTGTATAAATGTTATCTTTGTTTTTTTTTTTTCGCATTGTGCATAAATTCTACTCTTCTTCCTTATATGCATGGTAGAGTATAGTGTAGTGTCAGTGATTCGATATATATTAGTGCTGTGAGAGTTAATTGTAGAAAAAAGAGTGGTATAATAAAAAGAGTAATATATATTTTTATTTTTGATAATATTAAAGTGAGCGAAGTTATTAGTGTTTAAAGTTTGATTTAAAAAAAAGGTATGAAATTTAACTCGACAAAAAAATGTTATTGTTCATTTAAATAATTATCAATATGTAAATTATTTATTATGTTATCAAACTATTTATATACATGTATTTCTTTTATTATGTTGAATTTTTTTTACTATTTTTATATGTTAATAATGATAAACTATATGAATAATTAAATATAAAAGCATATATGTTACAATAATTCTTCAAGTACGTGTATCCTAAATATTAATCTTAGTAGCTAATATATAATTCAAATATTTTTCATTTTTTTTTAAGTATGTTATTAGAGTTTTTTAATTTTTTTATTATTACTTATTATCGTTATTGTGCATATTAATATTATTATGCGTAATAATTTGAATATTATAGGTTATTATTATCGTTAAAAATATGATATTAGTATTAATATAACGAATTTTGAATATTAACATATATGTTAAATCAATATTATATTATTATTGGATATGAAAATTATTCTATGTATTAATATTAAAGTATTTTATGTATTCATATTAATAAAATATATTTATATTAATATATGGTTTAATTATTCTATTAATTTCTATAATTTTATCGAATTTTTAATTAGGTCTCTATATTTTTTTGTTTTAATTGGATCTTTATGCCATATTAGATTTTGTAATTAAGTCCCTACCATTAAAATTAAAGTTAACGAAATATTCTATTAAATAAAAAAATATACCACACATAAAATAAAAAATTTAAAAGATAACATCATTTATTTTTTAAATTACAAAATTAAAATACCCTCAATATTCTCTGACACTCACAAAGGGGATGAGAAGAGAAGTAAGAAGCTAAGACACTCATCGTTGGCCACCTCCCCCTATTTCCTCTTCAACACCTTCTTCCACCTCTATTCTCTCTCCTCTCTCTCTTATGCCATCTACCTCTTCTGTCAAATCCACCTATTTGAAAGAGAATTCTAGAGAAAAAGTTACAATTGAAAAAACTTGATAGCATAAATGGTGAATCTCGGCAACAAAAAGATATTGTTCAGAGTTTCGCTCTATGCTGGAGCTCCATTGAAGGAAAAATGTACCAATTAATGTATCCTAGAAAATCTGATATTTTATCTGATTCACTCTGCATGGAGAATTCATTGGATCCGAAATGAGTAAGAGGTGAAATCGTGGTTTGCGATCGAAGAAGACAAGAAGTAGCCCTAGGGTTGCCAGGGCTTTGGTGGAGTTGGAATGATCCTCGTGAATGGAATCTCCAATGGTGAGGGTCTCGCCAACGACGCTCACCTCATCCCGACATGTGCCGTAGGTGCAGATGAAGGTGACATGATCAAATTCTACATCTCATCTACTGCAAACCCTACTGCAACTCTCCTGGTGTTAACATCCTCGCAGTTTGGACCAATGCTGTTGGACTTACAAGTCTTGATTTAGATTCCAGGAGAATTGAATTCAACACTTCATCTTGCTTCTGCTTTTGTTTTATTTTGTTTTTGTTTCATTCTGCTTCTACTTTTGCCTTTGAATTAGTTTTATTTCTGCTCACTGATTATGTTAATTTTTTTATTATGTTAAAAAATTTTATTTATGAGTTTTGATTGTATGTTTTGCTAGCTTTTGATAATGTTAAAAGTTGATTATGGCAAAAATTTTTGTTATGAATTTGTGTTGATTATGGCAAAAATTCTACTATGAAAGAAAGAAAATTTGTTGCTAGAAGGAGGATGGTGACGGAAAAGAAAAGTGAGGTGATGGTGGATAGGGGGAGTGATAGATGGTGGTGAGGGTGAAGAGGGTAGAGAGTATGGGTAAATCAGTAAATTTATATTTTATACATATTTTTTTTTGTTTACAGTCAATGAGGAATTAATTACAAAATTTGATATGGTATAAGAATTCAATTGAAAAGGAAAAAAAGTATAAAGGTCTAATTGAAAATTCGAAAAAACTATAAGAACTAGCAGAGTAATTAAAAATCTTAATATATGATATCGTTAAATTAAAATTTGTTACACATATAAATATGAATATAGTATTATATTATTAATAAATATAGTATGATAATATGATTAATATTAATAATATATAATTAATATTAACATTAATGAAATATATATATATATATATATATATATATATATATATATTACTTTTAATTATGAATATAGTTTCTGTAATTTTTGTTATATGTTAGTCTAATTTTTATCTTTATTTATATTCAGGCTATGAGAGTTTTAAAACCGTGAAAATTTATTCCACCGGAATAGTATAGTTACTTGGTAACTTATGCATTACAAAAAATTGATTTCTATCACGTATCTCAAATAGGAAGGAGTAAAATATAAATCATCTCTAATAACTGCACTAACAGGTAGATAGAGGTCCGAGACACATACATTTCATCTACCAATGGGTGAATGCACAATCACACTGGAAGATGTGATACACATCTATGGTCTCCCAACCGATGGTCGTGCTGTAAGTGGAAGGATAAACAGTAGTTTTTCTCACTTGATGGATGAATGAGTAGCCAATTTTGGGATACCGTCAGATGAAAATGATAATGTATCTAGTGCAATTAAGTTGTCATGGATAAGATAAATCTGTGACGCAAAGGCGTTAGACACTCTAGAGTTTACGTAATGCTATATCCGATGTCTCATATGCCATTTGATTAGGACCACTTTATTTTCTGACAAGTTGACGTCGATGGTGAGCTGCAAGTACTTGTCCCTGTTGAGATTTTCTTTGGAAATCAAATCTTATAGTTGGGAATCGGCATGTTTGACATATCTATATAAGTTTTTATGTTGGACCTCGCATTATTTTACGAAGGATATGGATGGTCCACTGATGTTGTTGCATATCTGGGCATGGGAGCGAATACCTTGGCTCTCCATTCTTTCAGGTGGAGTCTTTCTATTGGCATGAAGATAAAATTGTATTTTCATGTGAAAAATAGAATTACCATCTGGTAAATTGTATATTATTATATTAAGTTATTTTTATTATGTTTCTAATTAAAGATCTTAATATTTTCAGGTGGAATAACTGAAGGCAACACCAAAATCATTGAGCAATGAAGGTAACACATGTTAGGTAGATACTTGATGATATGCAAGCTGAAGTGGTAATAACTTAAAACATTGAATTATAATAACAATTAGTATCTTTGTCGTTATTAGCATCTGCTTTGTTGATGTAACATTCTAATACATTTTATGTGGCTTCCGTAAGTCCACATCCACCATGACGTGCCACAAGATGTATATGCTTATCATGAGGTACGGACTATTGTTAGCCCCTTGATCAACTTTGAGATCATAGAATGGCACCCTGCTGATTAAGTTCATTAGCAATTTGGCTATCCACAGCCTCTATTTGGTCCAGAAAAGGATATGGAGTAGCATCACAATGTTAGGTTACATGGTGAATAGAAGATTGACTACAGAGAATTCCATAGCGACTGGATCACTAGGTGGGATCTAAATTGACACCATTAACATTGATGGTTTTCACGTGGATCCTTATTCACCTACTGTTGAGTACACTTTTTTTACTTTACATGAGTAGGGGAAAAAAAAAAGAAGAATCAATAACTTAATGTCAACATGTTACAACAATAATACTTTAATCACAACAACAACAATACATCAAATACAAAGACAACATCTGAATTAATCAATAAACCCTACGAACATATTGATTTTCAAAAACCACATCATAACTAACTATGCAATTGGAGATGTGCCACTTGAACTTGACCCAGCACGATGAGGGCATCGACTACGGCTATGTCCCTTGTCCCTACAAAGGTTGCATCATCGCAGATGACACATTTGGCGAGTATCTATTTCGTTCAAATATCAGGTTGATTTGAGTCAACCTTTACTACATCGCCTAACTGCAGGATTAGGGATCAACTGTGGTCCGGTGTCAGCTGGCCATGTGCTTGGATCTCCAACTGGTACAAACTCAGTGTAAACTCTATAAATTTTGTCTATCTTGTAGACATCATGAACATAAACTCGCAAATCAAGGCGCTGCTTGGCACAACATGTAAAAACTTGGTGACATGAAAGTCGAATCACCTAGAAGTTACCACTGCTATAGACTATGTGCCTAAAGTCAACTGTGTATTCAACTCCACTAGGCATCTCACGAATCTCGAAATCTTCTTGTAAATTTGCCTGTAACTTTGCAATGGCAAATTCTGAGAAGGCATGTCCAACATTGATGCGCTCTTGAGCCTCTGCACTCTTTCAGGTAAATAACTCATTTAAGCAGTAAAAGATTGCCCTTACCAATGTCGTCACATGGAAATTGCATGTATTTTTTAACACAGAGTTTATGCACTCAACCAGATTGGTTGTAATATAAACCTAGCAATGCCCTTCATCGAAAGTCATAACCAACTTTCGACGATCAATCTTGACACACCATTGAGTATATGCCTCTCTCCACTCCCGCAATCACTGGTACTGCTCGTTGTATTGTTGTTTTGTTTTTGAATACCCTACAAAAAAAATTGTTTCAAGATGATACTACTCATTACTAATTCAAAAAGTATATAACAAATTACAAATCTACAAAGACCAACTTTCTATAAAGAAAATGTTTAACTATATTTATGATAAGTTTCTGCAAGTACGGTGCCTGGAATCTTCATAAGAAGTTCGATGCAATATGCTTGACACATAAAAGATGAAATGCCCCAGGAAGACTCCACACACTATTACTCATAGCCATTGCTGCGCTAATAGAGTTGTGCCAATCAGAAATAATACCGACACCATCTCTTCTGAAGAAAATTCTCTGTGGATTATTTAGGAAAAAGTGTCATGCGTTAGTAGTCTCTCCTTTAATGATGACAAAAGCAAGTGGCATAATATTCTAGTTCTTATCTTAAGACACATCAACCGAAATAGGTCCTTTGTATTTTTTATACAGATGTGTGCCGTCAACATGCCCGAGTGGTTTGTAGTGTCGGAACACTCTAATGCATGGATGAAAGTTCCAAAATATTCGGGCAAATTATTTTGACACCTTCCTCCACCTCATATCAACAATATGCTAATATAGTATCTACTTGAACCATAGATCCTGGATTCTGAGCACACATTGCCATACACCATGCCGGCAAATACTCAGAGAAAACTTTCCAACCACCAAAGACTTTGCAATTGACTTTTGCATAAAAGATGGGTGAACTTCAACTAGAGGCCTTATAACATCTACAATTGTGTTTGAATCCAGTTTCGAATGGTCTTGAGAAATTGTCCTTATAATACACATATGACTTTCATTGTATCGCCTAATTTTTCAACAACACTTTCGTTGAATCAAACTAGTCCCAAATCAGCCAACCACAACCTTTACCATACTGCAGGCATTTCATATAAAATATCAAAGGCTCAGACTCGTAGACCATGTAATCGACTCCTTTGAAAATGGTGTAATTCCTAATTACCATGAAAGGGAACACCTACAGACAACGAAAAACAATTTCAAAGTTCTATAAAAGTATATATCATTATATTTAACATCATAACTCAAAATAAAATTAAAATATCACCGATTTGTATTCGTTTTAATTTAAGCACTTACAATATCAAACAAAATAATGTAACTTATTTGTTCCTTTTTTATTTGGTGCAAACAAAGTATATTAACAATTATTGTAAAAACATGCAAAATTTAAAATATCGAAATAACCAATATTCTTTAAAAAATGATAGTCACATACTTGAGTTTACAAACTCAGGAAATTATGGGGAGCACATAGCATCGAGTCGAGGTCCAGAGCACGCATGAAAGATGGCAAATCAAAGGAATATTGGCTTGCTACTGTGTTCATTAAAGCATGCACTTTTCGGGTCACTAGTTTTGTTCCCTTCATCATTTCTTCTCAACGTGTCATTATTGGCTAAGAACTGTTCTTCACTATTACTACTGTTTACTTTCTAGTCTGTGCTGTCCTCTTCATTTATCAAGAATTTGTTTGCTTCGTCACTAATAGTTAACTTCTCGAACTCAACATATAACTCTAGTGTCGACACTTGAGCCTAACTTCGTTGATAAATCATTAACATCTCTAGCATAGTGGCTTCATCAGTCACATTCATTAATTGAAACTATATTACACTACCAAAAGCCTTAACATCGGTTACCTATATAAAATACTTTTGACTTTTTTAAAATATCACCGTGTATGTGTTAACATAGTCCGCTTTGTAATTCTACAAATGACATCGTGTAAAATATAATAAAAGAAATTAGACTCCTACAAATAAATTCCACGCCTTTTCTGCATATGGTATAACCTCATCATCAAAATATATTAATAAACTCACATTTTCTTTTATTACTCCTAAAAAAAAGAAGTTGTTGTATCTAAATTAAAAATCTCTGAGATATTGAAGTTAAAGAAAGAAAGAAACACCAAAAAAGGAAACAATACAATTCTGAAAGAGGAGAAAGTATAAGTTTTTTTCTCATTTTGCTGTTGTCAATCCTTTATATTGACAAAAAAATCAATATTTTTAACTACTCTTCACTACAAAACAGTGAATTTGGGTATAAATAATATTAAACTATTGCTATTTCGCTTATAACAAGAGACTGACTCTGTTAAATTAACTTGATAAAGTGAGTTTTTTGCTCTTTGCGAATAGTTGAAAACATCATTTCATGCATTGTGCATAATCACTTTTTTACAAGAAAAATATTATTTTTTAAGCTTCTCGCAACAAACAGATGACTTTTAATTTAAAAGAAAAACAAAAGGCATCTCACTATCTTTTTAAACTAAGGTAAATAGCTTTATTGATATAAACTATAAAGATTGGTCCAACAGCGGACAACAAACAAATGTAAATTTGGAATTGTTCCACGAGAAATAAAAAACGTAAAAGACATCTATCATTTATTAGCAAGAAATTAGATCATCTCCTTTCTCTCATCTACTATATTCTGAGTTAGTTCTAAGCTGAGAGATGGTGCTCTACGAAATCTTTTAAATATCAGTTCATTTTTTACCTTCTAAAAATTGCCAGAATAAATTGGCCACCAGTTCGAGATTTGCATTCGGCTCTGCATTGCTCTTGAACTCCTCTATGATGCTAACCCACCAAATTTAGCTCTCATTCGAAGCTATTAGCGAGAATACTAGTAAGAATAGTAAAAAAAAATTTAAACTCCTCCTCTCGCTCTATGCGAGATTCTTTCATTTTATTTTATTTTTAAATTATATTTATTCTTTTTGTTGTTGGCGAAAAAGTTTGGTTCCACTATATCCGAGTATATCACTTTCTAATTTTATGTGGAAGCATAATTCTAAAAAAAAAAAATTTATATCAAAATTTATTGGCCTTCTTTTCTCTTTTTTTTGTTCAGCAATTGGTTTATCATTTCAATCAAAATTTTATAATTAATTTATTTCTCTCACAACATGTGAATATTTAATTATTATGTATGTGAGTTAACAATTAATAATAGTGATTGCCAAAGAATTGTGGTCAGAGATGATATTGCCTGAAAATAACATTGAAAATATATTTGTTTATTAATTTTTTTAGATTAAAATTTAAAATATTTATTTTTAAAATTTTAGAACTGATTAAGTAATTACTCTAAATAATATACATAACCGTAAGTTCTATGTTATTATTTTTATAAGGAATTAATAAAATAGAATAATTAATAATAAAATAGCTTTTAGTCCCATTAAAATCTCAAATTGTTGTCTTCACATTATTCTTAAGAAATTTTTTACTAAAATTCATAGGAATTAATTTCACTTCGACTTGATCGATTCGGTTGAAAATTCGGTCATTCAATCATTTAACTGGGTCGAATTACTCGTTGAACTGCTTAAGCATTGGATTTTAATAAAAATCGATTTGATTTGGAGGGGTTTCAGTAAAGTTGGTGATCCAGCCAGTTTATATAACTCAAACCGGGTCATGTTTATTTTTTTTTAAAAAAAACTTTTTCTTGTTCTCATCACTCTCTCACCTCTCTCACGATTGGTGTCGCTGCGACCTCTCTTGTCTCCGGTATCTCAAACTCTGTCGTACTTTGTTACCGTCTCAAATTCAGTTGCGTCTTCCTGCGTTATCTTCGCCGAAAGCAGAAATAGACGGAACCAACATCTGTTCCCTCGAATAGTAGTCGTTGTCGTCTTCTTATTTCAACTGTGTGTTCAGTTGGTTAGCTTCCTACACTGTCTTGTGCCGTCAGTTAGTCCCTAGCCAAGTGAGTTTCAGCTTTCTTTAATCTTGTTATTTCTTTTTCAATTTCATTGTTGTAAATTATCAGTACACATTGAATTTGCTGTTAAAAGTTAAATTTATTACTGAAATAATAATTTAGCTACTTTTTTTTTTTTTTGCTGTAAATCATATTTAGAGAATTAGAGGTAAAGTTTTTGGTGTTAAAAATGATCAATGAACTGAATTTATTGTTGTAAGTTAAATTTATTGCTAAATATCTCACTATGCAATTTTTGTTGTTGCTTATTATCATAACTAAACCTTGAATTTGTTGCGGTAAATAATCACTTGTCTAGAATGAAACTATTTTGCATTGTATGATAGATAGTGTCTAGCATTTTTTGAGTTTTGAACGGCAACACCTCATTAACTAATCTTTCATTGCAAATTGGTTTTAGGATGGGATCAAGGATCGTAGCCAAATTCTCTTTCTCGTTAACATTTGGAGTATATGGTTGAATTGGAATAACCATATTTTCAATGTTTATACTTTATAATGGTTGAATCGCAATAATCATATTTGTAATTGGTTTAGACGTTTACAATGAAGTTTTTCTTTCCTACAGAGTTTTTGAATAAATTATGTTGTTTATTTATTGGTGAGGTTTGAAAGTGTTTGAAAATAAATTTTGTAAAAGTTAATTGCGACGAAAGTGTTTCGTCTTTAAACATGATGGGAAAGCCAATCTTAATTTTAATTTTATATTTTTATATATTTTTTAATTATAGCCAAGTTAATCAAAAGAATAAGCGATTTATCGGTTAAATTAGTGACCTACGACCATTGTTTAGAAAATTGAACTGGATTTTTTGGTTCAACCGAATTAATCAAAAACCGATCATTTAGCTGATTTGGTTGAAGTACAAAATTGTTTTACAAAAAGTTAATGTTCTGAAAATCGGATCAGATCGGTTGGTTGGACTGATTTAACTGTAAACCGACAGTATTAGCGGTCCGGTCAGGCATATAAAATCGCTAATAAAAAACCGGCAAAAAATCGTTAAACCGGATGAGAACCGGTCGGTCAGACCGAACCGAAACCCGGCCGGTTTACACAAAAGAGGGTAGCTCCTTCGTTTCTTTCTCCCGTTCTCCCTTTCTTTCTTTCTTTCAGTCAGAGAAATCACACAAACGCAACCACAAAACCCTAGCACTGTAAGCCTACACCACCGCCACAAGGAGTGGCATACTGCCGCCGTCCGTCGCACTCAAAGTTCGCCATCCGTCATCTAGCTTCCCGCGTGCTCCAAGTCTTCAACCCCTGTTCGCTGTCACCGATCGCGGTTGCTTCCTCGAGCTCGGCGTCCGTCGTCTTTGTCTGCTCAGCCGCGCTTCCGTCGCCGTTTGTTTGCCGTTCACGTTCGCGTCTTCGTTCGCGTTCGCTCGGCGTTCACCGTTCGCGTTCACTCGCTGTTCACGGTTCGAGTTCGCGTTCGTCTGGAAGCCACGTTGCTCTGCTTCAAACTCTGCGACCAACCCGCGCCTCCACTCAGCCGTCGAACTGCTCTCTGTTGTCCCCGCCGTGAGTTTCCTGAACCCGCCACCAGACAATACACTCACACAACACCATACTCTTCTTCAACTCTGCAACTTCTGATTTCTATTACAATAAGTATTGATTTGGTAGTGGTTTGGATTTTTTCATAGACTAAATTAAAGTTACAATAGTTATGTTCTCTTCTCTATCACATTGAAATTAAGCATTGAATTCTCTTATTTCGTTTTAATTTTACCGCACTCAACATGTTTGATGAAATGCTTTAACCATATTTCTGGTTGGTTTTATAATTTCTAGCTTTTAGAAACTTACTAATTGATTGCATGTGAAATTAGAATAATTGGATCATAGTAATTAGGAAATTTTAGCTGTACAAATAGCATCTTTGCAGAAACATATTAGCATGAGATTCCACTTGCATTAGTTCTTCGGGTAAATTTTTTAACTTATTGTGAACTTGTTAATTTGCTATTTGTTCTTGTGTTCTTCTGTTACTTTTATTTTTTTTGTTTTGTTGTGATTTTCTGTTCTTGAATTTGTTAAGTTGATAATTTGGTAAATTGTTGGGCTGCTGTTGTTTTAATTTGTCAAATTGTTAGGTTGCTGCGACTTAATTTGTTGGATTTTCTATTTAGGTCTTGTTCTTGTTTATTTGCTAAATTGTTGTTGTGTATTTATTGTTTATTTGCTGGATATTGGTGATCATTGTCTTTGAGATTATTTACTATGCAGGTTTAGTGTCATCACTGTTTTGGAATGTTTTATAATGTATTCATGTTTGTTGCTGTTTTGTAATTGCTGGTTGCAGGTTTAATGTGATTATTGGTTAATGTTTTGTAATGTTTGGTGCTGAATGCTGATTGTTGAGTTCGGATATGGTTGTTTATTTTGACTTAGGTAAAGGGACTTATGGTCATTTTTTCCTGCCTTATACCGATTCAGATGATTATTTTCAGAGGATAAGCACTTATTTATGTATCTTGAGAAACTGTCTTTCTATGTGTTATGAGCATTTGGTGAAGCCTGTATTGTACCTATTCAAAGCTTAGTTTTACCAAATGGTCTTCAAAACAACTCATCCAAAATGCTACTGCACAAATCCAAGTCTATTGTCTCTAAAAGCCTGTATGCACCTTCATTTGGTGAAGCCTTTCTAGCACTAGTCCACTACCAACTTTGTTATTAATAATGTTATCAAATTTATTTATCGTGAGTACTATGTTTATTTTTTAGTTGGATTTATGATAATTCATTTGATATTCTTCCTATTCTTGTGAGATATTTCTTTTAACATTTTGTGTACTGATGAGGAATTGTACTTGCTTGGTATCATGCTTTCATCTCGCAATTTTGCAATTAATATAAAAAAAGGAAAATCCTAAGAGAGTAATTCACCACTCCATTAGAAAAACTTCATACTACCTTATACCCTCAACTTAATACTTGCATATTTATAATTTATTTATTATTCTATTTTAAAACGATTTTTCCAGTTGAGCCACCGGTTGGACCAATAAACCAGTGAACCAGTAACTAAAACGGTTTGATGACCGGTCCGATTCTCAGAACCTTGCATAAACCCTCCACATTCTCTCTCTCTCTCTCTCTCTCTCTCTCTCTCTCTCTCTCTCTCTCTCTCCACGGAACCCTAGCACCCCCAGCCAACAGCAGCAGCAGCCAGCGCCCAGTTCCTAGCGCCGCCGTCGCCGACGAACTCTTCTCTTAAGCCAGCGTCCAGCCCCGGTGTCGCCGATCCTCTTTTCCTAGATCCCTTCTCCTCGCGTTGCTAGGTCTTCTTGGAGCTGCTGTTGGCGTTGCCGCCTCTGTCCTCATCGTCGTCGGCCACCCTGAACTTGTGTCTCTGTCCTCGTCGTCGAGCCCTCTCTCTCGCGCACGCATCAAGCCTCTGTCTTCGATCCCCTCTCTGTCCGAGCTCACTTTCCTCCCTCCCTCGCTGTCACTTCTCTTCCTCCCTCGCCGCCGTAAGCAAAGCTACATCAATTTATGCTTTCTTATTTTGTTATTTTACTGATTCTGAGTTGCTGAAATATGATTGAGTTGCTGATTTTTTTTTGTTCATTTTTGAGTTGCTGAGATCTGAAATCTGTTGGTTGATAATGTTTTGTTAAATTTTCGAAAATAATTGTTATTCTGAGTTCTGAGTTTCCCTCATATGCAAGCCATAGAAGCGAATTGTAAATCTTTGTATCTATCTGTAGCAAGAAAGTAGGCTAGGCTTTACCTGCGGGCAAGCTAGCTAGCAGAAAGTGAGTGAAGCTGCTTTGGTCTACTCTGGGTGCACAATTATTATTGTAATATCCTTTTTGCTGATTTTCTGAAATAATTTTGTGTTTTGAGTTGGGATTGTTGATTGTTGCTGATGTGATTCTGAATTTAGTTTGGATGTTGAGTTTGGACTCTTTGCTTAATTTTCTGTTTTTGGATTCTTTGGCTTTGGATAGCTTTGGATGCCGAGAAATTTTTGGATTCTGAGTTTTTGTTGAATACTTGATTAGTATCGAGAATATAAATGTAATCGAACAAGATTTGGTTTAAGAAAGAGTGAAAGAAGAGCATGTAAACTCTTGATTTAGTTAGTTATTCTGTTTCAGGTCAATAGCCTTCATATATATATAGCAGACATTATATTTGGAAGTGTTGAAAATAATACAATCAATGTGTATTGATTCTCAATAATTATGTTCTCAATTTTAAGTTTTTGAATACATTTCTTTGTTTCTTATATCACAAGAATTCTTCTCTTGAAGTGTTTATCTTGATTGTCAAATAATTGAGCTTGATTAGAGTTTAGAAGTTAATTAAAATTTTTTATTATGAATTCTAAAAGATAAAATATGAACAAATTACTGTGAAATGTAAATTTTTAAATTTTATTGGTTTAGAAAATATTAAATTTGAATATTTAAAATTGTATATTGAATTTTTAATGATTTCATTGTATATTTAATTAAACCGGTTCAATCATGGTTTGATTCCGGTTAGACTATTGAACCGTTGAACCAGTCACTTTACCGGTTCAATGACCGGTTCGGTTCTTGCAACCTTGCCTACGACCGAGTTGATTACCGGTTCGGTTTTGATAACTATGTTAGAATTTACATTTTTATTCTACAACTTTGAAAAAATGCAAAATAGCCCTGACTCATTGGTAGTAATAGTACGCGACACTGAAGAACCCTCTTCTTCTTCGTCTTAGCCGTGAAAAATCACTGGATTCCATTGTTGTTCACTCTTAACTGAATATTTTTTTCTTAGAATAATGAGATATCGGTACGCCATGGTGTGTTCATCGAACCAGAATAGGAGCATGGAAGCGCACTTCCTCCTAAAGAGGCAGGGCTTTGACGTCTCTTCTTACGGCACAGGTGCGCACGTTAAGCTTCCTGGTCCCTCCCTCAGAGAACCCAACGTCTACGATTTCGGTACCCCTTACAAGCAAATGTTCGATGACCTTCGCAGAAAAGACCCTGAACTGTATCCTTCTTCTACTTCTTCAGTGAATCAATTTTCGTTTTCTCTGCATTTTCTTCTACCCTCTTGATTTCTTTGGCTGAACATGAAAATTCGAAGTTCTGGGGTTTCTTTGACTGGAAAAAAGTTCGAAATTTTTAAGCTGAATGAATGCAAATTTTTTTTTTTTTTTGCTGGAGTCTTTGAATGGTGTTTTGCATTGGACGGTTTTATCCTTCACTTTTTTCTCTTCAATTTTGTTTGTGTATTATGATTTGTTTATGTAAATGTATCCCTTTTGCTATGCTGGCCAAAAATGAAAATCAAAGATCATAAGTTGCTTCAAATGGGTAAAGAATAAAAAATGAAAAAAAAAATAGAAATTTTAGCTAAGAAGAATGCAGTTTTGCTCCAATGTTTGGTGTGGTCATATCAGGCAATTGTCTTCTTTTCCATGGAAATCTTGTTTCAAATCTATGATTTGTTTATTTGTGTCTTTTGGCATATAGATGTAGAACCGAGAATTCAATTGGAGTGCATGGTGATTCCTTAGCAAATGGCTTCATTGAATTGAATAAGATGCAGAGTTGATTAAATTGGTTACCCATTGAATACTATTCATATATGATATATGTTTCTGCTGGTGGATTTGAATGTTTGCATTTGTGTTTAGTGTTTACCTTTGAAGTTGAGTCCTTGTTCATTGTTTCATATGGTATGGGTGTATGGCAAACCTTAACAAGAGCACAGCTACAGACGAAATGGAATATTGCCGATGCTTAAAAGAAACTCAACAGTCAAAACAGCACCTCAACGATGGCAAGACAATGCTGCTGATGGCTCCTTTGATGTGGTATTTACATTTGAGGAAAAAGTTTTTGATATGGTTATTGAAGGTTGTCATTCTTGCTGATTTGTTTCAATCTTTTTGCTGTTTCTGATTGTTGAGTTTGAACCTGGTGTCTTGGATAAATGAATTCGAAAAACAAGCTTTTTTCTTCTGTTTCTTAGCATATTGTAGATAGAACATACTGAATAGCATGCTTGTGTTTTAAGCTGAGATGTCTGCCATTGGCATTATAATGCAGTTTCGAAGAGAGGATTATCAGCCATGGTTTTAGCAATATATTTGCAATATAAAAAAATTAGGCAATATATTTGCGAATAAAATGTCTCCTAACTGTGTGTTATTAGCAGCAGAGTTGCAATGCCAGTGGAGTTCACTAATTTTCTGTGTTTCTCTGCTTTTTCTTTATCATTTGTGTTACTGGGGTAAGAATGGCGTCAAAATTTTCATGGATGAAAAATATTTTCCTCACGAACTTTATTGGCGCTTTGAGGGAATTAGAGTGGTCCACTCTTGTTTTGTCTACATAGCTCTCAGATATATTTGCAATTGGTTGCAGACTTGCAGAAACTATGATTTTATTTAAATCTATTCATAGAATCATAGGCCTTCTTGGATATTTTTGTTCCAATATATTATCTATCTTCTAGTCATGTACAATTCAGAAAGCTGTTATAGCCATATGTGGAATGAAGAGCATGTTGGGTGACTTGGGTCTAATGACTCTTCAATCTTAAATCAATGTTTGACAATGGTCTAACTTGAAAAAAAGTGCAGATCTTCACAATAGAAATCACATTCACATGAAAAGTGTGCTGGTAATCAACTTGGAGGTGAAAGATAACCATGAGGAAGCAGCCATAGGAGCAAGGCTTACTTTAGATCTATGTCAAGAGGTTTGTTTCGAACTCAAACGCAATGCATTTTTATCTTTGCATCATGTTATTTAACATGGTATGTCAAGTGTGGATTTCCACCATTGACAAACAAAGTGACCCCTCATAGTTCTCGCAAGAGTATCTAGTCGATGCTAAAAATGGTCAAAGGAATTTTTCAACTTAGATGCTTATCTTAATCGTATGTCTCCATTTTGTAACTGGCTCAAGATAGAAACAGAATTTTTTTGTATTTTGTACGTGTTTTTCCGACACTTGCCAAACATTAGCCCCAAGAGACCAACAAAATGGCATGACTAAAATCAATGTGCCATTTTAGAATTTTGAATAAACATCCAAATTGATCCTCAGGAAATTTCAGATAGGACACTTTGGTTCGTAACTAATTATTATCCAAAAGTTCTCAAGAATTATTCCCATCGGACAATTTGGTCCCCCCATTGTTTTAAAGGTGACTAATTTGTCTTGTGATATTTTTTAGGACCTAATCATATTGTAATAAAATATGTTAGAACTTATTTCTTCAACATACATCTTTATAAATTTGATTGAGAGCGACGGAGGGACCAATCTGTCAGACATAAGTAATTATGGAGGACTTCTAAAGAACAAAAATGTCAGGGACTAGAGTGTCAGATGTAAAATTCTTTGGGGACTAATTTGGATGGCTAGTCTAGAATTTTATATTATGATTTGTGTTTCGTAGTTAATGATGTGTATATGCATTGTGCGCATAGATTGAAGCTACTGATTCATGGGAAGAGACCATTGATGACATTGTTGGTGGTTTTGAAAAACAACACCGGCGGAAGTTGTTGTATGGCATCTCCTTCTACTAATAGAGTATCCAAAATGTTGAGCAGTATTTTCAATTTTGTATGGATTAGTCTTCCATAACTTAGAGCCACTTAATGTAAAATTTGATGTAGATTTCATTTTTAATGAAATTTAATGTATCCTATATGGTTTAGATGTGTCATGATGGTATTCATTAGGAGTCAAGTTTCAAGGGGTGGCTAGTCGCTGACTTTGGTCTAAAGACAACAATTTCCTGTGAGAGAAGTATTTGGAAATGCATTTATAGTTGGTTCCTAATTTTTTTTAGCATACATGATTACAATTAAATTTCATGGCTTAATTTGTATCTTCTTTTTTTTTTGGGTGATATGTATCTATTTTTTTTAGCATACATACACTACATGAGTTCACTTTTTAAGAAGGCATATGATATGCCACTCAACCAAGCCTCCAACCACGCATACATGAATTTGTTAAACTTGTAATTTTTAAAGGTAAAATTTCAGTTTTTGTCCGTCTAACTCTTACCCAATGCAAAGAAGAGTATACAAGATATTTTAAATATTGAAAATACAAGATATCTAAGATTTCTAACAACATTGATTCCGCATAATACATTTAAATTTTTTAAAATTATTTTGACACTAGCAGAATCAAATAAATAAAAAAAATTGTCACTTATGAATATTTCAATATACTTTGGATTAAATAATGTATTTTAAAAAATGTATTAGTTGTATTCTTTTTAAAAAAAAAAACATATTCATCAAATCATTGAATAAATTATTTTTTTTAACTTTCAAAAGATTTAATTTTTTAACAAGATAATCCTCTAAAAATTTGTTTATATTAAATAGATAAGTTACCTAGAAAACTCATATGAAACAAGTTTAGCAAATTATCTAATAGGAAAATAAGAGCAAACTTACTTAAATAAATTGATTGAACTCCAAATTTATTAGATTATAATTTAACTCGCTATAGAATAGCACAAATTACCTGAAAAAACGAACAGCACCTGTAATAGATTATATATATGGAGAATTTTTTTTATCAAAAGATAGATACTTTTATTAGATGAAATAAATGGTCCACATTGAACAACAATCAAAAGGAGAAAATGAAAAGTTCTAACTAAAACAATATGCAATACTCAAGTAGAAGAGAAACGAGTTTATGGGTTTTCAAGAGCTCTTTATATGAAGATTATCTCTATTTCTGTAACAATTATATGAAATGAAAATTTAAGATTTTATTATCATTTAATTAAACTTATTCATTTCTTACACGACTATGTACGATTTATTATATTTGTAAACTTCATTCACAGAATATAAAAATTAAATTCTTTTCTTAAACACTCTCACAAGGTAAATAAAATAATTTTTAATATTTTTAAAAAAATTTTAAATATGTTTTCTTATGCATATTTATTGTTGCTTCTAGAATAAATTTTTTTTTTAAATTTTGTCACAATAATTTTTTGTTTCATTATACTCTTTTATTCTATACAATGACATAGTCTCCATATACTCACCTAGAGGTCGTGAATTCGAGTCTCACTCCTAACTTTAGAAAAAAAAAACAGAAAAATAAAGCTTTTTGAATATTTAAGTAAAAAGTTCAAAAATTTTTCATTGTGTAAAGATTATAGTGACAATATATTTGTTATAAATTAATAAATTTTATTTAATTTTTAATATTTTATCCTTAAATCATAAAACATAAAAAATTTAAAATTTAAAATTTTGTGACAAGTTAAAATATTAAAAATAATTAAAATTATTATATTCATAATTCATATATATATCGATTAAAGTATACGTTATTTAATATCTATGGCATGAAAATATACATTATAAAAATAACATTTTTTCTGTGTTTAAATTTAAACTCACGTGGCTTCCCATCCTCACCTAGAGGTTTCAGATTCAAGTTTTACTTCTAATTAAAAAAAATTAATGAAGTACTCTAGTTTTATATAAATAAGGATTCTAATTTTATTGTTAATCAAATTATTTTATTTTTTATTATTATATTCATTAAATTATTAAACTTTTTTTTTCTTTTGGGTAGAAGTATTAAACTTTTATTATTGAATTCTTTTTTCCAACCTATGCAAATAGGCCCATTGCAACACTCTAACCTATTAAACTTTTTTTTTCCCGATGAAAAAAATATTTAAACTCCACCCACTTGGACTCAGATCAACCTAAAGCTCCATTAGCATTACACACTTTTTTCTCATTCATTTCATTTCAAACCCAACTCTCAACTCCAAATAAATACCCAACCTGCTACAGTTTTTCAACCAAAGCCCAATATCTCCACTGTCCACACTAATAACATCCAACTGCCCCATTATAATACCAGGAAAAAAAAAAACATACAGCTCAGCATACTTGTATTTAATCTCCTGGACATGTTTTCAATTATTAAAAAACAGGGATATAGAATGAAAAACCTCTGTCTATTGTATGTATGACTCTCATCCTCACTACAGAATTGACATCTTTTAACAAATATCTTGTAGTGCCATGCTCAACTTTCCTTACTGTAGCCAATTCCCAAAAAACAAATTGACTAGGCAAAAAACTTTTGTCTGAATGATATCTATCTACTATCTTTAACATTTGTCTGACTCCATAAAAGATCATAGTGTTAATTAGGCCTACCTAATCATTTGAGTAAAGAATATTTACTTTGATCCTTAATCATCAAGATTCAAGACAATTAATTACATCAATCAATAGGAATTAGGAAGAGAGAGAAAAAAGGGGGGGTTTATCTGTAATTTTCTTTTTAAAAATATTGTTTTTATTACATTTCCCTCGCAAGTCACAAGTATAAAGTATTTGAGTTTGACGCAGCCTATTTCACATGTCCACATCCATCTCCACCAAATTTACACTAAGCTTTGACCCCAACATAAAATTACAACAAACACCAACCTTTTTTGTTTCCACAATCACCACTTGTGCTTCTAAATATATTAAATAAATATATCTTGGGGGAAAAATGCGTGTTTGGACGTTGAATAAAGTATATTACACACTTGTTATAAATTAATAATTCGTCGCTTGTATATATAAAATGTTAAAGACTAACTACTTTCTAATAATCATTTCCTATATAATTGCATAATCTATTAGGTATACCATCTTTTTATTCAAGTTATTATCCGTGTAGAAAGTTACTAGATTCTAATATTTTAATACAAATTATGCGATTACTTTTGATTTAAAGTAAATTATATTTTGTTTTAAAAAATTTAAAAATATCACTAAATTTTATTTTGTTTTAATTTTGTCCAAATAAATTTTGAGTTGCATCAAATATATTTATGATAATTAAATTTCAAAAAGTTTAGAATAAATTAATTATATCTAATTTATTTGTGTTAAAAGTTATTTTTATAAAATTATTGTTGAATTAGTCTTAAATTTTTTTAAAAATTAATCATCCAAAATATATTTGATATAAATAAAAAATTTTAGGATAAAATTAAAATAAAATAAAATTTTAAAATATTTTTAAAATTTTTAATAAATTTTAAGTAAAAAAAATATATTTTACACTTTGATTTAATATTTCTCCTTTAAAAATTTATTTAAGACAAATTCTATATTATCATCGAGTTATATAATATAATATAATATAATTCTTTGGAACTAATAAGCCTTTGATTAAAAAAAGTAACAAGACAAGTTGGTTTTTCTGAAAAAATTGTGATCGACTTATAAATCACTATATGAATGGTATGAAAGACTAATGGAAGGATGAAACATGTTCACTGTTATAAATTTTCAAAGACAATCTAGAGTTGTAATGTTTGAGGAACTCATTTTCCCTCGAAATAATTGTAAAATTCTTCCAATATTTGTTTAATATATGTTTGGATAAATTATTAAAAATATATTCAAAAAATTTTGTTACTGATCAAAATGCACCCAAATTTTGCTATCGACTAAAATATCTTTAAATAATTTTAAAACGCGATAAAAATATTTAATATTAAATATATATTTTTCAAAAAATACATTAAAGATTGAATTTTGATGCGATTTTTGCTAACATGATTAAAAAAATAAGATATTTATTCTTAAAATTTAGTGATTTTTTTTGTTAAAAATATATTTTAAATGATTTTTTAAAATTATTATTAGTTGTTGAAAAAAAATCATGAAAAAAATATACTTAACAAAAAATCACCAAATTTTAAGAAAAAAATATTTTATTTTTCTAATCATACTTGCAAAAAATCGCATTAAAATTCAATCTCTAAGTTTTTTTGAAAATACATATTTAATGTTGTGCATTTTTGTCGTGTTTTTAAATTATTTGAGGAAGTTTTGTTGATAACAAAATTTGAATGCATTTTTGTTAGCGACAAAATTATTCGAGTATATTTTTGTTGCTTTACCGTATACGTTTTTCTTTGAAAAATTCTTTTAGGTTTAGGTCGGGATAAAAAATTTTAATATGGAGAAAAGATGTGAGTTTTTGCTGGAAATGGAGCTTTTTGGTGTATATACAGGTAGGTGGACGTTGTAGATATTATAGCAGGTGTAACACATAAGTCATGTGTTGACTCAACGCACATGCAGCGTGATGGACACGTGTTCAAATCAGGAGCAACACGTATCATGCTTGTTGTCTACGTGGCGACCATCTAGACAACATGCACCATGCATGTTGGATACGTGTCAAACGCTGGTTAGATGGCATTGTAACACGTAACTTGCGAGATGAATACTCTGCTTATAAAAATCGAATCTCGTTACCATTTTACTTCATTGTGAGAAAGGTGTTTTTCTGCATTGTTGATGTGATGGATGACACTGTAAATATAGTGATTTACTACAACGATAAAATTATACAAAATACATATGAGGGAGTGAGCTTTGCGTGTGAGAATATATTTTCGTTTGTGGTTCTGTGCACTATAACGTTCGCGGAATTACAGTACAAGTTCTGTAAGACCATAGAGAGTGATATTTTAAAGAATGTGAGTAATATTCTCTACAGGAGTCCGGTAAAAAATTTTTACTGAAAATTCTTGTTAAAGTGTCTTAAAACTCTACGCGAAATCTCTATAAATTCAACACGCAGGGTGCGTATTATGTCAATATTTTTGCATATCTACGTTTTTACAAAATACTCTAAATAACAATATTTAACAAAAATACCTATATTTATTCATATGCAAAATAATTTCTGTTTAGATCGAACTAAAAATCACTTTAATTAACTAATATTTTATGCATTTATCTATATCAAACAAGATAGTATATAACCAATACAAGAATCAATTTGTTTCTAAAGATAAGTAAATTTATCATCAAACATTTTAGTTTTTTTTTTTATAGGAAAAGGGGGTCATAAACCCCAAGAGCAGCAAGAAAAACACAAACTAAAATAAACACTAAAAAAGCATTACTTGCAACCTCTCAACCTGAAGGTACCCATGGCGTCAGAAAATAGTGCATGAATAATATATGGAGGGGGAGCATAAAAAATATGGAGCCCATAAAGAAGATCTTGTCCTTTCTTGGCTAAAATATCTGCTACCGAATTTGCTTCTCGAAGGATGTGGTTCCAACGCACCTGAAAATTTTTTTTCACCAGAATCGCAATATCTTCAAGAAGAGTTGCATACGAATGTTGGGCAGGACACCCATGCTTAACAAAATTAATGGCCATATCAGAATCCGACTCAATAATCACAGGATAGAACTCATTAGTGGTAGCAATTTCTAATCCTTTAATTATCCCCCATAGTTTAGCTTGCATGATTGAACATCCCCTAAATGGTAAGAAAAGCTCGTGACAAACCTACCTAAATGATTACGGACAACATCTCCACAACTTGTATTACCTGTTTGATTGAAGAAAGAACCATACACATTAATGTTCATGAATAGATCATTCGAGGGCACCACCGAATCAACTATCGATCGGTGTTGGTCTTTTTTGAAGTAATGTTGGCCTTCATCATTAGAGCATAATAAAAGTTCCTACTGACAATAGACCCAGCCACCCCATTAGGATGAAAACTCTTTCCTTCGAACACATATTTGTTTTTAGAATACCATAAAGATGATAAAATCACTCCAAACTAAACAGGCCAATCACTAGGAATCAACAGATTCTGAATAAGCCACTCCAGCTGTTTAAGGTTGAAAAAATCTCTAAAAAATTTGGGACTAAAGTAAATGTCAAGTATCTCTAGTAAAATGGCAGTCCCTAAGCACATGCAAAGCTGTTTCATTACTATGAGGGCACCGGGGACAGGCAACATCATGGGATAAATGTCTTCTATACCTTTCGAATTGGTGAGAATAGCATCATGGGCTACTAACTATAGAAAATAACGGATTCTTTTTGGGCTTTTCTATCTCCAGATGAGCTTGAAGATATGACTATAGACTGTCTGGTTCTCTTGTAATGAGTTATAAGCAGATTTCAAGAAAAAAGTTCCATCAGAGGAGTTCGCCCATGCAACCTGGTCACCTTCCTTACAAGCCGAAGGCGGAGACATAGCCACTATCTTTTGAACCACCATTTCCAGAAGCAAGCTCTTCAGTTTGTCTACGTTCCAGCCCCCTGAAACAGTGAGAAAATCCGTAAGTAAAATTCCTAAATCAGAGATATCACTTACCTGAGTGTGGAGCTTATTTAGGCTTCCTATATTTAGCACCCAGTTGTGTTCCCAAAATTTTATTTGAGATCCATTGCCTATGCGCCAAATTGAATTAGCCTGGACATCCTTTCAAGTAGAGCAGATACCCTTCCATAAATTAGATTCATTTTTCCTCCTCCTGATGAGAGAAATAGTATCATTGCCGCATCTGTACTTTACCCTCAAGACTTTCGACTAGAGGGAGTCTTTTTTTTCGATCAGACCCCATCCCACTTTCATCATGAATGCTCGATTTAGATCTTTGGCATGTCTAATGCCAAGACCACCAGCGGTCATTGTTTAATAACTGTCCGCCAGTTTAAGAGATGAACTTTTCTGGATTGCTCTGCTTCTCCCCAAATAAAGCTCCTGTAATTACGATCAACAAAATTACAAGTAACAGTAGGTAATAGAGCAGTTTGCATAGTATAGAAAGGCATAACAGAGAGGACATATATCACCAAAATAGTTCTCACTACTTGGAGAGGAAGGAGGCTTTCCAATTGCTAAGTCTTCTCTTGATCTTAGCTTCGATCTCCTTGTACATATTCTTTGTCATTCTAGAGTGAATGATTGGAACACCCAAGTATTTACCCATGTCATTAGTTCTAGAGAAGTTTAAGAAATTACTAATATCATGTCTCACTTGGTGCCCTACATTTTTAGAGAAAAAACTCTGGTTTTTTCACTGTTGATTTTCTAACCGGAACTTGTGCAAAATGCTTCTAAAATTCTCTTGATAATGTCTACCTGCTCCATATTTGCTTCTTTAAAAAGTATTAGGTCATCCAAAAAAAAATATGAGAAAGCTCGGGAGCTTCCCGATTTAGCTGAATAGGCTTCCAAAATCCCATACTAACCGCAGTGTTAATAAGATAAGATAGTCTTTCTATACAAAGAATAAAGATGTAGGAAGATATTGGATTATCTTGGCAGATACCTTTAGAAGGGCGGAACTCATTTAAGGCATCGCCATTCCATAGAACTCTCATTCTAGTAGTGGAAATACACGTACAAATAAGCTCAATGATATTGGGAGGAAGTCCTTTATTTGTGAGGGTTTCCCAAACGAAGCTCCACTTCAACCTGTTGTAAGCTTT
Source organism: Arachis stenosperma (assembly GCF_014773155.1). Taxonomy (NCBI): domain Eukaryota; kingdom Viridiplantae; phylum Streptophyta; class Magnoliopsida; order Fabales; family Fabaceae; genus Arachis; species Arachis stenosperma. The sequence continues at coordinate 125,946,503 of NC_080381.1, read as the reverse complement.
CTCTAAATCAATTTTGATAGCCATCCAACCTTTTGCATCCTTTTTGTTCCTCATAAAGTGAATGATCTCTTGAGTAATGATGATATTATCCGAGCTTTGTCTTCCCGGTACAAAGTTACATTGTGTAAAACTGATAACCTTATCCATAACTCTTCTCATGGCTAGGATTTTGGTGATCACCTTATAGAAAACATTGCGTAAATTGGTCGGACGCATTTGCTTCATATTGATAACTGGTTTCACTTTTGGAATAAGCGTTATAAGAGTTTCATTTATTTTTCCTACTTTCTCAGGAGTAACAAATATTTTCTCAATAAGCTTGACTAGGTCCAAACCAACTTTATGCCATTGATTTTGGTAGAAGATTGCTTGAATACCATCAATATCTGGTGCTTTAAGGCTTCCCATATTGAAAATTGACTCTTTAATTTTAGAGAGAGAGAATATACTACCCATGGCATCCAAGTTTTCTTGAGGAAGGGCTGGAAAGGGATTCCTCAGGATAAAATCAGCAGCCGGGGTATCATCCGAATAAAGTTTAAAGAAGAACGTAGATGCCATGTCCTCCAAAGCAGTTTTATCGCTTACCCAGTTACCATCCATGTCTTGAAGACCGAACACCTTATTTTTCCTTTTTTTAGCTAACGTAGTCCCATGGAAGTACTTAGTATTGCGATCTCCAAATTCAGTCTACTTACATTTAGATTTCTGAAACCACATCATTTCTTCTTGAATAAGAATTTTTTCATATTCCCTCCAAAGAGAAGACTGTAAGTTCTTGAAGAAAACAATTATTCTGGGAGTTCATGCTGGCTGTAATCCCATTTAATCACCTAATAATTCTGCTCTTCCTTTTCAGAATATTACCGAAGACATTGAAATTCCAGGACTTAACCGATTTTTGAAAGTTTAAAATGCATTCAGACCAAGAGCCCTCCAAATTCCAATTACTACTAACCATGTTGGAGAAGTCGGGGTGAAATAGCCAAGCAGCCATAAATCTGAATGGTCTACGGCCATCATTAACATTATTATGGGAAGAAAAGTGAAGACACATGGGGAAGTGATCGGATTTAAAGCTGGGCAGATGTTTAATATAAGCGTTTAGAAACCGAATTTGCCAGTCTAGGTTACAAAGCCCACGGTCTAATCGTTCATACAAACCTCTCCTTTCCTAGGTAAATGGCCAACCGGAGAAACCCAAATCAAGTAGCCTAGTCTCAGAGACATAAGGTTGAAAATCCTCACAAGCATATCTATTTTTATTAGAGCCACCTCTTCGTTCATGATTGTGAAGAGTAGCGTTAAAATCCCCAATCAGACACCAAGAAATATTATTTTCACGATTGAGATCACAAATATTATTCTAAAGGTTTCTGCAATTAACCTTTTGGGGGCTACCATAAATAGCAGAAAGTAGCCACGGTTAATAATTTTCATAGTTTACTTTCATGTTAACCATCTGGTAATTATGGCTAATTATATCCACTCTCTAGATACTAGTATCCCAGAGGCACCAAATACTCCCAGACTGCCCTCTAGCCTCTTCAATAAAATAGCCATTTTCTCCCACACTAACTTGCTCGAGAACCACTTATATGAGTTTCAATAAGAATTAAAAAACTAACCTTATATTCCTTTCGCAAGTCTTTGATAAGGCTGGAGAAGATTTTTCCCCCTGCCCCCCTGTAGTTCCAGGCAAAGAGATTCATAAAAGCAGCAATAAAGAAGAAGGGGTCACAAGACCACAGCCGTTTAACACAGTTCTTGAGCCATAACACCCGAATTTGTCGGGTTCATCATGGTCTGACTTTCTTCCCCATGATGGAGACTCCAATTCGGTGGTGAGGATTCCAGTAGCTTGTCTAGTGGAGGGTTCTCTTTGTGCGTTGACTGGCCCCTCACTCCCGTCGATGATTCCCCCCGATTTAAGAATACATTCTTCACAACATGAGCCTCCATGAATTTCTCGATTAGAATATTGAAATCGGCCAATTGGTTATGCTCCCTTTGTAGTCTTTGCATGCTTTCGAGCATCTGTTGTTCCATTTCCACCGTTTTGGGGTTTCTTGATACGGAAGAGTGAGGCTGGGTCATCATTACAAGAAAATGGAATATTTGTAACAAAAACTTTGAAACAAATTTAAAATTGTTACAAAAAATTAGTAATTGTTACATAATAATAATATTTTGTAACAACAATACAATTTGTTACAAAACATTTCGATATTTTGTAACGACTAGATTTTTTTTGTTACAAATTATATTGGCTTTCGTAATGAACCAGTGTTTTGTTGCAAAATTTTAAAATATTTTGTAACAAAAGATGAAGTTGTTGCAAAAGCTTAAAATATTTTGTAACAAAAAATTAATTTGTCACAGAATTCAATATTGTTTATAACAAGTTATTTGTTTGTCACAAAATACAAGAATTTTTGTAACAAATAAATTATTTTAAAATATTAAAATCTTTAAGATAATTTTATTTTATTTTAAAAATTTTATTTTTTAAAATATTATTTGTGTTAATTAATTATTTTTTATAAAAAATTATAGATTAAATGATTTATTTTAAAAATGGTATATATTATTTTATATTTTTTTATAAAATTAATATATAATTTTACTAATAATTAAATCTTAAATATTGATTAAAATTTAATTTTTTAAATTAAAAAAACTAATTATTCAACATAAATAAAAATAGTTAAAATTTAAAAATAAAAACAAATATAAAAATAAAAATCCTAATTCTAACCTGTGAACCGACTGGGTTAAAACTTGGACTGGTTCGTTGCAAAACACGCATATCAACCAAGTTGAGTTAGATTTTACACAATTCTGCCAAAGAGAAAAACGTGACAAGGATCTACCAGGAGGACGTTTCTATGTAGTTCGAATTAGACACATTCGAATTATGCCAATCAACAGTAATTCGAATCAGATTAATTCGAATTTTATGTGCACATAGTAATTCGAATTGGAGCAATTTGAATTAGTCATTGATTAAATCATCATAGTAATTCGAATTACTCTGATTCAAATTACACACGCACACACTTACCCACACTAGTTCGAATCGGTATGTTTCGAACTAGCACCATGTTTCGAAAACCATAATAATTCGAAGCATGCTGATTCAAATTACTCCCAATTAGCTACCCATGGTATTTCAAAACTACCCAATTCGAATTACAATAGTTTTGTCTATAAATATAGTTCGAGGCAACCTCATTCGAACCACCATTTCAAACTCCTAACCCACCAAATTCCAGAGAAAAATGTTTCCAAATGAATCCAACAAAGGGTTAAACAGGATATTCAGCTGATGGAGGATAACCCAGACCGATTTTGTCATTTGGATGCAGTTGCCCATATAGTCGGTGTCATCAATGAGGAGATTAGTGCGAACTTTTCCGTTTAATTTAAGATTTTAGGCATTTTTTTTCGTATGCTTGCCTTTAATATGTTAGAATGGTAGTCATTATGTAGTGTCGTTAAGTTAGATAAGATTGTTATATAAGTAGTTTTGCTAGTGGTTTATTAGTGATCACAAATAAATAGGATAGTGTGAGAAGTAAGGACAACAACATGTGAAACTTTATAAAAGTAAGATTATTTTTTAACATGAATAGTAATAAGTAAATTAAATTTTCGTATCATAATATTTTTCCTTTTTTTAAGAAATAAGATTTCAAGGCATTTGCTTAATAGGCCCAGTTTGATGGATATATGGTGTTAGTTTCCATGTTAAGACGTTACATTACTTGGTAGTGTGCATTAGTGAATGATGTCGTATGAGTATGTTCCGAGCTGAGAGATATTGTGGCACATTCTTGTTGCAGTCCTACCGATGCATTTCGAGCATGCGACGACAGCAGGGTATGCGTCTAGACGAGAGGTACGTTCTGTACTTGCAGATGACCGGCTTGTACCATCTTGCGAGGTTGAATGAGAGATGGTTTAGGCTAGATGAGCCCCTAGTTAGTGTGTTCGTGGAGCGCTGGCGTCCGGAGACATACACGTTCCATATGCTGTTCGGGGAGTGCACTATTACATTACAGGACGTGACGTACCAGTTAGGATTGCTGATCGATGGGCATTATGTTAGTGGTTACCTGATAGATTTTTAGACGTATATCGAGGGTGGTTGGCCAGCTTGGGTATGGTTCCAGGAGTTGCTTAGTGTGGTACCTCATGCGAACCAAATCCAAAAGTTTGCAGTGAGCTGCAGCTGGTTGCAGGAGACATTTGGAGAGCTTCCCGAGGGAGCCGATGAGCCCACTGTTAGGAGGTATGCCCGGGCCTATATCATGATGTTGTTAGGGACTCAACTATTTGTCGATAAGTCCGGCAACCGCATTCACATTAGGTGTCTCTCATACATAACTAGGCTTAAGGACATGGGTGGGTACAGCTAGGGATCAGTTGTTCTCTCGTGGTTATACCAGTGCATGTGCCGCGTGGCGAACAGACACGTTGTGAAGTTAGCCAGACCTTTACAGCTACTTCAGTTATGGATCTTCTGGCGATTTTCTAAATTTAGACCGGCTGGATATGATACGTTTAGCTTGTCCTTGGCCTCAAGGTACTATTAATTTATTCTATCGTCTACTATTATTTTATTATATCTACGTATCTACTGTTATATTACTTGGTGTTACTTTCATTTCGTGATAACATGGGCGTGGGTTGCAGGTGGTCAGGTCACAATCCTACAGCGAGCGAGAAAGGACCTCGAGTTACAATGTGGAGGCTCAGGATAAACCTTTTACTGGTTGGGGATGTAAGTATCTGAACCACTCCTTTTAATTATCATCTCTTTTAGATTAGCAAGTGTGCATGGCTAAACGATGACGGTTTGTATTAGTAGTTTATTGGAGCCTCAGCATACGGCGTTATGGCGGTGTGTGACGGCACTAATATATTTTGCCGTCACAGAGTGGCACCAGATAGATCGCGTGCTACCGCAGCTTGGTGGTGTACAGCCTCAACCCCAGCCTGCACTCGACATCAGCTTCTTGATGTCAAAGGATGGCAGAGGTGTTGATTGTTGGTTCCCGTACGACTTGCAGTTCTGGCACCTTCATTGGGAGAGCCGGGTGAATCATGTGCTTCGGTTTGATGTTGTTCCAAACCCATGACCATCACATGATTTTCTGGATTGATGGGTCCAATATGGTAAGAGATTCCTGTCACCTGAGCTATATCTTAGTAACCCCAGAGCCGTGCCTATTCTGGTCGAGACGACACAGCGAGGTGTTGGACGAGTACCTGACATGGATTGGGTGGATGATGTTCCGGATAGGCGTCATGTTGAGCAGAGAGGTTGTCTTGGGACACGTAGGAGCCAGCGTGAGTGGAGGTGGCTCGACCAGGCTATGGCGGAGGGAGACGCCAAGGGGAGGGGTGGTGACAAACGCAGGGGACGTGGTGGACGATGCAGAGTCCATCGTGGACATGACGACAACGGTCGTCATGATTAGGATGACGACACTTGAGATCATGATGGGGGTGGTGGGGGGGACGACGGAGTGTATGATGGTGGAGGTGGCGGTGGACTAGGAGGCGGTATCCCGGGCAGAGGTGGTCGAGGAGCTTTAGGTAGAGATTGGTATGGTTCTGGTGCAGGCAACGACTTGGGTGATGGTGGCGGGAGAAAAGGAGGAAGGCCTTTTGGCGATTACTTTGTTGGTGTCCCTAGTGACGACCAGGCAGTTCATGATAGTGCCATCATGCAGGAGAATGATGCAGCATGTCAGAGGACACATCCCACCGGCACGTAGGCTCACCTAGATGTGGACCTGAACGAGCCTCCCTCAGGTCCGACTCATGAGCATTTTGCTTTGGGTGGTACTCCTCTGTCCGCCTACACTGCTACTCCACAGGCAGTCGCAGGACCGTCTAGGGCCCCACGCCCAAAGGCAGGACCGTTTGGGGCCTCCCCACAGGCTGAGCTAGGACCAGCTAGGCCACCCCTCACAGGCTGCACAGGAGGATGATTTAGACGAAGAGGATGATGAGGAGCCGATAGCCCGGAGAGGCCAGAGGGTCCGACGACCACGACGCTGCTTCACGGGTTTGCATTTATTCAGATGACTTACAAGAAATTTGGTTTAGCGTTGAGCTGTGGTCCTTAGTTTTTGTGTCTTAGTTTTTAATTTGTCATGCTTAGTTGCTTTATGTTATATGAGTTATGGACCCATTGTACTTTGTGTTACTTATGTTGTATGAGTTATGTTAGTAGTTTGTATGACTTATGTTGAAACTGACTTCGTGTTACGTACATTAAATCTATTATGTGTGTTCTGAATATTATGGTTTCCTCATGCTTATCGTTGGCGACAATAATGTATATCACATAACAATATCATACATTTTTTTAATAGGCCATGTAATATGATTCATTGCGGACCAAAATAGGCTTCAACATAACATAAGACAATAGTTGAAAAAAGAACACATCGAATAACACAGTACATAAACTAAATAAAGCGGACTGAATTAGGAAATAGCTAACATACTCAAGTGTAAACACGAAACTAAAACAACTAAACCAACAACTACACATTGACCCCGGTCCCCGTGGTGACACCGCCCTATGGACGACGCGTGTGTCCTAGTTGTCTGCACAGACCACATCTCTTGGGCCTGTTTGGATCAGCCTCGTCCATACTAGTCCGAATCCTGGTGGTCCTAGGATGCCTCTCACTCGCACGCCTCTTGGTGGGATCTGGTATGACTGTGGGTCCATCTTACGGTGGCCAAAAACCCTCGGGGATGGGCGGGGTGAATCTCATCCAGTACACACTAAACACCGAGCTAAGATGCTACACCTGGTGGACGTACGGCTGCCAGGTGAGCCGTGAATACCCACAACATGCTAAGGCGTGAGAGCAAGGATAATGAAGTGCCTGAAAATATCCGCAATCACATGTCTGAGACCTAAGTGACACTCTGTAACTACCAAGTGAGAATGACCCAATAGGAGTGGTCTCTGAGACGGTGAACTCAAAATTATTTCTGTCATACAAAGTCACCATGAAGCACCTCGACGTCTTCATATTAGCCTCTATACTCTTCGCCAGATGTTGACTGAACTATTGTCCAGTTCCCAGCTGTGCCTCTGCCTCTTTCCCCTTACAAACGAATAGCTCTGCCAACCTCCCATAAGTGGCCTTCACTAGTGAGCACACCAGAAGGTTCCTGACCCCCCCCTTTAGGATGGAATTAACACACGGAGATATTTGGCATCATGTGTCCGAATCTCCTACCCTCATCCCGATGCTGAGTCCACAACGAATAGTCAATCCTGTTAGCCCAGTCACATATGGCAAGGTTTTCAAACCGTAGAATATCAAACCAGTAATCAAATTCCACCTCAATCTTGGCATACGCTGCATTCACAAGAAGCCTCCTTGCATCCTTATCCTTAAATGTAAGGACAAAATTTGCGGCCACATGTCAAATATAGAATGCACGGTATGCAGTAAGTGGTAGCCAACCTTCGTCAGGAGCCTCAAGTGCAACCTTGATACCGTTGTGCCTATTTGATATCATCAGGATACCCGGTTGCGGGGTCACGTACTGGCGGTGATGGGATAGAAAAAAACAACCAAGACTCCGCATTCTCACCCTCCACGAGTGCGAATGCAACAGGCAGTATGTTGGAGTTTCCGTCTTGTGCAATCGCAACGAGCAACGTACTACCGTATTTACCATACAAGTGGGTCCCGTCAATACTTATCAACGGCTTGCAATGCCGGAACGCCTCAATACTTGGTGGGAACATCCAAAAAAGTCGGTGAAAATAGGCTTGCGAGCCGTCTACCTGCCCTCCCACTCGACCAGGACTCGTCCTCAACACTGCAACACTACCAGGCATCGTCAGCTGCACACCTAAGACCCATCACGGTAGCTCGTTGTATGACTCATCCCAATCTCCATAAATATGGGCGACGACCTTCTGCTTGGCCAACCAAACCTTCCTATAAGTCGGCCTGAACTCAAAGTGTCCCTCTGTCGCATTCAGCAGGTTGCCTTGATGTAGACGGATGCATCAGCTCTAATCATTGCCATGATGAAGGCCGAGATCACATGATAATCAAGACTCCTGTAATCGCTCGAGATCGACGTCGCGAGACAAGTATGAGGTCCGTTGTACCGTTTTACCTCCCAAATACCCTTGCTCTACCGGAGACTTAGCCTAATCAACCATGTGCACCCGTTCCAAAATTTGGTACACTTCCCAACGTACCTGCGATAATTGGATTCACCACTTTGTACCGTACCCCGCATCGGATGCTATACGTCTTCACGCTTAACACAGCCTCCTCTTTATCCCGAAACTGCTGACCAACCTGAAACTCTGTAAGACCTCCAGTACCCTGGGTATCTCTAGCACCAAATCCAATGGGTTCCCCAGAAACTCCCTCCTGTTTCATGGCATCCAAGTCCAAAGATGAAAAGTGCAGAGGGTAATGCTGAGTCCCAGAGCTAGAACCACCGCTAGCCCCAGCTGGATTACTCGCTGCAATGTCATCGCCACTATCATCAGCAATGAGGTTCGACTCCACATCATTATTGTCATCATCATCTAGCAATGCATCACGTATACGAGCCGGTGCCCCACACTGTAAAGAAATCGGCACCCTATCCATGATACCAACTTCTCCGCCACCACTGCAGTTGACAAAGAGGCGACAAGAGAGGCGGCAGGCTCGTCCCGAGGTGCATTCACAGGCACAGACGAAGATGCACCAATAGGTCTCGAGCTAGAACTGGCTACCATGCCTATAGTTTGGGTATTCCTGTTCGAAGCCCCCGAGCTAGATACCACATCAACCAACTTTGGCAACAGCTCAGGTGTCCTAACCTCGGGAAACTACCGACGACGATGGAAGAGGACATGCAAATCCTTGTCACTCCCTATGATGAAACAATCGTTCTTAACGTCATCTCGCAACACTAAGATCGGAATGCGCTAGAATAACTTCTGAACCCATTTCACGCCTTGCAACCTAAGTTTCTGTATTATAGAATTCAAGAAGTCATCGAATCTCATCGTAGGTCTCATAAAAATACTCAGAGGATCTTTATCAGTGAACTTCACATCAGAGCGTATTTTTCTCTTAATGGACCCTCTGTAATGCACCAACACTACAAAACTCTCCTCACTAGCCATTTTGTCACTTGAATGAGAGAAATTCACATTCACATCATACTTATACACATATGGGGCTTCATAATTAGAAACAACCAATTTTGATATATATATAATTCGAATCAGCTAGATTCGAACTGCCTAATGATTTGCTCACTATATAATTCGAATCAGGTCTATTCAAACTACCTACGAATTCATGCATGTATAGTTTTAATTGATCAGCTTCGAATTACCTTCCCTCGTAATTCGAACAGCCCTGATTGGAATTACTCTTGTTTATAGTTCGAGTTGGTTTGATTCAAATTACATATAGACATGCTTTTGGTTGATTCATGTCTCATTTTTGTGTTTGGTTGAATCATGTAATTTCTCCTCCCATCTGGCTTAATACTGCGATTTGTCCCTTTTTTATTTTGCCCCTTTTCCCAACGAAACTACGTCGTTTTGGCTTTCCGAAGGGAAAAAAGTGAAACCTAAAAGCTACCCTCTCCCTCTTCGAGCAGCAGCAGCCCCCATCCCCCAACCTCTCTCTCAATCTCACTCAAGAAGGAGAGCCTCTGACTCTCACACTCCCAAAAAAGCACCGCCCACTTCCACCGCCGAGCTACTCTTCTTCGTCTCGTGACTCTCGCGTCGGCCTCTGTACATCTCCTTCCTGGCTCGTCGCCTCCTCTGCGTGACAGTGTCGCGTCGTTGTCGCGCCCTCGTTTGGCGTGGCTCGCCATCGCTGCTGCCTTCCCCTTACCAGACTCTGCTTCGTCGTACTTGGTCTCCCTCTTTTCAGGTATTTTTTTTAAATTTTTTTATTTATTCAGTTATTGACTTATTGCCTCATTAGGTTATAATTTAATTAACTGAGAAACTGATTAATGATGTTGATTAACTGAATCAGAAACACTATCCTCCCAAATTTTGTTGGCAGAGCATTCAAATTTTGTTGATACATTGTAATATACGTAGGTTTAGTGGTTGATTGATGCTTTTATTTTTCTGATTATTAGTGGTTGATTTGTTGCTGTTTTTATACCATTATGGTGAATTGCAGAAGCAGATGGAACCAGCATCTGCTCCCTTGAGTTGTAGTGGTGGTGGTCTTGTTTCGGCCATTAGTTCAGTTGGTCAGCTTCCCAGGTGAGCTCCATTCGACCCAGTTCTTTCAGATTTTCAGTGTCAGTTTCGATGTATCTTAAGGTTTGAAATTAGAATTTTATGATGGTGGACTGGTGGTTATTATTGTTGTCGTAGTATTTAGTATTTTAGAATTATTGCTGAACCTAAGCAAATTTTTTTGTTGTTGGATAACATCATTGAGTTGAATTTTGTTGCTGGATAACATCACTGGGTTGAGTTTAATACTTGAATAGTTGAATTTGTTGTTGTGTTGTTTAAAAAATCACTTAGCTAAATCTTTTGTTGTTATAAATTTTTTTGTTCTTTTGCCAAGGATATTGATTTTTTTTGTTGAATAGAATATTTAGGATGGGTGTATAGTTTCCGTGAAGAGAAAATTGATGCTTTGATAAGCATGTGCTTATACCTTTGGTTGGTAATGCAATATGGTTTTGAATTTCAGCAGATTGTTGATGTTAGCAAAACTCTGCCATTGTTTATAGAACTTCAAACCTTAGGTGACAGGACGTGAAGAACTATGCTCTGCAAAGTGTCTTGTTTTCAATATTGCAGGTCTCATTTAATTTGAGTTGAACCATTTGGTTATGTTGACTGTGTGATTTTCTCACATGTTTGTGCTAACTGAACAATTTGAAACTATAGGTACTAGAGAAAGTAAAGCTCAAATTTTCTAGACAATTTTTTAGAATTGCGTTAATTGACATCATATTGTTATTGATCTTGTCCTAGATATTAATTGCTAATTTCATTTTATAACTTTTGATCTTATAGGTACTTTACATCAACAAAGTATTAGTGCTGAAGGTTTGAAAACTGTTTTAAAGCTTAGGAGGAATGGCTCTGCTGCATCTAATATAAGTGTGTTACTTCTTATTGTGTTGCAATATTATGCTTACTATTTCAGATTTTGTTTGTAGCTCCTTTAAAGCGCATGAGTAGCTTGTGTTTCAATGAAAAGCTATTTGTTTTGCCACTTTACAAGGTGATTTAATTTTTTTAAACTTCTATTATCTCGTATTTGATAACAACCTACTTTGTTACATAGATTTCAGAAAAAGAAGTTTTAAGAACATTTTCTTTGTGCATGTCTTGATTTCTATCTCGAAAACTGCTCCCATTATTTTATACATTAGAGATGTTGAGAAGCTTGTTCTACAATCACCAAGGTTATACAACTTGATACATAATGCTTCATTATTTTTGAAAATTGGTAGGCATTTATCCTTTTCCGTGCTCTTATTGACAAAGAATCTAAGTTATAATTAGTGCTATATCTTGTTTCTAATTTTTATTTTAGTTTTTTATATCTTGTTTTTTTATATATTGTTTCTTATGTTAAACAGTGACAAGTGATTCGTGCAAAAATATTCTATCATAATCTGAAAACAGTTAGTATAAATGATTATAATTATTATGATTATTTAAGTTAATAGTGTGAGATTATACAGATTTTTTTAATCAATTATTTTGTCAAGGTCTAAACTCTTCTCTTCAATTGTTACATCGATAGGTGGAAGCCATCAAAAGAATTGCTCAGTATGTTGCTCAATTGAAAAAGAGTTGGGAAAGGACATGGTAAGTATTTTAGAGTTTATGTTCATTGTTGAATAATACGAGTATAGTTTTTTGTTTTTCTTTTGCATTTTTAAAGGAAAAATAAATCTTGTTTCTTAAACTAGTATTTTTTAGTTGGTGGTCTTTTCAGGTGTGTAGCACTTATTAGAAGCTTCTCCATAAAAAAGGAGATGTATGAACATGATGGAGTTTGTAATTTGTAGTTTATATTTTGGAGATTTATAATTCCTTGTTTTTCTTATCCTATATATCTATCTAGTTCATTAAGGTTCTTCAATGTGTCTTGTTAGTTTGTACTTTAAAGTTTATATGTTGAAGATTTATAAAACAATCTTAGTTAAATGAAAGATATTTGAACTATCTATGTTATTATATATTATATAAATGTTGACTTATTGAGTAAATTAGTTAATATATTAATTAATTAAAAAAAATATAATTTGACAAATTATGTGTGTAATTTGTATTAAAAAAATTATTACAAAATAAATAGTGTTTTGTAACTAAAGAAAAAAATATTACAAAATCAAGTTACATTTTGTAACAAAATTTTATGATAGGAAAAAATATATTGTCACAAAAAAATATTTTGAAGATCAAAATTTGTTATCACTTTTGTAACGACTTTTGGTATTTTGTATCAAAAAAATTTGTTACAAAATATTACTTCGAATTGTAACAGTTTCATTTTTTGTTACAAAAATATTTTGTAATGGGACATACTGCAACAACCCATTTTTTGTTACAAAATCCTTTTGTTTCAAAATTTTGATTTTTTGTAATAATATTTTTTGTTACAAATATTGCTTTTTCTTGTAATGCATGGCCACGGATTTTTTAATAATGACCCTTTTCTTCTCAACTTCCTTTATCTTAGGCTTTGTTGGTTTACTCATTTTTTGAGGTCCAAAGTTAAAGGAGTGGCCTTTCTTTTGTGTTTGAGGATTTTTTCCGGCAAAAGCTCTCTTCTGAATTTGAACAATAGGCCCATTTGCTTTAGTGAAAACCAGTTCTTCCATCTGGCTCAAATTGGTTTGCCTATCATCCTTCATTTGTTTATCTAAAGCCATATTTTGCTCACCCGGCCCATTATGCACGTTATTGATTTGCTCAATAGTGGCTGCATTTAATTCATGCGAGATTTCCTCTTCCTTGTCATCAAATAGCACATTAAACCTTGATACCTTTTTCATGATGTGATTACCGTTATTATAAGAACTTTCCTTATTTGTTTCGAGGTCCTTAGATTGATTGGTTTGTCTTCTAGCGTGTTGTAGCTTCTCTTATTTCTGTTTTTTGAAATTTTCGAACCATCATCCAAGGTCCGAAATCCAGAAAATTTTGATTAATAATAAGATTTTTGTCACTCAGCCAATCACCCGAGAACTCCTCTTGCCTTTTCTGGCCATCAGCAATTGCGTCACCATTGAAAACTACCGTTTCCCTTTCGCCACCTCCCCCCGGTGATCCTCCCCAATAATAGGTGCCTCTCCACATGACTCAGAGTGGTGGCCATAAACCCCGCAGTTGAAACAAATAAGGTGAAGTCCCTTATATTCAATGTTTAGAGTATTTTCCAGAACAGATATTCTTGGGATCAATTTTTTTGATAAGTCAATTTCTACACATATCCTTGCGAAGCATCCTCTCAAATGAATCGATGTAGCTTTATCAACCTTCAACATAGTTCCGATGGCCGACCCTATCCTCCATAAGAAATGATGATTATTAGTTCAATAGGCAAATTAGGAATATGAATCCACACTGCAACTTTTTTCACTTGCTGTTCTGATAATAAGAAGAAAGGTCTCCATCTCTGAACTATTAAATAGTGTCCCGCCACCATTCAAGGTCCTCCAAAAAGGGCATGAGAATAATATTCTTGTTCTGCACAATAAATCAAGAAATAATCACGATCTATATCAATGACATTAATCTTACCTTTATTTGTCCAATATCTGTTCAGACATTGTTCCATGATTCCTAAATGATTTTTTTCCGAGTACTTTGACAATGAGAGCAGCATGCCAGGATTTGCATCATTCATCAAATTCCTCTTTTGAAACTTTAATTTCCGGACAAGGATCAAAAGCTTTATCCTTATTCAATAAGTCCTCATCTTTTTTGTACCATCGATCCGGATTAGGTTCATCTTCCGTGATGTTCTTATTCAAAATATTATTTTCATCATCTATCGACCTGAATGCAATCAGAAGAAATTTTTTATATAATATTTTAGGGTTTATTACCATTTTCTCTGCGCTATCAGTACAAATTTTCATTGCATCCCCTTACTAGTTAAAATTAACGTCTCACGCCTTAACTTTTTTAGTATTTCGTTGGACAAGATCAATCACTGGGTAAAAATCCTAGAAGAGCTGTCGTGGTGCTCCATTGTACACACCCCCAAACATTTTAGTTAAAGTGTTTCTTCTATTTATATAAAAAAAAAATTAAAAAAATTGAGTTTAAAAAAAAAAAAATTTTTTAATTTTCATATGAAAGTATAGTATATGTTGGACCTCGTTATGGAGAAGGATAGTGTTTCACCTAAGGCTTTGTTTGGTTGGATGGAAAGAAATAGAAAGGAAAGAAATAAAAAGGAAAGAAGAGAAAAGAAAGAAATTGAGTGGAATTTTATTTTCCTTAAATATGTTTGGATGAAGGGAAAATGAGAAGGAAGGAAATAGTATATAATATTATAAAAAGATAATTTTACCCTTAGGTATTTTAAAATATATTAAAATATAGAGGGTAATATTGGAATATTGATACAAAATACATTTTCCTTCTATTTTCCATCCATTATTGGAGGGAAAAATTTTTCAATGGATCCCACCTATTTTTTTACACTATTCATTTTTTCCCTTTAACTTTTTCATTCAACCAAACAAAAGAAAATTATTATTTTCCTTCCAATTTCTTTCCTTCCTATTTCCTTCCTTCCATTTTCTCCTCAAACAAACACACCCTAAATGTGGTGTCAGGTATACCATAATTCGAACCATGAATCTTGTATGGTACAACTCGAACAGTCTGTGTTATAGGTGAGAAAACAGACCCTCCAATTTGTGCTTCCGTGCCACTTGTTGCGCTCAGCTCGCTAACTAAGACATTAATCAATAAATTGTTAAATAAACTTTCCTTGCTCGTGAACATTCAGAAATCAGAATGCGATCACGTTGACATCATACATAACGGAATCACCGCCGTCAGCTAAGACAGAGTCGGCCGTCAAGTAGCTCCGTTTTCTTTCTGCCAACTGAAGCATCTGACAACTCACACACACACACACAAACGCAGTGCACAAATCACAGACTCTGTCACTTCTCTCTCTCTCTCTCTCTCTCTCTCTTACCCAAAAAGATGACTAAACCTTTTCATCCCCTTTGAGGGTGTACCCTTTCATTCCCCCAGTCTCCAAAAATATACTTTCCCTCACTTTCCTTCTCAATTTTCCCGCACTTTCTCGCTATCTAAACATACTTTCCCTATGGCATCTGACTCTCCCGAGGACGACAAAACCTGGGAGGACGTCCTCCGCCGCATGCTTCCCGCCGGCGCACCCTTGCCCGACGAGGAGCAGCTCGATTACTCTATCGCCGTTGAATACGTTGGTCCTCCGGTTCCATATGATGTTCCCAGAGTCGATCCGGTCGAAATCGCTGCCGCTACCGCCGCCGCAGCTCCGATTCGCACTCCATCCGTCGCCTCCGCCGCCTCCGACTATTCCGCCGCGTCTCCGATCCCAGTCGCCATGCCAGTTCACTCGCGTTTCCCACGGTTCTCCCGCGTCCGCAACGGTAACGGAAACGGAAACGGTAGTGGATTCGGTTGTGAACCGCGGAGTCCGGCGGCGGAGAGTCAGAGGTCGTTGTCGGTGTCGAGGACGCAGTTTGATTCGCGCAGCGGCGAGGTCGATCGGTCGGAGTTCTCAGGCGAGGATGCTGCCGACGATGCTGTCAGCTCCGCTTCGTCTCCACCGCAGACGGCGGCTCCAAGCTCGGCTCCCCGCGCCGTTGAAGGTAAGCGCCCTACAACGGTTACCTTCAATACTCCTAGGGATTCTGAATATGATGATGACGACGATGATGAAGACGATGACGGTTACACTTCCCCGAGATCGGCGGCGACAGAGCCGGTAGGATCTCCGGTAGCTGCAACGGCGGCACGCGCCGCCTCTGCCGCGCCGAAGAAGCGTTGGATTTGTAGCAGGTGTGGGAATGCGAATAGGTTGAAGGAGAAAGAAGCTTGTTTGGTGTGTGATGCTAGGTATTGTAGTAACTGTGTGTTGAAGGCTATGGGTTCTATGCCTGAGGGTAGAAAATGCGTAAGCTGCATTCGGAAGCCTATAGATGAGTCCAAGAGGTCAAGCTTAGGAAAGAGTTCTAGGCTTCTTTCTAAAGTTTGTAGCCCCTTGGAGATTAGGCAGATAATGAAGGCAGAGAAGGAGTGTGCCGCAAACCAGCTCCGGCCGGAGCAGCTCATCGTCAATGGCAGGCAGTTGAGGCAAGAGGAATTGGCTGAGATTCTTGGCTGTCCTATCCCGCCTCAGAAGTTGAAGCCTGGGAGGTATTGGTATGACAAGGATTCAGGACTTTGGGGCAAGGTGAAATTTGAACCTATTATTTTTGTTGTTGTTTGCTTTGTGTGTGTTCGGAAGATGCAATGTTTCTTCTTAGCTGCCTTCTTTAGATTATTGGTTCTCTTTTTTGTTTTCCTTAATTTGGGAGTGATCCATTTTAGGAGGGAGAGAAGCCTGACAAGATAATAAGTTCGAAGCTGAATATCGGAGGCAAACTTCAATCTGAAGCAAGCAATGGAAATACAAGGGTTTACATGAATGGTCGCGAAATAACGAAGATTGAACTCAGAATGTTAAAGGTAATAATCATATTTCTCCTTTCTTGTTTTTTAAGCCTGTGATTTGTTTATGAAGAAAGCTGTAGAACATTGTGAGTGAAGAGCATCATGTTCTCCTGTAGTCCTTCTACCAAGTTATTGTTTCTTGTTACAAGAACAAAGCTTTAATCACACTGGGTAGAGTTGACTATATAAATTAGACAACTCTACACAGTCTACAGTGTTCTGTGATAAATCATTTTGTATTTACAGTTTAAACTGTTGAACATGTAATAAATCATAAGTGCAAGAAAGGTGCGAAGAAGGTTTCCATGGATAATTCTGTTCCCCCCTTTTAAATTCATTGCGACAATCTTTAGTGAAAGAAACCTTGAATCTTGTCTTTCTTGTTCTGCTAGTTGTGATATTGATTCAATTGTGTAACTGTGAGTTCTAAGGCTCCTCATTTGATCTTACAAATCTAACAGCATTGGAAGTTTTCAGTGTTAGTTTTTCAATCAGAAATTTGCCAAATTTAATCATTGTCAGTTGAATTAAGACATGATTCACGATGGGACGCAATATCATTGTTTAATATGGATTGACTTTGTAACTTTTGTTGCTATCATTGCAGCTGGCAAATGTACAATGCCCACGTGATACCCATTTCTGGGTTTATGATGATGGATCTTATGAGGAAGAAGGCCAAAACAATATCAAGGGAAACATATGGGGAAAGGTTCTCTCTTATCCGATAACAATGAATATCTATTGTTTGATTTGGGCCTGGAAAAATGTCTTGATTTGGTTTTTTTATACAATACTGGTTTGGTTTATGGTAGGCAGGCGTCCACTCGTTTCATTTGTTCATTATTCTCATTGCCTGTACCACCCACTAATCCTCCTGGGGTCAAAGATAATGCTACTAATTATTCGACAAGGTCTGTCCCTGAGTATCTGGACCATGGTAGAGTTCAGAAACTTTTGTTGTTTGGTATGGAAGGATCTGGAACGGCCACTCTCTTTAAACAGGCATGTGTCTGTTACTTTCTCATTCACTTCCTCTATCTCCCACTTTTCTGTCATACTTCCACTATTTCATGTCTCTGGCTGTATTTAATTTAATTTGACGTAGCTAATTTGGGGTCACTATCGTCTGCTTTTTTCTTGTGCTTGTCTAAGGGCTTTAGTGAAGAGTCTATCAGTTCATGTGCTCCGTTGTTAGAGCAAGGAATAGTCATGGACAGCTAGTTTATAATACTTTATAGTAATCGAAAGTAGGTTAATACACTGTTTTCAGGCTTTCATCATGTATAGTCATGGACCCTCCGATTTGTGTACTCCAAATTTTTTTAATTTTTTAAACACAAATCGGAAGGTCCGATTTTGCACCCCAAATTTTTAAAATTTTTTAAACACAAATCGGAGGGTCCGATTTGTGTACCTCCCATAGTTTTAAAAAACACCAAAAGTTACCATGTTAAGGTATAACACTCATCCTACTTCCATATCTAAATTTTTTAGCCGCATGAATCTACCAATAATTCTGTGCACAAGTTATGTGTCCCTACCATGGTACCACATTCATAAAGTGTGCAGATGTATATTTATATAGGTATTTTTAGATGTAATGTTATTGTCTATTTACCTTCCTTTTATCGTTTTGTTTCTAGCATAATTTGTTAGCAATTATTGGTTTGCCTGTTATGATTAAGTGTAGACACGGAAGGAACATGCTTTTGAATCTGTGTGATTATGTTCTGCATGGTTAAACTTATTTTCTTCCTTTTCACATTTTGCATTTGTTTTTCAAAAAATTATATAGTTAGTTTTTATGCTAAGTTACTAGTTGTTTTCATGTTCGTTTTACCTTTCTACACCTTCATTAAAGAATAGTCTTTTTCCCTATCTGTAACAGGCTAAGTTTTTATATGGAAGCAAGTTTACTGAAGATGAGTTGCAGAACATCAAGCTCATGATCCAAAGCAATATGTACAAGTATCTCAGTATTTTGCTGGAAGGACGAGAGCAGTTTGAAGAGGAAGCTCTGGCTGAGAAAGAATCTACTTCGTTAAATGGTGAAGGATCTGGACCAGGTAGGATTATGCTTTTCTTTCCCTCCTTCCTCTCAGCTGGAATGATTTTCAGGATATGCATTAAGTTGAAGTCTCACATGGCCTGCCATTTTATGGCGTTGTTATTATTTACTAAATTTTGGTTGTTATACAAAATACCAGTGTGATTAAGAAAAAAGTTACTAAACTGTTCACATCCGGTCCATGTATTTCTTGAAGTTATACATTATGGTAGACTATGGTAGACTTATAAATTAATCTTTGGATAGAATAATCACAACACAAAATAGAAGGAAGAATATTGTAAACAGAGTAGAGGAGAGGACAAGAGATCATTAATATCAAGGGATGAAGATATAAAAAACAAGGCCTTCCTATCTTTCAGTATACCTGCTAGTAAAGAGTGAGAGTTACACTCTAGCCAAGTAGACCATACAGTAGTATCATAGACTGTACACTACCACAAAGATTTGCCAAACTAGACATTTTTATAAGTGAGGCTTAATGCTTTGTGTTTCCATAGAACTTGCAGGTTATGGTTTAGCTCTGTATATTTCTTACTGTAATTGTCACAATTTGCTTATCAATATCTATTTGGTATAATCTCAGATTGTTGTAAAATTGGTACATTTAATTAAAACTCACTTAGATTATGCTTGGATGGGTTAGTATGAAATAGATATGTCCAAATTTCCTTCCTAAAATACCCTTTCGTTATATATAATTCTTGGAAAATTATTTTTTTTGTTTCTTCCAATACTTGAACCCAAGACCTCTTAATTAAGTTATAGGTCACTTGCCATCTCAACTAACTTTACTCTTATTAATTTTATACACAACAAATAAAAAGGTGAATTAATAGGCACATTAGTGCCTATTAATACACTAGTATATATAAAATGTGGTGCTTACATGGCTAATAGAAAGGCACTTTTTGATACTAGCTGGTGATCTCTTCTGATTGTGTAGTGATAGATGTCCACAATTTTGGCCTTTTGGCCCGAATATTCAGTAGATTCACTCCCATTATACAGATGTTAAACTTGATCTAAATTTACTTCGGTTGACTCATTTATATTTTGTAGACAATATTGAACATGAGAATAAAGATAATCTGAACTGATAAGAGCAACCCTTATCTCACTAGGTGGGTCGTTAACATGGACCAATTGATGCCATTGGGCTCTATCAAAACCAAATTTTCAATAAAACCATTTTCAGTAAGGTCTTTTCTAATGGGTATTTGGTCTTGGTAAGAGTTCTTTCTACTTGTACTATTTGTTCCAAGGAAGTTTAACTGTGTTATACTGATAGACTGGGTTATTTCGCTCTCTAAGCATTTAATTTTTGCAGTAAGCAGTTCCCAATGTCTCTCCATTTTTTCTTCCCTTGTGAATTTTGCAGATGATGCAATTTGCATGATGATATTTTATCATTGTTTTTCTGCGCTTCAACTTATTGACATTCTTCTTTTCTCCAAATAATAGTAATGTCTTTGTAAATGTGGGAGCTACATGTGTGAATCCAAATATCTAATTGTGCAATAAATATTGCAGGAACAACAGCAGAAGAAAACAAGCCCACCATCTATTCAATCAATCAAAGATTCAAGCATTTTTCTGACTGGTTGCTGGATATTATGGCTACAGGAGATTTGGAGGCTTTCTTTCCTGCTGCTACCCGTGAGTATGCTCCTATGGTAGATGAGATCTGGAGAGATCCTGCTGTTCAGGAAACATACAAGAGAAGAGAGGAATTGCATAATCTTCCTGATGTTGCTAAATATTTTTTGGATCGGGTATGTTTCTTTCAATTGTCGTCTTGAGAAGTATTTGCATTTGATAATGCTAACCGTTAATCATCACTCTGTTATAACTATATATTTATCTTTAACACATCTTTCTCTCAGTGCTTTCCTGTACTTTGGATTCACCTTGTACTTTCTTGTTTTGTTAATTGGTGGCATGAAAGAAGCAACTAATATGATAATCTTACAGAAAGAAAGTGAAAACTTAGAATCGGGAAAAGGGTTGTCAATATTATTGTTTTAATATAGAAATCCAAATGTCATATATATATATATATAGATAGACATCCACTGAGAGAGTGAGAGGTGCAATTCAACTTTTAATGTAATTAGCTAGAAACAATTTTTTGAAGACGTGTGTCTATTTGTTTCTCCTCCCTAACAAGGGTTCTGTAGTCTTTTTTTTAGTTTTATTTTTTAAACAGAAAGAACTTGTAAGAATTAGGGTGTTAAATAGGTTAGCTCATCTGAATGAATGAATGAACCTTTTTATGGTATAAGTATAACTGATGATAGTGCAGTGTTTGATCCTCCCATTTGTTAGGATTAAATCAGAAAAATAAGGAAAAATTAAAAAAACTTCAAGTGCAATGTTTATTTACAAGGTGCAAAATTTTAGACACATTGTATACAGTCATAAATACTTATAGAACATTAAATAATGACAATGTTTGAGGAACTAACAAATTCTATATTAGTAATTAAAGAACATGTAAATATCCAGATTGATCTCCAAAGAATTCTAGGTCAGACACTTTGCTCTCCAACAAATTTTTATTATCTACAAGTCCTCAAGAGTTACTTCCGTCAGACAAATTGTCCCTCCGGCGTTTTGAAGGGAACTAATCTATCTTATAATGATATTTTTTGGGACTTTATTGCCTTGTAATAAAAATTGTTAGGGAGTTATTTGTCGAACGCACATATTAAAAATTTGATTAAACGTGACGGAGGGATCAATTTGTCTAATGGGAGTAATTCTTGAGGACTTCTAGTGACAAAAATTTGTTGGGACCAAATTGTCTGATTTAAAATTCGTTAAGACCAATTTGAGTGTTTACTTTTAAAAAATAACAAAACATTGGAAAGTATATGTTATTAGTTGATTATCTCAAATTATTTAATATTGGTTCCAAATGACATGTTGGGTGTGAGTAACTAATGCATGGCTCATATTGAATTCCCTAATAAATTACCATGCTGCAAAGGCCACAATTGGATATCCACTATCTGTCTATCTCTGATTACAGTTGTATTTGCTTGTTTTTATATGGATTGAAGAACCAAATATACTTGATCTTTAAAACGATATCTGAAACAGTCTTGTAATTTTTAAACTGACTGTCTTAAGTTTTACAACTCCTACCTTGTGATCTGTCTGGATCTTATTATGTATTCCTTTGTTCAAGATATATCTAGGTGGAACATAATTGGAGTTTACTAGTTCGGATTTGGTTTGGTTCTTTTGTTCCTTGTCATCTGTCTTGGTCTATTATTGTAAATGACAGGCTATAAATACATTGACTTTCATTATTTCTGTTGTCACGGTGTTTAATCCACAGGCGATAGAAATATCTAGCAATGAGTATGAACCTTCTGAGAAGGATGTATTGTACGCTGAAGGAGTCACTCAGAGCAATGGTCTTGCCTTCATGGAATTCTCATTCGATGATAGGAGTCCCATGTCTGAGATATACAGTGAAAATCTTAATGCACCACCTCCCTTAAGCAAGTAAATTCATTCTCTTTCGTCTTCCTTCCTCTTTAAGGGTGGAGGCTTCCTTGAAAATATTCATTAACACATTTCCATTGTCATTGGATCAGATATCAATTGATTCGGATAAATTCGAAGGGTCTTCGTGATGGTTGCAAATGGTTGGAAATGTTTGAAGATGTGAGGGTGGTTATATTCTGTGTTGCCCTAAGTGACTATGACCAAGTGTGGCCTACAAGTACCAGTCAGTTTCGTAACAAGATGCTGGCAAGCAGGGATCTTTTTGAGAGCCTTGTGAGGCATCCTTGTTTCAAAGACACCCCTTTTGTGCTTCTGCTAAATAAGTACGATGCTTTTGAAGACAAGATAAATAAAGCTCCTCTTTCAACTTGCGAGTGGTTTTCAGACTTTTGTCCTGTGAGGCCCCATCACAATAATCACGCCCTAGCACACCAAGCATTTTACTACATAGCTGTGAGATTCAAGGAGCTTTATTATTCCATTACCGGCCAGAAGCTGTTTGTTGGGCAAACCCGAGGCCGGGATCGAGGGTCTGTTGACGAGGCCTTCAAATACATAAGGGAGATAATCAAATGGGATGATGAGAAGGATGATGAATATGAAATCAATGCAGAAGAGTCCTTTTACAGTACAGAAGTGAGCTCTTCTCCATACATTAGACAGGAATGAGTTGCAAAGCTTGTTTCCCCTTAACAATCAAAATTGACACGAGAGTTCGGATTACGGACGCGGGTGAGTGTCTCACTGCTCCAAAGAATTTGCAGATAGCAGGAGCATTGAATATATTAAGGACGGGTTTGTTTGGGGGTGGGGGAGTTAGTTGGGTGGGAAAAGTGTAGTATGTTATTTTTCTTTGTTTTTGTAGGGTATTGCTGATCAGGTTCAGAATGATTTTTTCCTCATCACGAATAAGCTAATTTGCTTAAGAGCTTGTAAATCTAGAGGTGATTTGTTGTATGTACAGCTTATATTGATAATATTGTTCAGCTTAAATTGAGAAGAAAAAAAATTGAAAAGCTGATTTTTTCTTTTACTTTCCTCTGTTGAGCCTTATTTAAGGAAACCCTTGGTCACCACATATTTGGATATCTTAACTATTCTTTTGTTTATTTTGATATCTTAATTTTGTAACAAAGGTGTTGAGCTAAGGTGTGAGAGAACAAAACTGAGGGCGAAGAAAGTGAAAATCTGTTATTGAGGGATATGAGAGTCGAACACTAGACTCAGGGTTAATGAAATAGGTTGGAGATTTTACCAGCAAGTTATAGTTCCATTTTTGGATTTTTTAGTGTAACTAAGTATCTTTTAAATATTGTTTTTTATCGTGAAAGTGAGTATTTAAATTAATTTAATAATAAATCTTTAAAAAGACTGATTAAAGACAAAGGACAAGTAGCATTTTTGATCTAGAATGATGATGAATACAGAATAATGCCTTGATGATATAAAAAGTTCCAACTTGTATACATGAACATGAGCACTATACAAGTTACACAAAACTGAAAATTGGAAAATAACCGAATACTACCTAACTTGACAGTTGTTCTAACAGCTAAACTAACTATGATTAAATTAACTCTGATCAATGAGATTAGGTAACATAATTTTTCACTGTCAGTGTCATGAGCACAATAATGTACAAACTTAGTAGTTTACTCAGTCGTCTTAATTTTGTTCAATTATATCGTTCTGCATATAGTCTTAAACGCAAGTATGTACCCCAAGGTTGGACCATTACATGTACGATTTGAAAAGAAGAAAAACTTCTGACCAAAAAAAATAAAAAGAAAAGAAGAAAGAAGGGTTTGACTTGGGGTGGCTCCATTGTAGCCGGCAGTCACTGTGCTTGTTTCAAATACATACCTAACCATGGATGGCAACGCACTCAATTCCTGCCCCTCTTACTCATAGTAAAAAAGTTGCTAATATTTTATGGCAATTAAAGTATCTCTCCTATAATAATAAAAGTCAAAGTGTAAAACTTCTCATTTTAGGTCCTTACCTTTTTCTTTTTTATCTTTTGTTTTTGAATAATTACATTACATGTAGTCATGTAATTTTTCTGCGTAGTTAAAGACTCTGAAGTCTGAACTCTCTTGATTTATTATTGACATTGATTTTTTTTTAACCTTGGACGAATATTCCAACACCGCAGGATTAATCTTGCCGATCTCTTAACATAGGCTATATAAATAATAAATCATAAAAATACCAAGAGACTCAATAACGGAGTAGTCTGATTAATCGCTACTCAACCATTGTGAATCAACGTTCCGAAATAGCTGGCTCGC
This sequence comes from Arachis stenosperma, assembly GCF_014773155.1. Classification (NCBI taxonomy): domain Eukaryota; kingdom Viridiplantae; phylum Streptophyta; class Magnoliopsida; order Fabales; family Fabaceae; genus Arachis; species Arachis stenosperma. The sequence goes on along the minus strand of NC_080381.1, from coordinate 125,921,881 downwards.
CTATTAGCATAGGAATTCAAATTCTCTAATTCAATTTGGTCATCTATAGTCGCGAGACCCTGTTATTATTCATGTCATCAAATAATTAAAACAAACAAAACAAGTATTTAACTACTACTCGTATTAAATATTAATGAGATCGATTGCACATACACGAAAGGAAGTCAAAGCCTTTGGTCTCCAGTCTCCACAAAGGAGGGAAAATAAAATAATAAAAAATGGGAGGCTCACCATAAATTTATTTATTTATCTATTTTAAAAAAGCTATATATGATTTGCAATGAAATTATTATAGAATTTCTTGTGCGTTTTGAGAGTAAATGAATATTTTTATTCTACATTATTTATTTTGCAACAATGTTAAATACACTAAAAATTAATTATTAAATCAACTATTCATATATAAAATATGTTAAATAAAAAATACACATTAAAAATAAACTAAAATCATATGTATTCATATAAATTTTTTTTCTAATCGTAACTAAATCTTCTTTCTTTTTGTAGCCCCCAGAAAATTAAATGAATTCTCAAATAAAAAAAATAGATCAAAAGAAAACGTCATTTTAGAGTTTTATCAACAATTTGCTATTTTTCCTTTTTTTTTGAAGGGGGAGGGGGTTTAAAGTCTCCCCCATTGCCCAATATATAATGACTAATTTTTAATATAATATTTTTGTTTATTTTGTTTATTTAAAATTAGTTTCAAGTACACTAATATTTTTAATTTTAAATAAAAACAATAATAAACTTATAATACTAATTTAAATATTAATTAATTAATCATAATAAAAGCACTTACTTATTTTCAGAAGAATTTCTCAAATTATTAGAAGGGTTTGAACATGTCAAGAATGGATAATATCAAATTCTTAAGCCACCCCACCGTACGTGTGCTTTCCTATGTCACAAGAAGTGGTAGGTAGCGTGGTCATATAGCCCTTCGATGGGAAGACAAAAATAATAGAAAGGGTCAAACTCAAACCGCATATATAGCTTGAAAACAAAAAGACAGAAAAGGCTAACCTGTGAATTTGATTTAGGAAAATTTTCTGTCTCATATTAAAATTAAAATATAGTTATAGTCTATTGCGTCGTCTTATTTAGTAGAGTTATTAAAATAAGGAAAAGGTTTCATACCCTGAGATCACCGTTTCCTATTATTTTACTTCTTATTATATATTGTCTTATGCATGCAAGTTTTCATTGGGTAATACTGACTTGACTTTTGATGACAGATCTAGGTTCTAATAATATTTTTTATAACATTTTATAGTTGTCAAATTATATATATAATTAGGATTGGAAGAGAATCGAATTGATTTATGAATTGATTCAAATTTAACAATTTATAAGTTGAGTTTATGATGAGTTTACGAATAAAATATGAACTTAAATTTGAGTTTATATATTAAATGAGATAAATTTAAAATTAAATAAATTCAACTCAACGACTCATGATGAGTTGGTTAGATAATATATTAATTATTATAAACTATAAATACTTACATTATTATTATATATATTATTTATTTTATACTTTTAATTTATAATAAGTATGTAATATATTTATATTAATCTTTTATTATAAAATTTATAATTATCATTTATTATAGGATAAAGTATATTTTTTTAATTTTGTTAAAATTTTAAAAATATCTCTAAAACTTTATTTTACTTCAATTTTGTTTTTAAAGTTTTCGATTTATATCAAATATATCTATAATAATTAAAAATTTTAAAAATTTAGGATCTATTCAATAATAATGCGTAAGAACTATGTTTGATTTATTTGTATTGAAGGTTGTTTTTATAAAATTATTATTAAATTAGTTTTAATTTTTTTAAAATATTAATAATAAAAAATATATTTGATATAAATTAAAAATTTTTTAAAATAAAATTAAAATAAAATAAAATTTAAAAATAAAAATATATTTTACTCTTTTATATATATGAAGAGAGAGAAAAAAAGGGAGAGAGAGCGCATATTTACTAAAGATAATACATATGGCTGAAGTTTATATATGTAATTATAATTTTTATGAATTGTGTTTTTTATTAATCTTGTTAGTTTGAGCGATCACTGCGTGAGCTTCTAATTAACCGAATTTGAGATTTACTATTAAGTTAAAAAATATGAGTTAAGTTATGAATCAAGTTCAATTTTTATGAAATTGGATTTGAACTTAACCTGATTTGATTTTGCTGGACTTACTGCCACCTTTATATATAATTGATTAAACATATATTAACATTATTATTGTATGTATCATTACAAACGTGACATGGAAACAATTTTTTATTTGTATAAAAAAGTAACTACTAAATACTAAATCAGTATTAAAAAGATTCAAATGTTGATAAGATTCAAATATTGATAAAATAGTATTTAAAGAACGTTATTAACAAAAATTTCTAAAATCATTTTAAATTTTAACAAAAATAATAAGACATTAGTTTCTCCATTTTTATTAACGAAAAATTCTGATATGTGAAACAGAATTGATTATATGGCCAACTCTCTCCAATAATCTATTTATTTGGTTTTTTTTTTAATTAAGAGTAAAATATCATTTTATCTCTAATATTTGGGATAAATTTTAAAATTGTTTTTAACGTTTAAATCTTTCTATTTAAGTCCCTAATGTTTTAAAATTGTCTCAATATTGTCCTGAAGTTAGTGATTTGTTAGCAGAATTGATGGTAGGATAAAATTGAAACGATTTTGAAATGTTAGAGACTAAAATAGGACAAAAATGTTAGAGATAAAAACGATACATTACTCTTAGAAGAATTATCAAATCAAGTAAAAAGATAATGAATTTTCATTGCATTACAAATTTAAGATTTTTACTCGTACTTGTAGAATGACAAGTATATAAACTTTAGGAAAAGAAAAAAATATGAACATATACAATAAAATATAAATGATATCTTTTTGTCTCTAATATACCAAGCTCTTTTAATGTTTAATTTAATTAAATTTTATTTTTAAATTTTTAATAAATTTTAATTTTTTTCTTCAATAATTTCAATATTTTTTACTATAGATAATTATTTAATTTATTTTTTAATCTTGTTTTTAATCAAAAATAAATTTACCTAGAATAAAAGTAATGTGATTAAGAGTAAAATTAAAAAATAAATTTATTTAGAATGAAAGTAATCTGATTAAGAATAATTTACTTAGATACAATTAAAAAAATAATTAAATAATTATCTTATGTAAAAATTGATATTATTGAAGGATAAAATTAAAATTTATTTTAAAATTAAAAATAAAATTTAACTAAATAAAACATTAAAAAATTTGGTACATTAGAGACAAAATGTATAATTTATATTTTATTGTATATGTACCATTTTTTTTGCAAGTTTATGTACTAATCGCTCTACTAAAATTTTATGATGATTAAAAATCTTTAAGATTAAAACTATAAAATAAATTTATTTAGAATGAAAGTAATGTGATTAAGAGTAATTTACTTAGATATAATTAAAAAATAATTAAATAACTATTTATTGTAAAAATAAATATTATTGAAGGATAAAATTAAAATTTATTTTAAAATTAAAAATAAAGTTTAACTAAATTAAACATTAAAAAATTTTGGTACAATAAAGACAAAAGGTACAATTTATACTTTGTGGTATATGTACTATGCTCTTTTTTTCGCAAGTTTATGTACCAGTCATTTTACAAATATTTTATGATGAGTAAAGATCATTAAGAGTAAAATAAAAAAATAAATTTTTTTAGAATAAAAGTAATGTGTAGTTTACTTATATGTGATTAAAAAATAATTGAATAATTACGTACAATAAAAAATTGATATTATTGAAAAATATAATTAAAATTTATTTTTAAGTTAAAAATAAAGTTTATTTAAATTAAACATTAAAGAAGTTTGATACAATAGAGACTGATGAGCGGATAATTTATACGCTTTTTGGCATTATTTTTAGTTTGTTTTAGTTAGTTTTTATTATATTTTTATTAGTTTTTAGTTAAAATTCACTTTTCTGGACTTTACTATGAGTTTGTGTGTTTTTCTGTGATTTTAGGTATTTTCTGGCTGAAATTGAGGGACCTGAGCAAAAATCTGATTCAGAGGCTGAAAAGGACTGTAGATGCTGTTGGATTCTGACCTCCCTGCACTCGAAGTGGATTTTCTGGAGCTACAGAAGCCCAATTGGTGCGCTCTCAATTGCGTTGGAAAGTAGACATCTTGAGCTTTCCAGTAATGTATAATAGTTCATACTTTGCCCGAGATTTGATGGCTCAAACCGGCGTTCCAAATCAGCTCAAAACTGCCCGGCGTTAAACGCCGGAACTGGCACAAGAATGGGAGTTAAACACCCAAACTGGCACAAAAGCTGGCGTTTAACTCCAAGAGAAGTCTCTACACGAAAATGCTTCAATGCTCAGCCCAAGCACACACCAAGTGGGCCCGGAAGTGGATTTTTATGTCATTTACTCATCTTTGTAAATCCTAAGCTACTAGTTCTCTACAAATAGGACCTTTTGCTATTGTATTTTCATCTTTTGATCACTTCAGATCTTAGGATTATCTTTGGACGTCTAGTTCTTAGATTATTGGGGGGCTGGCCTCTCGGCCATGCCTAGACCTTGTTCTTATGTATTTTCAACGGTGGAGTTTCTACACACCATAGATTAAGGTGTGGAGCTCTGCTGTACCTCGAGTATTAATGCAATTACTATTGTTCTTCTATTCAATTCAGCTTGTTCTTATTCTAAGATATTCATTCGTACCCAAGAACATGATGAATGTGATGATTATGTGACGCTCATCATCATTCTCACTTATGAACGCGTGCCTGACAACCACTTCCGTTCTACAAGCAAACAAGGCTTGAATGTTTATCTCTTGGATTCCTTAATCAGAATCTTCGTGGTATAAGCTAGAATTGATGGCGGCATTCAAGAGAATCCGGAAGGTCTAAACCTTGTCTGTGGTATTCTGAGTAGGATTCAAGGATTGAATGACTGTGACGAGTTTCAAACTCGCGATTGTGGGGCGTTAGTGACAGACGCAAAAGAATCACTGGATTCTATTCCGACATGATCGAGAACCGACAACTGAATAGCCGTGCTGTGACAGAGCGCGTTGAACATTTTCACTGAGAGGACGGGACTGTAGCCATTGACAACGGTGATGCCCAACATACAGCTTGCCATGGAAAGGAGTAAGAAGGATTGGATGAAGACAGTAGGAAAGCAGAGAGACGGAAGGGACAAAGCATCTCCATACGCTTATCTGAAATTCTCACCAATGAATTACATAAGTATCTCTATCTTTATTTTATGCTTTATTCATAAATCATCCATAACCATTTGAATCTGCCTGACTGAGATTTACAAGATGACCATAGCTTGCTTCATACCAACAATCTCCGTGGGATCGACCCTTACTCGCATAAGGTTTATTACTTGGACGACCCAGTGCACTTGCTGGTTAGTTGTGCGAAGTTGTGAAATTATGTTTAGACCATGGTATTGAGCACCAAGTTTTTGGAGCCATTACCGGGGATTGTTGGAGTTGTGAAAAGTAGAGATCACAATTTCGTGCACCAAGTTTTTGGCACCGTTGCCGGGGATTGTTTCGAGTTTGGACAACTGACGGTTCATCTTGTTGCTTAGATTAGGCATTTTTCTTCAGAGTTCTTAAGAATGAATTCTAGTGCTTCAAGGTGATGTTCTTATCATCACCAAAGCTGATTGATTCTCATCAATTTAGCTCTTGAATGTAATGTCCTGCTGAAGCTTGGCTAGCCATGTCTAATTTCTTTAGACTGAAGCTTTAGACTAACATTGCATGATTCTTGGAATTCTCATTAAGAATTTTGATATCTTTATTTTCTTTTCCACTTAATTTTCGAAAAATCCAAAAAAATTACAAAATCAAAAAAACCAAAAATATTTTATGTTTCTTGTTGAGTCTAGTGTCTCATGTTAAGTTTGGTGTCAATTGCATGTTTCTGTTCTTCTTGCATTCATTCATGTGTTTTAAGTGATCTTCAAGATGTTCTTGATGATTTCATTGCTCTGATCTTTAAAATTCTCTTGTCTTGAGTGTTTTGTTATTTCTCATATGCATTCTCATTTTGTTAGTGTCAGTAGTATACAAGCTGCTAAGTTTGGTGTCTTGCATGCATTGTTATTTGATTTTAGTTGCATTTTGATTATTCATCATCATTAAAAATAAAAAAAAATTTTAATTTGTGTCTTTTCAAGTCAATAATACAGAGAATTGAAGATTCAGAACATACAGCAGAGAAATTATACAGAAAAAGCTGGGCGTTCAAAACGCCCAGTGAGGAAGGCAAATTGGCGTTTAAACGCCAGCCAGGGTGCCTGGTTGGGCGTTTAACGCCCAAAAGGGTAGTGATTTGGGCGTTAAATGCCAGAATGGATAAACGCCAGAATGGCACAAGAGGGAAGATTCTGTTTTTAACTCAATTTTTTTTTCAAGTTTTCAAAATTTTTCAAAATCAAATCTTTTTCAAATCATATCTCCTCAATCATATCTTTTTAAAAACCACATCTTTTCAATCATATCTTTTTAATCACATCTTTTTCAAAATAGTTTTCAATCATATCTTTTTAATTTCTTATTTCAAAATCTTTTTCAAAAATCACTTGATTTCTTTTCCACTCTTAGTTTTCGAAAATCAATTAATCTTTTTCAAAATGTTTTTAAAATCTTTTTAATTTATTTTCGAAAATTCTTCCCCTCTTCTCACATCCTTCTATTTATGGACTAACACTCCTCCTCAATGGACAATTCGAACTCTATCTTTCTTGATAAGTTCGAATTCTTCTACCTCTTCCTTCTATTTTTCTTTTCCTCTGACACCTTAAGGAATCTCTATACTGTGATATAGAGGATTCCATATTTTCTTGTTCTCTTCTCTTTCATATGAGCAGGAGCAAAGACAAAAGCATTGTTGTTGAGGCTGACCCTGAACCTGAAAGGACCTTGAAGCAAAAGCTAAGAGAAGCTAAGGCACAACTCTCTGTAGAGGACCTAACAAAAATCTTCAAAGAAGAAGAACCCATGGCAGCCGAAAACAACAACAATGCCAACAATGCAAGGAAGGTGTTGGGTGACTTTACTGCACCTACTCCCAACTTCTATGGGAGAAGCATCTCTATCCCTGCCATTGGAGCAAATAACTTTGAGCTTAAGCCTCAATTAGTTTCTCTAATGCAACAGAATTGCAAGTTCTATGGACTTTCATTGGAAGATCCTCATCAGTTTTTAGCTGAGTTCTTGCAAATCTGTGACACTGTCAAGACTAATGGGGTTGACCCTGAGGTCTACAGACTTATGCTATTTCCTTTTGCTGTAAGAGACAGAGCTAGGATATGGTTGGACTCACAACCTAAAGAAAGCCTGAACTCTTGGGAAAAGCTAGTCAATGCCTTCTTGGCAAAGTTCTTTCCACCTCAAAAATTGAGTAAGCTTAGAGTGGAAGTCCAAACCTTCAGACAGAAGGAAGGTGAATCCCTCTATGAAGCTTGGGAAAGATACAAACAATTGATCAGAAAGTGTCCCTCTGACATGCTTTCTGAATGGAGCATCATAGGTATCTTCTATGATGGTCTGTCTGAACTGTCCAAAATGTCACTGGACAGCTCTGCTGGAGGATCTCTTCATCTGAAGAAGACGCCTGCAGAAGCTCAAGAACTCATTGAAATGGTTGCAAATAACCAATTCATGTACACTTCTGAAAGGAATCCTGTGAACAATGGGACAAATCAGAAGAAAGAAGTTCTTGAGATTGATACTCTGAATGCCATATTGGCTCAGAACAAAATATTGACTCAACAAGTCAATATGATTTCTCAAAGTCTGTCTGGAATGCAAGCTGCACCGGGCAGTACTAAGGACGCTTCATCTGAAGAAGAAGCTTATGATCTTGAGAACCCTTCAATGGAAGAGGTGAATTACATAGGAGAACCCTATAGAAACACCTATAATTATTCATGGAGAAATCATCCAAATCTCTCATGGAAGGATCAACAGAGACCTCAATAAGGTTTCAACAATAATAATGGTGGAAGAAACAGGTTTAGCAATGGCAAGCCTTTTCCATCATCTTCTCAGCAACAGACAGAGAATTCTAAGCAGAGCCACTCTGACTTAGCAACCATGGTCTCTGATCTAATCAAAACCACTCAAAGTTTTATGACTGAAACAAGGTCCTCCATTAGAAACTTGGAGGCACAAGTGGGACAGCTGAGCAAGAAAATTATTGAACTCCCTCCTAGTACTCTTCCAAGCAATACAGAAGAGAATCCAAAAGGAGAATGCAAGGCCATTAACATGACCCACATGGCCGAACTTGGAGAGGAGGAAGAGGCAGTGATCGCCACTGAGGAAGACCTCAATGGACGTCCACTGGCCTCCAATGAGTTCCCTAATGAGGAACCATGGGAATCTGAGGCTCACACTGAGACCATAGAGATTCCATTGGATTTACTTCTGCCATTCATGAGCTTTGATGAGTATTCTTCCTCCGAAGAGGATGAATATGTCACTGAAAAGCAAGTTGCTAAGTACCTTGGAGCAATCATGAAGCTAAATGACAAGTTATTTGGTAATGAGACTTGGGATAACGAACCTCCTTTGCTCACCAAAGAACTGGATGACTTGTCTAGGCAGAAATTACCTCAAAAGAGACAAGATCCTGGGAAGTTCTCAATACCTTGTGCCATAGGCACCATGACCCTCAAGAAGGCCTTGTGTGACCTAGGGTCAAGTGTAAACCTCATGCCTCTCTCTGTAATGGAGAAGCTAGGGATCTTTGAGGTACAAGCTGCAAGAATCTCACTAGAGATGGCAGACAATTCAAGAAAACAAGCTTATGGGCTTGTAGAGGATGTTCTGGTAAAGATTGAAGACCATTACATCCCTGCTGATTTCATAGTCCTAGAGACTGGGAAGTGCATGGATGAATCCATCATCCTTGGCAGACCCTTCCTAGCCACAGCAAAGGCTGTGATTGATGTGGACAGAGGAGAATTGATCATTCAAGTGAATGAAGAATCCTTTGTGTTTAAGGCTCAAGGATATCCCTCTGCAACCATGGAGAGGAAGCATGAAGAGCTTCTCTCAAAACAGAGTCAAACAGAGCCCCCACAGTCAAACTCTAAGTTTGGTGTTGGGAGGCCACAACCAAATTTTAAGTTTGGTGTTGAACCCCCACATTCAAACTCTAAGTTTGATGTTGGGAGGTTCCAATATTGCTCTGAGTATCTGTGAGGCTCCATGAGAGCCCTCTGTCAAGCTACTGACATTAAAGAAGCGCTTGTTGGGAGGCAACCCAATTTTATATTTAATCTATTTTCCTTTGTTATTTCATGTTTTCTGTAGGTTGATGATCATGGGAAGTATAAAAAAATCAATTGAAAAAGCAAAAACAGAATGAAAAACAGAAAGAAAAACAGCACACCCTGGAGGAAGATCTTGCTGGCGTTTAAACGCCAGTAAGGGCAGCAAATGGGCGTTTAACGCCCAGTCTGGCACCATTATGGGCGTTTAACGCCAGAAAGGGGCACCAGACTGGCCTTAAACGCCAGGAAAGGGCAAGAAGCTGGCGTTAAACGCCAGAAATAGGCACCAGCCCGGTGTTTAATGCCAGAATTGGCATAAAGAGCATTTTTGCTCACCACTTGGTGCAGGGATGAATTTTCTTTGACACCTCAGGATCTGTGGACCCCACAGGATCCCCACCTACCCCACCACCCTCTCTCTTCTTCTTCACCCATTCACCAATCACCTCAACCACTCTTCTCCAAAAACCCCTCACCTATCAAATCCCACTATTCTCTTCACCACTGACATCCATCCTTCATAAAACCTCACCTACCTCACCATTCAAATTCAAACCACTTTCCCTCCCAAACCCACCCATTCATAACCGAACCCTACCCCTCTCTCCACCCCTATATAAACCCATCTTCACTTCTTTATTTTCACACAACCTAAACACTACTTCTCCCCCTTTGGCCGAACCACAAAGCCATCTCCATCTCCTCTATTTCTTCTTCTTCTACTCTCTTCTTCCTTCTTTTGCTCGAGGACGAGCAAACCTTCTAAGTTTGGTGTGGTAAAAGCATTGCTTTTTGTTTTTCCATAACCATTTATGGCATCCAAGGCCGGAAAAACCTCTAGAAAGAGGAAAGGGAAGGGAAAAGCTTCCACCTCCGAGTCATGGGAGATGGAGAGATTCATCTCAAGGGTGCATCAAGACCACTTCTATGAAGTTGTGGCCATGAAGAAGGTGATCCCCGAGGTCCCTTTCAAACTCAAAAAGAGTGAATATTCGGAGATTCGACATGAGATCCGAAAAAGAGGTTGGGAAGTTCTTACCAACCCCATTCAACAAGTCAGAATCTTAATGGTTCAAGAGTTCTATGCCAATGCATGGATCACCAAGAGCCATGATTAAAGTGTGAACCCGAACCCAAAGAATTGGCTTACAATGGTTCGGGGGAAATGCTTAGATTTTAGTCCGGAAAATGTAAGGTTGGCATTCAACTTGCCCATGATGTAAGGAGATGAACACCCTTACACTAGAAGGGTCAACTTTGATCAAAGGTTGGACCAAGTCCTCATAGACATTTGTGAAGAGGGCGCTCAATGGAAGAGAGATTCAAGAGGGAAGCCGGTTCAACTGAGAAGGCATGACCTCAAGCCCATGGCTAGGGGATGGTTGGAGTTTATCCAACGCTCAATCATTCCCACTAGCAACTGGTCCGAAGTTACTATAGACCGGGCCATCATGATTCATAGCATCATGATTGGAGAGGAAGTAGAAGTTCATGAGGTTATAGCCCAAGAACTTTATAAGGTGGCGGACAAGTCCTCTACCTTGGCAAGGTTAGCCTTTCCTCATCTCATTTGTCACCTCTGTTATTCAGTTGGAATTGACATAGAGGGAGACATCCCCATTGATGAGGACAAGCCCATCACTAAGAAAAGGATGGAGCAAACAAGAGATCCCACTCATCATGAAATCCCTGAGATACCTCAAGGGATGCACTTTCCTCCACAAAACTATTGGGAGCAAATCAACACCTCCCTAGGAGAATTGAGTTCCAACATGGGACAACTAAGGGTGGAGCACCAAGAACATTCCATCCTCCTCCATGAAATTAGAGAAGATCAAAGAATCATGAGAGAGGAGCAACAAAGGCAAGGAAGAGACATTGAGGAGCTCAAGCACTCCATAAGATCTTCAAGAGGAAGAACAAGCCGCCATCACTAAGGTGGACCCGTTCTTTAATTTCCTTGTTCTTTACTTTTCTGTTTTTTTTCGAATTTTTATGCTTATGTTTATCTATGTTTGTGTCTTATGATCATTAGTGTCTTAGTGTTTATGCCTTAAAGTTATGAATGTCTTATGAATCCATCACCTTTCTTGAATGAAAAATGTTCTTAATTGAAAAAGAGAAGAATTGCATGAATTTTGAATTTTATAACAGATTAATTATTGTGATGTGGTGGCAATACTTTGACTTCTGAATGTATGCTTGAACAGTGCATATGTCTTTTGAATTTGTTGTTCATGAATGGTTGGATCTTGAAAGAATGATGAGAAAGGAGACATGTTACTGAGGATCTGAAAAATCATAAAATGATTCTTGAAGCAAGAAAAAGCAGTGAAAAAAATGAAAAGAAAAAAAGAAAGAAATAAAATTGTGATCCAAGGCAAAAAGAGTGTGTTTAAGAACCCTGGACACCTCTAATTGGGGACTCTAGCAAAGCTGAGTCACAATCTGAAAAGGTTCACCCAATTATGTGTCTGTGGCATGTATGTATCCGGTGGTAATACTGGAAGACAGAGTGCTTTGGGCCACGGCCAAGACTCATAAAGTAGCTGTGTTCAAGAATCATCATACTTAACTAGGAGAATCAATAACACTATCTGGATTCTGAGTTCCTATAGAAGCCAATCATTCTGAATTTCAAAGGATAGAGTGAGATGCCAAAACTGTTCAGAGGCAAAAAGCTAAAAGCCCCGCTCATCTAATTAATACTGATCTTCATAGATGTTTTTGGAATTCATTGCATATTCTCTTCTTTTATCTTATTTGATTTTCAGTTGCTTGGGGACAAGCAACAATTTAAGTTTGGTGTTGTGATGAGCGGATAATTTATACGCTTTTTGGCATTGTTTTTAGTATGTTTTTAGTTTGTTTTAGTTAGTTTTTAGTTAAAATTCACTTTTCTGGACTTTACTATGAGTTTATGTGTTTTTCTGTGATTTCAGGTATTTTCTGGCTGAAATTGAGGGACCTGAGCAAAAATCTGATTTAGAGGCTGAAAAGGACTGTAGATGTTGTTGGATTCTGACCTCCCTACACTCGAAGTGGATTTTCTAGAGCTACAGATGCTCAATTGGCGCGCTCTCAATTGCGTTGGAAAGTAGACATCCTGGGCTTTCCAGAAATGTATAATAGTCCATACTTTGCTCGAGATTTGATGGCTCAAACCGGCGTTCCAAATCAGCTCAAAACTGCCCGGCGTTAAACGCCGGAACTGGCACAAGAATGGGAGTTAAACGCCCAAACTGACACAAAAGCTGGCGTTTAACTCCAAGAGAAGTATCTACACGAAAATGCTTCAATGCTCAGCCCAAGCACACACCAAGTGAGCCCGGAAGTGGATTTTTATGTCATTTACTCATCTTTGTAAACTCTAAGCTACTAGTTCTCTACAAATAGGACCTTTTGCTGTTGTATTTTCATCTTTTGATCACTTCAGATCTTAGGATCATCTTTGGACGTCTAGTTCTTAGATTATTGGGGGGCTGGCCTCTCGGCCATGCCTAGACCTTGTTCTTATGTATTTTCAACGGTGGAGTTTCTACACACCATAGATTAAGGTGTGGAGCTCTGTTGTACCTCGAGTATTAATGCAATTACTATTGTTCTTCTATTCAATTCAGCTTGTTCTTATTCTAAGATATTCATTCGTACCCAAGAACATGATGAATGTGATGATTATGTGACGCTCATCATCATTCTCACTTATGAACGCGTGCCTGACAACCACTTCCGTTCTACAAGCAAACAAGGCTTGAATGTTTATCTCTTGGATTCCTTAATCAGAATCTTCGTGGTATAAGCTAGAATTGATGGCAGCATTCAAGAGAATCCGGAAGGTCTAAACCTTGTCTGTGATATTCTGAGTAGGATTCAAGGATTGAAGGACTGTGACGAGCTTCAAACTCGCGATTGTGGGGCGTTAGTGACAGACGTAAAAGAATCACTGGATTCTATTCCGACATGATCGAGAACCGACAACTGAATAGCCGTGCTGTGACAGAGCGCGTTGAACATTTTCACTGAGAGGACGGGACTGTATCCATTGACAACGGTGATGCCCAACATACAGCTTGCCATGGAAAGGAGTAAGAAGGATTGGATGAAGACAGTAGGAAAGCAGAGAGACGGAAGGGACAAAGCATCTCCATACGCTTATCTGAAATTCTCACCAATGAATTACATAAGTATCTCTATCTTTATTTTATGCTTTATTCATAAATTATCCATAACCATTTGAATCTGCCTGACTGAGATTTACAAGATGACCATAGCTTGCTTCATACCAACAATCTCCGTGGGATCGACCCTTACTCGCGTAAGGTTTATTACTTGGACGACCCAGTGCACTTGCTGGTTAGTTGTGCGAAGTTGTGAAATTATGTTTAGACCATGGTATTGAGCACCAAGTTTTTGGAGCCATTACCGGGTATTGTTGGAGTTGTGAAAAGTAGAGATCACAATTTCGTGCACCAAGTTTTTGGCACCATTGCCGGGGATTGTTTCGAGTTTGGACAACTTTAAGGACTTATCCCAAACGTTGGGAATAAAAAAGATACTTTACTCTTTAATTAATTTAAATAATAACAAAGTGGAAAAACAATGTCTTAATTTAATTTGATAAAAAAAATAACAGTTCAATTGAAAGAAATCCTAAATTCTTATACCTAGGAAGGTCTGGTAGTGATGGAGGCCTCTGATGGCACCATTGTGTCCGCTAAGAAGAACAACGATAAAAGAGATAAAAAAGGCTAAAACAGAGGAGAGAGAAAAGGAATGAGAGTGATGGAGAGTGAGGGAGCTAGCGGTACGCAGAGGGAGGAGAAGAAGAAAGTGATTCTGCTGTAGCTATCACTGTTGGAGGAGGTTGTCAATGATATGCTCTCCTCCTTGCGTCATTGCTGCTGCAACTATCTGTGACCAATGGGTTCTTATAAAGTTTAGACATTTTTCGCAAATTTCATGTGAGCTTGATAGTTATTGGTTTCTATTGATGCCATCCTCAATTTCTCTCCTGTCAGTAACAAACTCCTTTGATCCCAGTGTCATAGTGTCAAATGATCCAACTTTGGTCCTTCGCCGTTGCCATACCATTCGTTGCTAGCTACCGCCTTTCTGTTCTGCATTGTGTCTCCATTGCTCTATTCTTGTCTTCACTTAATCCCAATATCTCTCCATTTGGCTCCATTCTGCTTTGCTATGTTAGGTGAGGTTCTTCTTCTTCCTCAAACTTCTTTTTATTTTCTAGACTCTGATTTGCTGTTATCATCTGTTGTGTTTTTGTCTCCTTTGACCTCCATAACGATTTACTCTCTACACTGTGCTGCATCTTTGCTATAGATGCTGTCAAAATCATGAGGAAGGAGGATAAAAAAAGAAGTTTGAGGAGCTACTACTGCTACTGTAACTGTCATTTCTTTTGAAACTCTGTTACGCCACCACTACCATACGTGAAAGGGAGAAGAAAAAGTTAAGAGATGCAAATTTTGCAGTAAGAATGAGCCTGTCTAAATGTTAGGAATAATGATTTGAGAATTTTTTATTTAGAGATTTTATTTTTTTATATATTAAATTTTAATAATAAATAAAAATGTCACATAATTATATAGCTTTGAGAGTTTGTCACCTAAGTATTTTTCATTAACGAAAATAGAGATAGTTAACATTTGATCTTTTTGTCAAGTTTTAAAATTATTTAGGGATATTTTTGTCAATAATGTCTTTTAAATACTATTTTGTCAATGTTTGAATGTTTCGGATATTGATTTGGTAGTTACCCTTTGTATAAACTACATTAAGCTCCCTTTTAGGAGAAGAATAACATTATTTTTTGCAGAAATGTTTTGTGTATATATATACATAAAGTCATGCTCAATAAGAATAAAAGTCCACCCAAAAAGGTGGCCTCATCTACTTGTCCGACCTTATAGAGGTTGGGCATGACAAGGATGGTTCAATCCTACTTATTTGCATAAGTAACTACCTCCAGGAATATCTCCTCCTATCTTGCTATTTTATCTAGAAGGGAAATCCAACAAATTTTCAAGATAAAGGAAATGGGCATTCACCATCAAATGTGAAACTACTCTAAAAGTGGTTATCTTTTTACTATAAATACATTGACAAAATTTCAGGTATATTCAGAATCCAATTTACTAAAAATCTGCTTAAAACCCTTGGTAACATAAGCATTAGAGTTTCTTGTAGGTACCACCCCCACTTCTTCACGAAGAACTTGGACAGCGGTACTTCGGCACCAGTACAAGTCGGGCGCTGCCTCAGAAGGAGTCTGGACCTCACGTTCAGGCCGAAACTACCATTTCAGATAACCCTCGGAACATTGGTGCCATTGTTGGAGACCTGGAAGTCTATATCCACGTATGGCTGATAACCAGTATGAAGACGATCATACGGAATCTGAGTCAGAACCAGAGCTCCACTAGTATGGCTGATAACAATGACCTAACGCTAGTATTACCTCCACTCCGGGAGAGAACAAACGCCACCATGGGGAGAGAATGTCGGGAAACCATCATGCACAATGGATTCACTCGGAGGTCCACCCGCCTGAAGATGAAGAACCTCCACATCCGATGGAGATATTAGGTTTAGTTCACGGCCATTGTGGCCAATTAGAATAATTCGAGCTGGAGGATGAACCATAACAAGAAGCAGAGAGAGTTACGAAAAGAAGTACGACGACAGAAATACCTGGAGGAAAAGCTCTTGAAGTTTTTTAATTTAAATGGAGCAATTGGGCAAATCGCGAGGAAAGCCCTCTTGGAGGAGAAGATCCGTTTGTTGAAGAGATCATGTGAGACAGGATTTCCAAAAATTTCAAGACCCTCGTCATGGATCTCTATGACAAAACGACCGACCTGAGGCATCACCTCAGTAATTTCAAAAGTCGGATGTATCTAACTGATGCTTCTGATGCAACCTGTTGCAAGGCCTTCCCGACAACTTTGACTAAAGCAGCAATAAAATGGTTTGACAACTTATCCCCCAAGTCAGTAACCTGCTTTAATGTCTTAGCAAGGAAGTTCCTTATTCTATTTTCAATTCAGAAAGACAAAGTCAAACATGCTCCAAGCCTGCTAGGGGTTAAACAGGAAGTCAGAGAGACACTTCGAGATTATATAGAGAGATTCAACAAAGCTTACTTGAAAATACAGAACTTACCGCCTGAAACGATAATAATGGGGTTAGTTAATAGCCTTAAAGAAGGGTTGTTCTCCTAATCCATATCCAAGCGACAACTGACCTCCTTGTATGAAGTACAAAAGCAGACAGAAAAGTACATCAATATGGAAGAAAATTTTTGACTTCAAGAACCTCTCCCGAGGCCAAACCTGTCCTACCAAGCTCGGGACAAGGAGAAGGAAGCTAAGAAAAAGGAGGAGTACAACTCGAAAAAGTCTTGAAGATACCATAACTACACCCCACTCCTGGTTTCTCTGGTAGATGTTTACAGAGAAATATGTCACACCAAAAAGCTTCCACCTATTCGGCCCATCAAACACGAAAAGGCTGGAAGTGAGACAGAATACTGTGAGTACCACAAGTTGTATGAGAATTCTACCAACGATTGTTATGACTTAAAGAATGTCATAGAAAAGTTGGCCAGGAAAGGTCGGCTAGAAAGGTACTTAGCCGAGAGATCTGAAGATCAAAGAAAAAGGGAAATAGATGATGATGATGGAGGACAGTGAGATCGACCCCCACAAACTTCTGAGAGGCACATACATATGATAAATGGAAGGTTTTCAAGAGGATGAATCACTAAAACCTCATGAAAAAGGCATCTTAAAGAAGTATACCAAGTTGGAGAAGACAACTGAGTTCCCGATTTACCCACAATCTTGTTCACCAAAGAGGGTGCACAAGGGGTGAAACCTGGCCACGACGATCCAGTAGTAACAACAATGATCCTTGCCAATGCAAATCTCCATAGAACTTTGGTGGACCAAGGGAGTTCGGCAGACATACTGTTTAAGTCCGCTTTCGACAAGCTCGGGTTAGAAGAAAAAGATTTGAAGGCTTATCCAAACAACCTTTTTGAGCTGGAGGACACGCCAATCTGACCTTTTGGATTCATCTTGTTATACACACCATCTTTGGTAAAGGCACTAGGTCAAGAACGTTAAGCATTGACTACATCGTAGTCGATGTCATGTCTGCTTATAATGCCCTGATAAGGCGGACCATTTTAAAACGACTAGTGGCAGTTGACTCTACACCCCACCTATACATGAAATTTCCAACTGCAGAAGGAATCGCTACTATAAAGGGAGATCAAAAATTGGCAAGAAAGTATTACAATGAAAGCCTCAATTTAAAAGGCAGTACAGGTGGTAAAGAAATCAACACTATTGAGCTCAACGGTGTTTGAATTCGTAAAGAGCTACGTCCCCAATCTGAAGGAAAGATAGAAAAGGTACAAATCGGAGATCATGCTGTAAAGACAACAAGTATAGGGGCTAACCTAGAGAAAGATCTAAAGGCACAACTCGTTGATCTCTTGCAGAGGAACTCCAACCTCTTCGTTTGGAAAGCCTCTGATATGCCTGGTATAGACCCCAACCTCATGTCCCACAAGCTCGCCATTTACCCGGGCTCTCAACCTATTTAGCAAAAGTGGTGGATGCTTGGTCCTGAAAGGACACAGGTTGTGGAAGAATAGGTGCAAGCCTTATTAGAAGTCAGATTCATAAGAAAGGTAAAATATCCTTTATGGCTGGCTAACGTGGTTCTAGTAAAAAAGAAGAATGGGAAATAGAGGATGTGTGTTGATTACATCAACCTCAATAAAGCTTGCCCTAAGGATCCATACCCTCTTTCCAACATTGATGCCCTGGTTGACTCAGCCTCAGGGTATAACTATCTGTCCTTTATGGACGCATACTTATAATATAATCAAATCCTAATGCATAATCCAGACCAGGAAATGACTTCTTTTATCACTCCCAAAGCTAACTATTTCTACGTAGTAATGCCTTTCGGACTAAAGAAAGCTGGAGCCACATACCAACGACTGATGATAAGGTGTTTTCCTTTCACCTGGGAAAACTCATCGAAGTATATGTGGACGATATGCTCGTCAAGACCAAGAACGACCTTACTCTTTTGTTCAACCTCTTTGAGGTGTTCTTTATAATAAGGAAGCATGTGATGATATTGAACCCCTCAAAATGCACATTCGCAGTGGAGGCCGAAAAGTTCTTAGGCTTCATGCTCACTCAAAGAGGCATAGAGGCTAACCCGGACAAATGCACAACAATATTAGATATAAAAATTGTGACTTGTCTCAAAGAAGTTCAGCAACTAAATGGAAGATTGACAGCATTGTTTAGATTCTTGGCAGGGTCAGCATTGAAGTCTCTGTCTTTGTACTTGATACTTATAAAAGGGAATCAATTTAAATAGACCCAAGAATGTGAGCAAGCCTTCAGAATTTTAAAATGTTTCTGGGCCAGCCCCCAATATTTACTTGACCTATCGTAGAAGAAGAGCTCATCCTCTACCTGGAAGTTGTGAGCCAAGCTATAGCCTTAGTCTTGGTTTGAAAAGACGACAACAACCCATCTACTTTATGAGTAAAGCCCTACAAGAGGTAGAACTAAACTATCAAAAGATAGAAAAGTTTGTATATGCTCTTATCATCACCTCCAGAAGGCTCCGACCTTACTTTCAGGCTCACACCATAAAGTCTGAACTAATTAACCCATGAAGCACATTTTACAGAAGACGAACATTGCGAGAAAGATGCTACAATGGGATATGGAACTGTTTGAGTTTGATTTAAGATATGAAACTCGGACAATAATCAAGTCCCAGTATCTGGCCGACTTTGTGGTCGAATACACTAAAGGCCAGGGGAAGCCAACAACCTGGAACCTGTATGTAAATGGATCATCTAACAAAGCCTGAAGCGAAGTAGGAGTCATCCTAAATAATGAACAAGGAACTCGGTTAGAACTATCATTAAGGTTCGAGTTTTCTACTTCCAATAATCAAGCAGAATATGAAGCCTTGCTTGCTGGGCTTGAAGCTGGCTAAAGAGGTTGGGGCAGAAAGGTTGATCGTGTTTAGTGACTTTCAAGTGATAAATTTTCAAGTTAACAACACTTATCAAGCCAAAGATCCCCACATGAAGAAGTACTTAGAAGAAGCATGATAACCATTAGCACAGTTCTCGAAAAGAGAGGTCCGACATATAGCTCGAAAATCCAATGCCCGAGCAGATGCCATCTCTAAGTTAGCTTGCACCAAGCCAGGAGGCAACAATAGAAGCCTCATCCAGGAAACTCTCCACGCACCATCAGCGTCAAAGGGAGATGACAACTTGGAAATAATGACCATGTCCAACCAAAGTTTAGGATGGATGATTCCCGTAGTCGACTATCTTGAATTTGATATTGTTTCTAAAGATGAAACGAAGGAATGAAAGCTTATAAGGGAAGCATAAAACTACACCCTAGTCCACAATGTTCTCTACAAAAGAGGGATATCTATGCCTCTATTGAAGTGCGTCCCGACCTCTTACACCAAAGACGTCTTAGAAGAAGTACATAATGACATATGTGGGAACCACTTATGAGCACGATCACTAGCCAAGAAGGTTATCCGATCCGCTTCTTTTGGCCGAGTTTGCAAATGGAAGCGACCAAGTTTTTCAAAAAATGCCCACCTTGTCAGAATCATGCAAACTTCCATGTTGCACCTCTAGAGGAGCTTATCAGCGTCACTTCGTCTTGGCCATTCGCATAGTGAGACCTTGACCTCCTCAGACCATTTCTACAAGCTCCAGGACAAGTAAAATATCTCATAGTAGGAATTGATTATTTTACTAAGTGGATTGAGGCAGAACCATTAGCAACCATCACAGCCCAAGGAAGTCAAAAATTTCTTTACAAGAACATTGTCACAAGGTTTGGAGTCCCACACTCCATCGCTACAGACAACGAAACTCAATTCATTGACTCAACCTTTAGGAACTTGGTGGCTAGCCTTAAGATCAAGCACTAATTCACATCGGTAGAATACCCTTAAGCCAATGGACAAGCTGAAGTAGCAAACGAAGTACTATTTACTGGGTTGAAATGCTGACTACAAGATGCAAAGGGAGCATAGGTAGACGAGTTTTCTCAAGTTTTGTGGGCATATCAGAAAACTCTCCATTCAATAACAGGGGAGTCACCTTTCTGTCTTGCTTATGAAATAGAAGCCATGATTCTTATAGAGATCGCTTTTTAAGAATTTCCAAGAGTTAGATTATATGATAAAGTGATCAATGTCCAAGCACAAAAGAAAGAACTTGATCTCCTCTCAAAAGTCTGAGAACAAGCTTGGATCAAAGAAGAAGAATTGAAGCAAAGGATGGCCTTAAGGCACAACCAAAAAGTAATCAAGAGAAGCTTTACCACAAACGACCTTATACTGATCCAAAATGAAATCGGAGTTTAGAAGTCGGGCGGGAAAAAACTGGCAGCAAACTGAAAAGGGCCTTACAAGGTCACCGAAATTTTAGGAAAGGGTTACTATAAGGTGTCCGACTTAAAAGGGATCGAGCTCCCGAGGTCGTGGCACGTATATAACTTAAAAAGGTATTATAGTTAGAGAAGCGTACCTTGCTCCTTGGTGTACTGTTTTTCCCGACTTCATAGTTTTCTCTAGAAAAGGGTTTTCTTGAAGTGGGGTTTTAACAAGGCATCACAGCAAGGGCTAGGGATTATAAGAAAATCTTTAGTAGCAAACTTATGTAAACCCTTTCTCTCTTATTAATAACAAAGTATTTCTTCTATTATATTTTTCATTCTCAAACGAATTAATTTAAGCTCAAAAAACCGTGAAAATTGTTGACCGGCCTACATGGTCGACAAGATGAAGCGACGAGGTACAAATTAATGTAAGAAATCATGTAAATAGTTTGTAAACTGAGCTACGAAATAAATCGGACCAAAACAAACTGTAAAATTAACTTGGCAAAAGACCAATTACATGAAGTCGGAACTCATAAAGGGAAAAACAACACTTATATATAAAAGTCTAGAAAATCGATCTACCTCACCGACGTCTTTTCTAAACTTAGCAAAAAATAGCATCGGAAGTTGTCAAAATGAAAATTCTTCAACTAAGATATGTTTCAAACAACGCAATCATTCATACAAAAAAAAACTACTACTAAAGTAGTACATGAAGGTTTTTAAACAGAATCATAAAGTTGTTCAAACTACAATTAGGACAAATAGAAATTGTTCAAAATTAACTATTACAATGATTAAAGACCCATAGGTTGGGCCATTCAATCTACAAAAGTCGAAAGAAGTTAAAAAAGGTTGAGTTGTTCTCTTGTGATAGCATCCTCGGCTTGACCAGAAGAGGTCAGGGCATATTCAGACACCGGCACCTCCAGAATCGGACGAGTTGGAGAAGTATGGGGCTCACCACCAGATTGAGGATCAGGAACTTGAGAAGTCTATCCGAGATATGCCCCCGAGGTGTTTGGGTCAGGCACAGGGGTGTCCTCTTCATCATTTGGAGCAGGAACAATTTTTTCGTCCACCACTACATTGTCCAGGCTGATGAGGGAGAGATCCACCTTGAGAGCAACAACTCAGAACTGGGCCTTCGGGTTTTTAACCATCCCGTCCATACCATTAGCCATAGACTCCTCAAGCTCCACATACTTGTCTCGGACTTTAGTAACCTCATCCACTAAATCAAGCTTTTTTCCAAAAATTTGGGTATAACTCTCTTCGGCTTTTTTCTTCAAACCCTCCGACATGGCCAGCGCAGCCTCCACTTGTTTTACTTTAGCCCGAGCTTTACCAAGGTCGGAGAGTAGTAACTCCCTCTTTTGCTCCAACTCCTTTTTGGACTTCCTTAAGGAGGCCACTTCAGCCTGTGAGGCAGCCCATAAGCTCTGAGTGGCATTAAAGGGAGTTTTCTCCAACTCTCTAGTCAAGGCTGCGCAAATGCCACCCGTCTGAACTCCACCTCGGGCCAAGAGCTGAAGGTGGCTTCTGATGGCTACATTATCCATGCTGATATAGCTATCCGGAAGGATGTGCTTTTTACTCCAAGAAAGGCCATCAAAACCCTATTCATATATACTCACAGACTCAATGGTCTTTGTTTTTGATATTCGGTTCAGAAGTAGAAGGTAAAGGACGAGCTGCTAGTTTACCCGAGCTTGGAAGAGGAGTTGGCCGAGAGGTCGGGTCGGGATAACCTTTAGAGAGGTTGACATGCCCGAGTCTGACTTTGAGGGCAAGGACAGGTCGGCGGTTTCATCAGCTTCTTTCAACTATATGCTCTGTGCAACAACATTCTTTCTAGTAGCTCGGAGCGTTTTCATGGCAGCCGACTTGGGAGCCATCCTTTCTGCAACACCAAAATGAGGGCACATTAGTCATCAACACAATTTTACAAGCAAAATTATAAAAGGAAGAGAAAACTACCTAGCTAGCTTGGATTGAAGCTGGCTCGGGTTTCCTAAATACCTTTTTGTATCCAGATAAGGAGCTCGGCCTCAGAACTCTTGAAACACCCTGACCACACCCTTTTCTACCTCGTCTAAGTCATCCGAGTTATATTTGACTATCACAAGATTTTCTTTCCAATACAAAAGAAAAAGGGGCTCATTCTCATCATTCAGGGAAAAAGGTCAAACACCTTCTACAGCTCGGATCTCAAAGAAATAATTTTTAAAGTCATGGAATGACTCATAAAAAATGATGAAAACTTTTCTAGCCTGAATAGCACCGAAAGAGAGCCAACCTTATTTTTTAGAGCTAAAAGATTTGGTGAGCATGAAGAGGTAAAAGAAGACTTTAGGAGAAGGTCGGACATCAAGTTCTCGACAAAGAAGTTGGTATATTTTTAAGAAGCCCTAAGAATTGGGATGTAATTGAATAGAGGCAACATTGCAAAATTTAAGGACCTCGGACTCAAACTCAGAAAAAGGAAAGGTAAACCCTAACTTTGTAAAAGAAAAATCATAGACATATATGAAATGCCACTCCGACCTATCAAGTCGGAAAAAGCAGACCCTCTTCTCAGGGTCAGCGACAACAATCTCATAGTTTCTCTCATCCTCTCGACTTAAACATGGTTATGATGTCTACGAAAGGCTTCGACATATTTATTATCAATCACAGGGATAGGGGTAAGAACAGTTAAATCTACCCATTTCAAGTCGGACGGGACCTTAGACAACATGCTGTAAACTACTGAATGAGACATACAAGCTACACCTACAATACAACAAAACAAAAACCCATCACTACAAATCGGACAAAACAAGGCAAGCAATCAGAAGGTTGAGTCAATTTCAAAGATCGCCACTAACATCTTGAACGTAAAACATAAGCAACACAAGTATTCACATATTCAAAACAGGTCGGGTCAACGTCATGAAACCCTCCCAGAGCATAAACAGTTACTCTATATCTCCAACATATAGAAATGAGGCCATCTCTGGTATAGAAATGACATCATTTGGGGGCAATATAGAACCCCACATTCAGAATCACAGTAATAATAAAAGAAAGCGAAGCAAAACTCCAATCTTTCAGAAACCAAAATCAGATTCCCAGAATGCAAAACCCCAAACTCAAAGTTGCAAATCACAAGCAACATTTCAAAAACCACTATTCATACAACCAAGAACAAAAATTAGGAAACATTTGGAGTAAAAGATTAACCTTGAAGGAGTGCAAAAGCAAGGAGCATTCAAACGGCAATACACGAATGACCCTTTCCAAGAGAATGAAACGAGACCTTCGAAAACCTAAAGATAAAAAAATCTTGAAACGGGAAACAGTTATACGAACGAAGAATGGATGTAGAAGAAGAGAAAGAGACAAATGTATGATAAAAATAGAAAACAGAAGAGGGATAAAAAGTGAAGTATTTATAAGACACTAAGGACAAAAGTGACATTCTGCATCCCTCATTAATGACGCACACGGATCCCAAGAAAACTGCAACATAACGCACGCCGTGTCATTAAGTGGTACATTGTTTCAAAAACTTTCAAAACACGTTGAGTACCCGGCCTCTTGAAGGCGGTATACTCGACGAAGGAAACTGAAGCCAAAAATGCTCGAACCCAACCTCATAAAAGCTTGGACTCAAGCAAGGGTATTGTTCATACCCTGTCCCAAAAATATAAAGGCAGGCCTAAGAAGAATAAAAGTCCACCAAAAAAGGTGGTCTCATATACTTGTCCGACCTCATAGAGGTCGAGCATGATAAGAATGGTTCAACCCTACTTATTTACATAAGTAACTACCTCCGGGAATATCTCCTCCTATCTCTCTATTTTATCTAGAAGGAAAATCTCAACAAATTTCCAAGATAAAGGGAATGGGTATCCACTATCAAAGATGGAAGTACTCTAAAGGTAGTTATCTTTCTACTATATATAAATACACTAACAAAATCTCAAGTATATTCATAACCCAATCTACTAAAAACCTACTTAAAACCCTTGTAAATTTAATGATGGTTTCAGTGGCTAAGAGAAGGGGGGGTTGAATCTTAGCCCCTTTTTTTCTTGATGATACTTGCTGACTTGTTAGATCAATTCTGGAAACTTTTAATCTTTTTATCTCATCACTGCACACGAGACTTTTTCTTTTGTCTCGTCCCTTGCCACGAGACTTTTCTTTTTGTCTCGTCACTTGGCACGAGATAATTTTGGTTTTTTGCTCCTGTGTAGTAAAAAACAAAAATGGAGTAGAAAGGAGAGGAAGATTGCACCCAGATATATCTTGGTTCGGCTGCTAAGTGCAGTGCAGCCTACATCCAGTCTCCATCACAAACATGATGAAATTTCACTATAATCATCCAGATTACAAATTGTAAAGTGCTAACCCAACTTACAAGGGGATTCCCACAGAATCATGATACACAACATAGATGAACAAAGGAACTCTAAGACATCTATGGCTTTTTCTTTTAATTTTGCACTCTCTGCCTTTTTCCGCTCTATGGCTTTTTCATACAAACCTCACTGTTTGCCTTTTTCCATGAGACTCAAGACATGACAAAATTAAACAGAAAAATTACAAAACAGAGAACATTGAAGGAGAAGAGAAAACTGTTAGCTCAGGTAGCTTTGAGAACTCTGTGCCTTGCACTCTCAAATTTTCTCCTTACTTCAAACAGTGGTTGTTCTCTCTTTTTAAAGAAGAGGGAAGCCTCCACACTTGAAGCCAACACCCAAACCAACTTCTTCCTCCTTCAAGAAACAGAACCGGTTCGGCCACATAGAGAGAGAAGAGATAACCATGCTAAACCCAAAATGCAATTACCTCTAGTCCTTTCTTGATCACCACTCTTCATCAATCCGAGCTCTCCATCCTTGGCTTGCTTTCCAAGATGGATTTCTGGCCCTTGATGCTTCATGATGATGATGACTTCATATGCTTCAATCTCTGCCTTAACCATCACTTCGCCACTCTAGCTACTTCCTGTGGTGGTTGAGCAGAATCAAAGACAAGCCATGCTTCAAGAATCTCCCCTGCTAGCCGAATCTTCATCCTCCATTTTTGGTATGGAGAGGCTAAGATATCATCACCATATCTTACCATATGTGATAAGAATCTCAGCCACTATATTTTTGTGTTTTTCTTGCCATCATTAGCTTGATGGTGTTGATGCATGCAACTTCTTCTTTTTCCTTGTAGATGAACATAGCGTCCATAGCTTTTCTGGACAAGGACCGAAGAAGAAACAAGAGAGAGATGAGAGAGAAAAAAGAATCTGAAGAAAAGCAATTCAAAGTGGTTAAACTAATTAATTGAAAGTAGCTTGCTTTTTCTTCCCTTAGAGTGGCGTGTAGCAATGATGCCTTTAGTCAAATCAATCTTCTCTCACTTGCTTATGTTCCCAATGCTTAAATTAATTTTGAAATCCTTGTAGTGGAATCCATTGGAAGCAATTAAGGCTTTGTTTTTCTTTGCCTCATGGATTCGGACAAAGCATGAGGAATTTTCATCTCAAATGGAATTGGACTTAGTTACAACAATAATTAAATCAGGCCCATTTAGTAACATTTGCTTTCCTGATGAATTTGATTTTGGATCAAGCATAGGAAACTTTCATCAAAATTAACCATGGGCTTGGTTGTAACAACATTGAGCTTGGCCCATCAATATAAAAATTCAGCCACTTAATATATAACATGCAGCAAGGCTGATTATTGGGCTTAAACCAGAAACTCATTTTTCGGCCCAACATAAAATCTGCACAACAAAATTATTAATTAAGCAAATATGAATTAAGATCAAATTAATAATTTTGTAATTAAATATTTTAATAATGTTTGTTCATCATCAAAATTAAATAAGAGTTTTCCAAACTCATCATTTAAGTATCGGAGTCTCTTGCAGGTACCACCCCTACTTCTTTACGAAAAATTTGGACGGCGGTACCAATACAAGTCGGATGTTATCTCAGAAAGAGTCTGGACCTCACGTTCAAGCCCAAACCACTGTTTCAGGTAACTTTCTAAACAACATATGTGTATATATATATATTGAAAAAAGTCGCAATCCATAAACTTACCTTAGGGGATATCAATGATACAGTTTACTTTAAAAGAATATTTAGTTTCACTAAAAGAGGTCGCGATGTTGTGCCATTCTTTTTTAATTTGTGGCGGTTTTATCTCCGTAAAATGTATTTCCGCGGTTCTAAAAACTGACGCAAGTTTGTCTCTTGCTACGTGATTGTAGTGGTTTTTATGAAAATGCTGTTACTTATGGATATATTGCAGCAGTTTTCTGCTCCTGCAATTTGCGGCATTTTTTAAAATGCGGCGGGTTCAGAAATTGATCTCTCATTGGGTGCGTTACAAGATTTGTAAGAAATTGATCATATTATTAAACGAAGACTAGACGGAGAATTAAAAACTTGTAATGCACTCAATCCATATATGCATATATATAATAATATAAACTTAAGTTGCCTGCTTATTCCCAACATATATTTAAATATTATATATAAATCTCAGCTCATATTTCAGCATTATATAGAAACAGTTTCATAGTATTGTATTGAACTTGAATAATTCAACACAGAATGAATTTTTTTAATGGGTTTATTTAATTATAACAATTAAGTATTAACTAAATCTGATGAGAAGAATTTCATGAATTTCTCAACAAGTGTGTTACAAGTTTTGGTTCAATTGACTCCAACAGAATATTAAACAGGTTTTAGTCTTGAAAAACCTTGTACAACTGCAATTAATTCTAGAAAAATAAAAATTTCAAAACGAAGTCAATTATAGGAAGCCTCACCTGCGTATGATTCCACCGATTTCGTTCGTTTTTATCTTATGTTACACTTTATTAGAAATATAACTAATTACTCATATACTTCTTTTATAATTAAAATTTTTATAATAAAAATGGTTTAAATATCAATTCTTGTTATTTTTCAAAAGATGAAAAAAAATCAACATCAGACATAAAAAAAAAAAGAAAAGAAAAAAGTTCTGTAAAATCTACGTAAAAAAAATTATATAAAAAAAACGTGTTAAAAATATAATTATTCGTATATTTATCTTCTCTTGCCAACTTAAAATTTTAAAAGAAATAATTTATTATTGAGTTAAAAATATTCCACCTCATTGATATGAACATCTAGAAGTCATAAAAATTATTCACAAATATAAGTATTATCACATGGTATATGACGGATCCTCTTATAATTAATTAATCAATTAATTTTGAAACTCCATCATTAGAGATAGAAGTTGGTCTAAACTCTCTGCCCCGTAAAATAAAAGATATTGATAATCAACTTTGCCATTTTATTAAGTAATCAACTTTTCTTCGGGATCTTTTACCTGTGTGTGATTACAATAATTACTATTAACTGGGAAATATTGTTATTCATGCATTACATTGCAACAATAATGATGTAATATTTACCTGAAACAATATTGCTCATGTATATTTAAAGAAAAATTTTTGGACAGTAATTTTTAATATTTTTTGTTATCATTTGATCAATATAAATTTTAAATTTTTTTTAATAAATAAATTTTATTAATTTATATATAAATTTTAAAAAATATAAATATAAATTATATTTATTTATGTATATAAATTCTGATAAATATAAATATAAATTATACATTTTTTATATACAAATTTTTTATAAATATAAATGCAAATTATTATTAATTAAATACTAATACAAAATAATAATATTTATTAATCATATAGGATTGTTCATATTTAAATGACTTAGTTTCTTATCCCAGTATTCTAAAATATGTTCTCCTTCATTAAGCTAGCATGTAGTGGTTAATAAATATTACTGATTAATTGATTTTATGAGTGAACAAAAACTATGAGAGATAATAGTAATAATACTCTCACATTTTTGGGAAATGGGACATTTAAGGTATTTTCTCCTCTAATAAGCGGATTTTTTATTTAAATATATAAAATAAATCTAATAATTATTAAAATAAATAATTTAAAAAATATTTACCGATTTAAATATTTTAATCTTATCTCATTTACATTGTAAACGAGATGATATTGCACGTATCTCGTTTACAGTATGCAATGTTCATTTCGTTTACATTGTAATATATAAAAGACAATCGTAATAGTTATAAAAGGATGTATAATCCTTGGTATTCTTCACAAACTTTTTCTATCTTTTTTGTGTCTCATATTTCTCATGGATAAAAGGCATAAATGGCTAGTAATAGTCAATACATACTTATGCTTGTATATCCCAATTGTCGTATGAGAAATAGTGACAACGGTGTGACATTTGAGTGTGAGGATCCGATATTGTTTCGCACTCAGCGTGTGGAAACGTTGTTGGATTTGAAGAGTTTGATATTGAACAAGCTCGGTGGTACACAAGCGAGGAAAATCGGAAGAGTGGCGTATAGGTTGCTGGCACCCATGGGTAACAGGGTCTTCCGGTTTCGACTATTCCGACTTCAAGGAGACGAGCATGTGCGACTGATGTTCGACATCCATGGGAGGATTATGGTGGAGCATGTAATGGAGCTTTCCGCAGAGGTGGAGCTTTCCACCATTCATACCTGTCAAGATTGACTGGAGTGCCTGGTATCTGCTGCTCCCCATTGAACTGCCGTTTCACCCGATCAACGTGGTAAAACCGGACAATGTTGAAGCAGACCAGTGGGACGGCCGACAACCAGGTACCCCACTCCTCCTCCTCACGGAACCAGTGCGGGCATAGGGCTTGCATCGCAGGGTCATCGTAGACTCTCCATGCAAACTAAATAAAAAATATGTCCGACATCAGTAACCATACACTATCTATCTAACTGTAAAAAATATACCGTAATACAACACATACAGCAAGTATTTAAAATCACAATATATTTTATTTCATGACTAACTTTATCGAACCATAACTGGTCGATCGAAACCCTTCAATGCAAGACCCTGGCCTGATGTTGATCCCTACTTTGCTGCTGCAATCCAACCAACCTGACAGTAACGGAGATATATACGATTAGTTAAGTAAAAAACCATATGAATTGACAACAATATTTAATGTAAATAAAAAAATAATATTTGGTTACCTCGCAGCTAGCGGATACTAGTAGATTCCTTTATTTGGTGGACACCACTGAAGAAATCTCTGATTAACCCAACTCATCAAAAGTGGAGTGCAACCGGAGATGTTCGTGATGCCCCGCTGTGCTGCCAAACAGGGTGACTGGCACGTCCAGGCCAGCACAGCCAATCCCAAAGATAACGCCCTACACTCCATGAAGTCTCGGAGAAGTAGTAGCCAACGTATGTGCACTAGGTTGTTGGACTTGTCTGTCAACAGATACCCTCCGATCAGTAACATAATATAGCACCTGGCGTACTGTCGGAGGGTCTCCGGGTCGTCGGTCGGGGACATCTGGCAGACACGATCACGCAACCACACCAGCTTCAGCGTGAAGGACTCCTTCCTCTGCACAGCCTGCTGTGCTGCCACCGGAGACCTGGCACCAAGCAGCTGCTCCACCATGTCCCACGTCTCCGTGTGGTACCACCTGCCGAAGTCACGAAGGCACCCTCCAACGGGATTTCTGTGTGCGCGTAGGCCTAGGTGGTACGCCATGTCCTGCAGGGTGATAGTGACCTCACCCTACGGGAGATGAAACGTGTGCGTCTCTAGACGCCATCGCTTCACGAGTGCCGAAATCAGGGAATTGTCAAAAGTGATGTCCCTGAAGG
Source organism: Arachis stenosperma (assembly GCF_014773155.1). Lineage (NCBI taxonomy): Eukaryota > Viridiplantae > Streptophyta > Magnoliopsida > Fabales > Fabaceae > Arachis > Arachis stenosperma. The sequence continues at coordinate 125,891,272 of NC_080381.1, read as the reverse complement.
GCACCGTGTCGCCGAATCCGGCCTCAACCAGATACGGGACGATGGCGTCTGATGGAGGAAGAATATGGCTGACTCGCCGGGGCAGTAGAAGGCGAGGCCTCTGCGGAATAAAAAGAAATTAACTTATAAAGAGATAATCATAAATTTTTGTAGTCTACTTAAGAATATAGAGCTACTTCTACTTAAGAACATACTTCCATGTTTCTAGTCTACACATGTCTCTAAATTACATATGCCAGTAAGCAAATCCTAATTAAATCATAACAATCTTACACAAGCAAATACATTTCTAAATTCATCCTACAGACCAATTTCTAAAGCATTTTACTCAGTTCTTGTCACTATGGGACTACCCTAACAATGTCCATATACTTAGATTAACCAAACAGAATGCAACTAACCTCGAAGTCGGCCGTCTCGGCGTAATGTGACGTCTCGTTCAGTCTGTTGATGTCTCCGTCATTCTCCACTTGGCGTGCCATCACCGTATCAGTCTCAAATATGGTTGGAAAGGGTAAAAAGAGGGGAGAAAGATGTTGACTAAGTAAAAATGGGGCTTAGAGGCACGCTGTAAACGACTTATACTTATAGGCGCGGTACGGCTTTATCTCATTTACAGTGTAAACGAGATAAGGGGTCTATCTCGTTTACGCTGTAAATAAGATAGCCGTGGTTCAGCTGACTTGTCTTATCTCGTTTACACTGTAAACGAGATAAGACTGAAGTATTTAAATCGATAAATATTTTTTAAATTATTTATTTTAGTAATTATTAGATTTATTTCATTTATTTAAATAAAAAATCCCTAATAAGTAGTAAGACATTCTTTTATAAATAAAATTGTGCTTTCATCTTTTGCATATGGCAGATGAAGTTGCTTGTTATTACTCATCCAAACATATATTAATTTTTGTATACAGTATAAAAGAGTTTTCATTTTTATAAAGATCAACCATTTTGGCAAATTATTAAGATTATTTTTAAATATTTTTTATTAAGTAAGACGTAATACACTATTATTAATTAAATAAATCTTAATTTTCTATTTATTATATTTATATTGATAACTCAAAATTGAAATTTAAAATATAAAATATAAAATTTAAAATTTAAAATTTAAAATTTAAAATTTAAGTTTTAAATTCAAAAAGCATTTAGCTCTTTACTTTTTTTTCAAGCATATTAGCATTCGCCATCAAATTAAAACTCCAAAAATGATATACACGTTAAGGATATCACGTCATAAAATAAAAAACACACCAAAAAGTTCTTCATATGATATAGAACACAAATTTATTTGAAACTCCATCATTAGAGATAGAAGTTGGTCTAAACTCTCTGCCCCGTAAAAGAAAAGATATTGATAATCAACTTTGCCATTTTATTAAGTAATCAACTTTTCTTCGGGATGTTTTACTATTAATTGGGAAATATTATTATTCATGCATTACATTGCAACAATAATGATGTAATATTTACCTGAAACAATATTGCTCATGTATATATTTAAAGAAAAATTTTTGGACAGTAATTTTTAATATTTTTTATTATCATTTGATCAATATAAATTTCAAATTATTTTTAATAAATAAATTTTATTAATTTATATATATAAATTTTAAAAAATAAAAATATAAATTATATTTATTTATATATATAAATACAAATTATATATTTTTATATGTAATTTTTTATAAATATAAATATAAATTATTATTAATTAAATACTAGTAAAAAATAATAATATTTATTAATCATATAGGATTGCTCATATTTAAATGACTTAGTTTCTTATCCCAGTATTCTAAAATATGTTCTCCTTCATTAAGCTAGCATGCAGTGGTTAATAAATATTACTGATTAATTGATTTTATGAGTGAACAAAAACTATGGGAGATAATAGTAATAATACTCACATTTTTGGGAAATGGGACATTTAAGGTATTTTCCCCTCTAATAAGCGGATTTTTTATTTAAATATATAAAATAAATCTAATAATTACTAAAATAAATAATTTAAAAAATATTTATCGATTTAAATATTTTAGTCTTATCTCGTTTATATTGTAAATGAGATAAGACACATCTGAATTACGACTATCTCGTTTACAATGTAAATAAGATATATAGAAGACAATCGTAACAGCTATAAAAGAATGTCAACCCTTAGTATTCCTCACAAATTTTTTCTATCCTTTTTGTGTCCCATATTTCTCATGGATACAAGGCATAAATGGCCAGTAATAGTCCATACATCGTTGTGCTTGATATCCTAATTGTTGTCTGAGAAATAGTGACAACGGTATGACATTTGAAGTGTGAGGATCCAATATTGTTTCGCACTCAGCGTGTGGAAACGTTTGTCGGATAGAGTTTGATATTGAGCAAGCTCGGTGGTATCCAAGCGAGGAAAATCAGAAGGATGGCGTATAGGTTGTTGGCACCCATGGGTAACGAAGTCTTCCAGTTTCGACTATTCCGACTTCAAGGGGACGAGCATGTGCGACTGATGTTCGACATCCATGGGATGATTATAGTGGAGCAGGTAATGGAGCTTTTCACAGAGGTGGAGCTTTCCACCTTTCATACCTGTCAAGATTGACTGGAGTGCCTGGTACCTACTGCTCCCTATTGAACTGCCGTTTCACCCGATCAACAGTGAAATCGGACAATGTTGAAGCAGACCAGCGGGACGGCCGACAACCAGGTACCCCACTCCTCCTCCTCACGGAACCAGTGAAGGCACAGGGCCTGCATCGCAGGATCATCGTAGACTCTCCATGCAAATTGAATAAAAAATATGTCCGACATTAGTAACCATACGCTATCTATCTAACTGTCAAAAACATACCGTAATACAACACAACAAGTATTTAAAATCACAATCTATTTTATTTCATGACTAACCTTATCGAACTGTAACTGGTCGATTGAAACCCTCCAATGCAGGACCCTCGCCTAATGTTGATCCTTACTTTGCTGCTGCAATCCAACCAACCTGATAGTAACGGAGATATATACGATTCATTAAGTAACAAACCATATGAATTGACAACAATATTTAATGCAAATAAAAAATAATATTTGGTTACCTCGCAGCTAGCGGATACTAGTAGATTCCTCTATCTGGTGGACACCAATGAGAAAATCTCTGATAAATCCAGCTCATCAAAAGCGGAGTGCAACCGGTGATGTCTGTGACGCCCCGTTGTGCCGCCAAACAGGGTGACTGGTACGTCCAGGCCAGCACAGCCGATCCCCAAGATAACGCCATACACTTCGCGAAGTCCCGAAGAAGCGGTAGCCAACGTATGTGCACCAGGTTGTTGGACTTATCTGTCAATAGATACCCTCTGATCAGTAACATAATATAGCACCTAGCGTACTGTCGGAAGGTCTCCGAGTCGTCGGTCGGGGGCATCTGGCGGACACGATCACGCAACCACACCAACTTCAGCTTGAAGGACTTCCTCTGCACAGCCTGCTGTGCCGCCACCGGAGGCCTGGCGCCAAGCAGCTGCTCCACCATGGCCCATGTCTCCATGTGGTACCACCTACTGAAATCACGAAGGCACCCCCTAACGGGGTTCTCGTGTGCGCGTAGGCTTAGATGGTACGCCACGTCTTGCAGGGTGATAGTGATCTCACCCCACGGGAGAAGAAACGTGTGCGTCTCCAGACGCCATCGCTTCACGAGTGCCGAAATCAGGGAATTGTCAAAAGTGAAGTCTCTGAGGAGCACCGTGTCGCCGAACCCGGCCTCAGCCAGATACGGAACGATAGCGTCCGGTAGAGCAAGGGTATGGCTGACTCACCGGGGCAGTAGAAGGCGAGGACTCTGCGGAATTAAAAAAAATTAACTTATAAAGAGATAATCATAAATTTTTGTAGTCTACTTAAGAACATAGAGCTACTTCTACTTAAGAACATACTTCCGTGTTTCTAGTCTACACATGTCTCTAAATTACATATGCCAGTAAGCAAATCCTAATTAAGTCATAACAATCTTACACAAGCAAATACAGTTCTAAATTCATCCTACAGACCAATTTCTAAAGCATTTTACTCAGTTCTTCTGTTCTTGTCACTATGGAACTACCCTAACAATGTCCACATACTTAGATTAACCAAACAGAACGCAACTAACCTCGAAGTCGGCGGTCCCGGCGTAATGTGACGTCTCGTTCAGTCTGTTGATGTCTCCGTCATTTCCCGCATGGCGTGCTATCACCGTATCAGTCTTAAATATGGTAGGAAAGGGTAAAAAGAGGGGAGAAAGAGGTTGACTAAGTCAAAATGGAGCTCAGAGACATGCTGTAAACGACTTATACTTATAGGCGCACTACGACCTTATCTCATTTACAGGTCTATTTCGTTTACACTGTAAACAAGATATCCGTGGTTCAGCTAATTTGTCTTATCTCGTTTACACTCTAAACAAGATACATACAATGTCATATCGTTTACAGTATAAACGAGATAAGACTAAAATATTTAAATCGATAAATATTTTTTAAATTATTTATTTTACTAATTATTAGATTTATTTTATTTATTTAAATAAAAAATCCCTAATAAGTAGTAATACATTCTTTTATAAATAAAATTGTGCTTTCATCTTTTGCATATGGCAGATGAAGTTGCTTGTTATTACTCATCCAAACATATATTAATTTTTGTATGCAGTATATAAAAGAGTTTCATTTTTATAAAGATCAACCATTTTATCAAATTATTAAGATTATTTTTAAATATTTTTTATTAAGTAAGACGTAATACGCTATTATTAATTAAATAAATCTTAATTTTCTATTTATTATATTTATATTGATAACTCAAATTTAAAATATAAAATATAAAATTTAGAATTTAAAATTTAAAATTTAAGTTTTAAAATTAAAAAAGCATTTAGCTCTTTACCTTTTTTTCAAGCATATTGGCATTCGCCATCAAATTAAAACTCCAAAAATGATATACACGTTAAGGATATCACGTCATAAAATAAAAAACACACCAAAAAGTTCTTCATATGATATAGAACACAAATTTATTATTAATAAGCACTTATGCTCAATTTACATAAATATTAATATATAAAAGCACAATTGAATAAATAATAACAGAATGTGAAATCCATTATTGAAAGTGTCCTGCCTTCTACTTCCTTGCCATCAAAGAAACTAATAGGGATATTGAATATATAATAACATGACCATTTTATTAAGCAATCAAATTTCCTATTGTCATCACGTATTAAAACAAAATTAATTCTTTTTAAGATTCTTTTACCTGCGTTGTAACAAAGTATCATTAATCGTTAAATAACTTTACGATAATACTACAGAAAAAAAAATAGTCAAAATTTATCTTATTTAATATTTATTAATTATCGTAATAATTAATGAATATTAAATAAGATAAATTATGACTGTTTTACTTGATTTTCTTTGATTATCAACTATTTCCGTAACTATATATCTCTTCATAAGTCATTTAGATCATGAATTCATCATGATGAATAATTATCAGGTTTGATGATGATGATTCATAGCGAAGTTACAAATCATTTACTCCTCAAAATAGTTATATAAAAAATTTTACACTATAATGTACATCGTAATTAAACTCTCCCTAAGTCCTAATAATTAACCGTAAAAAAAATAAAATTGTTTTTAACTTTTTATTGATGACACACCTATCTATGCTAGGGTTGTTACGACTACTTCAAATTAAAGTATATATAGTATAGTATATATCAAAAAGTCCAAAGTCTATATAAAAAAAATCAAACTAAAAAAGCAAAAGAGAGAAAAGGGAGAGGGAGGGGCATGTTGCCAATATGCCATGGCGTGTAATAAAATATGCATAAGTACGTGTTTGTGTTGATCTTATTCAATAGCGGAAAGCGTGTGTCACTTAGTCTAAACTCCAAACACACCCCAAAATAACAAAACTAACGTATTTGGATTCATATTTGTTTAATTGTTTTACCCATTCCCCCTTCCGTCCCCTTTGACGGTTACAAGTCTCCATTTTTTTCAACTCTTTATCTTCAATGGTCAATATTCAAAATCATATCATCTCACACACACACATACTAACTATTACAAATTAAGAGTTTAATTGGTGAGTTTTATATTATCGTTTAATCATATATATATTATTTTAAATGATTATTTATATCGTTAATATAAAAATTATTTTTTGTACATAATAATATCTAATTGAATATGCATTAAAATTAAATTTTTAAATTAAAACTAACCAAAATATATATAAAAAATATGCATTATGTGTCTTACTCTTCTTCAATTTGAATGCTTCTGGTTAGAATATTTCTTAATTCTTTTCTGTTCTTTTGGGTTATGGTCTAACCTTTGAACACACATTGTATGAAAGCAAAGACCCATGACTCTCAACTTATATAGCTACCAAAAAACACACACACATGAGATACATGACATATATGATATATCTACAGGTGTGTATATATAAAGAGAGAGACAGAGAGAGAAACACCAACTATCGCAAATTGCAAGACCCATCAAAATTTTCTTACAAAGTTTCAAACTTTGATCATCAAATAGCACAGAACCAATAAAAAAAACAAAGAAGCACCATTGCTACTACTATTTCTAGCTTGATTTCTATTATCAAGTTGGTTGTGTTTGAACCCTTTGAGATGGTGCTAGGTTGGAGTAGAAGGAGGAAGAACAACAATCACAAGGCTAATGGAAAACCAAGCATGGAGCTAGTGATTCCAAACCATTTCAGGTGCCCAATTTCGTTAGACCTAATGAAAGATCCTGTGACATTATCAACCGGCATAACATACGACAGAGAAAGCGTTGAAAGATGGTTTGATGATGGGAATTTCAAGTGCCCTGTCACAAGCCAGATTGTGAAGAACTTTGACATGATCCCAAACCATTCTCTGAGGATGATGATCCAAGATTGGTGTGTGGAGAATAGGCAGCATGGTGTTGAGAGGATCCCAACACCAAGGATCCCAATTAGCCCAACTGATGTCTCTGATCTTCTTCTGCAACTTAAGGAATCTTCACTGCGCTTGGAACAGTTTACTTGCCTTGAATTGATTCAGAAGATGGAGAGATGGGGTGCTGAGAGTGAAAGGAACAAGAGGATTATAGTTGATAATGGAGCACCAGCTGCATTGGCCTCATCATTTGATTCATTTGCAGGTAAACAAAATAAACCCTTTCATGCATTAATACTAGCACTTCATTTAATATCTTTTCATGAGTTTAATTTTCATGGCAGTATAAAATATTTTGTCGTAGTCGTGTAATCACATTTGTTATTTCGAACGACCATTCACTTGATCAATATAAAAAGTAGTCATTTTTTCTGATGTGATGTTACGTAATTGGATAATGTGTAGAACTACTTTACGCATCAAAATTAAATTCATCTTTTTCAAGTTATATGACCAACATGGATTCTTATTTGTGCAGGTGATTCTGTTGAGAGAAATGTGGGTGTTCTTGATGAGATCCTTTCAGCACTGAAATGGATGTTCCCACTTCAATTGGAGGCTCAGAAATCATTGGGGTCCATTGCATCATTGAGCTGTATGGTTTGGTTCTTGAAGCACCAAGACCTCCCTGGAAAAGAAAAATCCATTGTTGCATTGAAGGAGCTTCTCTCCTTTGGTGACAGTAATAATGTTGAGGCACTTTCAAAGATTGAAGGGGTCAACGAACTCTTGGTGGAATTGGTCAACAAGAGAATTAGTCCAACAGTAACAAAGAACTCACTGAGGGTGATCTGGTACATGGTTTCATCATCAAAATCTGAATGTGGTGAGAAGATGAAGATTTCATTTGTGGAGTTGGGATTTGTGAATACCCTTTTGGGAGTCCTAATTGATTCAGAAAAGAGCATTTGCGAGAAGGCTTTGGCAATCTATGATTGTCTTTGTAGCAGTGAGAAAGGGAGAGAAAGTGCTCTTGGGAATGATCTAACTATTCCTGTTTTGGTGAAGAAGGTTTTGAGGATTTCTTCACTTAGCACTGATTACTCTGTGTCTGCAATATGGAAGATGTGCAAATTTGGAGAAAGAGGTGATGAAGAAGGGAAGGTTCTTGTTGAGGCTCTTCAAGTTGGTGCATTCCAGAAGCTTCTCTTGGTTTTGCAGGTTGGTTGTGGTGATTCCACAAAGGAAAAAGCCACTGAGCTTCTCAAGTTGATGAATCCTTATAGGGCTGAATTGGAATGCATTGACTCTGATTTCAAGAATCTTAAGAGATCCTTCTAACACTTTTCATACACAACAATACATAGAAAATTAGACAAATTTTATCTCAAAGATATCATTTGTTTCTGTCTATGTTTGTCACATTTTTTTTAAAACAAAAATAATTTACCAAACATTAAGTATCTCTGAAAAACCTCTTTGAACCAAAAGTTTGCTTTAGGATTGGCATTGATTTTATGGATTAAATGCATGGATCTGTGCAGTTTGTATCATAGGATTCAAAGGATTATAGATAGGGAACATAGAGAAAGATTATTCTTTTTGTATATTGTAATAATTACGCTAAAATATTATATTCGTATTCAATATTTGAGCAAAGTTCTAATTTAGTTATTAACGTTTCTTTCCGTTTTAAAAAATTTTGAACGGGTTGTCTCAATATTAAAGTTGGCTAATAATATTTTATTTCAGAACATAATTAAATCAATCCACTAATGATCACTAATAAAAGTTTTTTCTTTAATTCTAAAACATTGATGATTGATTGCTAGAATTGAAAATATTTTTATAAGAGATTGAGAAAAAGAAGTATTACAAAAAGGTTTTGATTATATTTTTCTAATACAAAATAAAAATCTACTAATCTTCTAAATTCGGATCAGTTGTTCCAAATCAAAGAGTAAGTATTCGCTATTGATATGTCCGAGCTAAGATTAGTTGAGGTGGGTAAAGACAGTTGCCTAACTTATTTAGTAAAAGACTCCTTTTATGACTTAATAATTATGTTATTAACATTTACATTATTTACTTTATTAATTCTTTGTGTTTAATTATAGGATAATATTAAATTTATTTAAATTTTTTTACGATAAAAATAAAATATTTTTAAAATATTAGAGACCGAATTAAAATTATTTAATTTAAATATTAAGAACTAAAATAATACTTTATTTTAATAATTATCAATAATAAGATGAAGTTTGATATATATCAAAATGTGTTTGAACTTTGAACCCCCAAAACAGGGCACCTATCGTGGGGTAAGAAATGAGAATGCAGGCGTGAATAAACTAAGGGCTTATTTGGTAAAGTCTTTATTTTTTAAAAATAATTTATAAAAATTAATTTTTAAAAAATAATTATTTAAAAATTATAGTATTAATATTTAATAAATTATTTTTAAATGAATTAAGTATAATTTTGATCTTTAAAATATAGGTCGAAAATTTTTTTCGTCTCTAATATTTTTTAATATAAGATCGTTCCTAAGATTTGAAATCAAGTTTCAAAATCGTCATTTTTACTCAAATTTTAAAATTTTGGACTAAATTATTCATAATAAAAAAAATTATTAAAAAAAAATAAGAGAAATAGTGTTTCTACTCCTACGGAAAGGGAAGAAGAAGAAGAGAGAAGAAAAGAAGAAGAAGTTGTTTACGATCCATCTCTATTTCTGCCGCTACTTCTGTACAATTTTGGTCCCTAAGATAAGGATGATTTTAAAATCAAGTTAAACCTTAGGGACGATTTTGTATGCAAAAAAAGATTGGGAGCGAAAAAAATTTTCGCCCTATGCCTTAGAGACTAAAATCGTACTTAATCCGAATTAAATTAAAAATGACTTTTGATAAGTATAAGCAATAATAATTGTATTTGGTAAAATAATTTTTAAAATTTTAAATATTATGATAGATATAAATATAAGAATTAAATTTAAAAACTAATTAATATATAATGTTATATTAAATTTTTTAATTTTAATAAATACAACTGTACAAGTTATCTTTAAAAAGATATACTTTAGATACTTTTAAAAGTATTCATATCTTTTAAAAATTACAAACACAAATACATAATTTTTTAAATTTATTAAATACAAAATGAAAAATTTATAAAAAGCACAAATATTTTTTCAAAAATTTTTATCAAACTAAACTTAACAAAGATAATTCTAATTCATGGTTTTACTTATAACTATGCTCGATGTAGATTAAAAATCAGTTACTAAATATAAAATATATATTAAAAATAAATTAAATAACATATATATTATTTATATAGAAAAACTGTATTAATATACATTGATTGATTTTGTTTTACTTATATATTCAAAGGGTGGAGATTTTCATGCTAACATAGAAATCGTTATTAAGTTTGGCTAACTTGACTATAAAAAAGTTTGATGGTTTTGTCAGGAAAAAAAATTAAAAACTATTTTTTATAAAATAATAAATTTAATATTATAATAATATCTAAATTTTTAAAGTATTTAACATTGTTTCGAAAATTAGATTGGAAACCAAGAGCCAGTCCGGTTAACCAAAAATTAGTTATTGAATTGATTTGGTTTAAGATTAAAAAAAAAAAAAAACAGTATGTAATAAATTAGTCAAAAAATTATAAAAACAGTCGAACAATTAGTTAACCAGTTGAACCGGTCCGAATTATTAATAGTTAAGTGGTTTTAAATAATAAAATATAAAAAATTTTATCTTTTTAAAAACTAATATATTTTTATATATAAATATATGTTTTATTATATCCAGTTTAATTCTATTTAAATTTTGATTGAACTTTTAAATTTATAACTCTATCGGTTTAATTATTAATTTGATTTTTAAAAATTTAGTATTTATAATAAAATTTAATTTTTATATACAGTTAGTGTAAAAAAATTTATATAAACAATGAATTATATATTGTAGTATCAACAAAAATAACTAATTTTTACTTAAAAAATTGTCTACCTAATTTTTTCGACCATGGTAGCTAATAAAAATAATATTGTAACTCATAAATTTGATATTATCAGTTTTTGGTATAATTTTTTAAAATTATTTTTTATATTTACTATTTTACATCATATGCATTCAATTACGTTACACCGTGACACGTTAGCAAAAATAATTATAAAAAAAACAGATGTAATCAAACTTTACATCTAAATGAGGAAGAGTTTACATTTAAAATAATATATAATAAAAAAACGGATATTATTAACTAGGAAGTGACAATATCCATTCTCAAAAATAATTTGAGATTTTTGTTTTTCTTCATGAAATTCTCATGTATGTATGTGGTTCTTGAGATGAGGAAGCACAAATTGATGTATGGTGGTTACCATGGATCAGAGATGCAATTTGGACAGTGATTTAAATAAGTTGAAGCTGGAAACACAGAGTCTCTCTCTCTCAAAAGAAAAGAACCCTTGTGGAAGTGTGAAACTTGAAATCAATAGGTCATTTTCATTTCCATGTTTTCAATGCAATGAAGAAACGTCCTCGCAAGAAATCGAGTCCTCTAATAATCTTTTATCACCAAATTATAGTAAGCAAGAATTTTTTTTTCAAATAAAAAATAGGCATTTGTTAATGTAAATAATTTAATTTTAATGTATTAACAGTGTAATTATATCTATTTTTTAAATAATTATTCATATAATCGATGTAAAAAAATAATTATTATTGCTTACATAGTGTTATTTGATTAAATGCATTATAAAATAATTTTATGATTTTAATTTCTAATAAAATATCATTTTCAGATATGTGCTTCAAATTCCATTAAACGTGTGAAATCATTCTTCGATATATCAAATATAATTTATATCACATTCACCTTTATTCATTCAAACACATTTAACATTTCCATCATCATCATTATTATCATTAAATGAATTTTAGAGGGTAGTAAATTTTGTAATTATAATTATTAATTAGTTATTATTGGTATTTTTAATAGTGTGAGATTTTATTCAATAATGTGAGATTATTTTTTTTTTTTGTTGGTTAAATATTGACCAAATTTTAATAAAAGTATTAATTCTCTAAACTTATTATTATTATTATGAAAAAGTCTAGGAGACCAGCAAATTTGTTAAAATCTGGCCAGCACTTAGCTAGCAAAACGAAAATGAATAATTCTTCACCATTAGATAAAATCTTACACCATTAAATACACTATTGATGGCTAATTGATGACTACAATTCACAAAATCTGCTGCTTCTAGCACTCCTCTATTATTATTATTATTATTATTATTATTATTATTATTATTATTGATTTCAAATCATTCTTACCAAATACCGAGCCATGCAAACGCATTATGCCTAAACCAAACCCTATTATAATATGTGAGAATGTAACTTAAAACAATCATTACATACAACACTGCTGCCGCGGTTGCCCTTAGTTGTGAATCCAAGAGTATGTAATATTATTTTTTTTTCTTCGGTATTTTTTAATTTCAAAAGTTAAAGATTAATTCGTCACGAATCAAAATTTCATTTAAGAATTTATTATTAGCTAATAGATTATTACATGTACAAGATAAGAATCAAATTCTTAATATTTATTTAAATAGATGAGTAAACTAGCTACTAAACCAACCCAAATTGACTAGATTAAATAATATCATTATTTAGTGTGAAGATGAAGTGTACCACACTTAAATGGAAACTGGTGGTTTTGCCATTTCGTTCATATCTTATTCTATCAACAAATTAAACGACTCTATCCAATTCAGAATGCGAATCACGTGATAAATTATGTTTATATAAACATGATGAGCACAACACAATGGTTCAAGAACATGATTGAAAAAACTTTGGCAAATGAGAACATTTGTTTGTTTCACACTGCCACTGCTAAAGGAGCAGTGAAACCTTGTTTAAAACAATAGCTACTTTCAGATACAGCCACAACATATAATAATATGTAACATATTACGTTGGAAAATTAATATTTTATAATTAAAATCAACTGACCTGAAATTCTTCCTATAACGTTACATCTAATACAAAGAAAATTGTTGCATACAATATAATAAATTAAAAAAAGTCTAGACCAGTATTTTTTTCGGTCAATATTTTAATAAATTAGCTAATTTTATAACAAAATACTAAAAAAATCCAAAACTTAATTAAAAAAAAATCCAAAATTATAGAAAAAAAATTTAAAATCTAATAAAAAAATATTTAAAATTATTGAAAAAAAGTAAAGAACATCTAAAACTTACTAAAATAAAACGTTCAAAATCATAGAAAAAAAATATCCAAAACATTTAAAATTTGAATAGGAAAAATTCAGAGGTATTATTTGTTTTTATTTATTTTTTAATGTGCATTTACAAAAAAACATCTGAAATATTTAAAATTTAAATATCCAAAACCTAGGTATAAGAAATTTTTGAAATGATGTCTTTATTTTTAATAATTTACTTTTATTTATTTTTAGAGTGAATACTCCATCTGCCCTGACAATTATTTCGAAAGGACAACGAGGTTTTTAAGAAAAAAACACCAACCCGATCCCTGATCTTTTTTTTGGGACTAATTAGTTCCTGTACAAAAAAAATAACATTGACTTTTTTTAGCACAGAAGCTAATCAATCCCATAAAAATAAATTTCAGGAGTCGGATTGAATATTTTTTTTTCGTCAAGAACTTTATTGTCTTTTGAAATAATTGTGAAAGGCTATTTTAGATTTCTCTCAAAATTTTAATTGTACATTCCTAAAAAAATATCTGAAATTTTTAAATTTAAACATATAAAATATATGTATAAAAAACATCTAAAATTATGCCTTTTTCATAGTTTGTTTTTATTTATTTTTATTGTACATTTCTAAAAAAAATTAAAATCTCTAAAATTGAAACATTTAAATTTTAGATATAAGAGTCCTCTGAAACTGAAAGTGATGCGTTTTTTTTATTATAATTAAAAGAGTTTTTATTGTATTTAAATTTTAAATTTTTTTTGTTAGATTTTGAATATTTTTTATAATAATTTTAAATTTTGTGGTTAAATTTTGGATATTTTTCTTATAAAAATTTTAGATTTTTTTTATTTTAAATATTTTTTTAGATTTTGAATCTTTTTTATTTAATTTTAAATATTTTTTATTTATTTGCAATTTAACTAATAATTAATTGTTATTGGCATTCTTGCGCGTATTTACTCACATACGTGTATCCTAAACAGAGACGCGTATGACTTGGAAAATTTAAGGTTCCGTTTGAATAAAGAAAATTATTGTATGTTTTTATTGAAATTACTGCCAAAAATAACAATAAGGTCCACACGTGAAAATAGTCCACCGACTCAATTGACATTAGAATTCGCCGTTTAGTTTATTCTGTTGTTTATTACTAGTGTCCTGCCTTTCATTTCTGGATGGGTTTATTGACCCACCATTTAAGATTTCCATAGGATTGTAATTTAATGCTTAGCTAGGGTGCGTCTCATTCTCACTAATTAAAAAAGTGTTATTATAGTTTCATTTTTTTTAGATATATAGTTGACATGAAGCAAAAACTTAGATGCTATTTTGTTTAACTTATTTGAAAAGGCTTTTTTTTTTTTTGGCATCACCGAATATGAATAGTTGAATACCTATGATGTACGGATATTGACACAGACATACGACACGAAATGACACAGAATATGTCGACACGCAAATTTTAAAATCTTATAAGATATGAGAACACGCATATATATAAAATATAAAATATTTTTTTGATAAATCGTAATGATATTTTGATATTTTATTAATATTAAAATATAAATTAATTTTTTAAATTATTTTTAATATCTTATTTTAATTATATCAAGTATTTAAACTATTTTTTATTTTAATAAATAATAATATTTATTATATCTAAATTTATTTTAAGAATATATGTTAAGAATAAGACTGAACACGACACGTGATGATATTTAGGTGTGTCCAAACGTGTCCGGAAAAAAAATTTTTATTTTTATTAAGATATGGTTGGACATAACAGACACACATGTCAACGAGTGTCGATGAGTATCGTGTCAAAAATATGTCCGACACACAAACACGACAACTCAGTAAACTGTCTATGTTTCGTAGTTAAATACTGACTGATTTTTTTTCCATAAAAAAAAATCCCTTTTTGGTTAAAAAAAGGTAGAACTAAATGCATCTAATTTTCAAAATGTTTTGTTGCTAATGTCTTTTGTTATTATTATTTTTTTACATAATACTATTAAAGAAACAATCAAAATATATAACTGATGGACTTTGGTAAAAGGTTAAAAATTTGTGAATAGTCGAATGATCTACACAATTGAGACTTGGGGGATGATCTACAAGACCATCTATGTTTAGGTGTTCTGTCATTGCAATAAACTCATACCATGAGTATTCAACTATTCATAGAGAATTCATGAGGGATTTTTTTCCTGTTATAAAATATAAAAAAAATTAATTTTTATAACAAATTATTCTTTCACTATATAAATTCATTTTTTCCTGTCATTGTAACTTTTAAATTATTTAGAGTTATTCATATTAATTATTGATATTAATTTTTTAAAATTTTTAATTATTTAAGTAGTTAGAGTTATATTATTAGTCGTAAAATAGTTGAAAGTTATTGATATTAATTTTTAATATTTTATTTTAACTACTTTGATGGAGCAAAACTTGCTAGGTTACGAGGATAACTTTTATAAAATAGATTAGGCGAAACATATTACTGACAAACTTGAACAATTGGTATAACATTTAAGTGATATTTTTAATGAATATAAAATTTGTATTATTTTGGGCATGAATTTTATGTAAGTTGTTTTTAAGTCTAATAGGATGTTACAGACGTGACGGAATTTACTGGCAAGACCCAGCGAGTGTATCAAGATATACCTCAAACGTGCTGGTTTGGAACATGTGGCCTACATAGTTGAGTGTACATGATTGAGTTTTGGCCTTTGCGTTGGTCAAGAAATGACGGCTAGAGTCTTACACTTTTCACCTGTCCTGTGGAGAGATGACCATTACCCTACAGGACATAGCATATCAGCAGACTTAATGTTGATGGAGATTCTGTTAGTGGTTGTGTTAGTGAATAGGAGCAGTCTTATGATGGACGTTCCATGAAGGACATATGTCAGCAGCTGCTAGAACATGTACCAAGTCCCAACCACATACAGATGCAGAATAAGTGGACCGTCAACTTACTACGGTTCAGAGATATTGTATGTCGGAATTTGAAAGAAGATGCGATGGAGGAGCAACTACTATAGTACACCCAAGGGTACATCATTCAAATCTTAGAGGAATCTTATTTACAGACATGTCTGACTCCTGCGTTCAGATGAGGTGGCTACCTCTTTTGGAGGATTTGGAATGCTGTAGTCAACTGTCTTGAGGTTCAACTGTACTTGTGTAGTTATGTGGTTGTACCGCCAAATGTGTCGTGCCACCATTATAGGCAGCGGAACTTGGATGGATGCGAGGGCTTGCTTCTGTCTTGAAGATATCATCACATCTTTGGTTGTTGACTTGACGAATTTGAGCAATGACAAATTTTTTTCATAAAGAAGTATATGCATTTAAAAAATTATGTTTTATTGTCATATAAGTCAATGTTTATGGTTGTGTAAATTTTAATATATCATTTTATTGTAGGCAGTTGGGTCACGAGCTGCATAATAAAATTGTGAAGACCAGGTTTCGGTCTTGAAAACAAGTTCTGAACAACATTGAAATGTATAACATATGTAATTGGTTGCATTTTTAGTTAAATATCTTTGTGTCGTGCATCGATTTTATTTTTCCTTATCTTGATATTGAGTATATTGTCTTGGCAATGTGAACAGGTCAACTGGATTCCATATGTTGACCTGTGTATCTAGAGCATGATTCCATCGATAGGCTAAACCCTAATATGTTGTCGTGTGTCCATTGTTGTGATTTGCAATTGTAGAGTGACATCAGATGGATTGCATTGTCAAGTAGTTCAGTGGTTTGTAGCACATCCTCAGTCCTCACAAAGCCACTGGACATTATTGAGTTACAAGGATATGATGGTAGACTTGATAGAGGGGAATAGTACCCTAATTATTCGGGCAAGTGATTCCCTCATCCATGTTGTTAAGAATCCTAGTGGAAACGGGACGACCTCTCTTGACTCTCATTAGTCAAGGATTGGGTCGAATATAAGGACCATTATATGTTAGCCAGTCATCCTTGTGACCAATCAGTCTAAACTCTATTCTGTAAACCTTGATTACAGTTTTCATGTGATACATGGGATGCACATGATCCTTCCAATCAAGTCTTGCATGTGAGCATGTTGCTAGAACATGAAGACAGGATAGGTGAAGGGCCTGGAAGTATCTTCATTCACATTTACCTTCATCGAGTAATATTTGGTAATTTTGTTGTCTAGATCCTGACACTGCTACTAACTCCTCAATAGTTAATGTCGATCTCAATAGCCTTCATTAGCGTTTGTGAGAATTTAGCACCCACTTGAAACTATGCTTGAGCTTCTGTGCCCTTTTTTGCAAAAAACTCACTCAATCGGAAGTAAGTCGACTTGACAAGAGTAGTAATTAGCAGACTGCAAGTAGCCTTCATGACAATGTTGATGCACTCAAATATATTTGTGATCATGTGCCCAAACCTACGATCCTCATCAACATACTGTGTCCATTGTTCACGTGGTATTTCTTCTAGCCAGTTTGTGATTGGCACATTCTTCACCCTCAATCTGCCAAAGTAGTGAGCGAACTCTCTTTGTGACTTCAAATATGCTGTATTGACGAATACTTTATTCAATTCCTTGTTCTTAAAGTATGTCATGAAGTTGGCTGGAATATGTCTTGTACAAAAGGAAAGGTATGCGGGGGTTTCCAACTACTTTCATTGGTATTCAGTGTAACATTAATGGACTTGTGCTTGTCAGAAATCACCAATAGACCTGGTTGAAGCATGGCTTCCTGCCTGAAATAAGACGAAAAAATGAGCAAATTTTCTTTGTCTTTCTTCGACCACAACAAATGCAATAGGCAATATGTTTGAATTGCCATATTGGATGATAGCCATAGGCAGAGTACCTCCATATTTTCCATACAAGTAAGTGCCATCAATGAAGATAAGTGGTTTGCAATGCTTGAAAGCTCTACACAAGGAGAAAACATCCAAAACATCTGATAAAACATAGCCCTGTCATTATCACTATGCCAAGATTGTACTACAAGTTGCACCCAAGTACCTAAATCATTATAATTGTTAGAACATATTAAAATACAATGAACCATATGTAACTGAATGCAATGTAATGAATCTTATCGAGTAAGTACATCGATATTGAGAATAACTACTTAGGAAGTTCGTTGTATGATTCCTCCCAATCTCCATATATTTTGGCAATGACTTTCTGCTTTGCAAGCTGATAAACCTCTATTTCATGGTTTATCTTGTGCTCAATTAAGTAGATTTTATCAACTCTTTACTCACTTATTCATACTATTTGCATGGTTTTACTTTTTCCTTCCGGATTTTGTGCTAAGATTGAAAACATGCTTCTTTGGACTTTAAATTTGCTATGTTTAATCTCTCTTGTTACCATACGATGCCTTGATATGTGTGTTAAGTGATTTCAGAGATTACAGGGCAGGAATGACTTAGAGGATGGAGAGGAAGCATGCAAAAGTAGAAGGAATACAAGAAACTGAAGAAACTGCTAAAACTGTCAGCCTGACCTCTTTGCACTAAAACGATCATAACTTGAGCTACAGAGATTCAAATGATGCGGTTCTAGTTGCGTTGGAAAGTTAACGTCCGGGGCTTCGATTTAATATATAATTTGCCATAGTGGTCGTACAGCTAGGCGACGCGAACGCGTGCTCTACGCGGACGCGTCGCAGTGACGAAAATCAGCGTGGCAGATTTCATAACCAGCGAATTCTGGGCTGTTTTTGACCCAGTTCTTGGCCCAGAAAACACATATTAGAGGCTATAAAATGGGGGATACATCCATTCATAAGGAAACAACATAGACGATTCATAATTCACTTTTCATAATTTAGATGTAGTTTTTAGAGAGAGAGGTTCTCTCCTCTCTCTTAGGATTAGGATTAGGATTCCTCTTAAAGGATTTAGGATTTCTTATTGTTTCAACTTATAATTTCTTCTAAGTTCCAGGTTTAATGTTCTTTTTATTTATTCTCCCAATTTAATTTATGAACTTTTCCATGTTAGAATTGATATCTTCATTTAATATAATTTGAGGTATTTCAGAGTTATGATTGCTTTCTTTTATTTATATAAATAATTTAGATTTTTCCCTTTTGGCTTTGGTTGAGTCATTGGAGACACTTGAGTTATCAAACTCATTGTTGATTGAAAATTAGAATTCTTCAAGAATTAATTCGAGTTCCAATAACTCTAGCCTTTCCCAAGGAAAGATTAGGACCTGAGGAATCAAAATTAATTCATCCACTTGATTTACATTCATAGTTAGAGGTTGACTTAGTGGGAGAAAAATCCAATTCTCATCACAATTGATAAGGATAACTGGAATAGGACTTCCAGTTCTCATACTTATCAAGAGCTTTACTAGTTATTATTTTAACGACTTGTTATTTTACATTACTTGTTCAACCCTTTTGAAAACTCTAAAACATACCTTTTTCCATAACCAATAATAAATCATACCTCCCTGTAATTTCTTGAGAAGATGACCCGATATTTAAATACTTCGGTTATCAATTTCAAAGGGGTTTGTTACTTGTGACAACCAAAACTTTTGTAAGAAAGGAATTCTTGTCGGTCTAGAAGCTATACTTACAACGGAAATTTATTTATGAAAATTCTAGATTGCGCGAGAGTTTCATTCTTCACAAGCCAAACTTTTCTATAAGACGCTTTGTAACCAAAGTGATTTTCAACAGATCCTTAAAAGACTCTTATGCAAATCGTTGGATCTTCTTTTACCATTGTGAATATATGTTGAGCTATTATCTTCGAGTCAAATATTCCATGGTCCTGGCCTAATGATGTTTGCATGCAAGAATAAGGATCGTTGTATCTTCTAACCTCCCATTTTTTCTGCTTTCGGCGATAAGAAATGTGTATGCCCCGTTGACAACCCAATCCAAACTGAGTGCATTGTACAACATATTTAAACTAGTCACTTTCTAATATCTTATACTCCACAGCCCTCTTGATACTATATATTTTAACTACCATAATGACTTTTTTTTGTTTTCAAATTGTTGACCAATCTCAAACTCATTCGTTGGATCATCCTTAAGGCCTCCCTGACCAAAAGATCAATCTCAATTCATTGCTTTGAGATTCAACATGGAATAATGAGGATGATCATACAATCTATAATGAAGTTGTTTATCTCTTCATCCTCCTCATTAGGTATATCCATGGGTTTAACCTCTACTTCTTCACCATTGGACATCGGGTTAGCTTAAGAAGGATCTATCATTAGGTCTCTGATCGCAGAACTATCATGGCTTTCAAAATCCGCTTCTAGAATATAAAGCTTGAATACTTTGTTATGGGAATTAATGAATTTTTATTTTATAACAGAAAAAAACCCGGTTCATGAGCCAACTTATTTAATAGTTGAGTCATGTAAGTTGTCATTTCAGATAATCCTCTGTTAATCGTGTTGCAATTATCTAGATTTTGAGGATTGAATCTCACTTAGGTGCAAGATGGGAGTGGATCCTCTCCAGTGAACAAAAAAATTGGATGGTATCCAGTGAAAAATCTCACCCTTCATTGTTTTCTCTCTCTCATTTATTTCTGGTCCCACTTGTAGAATTAAAGGTGGGAGATTACACTTTATTCTCTCCAGTGACAAAAAAAATGGAGAAGATCCATTTTCGGTGCAAGATTCTATTGTCGAGGTGTGATGCTTTCTCACCAAGACAGGTCGGTCTCGATAGGCAAAGAAAATTGAGATTTTAAATAAAATTGAAAAAATAAAATAGATTTAAATCGTAAAGCTGTCGGACTTAGTAAAAATTTAGCAAAATCAATCGAATTATCTAAAATCTTAATATCAGAAGATTTTAAAAGTTAAATCGAGATTTTGGTTATTTTAGTCTTAAATGAGTTATGTGTGTAACTATCGACTTACTTATAATTGGATTCTTTTTTGCTAGAAGTGTCTTGGACTTTGAGTATAAGGCTAAGGTTGGGCTTATATATGTCATGGGCTCTTTCTTTAGTATGCCTAAGTTAAAACAATATTATTTCTAACCAAGTTGGGTTGGTCTAGTTGTTAGCTTACTAAGTCGTTTATGTAAATGTCGAGAGTTCGAATCCGCATTGTGCATGCAGTAATCCATTGGCCAGCGACAAACCTTTAAATGGAGTTTAGATCCGCAACAGATTAATTCTTAGCATGCTGGGCTAAAAATACTGTGAGAAAAAAAATACTATTTCTAATTTCTATTGTTTTGATAGTAATTTTAACGGACGGCTAATGTAAAATTTTTTTCTTTTAAAGTTCCAATCACATAATATAACCACAAGAACGTTTTCATTATTTCTAAAACTTCACATATAAGCATAGCACTTACTCTTATAAAATTCTCAAATATAGGGTTCGTTTGTTTGTACTTCTAGGATAAATGAAATACTTTTTTTTTCAAAAATAAAAACTTTTTTAAATAATTTGTTTGTACTAACAAAACAAAAGCATAAAATAAGCAATTTGCTGCAGTTTTTTTAGCAGGTAAACAGTTGAAAAAAAATAGAAAAATAATAATAAGATTATAAATTTATCTCCACATATTTTAAAAAATACAACTATATTCATTTAAAAAATATAAAACCCTACCGGAATACAAATCCAATAAAATTTCTATATTGCACTATTCTAAAAATGAGATTACATTATATTATAATTTTTTGTTATATCTAAACATTTTATGTTATTTTAAAATAGAAAATGTACTAATGTATATGTAAAAATTGTGATATATATAATTAAAATAAAATATTTTTAATAAAATTAAAAATATAACTTAATTAGTACATTCTACTAAATTTATATAATAAAATAATATATCTTTAAAATTTTCAAAAAGATCATATTATGCAAAATAATTTTTTATCACGAGTACATGACCATAATTGTAAAATTATATAAAAAATATTTATATATTTGTCGTATCCAAATAACGAACTGCTTCTGATTCTAATGAAAACTACTTCAATAAATATATACAGGTAAAAAATATTTTTCTACTTCTGCTTAAAAAAAAACTTCTCTCAGACAACCCCCCCCCCCCCCCCCCCCCAAAAAAAAAAAAGCATAAGCATATAGTTACGTCACCAAGCCTGTATTCTCTTGTATAAAAAGTTCCATTATGACGACTTGAAATTTAAGTGAATAATAGAAATTGATGCTAAATAGTAAAGCTTCAAGTAACAGAAACTTGCAATCCACTTTAGACGTCTTTTAAATTAAACAAAAGTGAAAAACCACACACAAAAAGGTTGTAATATAAATCTCTAGAGCTGAAACAAATGCTGTTTTGTCAAGAGTGTATAATTTGGTACATCAGACTCAACTATAGACTATAGCTGCCTCCACCAAGCAATAAACATATCACAATATGAAGCTGCAAAAAGAAGCTACTTGGACTTGTACCTCTTCTCCACTTCCTCCAAATTCTTGAGGTCCTTTTGGTACTTGCATATGCGGTAGATAGACCTGTCACAATATCCAATTATTCACATAACATGATACTTCCATTCTTTTAGATCCACTTGTGTGAAAATTTTACATGATCTCGCTATATGTTCAATTTCACGATGGATTAGAAGTTTCCGTGGGTACAATACTCGGCTCCATTTAATCAAAATTATGAAAGTCGTCACATAATAAGGAAATGTAAAATTTTGTGTGTTCATTTCCTATTGAGACAGTAACAAAGGAAGGACTTGTAATTAGGCATATCAACGATGCTCATTATAAAGCACAAGAACATCGGTGATCTGAGTGTCTAAGCCGCTTATGAATTAGTTTAAAACTCAATTTGATTTGGGTAACTAATTCGTCGACAGCTCAGATTCGTTCGATGCTTCCACTCTCGTGCTTTTTTATAATACTCTCCCTATTAACTAGGTCAATTCCATTACCAAAAGAAAAAAGAGATCCAAATGTAAAATTGGTGATGGTGCTTTACCAATAGAGAAAACAAGCTGCAATGCACAGTACCACATTTCTCTGAGCTTTGTATATCTGAGAAAACAAAATCAATTAATAGTCCGTAAGTAAAAAATGTAGTCAAGTATAAGGAAAGAGAATCAAATCTGGCAAATCTTATTTTCAATTGAGTAAATCAAAAGAATATTACATAGTTTCAAACCCCAAAAACTGGTATAAGGCATATATTTTAATTTTTAAATAGTTGGAATTTTGAGATTTTTTGGGAAAGCAGGGAGGCGATAATAAAAATCACAAAGTATATTGACAAGACTACGATCATCTGCATAGCAACGATAGGAAACAAGGGATTGAGACAGTTCCGATCAGGCATGCAACGAAAGTCTGTACATTGTTAATAGAATTTGCACTATCAGAGAACCTCGTGACTTATTGAAAGAGAGAAAGAAGAAGGCAGGGGACTGAACACCAAAATGCAGTTAACTTCTTAAATCCGATTTAAAATAAAGAAAGCATATTGTACCACTCAAGACCAATATGAATTTAATTTCTTGTTGCACTTTTGTTGTTAATGTTTATTGTCCAGTATTATTTACAGTTTGCAGCAACTGATTATTGTATGTTTACTAGAAAGCCAACATTAAGTTTGTTTTCATAGATGGTAATGGTAACATTTTTGTCTTAAAACATATGTAGAAAGTGTGCTTTCAAAATCTTCACATATAGTATTTATTTATCTTTACATCTGATGACTTAAAACACATTTGTTCCCAATCATTTAAAAAGGCTACAATGTTTTGATAGGTGCTGTAAACAAAGCTATATGAATTCAAAGTGATTTATCTCACAGTCAATATATACCTACTGCATGATTTACAACACATTTGAAGATTTCAAGAAGTGGAACCCTTTGGCATAAAAAGTATGAACAACAACAACTAAGCCTTATCCTGCTATATGAAACAAGACGAAATTGAACAGAGCAAAGCAAAAACCACTGATTGATTTTGATCACGATCTGCTTACATTGAAAGCTGCTTTCGGAACCTGCCCATGAGTAAGGATCCTACTTTCCAACTACATGCAATATACGGTACCAGGAGGCTGGACTGAATTGAGTGAATTTGGATACACAATAAAACCCAAAAACTAGATTAAATACAATTAACATGAAAGTTTCAAGTAATATAAATTAAACATGACGGCTATGAACTTTCTCTGAGTGCAACATTTTGGTTTAAACCACCGATAGATATTCAAAATGGCGACACGACATAGGACTGTAGACCCGAAGGGTGTGGTTGGGAGTTGGGATCTCAGATGGCGTGATGAAGGAAGGGAATGGCTTGATGAGTAAAGAGGACAAAAATATTAAGAACAGGTATAGATAATTCAATCACAAATAAACATCTATAAAGGGGTTAAAATCCAGTTAAATGCAACAACTATTCTGAGGCTTTATGTGATTAGCTTTGTAACATTCAGAATCACAGAAGTCTCCAAAGCAAATATTAAACAGCTGGCAGTAAAATGTGTGCTTTAAACTACAATCCCATGGTGTGCCAATCTATAATTAACCATTGAAATGAGCAATTCGTGAATAACATAAGCCAATTTGACCAACATTTAATTCCTCAAGGGTTTTGCTAACTAGGAACCAGCCCACTGGTAAAGTTTCTAAAGTTGAAAGTTTGTATTGAAGGGGTATTTTTCAGAAGTGTTCAAAACATTCAATGCATTCAAAGCTCCACTACTTTTACTTTCCATCATTAGAAACACTAATTAGTACCTTTAGGACACTGGTTAGCTAAAGCCAATTACTAATACTTTTGAATCTCTATATTACTTTTGAATCTCTATATTCTTGCCGCATTCATTAACTAATTATAAGTTTGATACACTTCCCTATCACCCATAATCACCAAAGGTAAACTATGAACATTCAGTGGCCATAATTCAGGGAGTTCTCTAATCAGGCTACTTTGACAGTAAGGCTAAAATCAAAATCACCGAAATCTAAATCATTCTACGTTCACAACTCAAAAGGGCAGAAGAAAGTCCCAAACAACATATTTCACAAAAAAATACTTACAGATTTCTCATATCGATCTCTCTCTGCAGCAGTACAAACATCAGATGTACACATCAACCTATGCTCATTCTTCCAGTATATATCTGCGAACAACCACAAAATCCAAATTCACTGAAAACTAACACAATAATTCCCCCAAAATCACCACATGGATCTCCCAAAAAACAGTGGCATGGTCGAATACAACTAGTCAACTACCAACGTAAATCATCCCAAATAGAAAAATGAACAAACAATATATCTAATTTTTGTTCTACGACTAATTACACGCAAACCCTAAATCAAAGAAAAATTGCACAATTTGCAAGCACCCTACCTAACAAAAAGTGGAAAATTGAAGATTTTGAGGCACACACATGAAATTGAAGAAAGGAGTTAAGACAAATTGGAAGAAGAGCATACCGACAAGCTGGAATCCAGCGAAAGGAACAATAAAAAGCGCAGGTTGGAGAATGAGGGAAACAAAATAAACCAGACGGTCCCTTAAGAGCTTGGGAGTCGGAAGTGTAACGAGAATGGCGACGGCAGCCTCAGCAGCCACCACGTAGGAGAGAACCAACCACTGCAACGCCATCTGATCACTCTCTTTCTTTCTTCTTCTTCGTTACTCTGATTCTTATTTCGTTTTGTTTTCCTTACTCTCTGTCTTTCTGTGCCAAGTCTTTTTCTTGTCGTTTTTATTTTCCTTTTTCTTAAAAAATTATCATGGATACTTTTCTTCCAGATTAAGTTGGATTAATTGTCTTGGGGACATGGGGTAGTTTATTTACAGGCTCGATTTTATACCTGATATAGAATTTAAATAATTTGATATTTTAATTTAAATGAATAAACACAATTAGTTGAATTAAAACAGGCCTTTTACTTCTTACATTTAAAAATAATCAAAAGGTGTTGAGAGTCGTTAGATGATTTGACTGATTTAACTAAATTTTTATCTAATGATTCTCAATTATCAATTTCATATAAAATCGATTGTATCTGATTTTTCACCATAATTAAAAGAAAAAACATAACAAAAATAAATACATATTAAGAAAAAAACAAAGAGTGAAATTTTTTGGTTTATTGAAGATGATATTTACCAAAGTATATTAGAAGAATGTTTAATTATATAAATGAAATTAATAACGACTAACAAAAATATGAAATATGTATACTTCTACAAATACAAAATGTGCAAATTAAAATGTGGTTAATATAGAAAATAAGAATTATCACGTAATTATAAACTAAAGCAAAATATATGTTTTTTTATGAGAATCTAAAATTTGTATATTATATCTACGAGTGTATTTAATTTAATTGGATCATAAACAACACTTGATCAAAAAATTTTAAACGACTCATTCAAGCAAAACAAAAACAACAACAAACACTCTTTATTTAAAGTATGTAACAGTACACAATTTTTTCTTCTCATCAATAAACATGCAAGTTTGTTGAATAGAAATGTTAAATGCTGTTTTAAATTTTTTTTTAATAAACAGTGGCAAATTACAATAAATAGTCAATAATCTTTTATTGTAAGAGTTATAACTTAAGATGTTGACAAAGATATCCTACACACATAATTAATAATAAGCATAAGAATTCTAAATGAACTTAAAGTTATATATTTCGTGAATCAATTTGGCATATAACTAAAATCTTGTAAGAAAGGTGGATTAAAAACCATTATTTGCGTGTGATTTATTTTCATGTGCACCATATTACTATTATAACAATCGAAAGCATGGGACAAAAAGAAAAAAAGTGAACAAAAAGAAAAAAAATAATAAAAATTAATTGTTAGCAAATTGAATATAAAAAACATGTCAACAACTAAGAGACATCTGAATATATATCAAGTTGAATTTCAAAAATATTATATATGAAAAAAAAGAACCTATTTTATTTACGAAAGAATTAATAGATTTTGAAATTCCATGGGATGAAGTTGTGCCATAAGAAAAATGAATATCATGTTATTAACAAAATAAAAATATAATAATTAAAAAATCTATATAAAAATGAAATATCACAAGAAAAGATGTTAAAATAACAAAATGCATACACAATATATGAGCTATACTTTTTTATAAAAAAAAGCTAACCAATGAGACAATTGCACGATTTTCAGCATCTACAAACAATTTTATAAGTGAAGCATTAGTTGAAATTCTATACACATTATAGGCAGAGTATATGTTGTCATCATCGATAGGTTTCAGATCAACCATCAAAACTAACTTCTGACTCATTAGTTTGGACAATATTTTTGAACCATCTGAATATAAGTTATTACTCTGTAGATTAGAATATACCGGATCATTTACATATTTAAGAATTACATTGTATGAACATAAAAACCTAAAACATAATTAACAGAAAAAATTAATTAAAATAGAAATGAAAATTCTTGTTGTTTGAATACAATTGGGTGCATATAATATCTGAAGTCTTTTTTAAAGATTCTACATAGGAGTTACTATTCGAAAAAGTAAATACATGATGTATAAAAGGAGTTAATAACAAACTCACCATAAGAAATAAAGGATTATCTTTTAACAAGTCTCTATATTTTTTGTCTATAAGGTAAGCAAACACTTTATCATGTAAAACAAAGATATTGCAACTTTCAGCATGGATAACAAACACTCTACATCTCATATTTACATAACATGTAAATATTATGTCACTAACAATGAAATAGCTAATTAGTATGAGTTTTAGAAAGAATACAAATCTTCAATTGAATATAGAAAAGCAAGACATTTTGAATATGATTAATTGTTAATCTTGGAAGACCATCTGAGCAATGTGTTAAACAAAATTCACAGAATGGAAATTAAAACGCTGATTCGGTTCAATTTTTTTCCACATAAACAAATAGAAAACCACCACCGATGACAAGTAGGGATGTTTGTAATGGTTCCAAACCAAAATAACACGAGAAACCTACATTTGATGAAAAATATATATTAAGCAAGTGTGAAAAAATAGTTGAACATATAAGTAATGAATAACCAATACAGTCAAAAGAAAGAATTTAAAACAGAAGTATGAAAGTTGCAATGATAAAAGATAATACAGCCTTTTTTAAAGTGTATTGAGCAACCAACCTATTCAGATTGACCTCAATAGTTTTCATAGTCTCAGCATTAATAGATATTATAGTTTCCAAAGGTGGTAAATGATCACGAGGATGAGGATTCTGTATTATATCCTCATAAAGTGGTGAGAATATAGGTGTTTGAATAATTCACTACAACAGAAGAAAATAATCAAAGACAATTGTAAGAAAAATTATAAAAATTTATAATTATCTTTATTAAAGAGAAAGATCATATGGTAATAGTAAAAAATAAAAAGATTCGACAAACTAACAGTGAAAATTGGATCCATCTTGAATTTGAAAACAATTTCTAACTCCTGACAGTAGTTAATGACTTTAAATGAACCCGTGTATGGAGTATATCTCACTCGCTTATGTTCAACTTTAAAAACCACCTCTTTATCCACAACAGTATCAAATAATAAAGGATATCTGGGCCTATCCATGACCTATAAAATCAGATTTAAAATTCGAGAAATATATTCAATAGATATGCACAAGTTTTTTTGAAAAAATAAAAAATGATGGGTACAAATTAATAAAAGATTAAGTAGTTTGCAAAAGTACCAGAAAGTCATTCTCAAAATTTTAGAGCAAATCAAACAACTTGGTTTTAAGTAATACGACAACAGAACGATCATAGAGAATGAAAACAGATTTGTTTGTGTTATCTTCAACATGTAACAAAAGTCTGATTCTAGGATCCAAATGTGAAATTTTATTAGGTACATAGGAAAAAAATATAATTACTATTAATGAAACCAAAAAAATCACAAAGCAAAGTGTTCAACTGTTTATGAGGACTAACTTTTTAAGTGGATTCTGTATATTTTTTCTACATTGAGAGCTAATAAAATCTTTTCATGATAATTGTAAAGGATGTCCACAAATATAAGAATAGAACCACCAATCGTATTGTTTACAAATAACTTTAACTTTTCTAACATTGAAATAGCCCTCCTATGTTAAAAAAATGGTTCAACCAAATATGGTAGACTAATTAAACACAGAAAAATTGCAACAGATAAAAAAAAAAATTAAAGGAATAAGTGATTATGGTACACCACTGAAAGATAATAGAAGTAAAACATATATAAAATTATGGTTTCACTAACTGAAAATAGGAAATTAACCTCATCATCTTCCTTTAATTCAAGAATAGTTTTATTCTTATATAAATTAATAAAATCATTAACAACATCAACAATAATGCAATCATCACCAGCAGTCAGAATTTGGGTGAACCAAGGCTGGAAAGAATTCAGACTGCATTTATAATGCGGATCAACAGAACAATTGCCAGTCAGATATTTTTAAAAAGTCTAATACTAAAGAGAAAATAACATTTGAGAAATCTAACCTATATATGAACTCTACTGCTTGAGGGATGTCAGAGTTAACAATGACATTTGTACAATTTATGATATTTTGCAAGCCAACGTTTCGTTTACTCAATAGAATTAATTAATATAACATGAAAAATATTCATTAGAAATTGAGCATTTATAAATTAAACTGCAATAACACGATACTCCTAAAAGATATAAATAATAAGTACGGAATAATAAAAATTTTAAATTATATTTAGAAAACATAACACAGAGTACAAGAAGCATCCATATAATTTAACTCTGACAGATTTAGGCCTGGCAGCATGGACCCTATCCGCGGGTACCCAACCCGGTCGGGTAGGGTTGGGCACGGAGCGGGTAGGGTGCAGGTTGAGGTTCAACCCTACCCGCACCCTGATAATGTGTTATATATGTATAAAAATGTTACATATGGGAGTTGAACCAAGGACCTTAAGCGTGTGCAAAAGATACCTAGCCACTAAACCAAATGTATAAATTTGAAAATTTACTCATTTATTTTTATAAAACGTATTGGATATTTTATGAGATATAAATACAATTTTGAGCAATCTAGTGTCCTCAATTCAGATTATAGCCCTAATTTCACAGCCACTCTCTCTCAACGGCGCAAACCCTAATCCTCTTCTCTCCATTCTCAAGTTCAAATCTCTCTGGACTCTGTCAAAATGCCTTAACTATTTCGAATGAAGTTTGGGTGAGTGTTCTAAGAGCTAATTCATGTCAGTCTTTCACTTGCCCTTTGATAACAAGTCTTTCTATTTACTTACAAGGAAAATTGTATTGAAAGCAAAGAGAAGGCAAATTCCCTGAACTACTCAAGCTGCGGGGAAGATCTGCAAGCTAAGACCGTCGCCAGCTTGTTCGCAAAGGGCTTCTATTAGGTAGTATTTCACTATTTCTCTTGATGATGCTCATCATCTTGCATGAAATACAAATTGTGGAAATCTATTGACTTTAAATCTCTGATTCTTCGTTCAGGTGATAACAACATCGGTGATTTTGTCTATGTTGACTCATTAAACTTGTTCCCTAACTTAGTGGTAAGATTTATACTGTGAAGTTTTATATACCTTGCATAGTGTACTTCTTAGCTACAATTATTCTGAGTATTTCAAATTATTTTGTAGCTATAATTATTTTGAGTATTTTTTGAGCATGTCTTTCATGTCTGATTGAGTTATTGTATCTCTTGCTTCTTGTAAACACATTTTTTTTGGTGTATGTTCCTCTGAAACTGCTTTCTTTACATCACATAGATGGAGTCAGATTATGAATTCATAATTTTAATCCTAAACAAAAAATGAATGGAGTCACATTTTTTTTAGCATGTCTGATTGAGTTATTGTGTATATTCATAATTTTTGTGTGTGTATATACTCACCTTTGAGGCTGAAATTTATTTATAAACAAAAAATGGAAACTAGAAAAGACAGCGACATAAATTAAAGGTTGCTCTTCTCAAAGCTTATCCAAAGTTAGAGCAAGTTTAAAGACCCTTTCCAACCCCCTCTTTTTTCGAAAAAATTAAAGGTTGCAAGGATCTATCCTTAACTGCACTCTATTTCTCACTAATGAATTATTTTATTTTTAGTTCTTTTTGGGAAATTGAATATTTGCTGACAAACTACTGCATATGATGATTATTTATAATTGCTAGCTGTTGTTGCTAGCTACTTCCACACACAAAATTACTATGTACATTAATTTAATTTGTATGTTCTAAATTAACAACCCGCATTATTCAACCAGCAGCCACATATGATGATTGAGTGCATTGTTGATTATATTATTTTTAATTGGATAACCTGAATTCTTCACATTACTATACTGAATATTATGAATAATAGAACTCAAGAAATTATTATTAGAAACAACAGTTTATCAAGATCATTATCAAAAGTTTAGAGAGGGAAAAATGTAATTTCGATAATTAGTTAGCAGGGATTATTTTAGTTCTCATGGGGCTCTTATACCTTTTCAAAAAGAGTGAAGTTGAAATCTTGTGATTAGAAAATAGAATTTTTGACTAGCTTTGACAAGATGATTATTTTTTTTACTTTTATATGTATGTGTGTGTAATTTGATTATGTAATTTGATTTTATTTGGACTAGTTGTAATTTGTATATCTGATTATTTATACAAAGTGTATTTAAACATGTCACACACACACACACACACACACATATATATATATATAGGGAATTCACTTCAAAATGTCAAGTACTAATATGGATGTAGTGGCACAAGATGTGGCTGCAGAAGAACAACAACAAGAACCTCCGGTGGAAGCAACTGCTAATTTTGTTCCAGATGAGTCCACTTCAATTGAAAATAGCAACAAATCGAGTGTAAAGAGTGTTTATTGGCAATACTTTACTCGATTTCAAGAGGAAAAAGATTGGAAGGCAAAATGCAACCATTGCAAATCTGTTCTTGGAGCCAATCCAAGAAATGGAACTACAAATTTGAAGAATCACGTGCTCCACTATTGTAAAAGGATCAAATTAGCAAACTCTAGGCAATCAACAATTGTTGATTCATTGTCTAAACATGCAAGGAGTGCTGCGGATGCTTTTGTATTTGATCCATCTTATACAAGAAGGTGTATTGCCAAGGCCATATGTATGCATGAGTACCCTTTATCTTTTGTGGAACATGTTGGAATGAAGGAAGTATATGCATCAATGCAACCAACTTTTAAGGTGCCTAGTCGAAACACAATCAAGAAGGACATTTTTGAAATGTATGAGTTAGAGAAGCTTAACATGACTAAGCTAATGGATGGAAATGCTAGTCGAGTAGCAGTTACAATCGACATGTGGACTTCCAACCAAGAAAAAGGATACATGGTTGTCACGGCACACTACATTGATAGTTCATGGATTTTGCAAATGCGCGTATTAAGGTAATCTTCTAAATTATACTTCTAGTAATTGATATGACTTTTAATATTTTTTTACTTGAAATTAATTTATCTTTTAGATAATAACTGAAATATATTTTTGAACGATTTTCAGTTTTACTTATGTTCCCGCTCCTCATACGAGTGAAGTGCTCTCGAATGCATTAATGAAAGTTTTGTTAGAGTGGAACATAGATAGAAAATTGTCAACTATTACATTGGATAATTGCTCTACTAATGATGCTATGGTTGATGAGTTGTTGGGGCGCTTATATTCAAAATATTTGTTGTTGGGGGGTTCCATGTTGCATATGCGTTGTTGTGCTCATATCTTGAACCTAATTGTGAAAGATGGTCTAAATTTGGTTAAGGAGAGTGTGAAAAAAATTCGTGACAGTGTGGTGTATTGGACTTCAACCCCTAAAAGACATGAAACCTTTGTGAGTTGGTGTAGTAAGTCAAATGTTCAATTTACAAAAGAATTAGCTCTTGATTGTCCAACTAGATGGAACTCCACTTATGTGATGTTAGAGACTGCATGGTTATATCGAAATGTGTTTTCTCGATTAAGACAAAAGGATCCTAATTACAAAAGTTTGCCAAGCAATGAGGAGTGGGACCTTGCTAAAGAAATTTGTGGTAAATTAAAGTTGTTTTATGATGTAACCCAATTATTTTTTGGTACTCAAGTTCCAACAGCCAACATTTATTTTAACAAAGTATGTGATATAAATGTTGCCTTGAAAAATTGGACTGCTTCTCCAAATCCACTGATTAGTAATATGGCATGTAGTATGAGGGTAAAATTTGATAAGTATTGGAAAGAAATTCATGGCATGATGGGTGTTGCTGTCATTCTAGATCCTAGGTATAAGCTTGCTAGACTTGAGTATAAATTCTCAATGTTATGTCAAAATCAAGATGAGTGCTTAAGTAAGATTGAGAGGATCAAACAGATATGCTATGACTTGCTTCATGAGTACCAACAGAATCCATCTAATTCAAGTAATGTATTTGAGGATTCTACATAAGAGCTACAGATGAATGCAGAGCAAGATGATGATGCTGCTTACCAGTTGTATATTAGATAAAAGAAAAGGAAAAAGGGTTCATTTGTGAAGACTGAATTTGATCATTACATAGAGGAAGTTGTTCATCCTTTGAGTGCCGACTTTGATATTTTAGCTTGGTGGAAAGTGAATGGGGCTAGATTTCCAACACTTCAAAGAATTGCGAGAGATATATTTGCTATCCCTGTGTCTACTATTGCTTCTGAGTCTTCTTTTAGCACAAGTGGTCGAGTAATTGCTCCTCATCGTGGTAGTCTTCATGAAGATATTGTGGAAGCTCTTATGTGTAATCAAAACTGGTTGTAGGCAGCATATCGTCAAAGAGGTTATTTATGATTTAACTTTTTTATTTGTTTATGCTCATGTTAAATTTATATATAGATTGATTAATAAATAAATTTATTATCTTTGATTTTTAGGTAGAAAACCTGATTATCAAACTGCAAATGATGATGATGATGATGATGCTGTATCTGAAGTAATAGACTAGTGATGGTGTTGTTGCAACAAATGGAATGCTCATAGAGACATGAAATTAAATAATTTTATTTATGTTTATGTCATTTACTTAGACAAAGACTTTTATGTGTAATTTTAATATTTAATGGTTATGTTGTGTATGAGATACTTGTGTTATTTGTGGGATAATTTGTGTTGTTTGAATACTTGTGTTATTTGAATGCTCATGGGATAACTTGTGTTATTTGATGGTTATGTTGTGTATGAGATACTTGTGTCATAATATTTCTTTTTGTCAACCCACGGGTAGGGTCGGATACCCGCGGGTTGAGTGCGGGTAGGGTTCAGGTTGGGTATTTCTCAACCTGCGAGTAGGATAGGGTTGAGTTTTGGTTAAAATCTCAACTCGCGGGTAGGGTTAGGGTTGGGTTTAAACCCTACCCTACCCTACCCGTTGCCACCCCTAGACAGATTGAAGAAGAACAATGGGTGGCAGCCCAATAGATTTCATCAAGTTTGAGTGCATGGTTGCCAAAAAAATCTTTAAATAAGTAACAATGAATATAGTAGTGGGAAGATATAAACAATATGAATAAGAATTAGATATTCACTTATTATGTGAATAACAGTAATGAAATTATTTGTAACAAAGACAAATAATATATGAAAAACGCATTATAAAAGACCTATTAACACTACAAGAAAAGCGTTGATTACCGTCAGATTAATTGAGTAAATCCGCTGGTAATCAAATTACCATCAGATTTACTGCCATCCTATAGTTGATGGTATAATCGGCATCGGAAACCCCTTATCGGCAGATTTTTTTTGTCCAACGCTAATTACCGGCGGATTATCCATCGGTGTTTTCAATGGATTTGTCGAGTTTGAGTTAATGATTACTGTCGGATTAATTCCATGGTAACTTTGGCACTAAACCCTACCAAGGATTAATCTACGGTAGTATTTTTATTTATTTATTATTTTTTTGGCACATTTTTGCCACAACTAACAGTCAAATCAAATTAAAACTCTTATTAACAAAATTATTATTAGAAATATAAAATTAGCAGAAATTAACAAATTATTTTATTAAAAAATAAATGGTATGAATATAATAAAATGTCACACAAATAGAGTACTGTACCCTAAACAAACAAAAATGCATAAAACCCTAACATCTACAGATTCTGATAATCGTCATCGTCGTCGTCCCCTGTTATGGCGGCAGAATAGGTGCTGCAGTCGGTGCCCCACCAGCAGCATCGCCGCTGGAACCAGCAGCACCACTGCTTCCAGCGCGCATCTGCTGGCTGTACTTCTCTGTCAGGTCTAAGTTGATGGCAATGCGTGCAAGAATCTCTTGATACCACTATTCAGACTACTCCATTCGTTGGTGAAGCTCTTATGTTAGCTTCTGCACCTCCTCCCTCAGGTTGACAACTTCCTGGGGATCAGTAAGACTGGTGGCAGAAGCAGAGGTAGAAGAAGCCACCAACGCGGAGGAGCGAAGGTCACTGGTGAAGAACAAGCCCAACTCAAAGTGGCAATTCTTGTGGGGTTCAGAGGCAGTCTTGCACCAAATCCTGTCGAGATCCATGACTGAGGTCTCAGAGCTGGCTTTGTCGACTCCACTAGGCGGTTGAAATTGAACTCACGACTGCATACCATCGAGCCAAATCCTCAATCAGATGACGGGAGATGGTGGAGGGGCATCCTGCTCGAGGGCATTGGAGGTATCACCTACTGCAGGCTCTGTCAACATCATCACTACAACTGCAGGGGGTGTAGCAGAAGGAGGTACCAAGTTTGGGTTTGGGACCATGATAAATTGCTGGTCCGATGGACCCGCCTGTGACGTCACAGGGATAGACGGGATAGCCAGGGTAGAGGGTGATGATTGGGCAGCCCTGGGGAATTCAATGGAAGCACACTCTCTACCACGACCACATGTCCCACTCAACCTATCTTTGCTGCCTGTCGTCATGTATGTACAGCAAATATATAATAATATAACAAACACCAATAAATAATAATATAAGAAGAAACTCAAGAAATAACAAATAATTCGAAAAGTCGTTTAGTTTAGTAAATCAGAAAAAAAGAGAAAATTACATAGTGTTTTAGTTTCAAAATAATTAAATTAGACTTTCTGTAACACCCTACCACACAGGGCCTTACGCTTAAGTCGTAAAGCAGAGGTGGCATGGTATTACGACTTCTAAAAGAAAATGATATGTACATAGATATAGTTGAATGAAGTCATATCTAGGAGCCTTGAAGAACAAGCTAAAGAAAATCGATAAACAGAAAATCGTGACACACTCGCATGGATATTCGTAAAATGGACAGGTAAAATCGAAAGATAACTGAACACATATATATACATATCAGAGTTCCAAAACTCAGGTAGCAAGCTCCAGACTCGACCTGCGAAGCTAAGGCCGACCAGAGTATATAATTATGTTTATACACAACCCAAAATAAAAGTCAAACCACAAAATAAACCCCTGTATCTCCAAGTCGACCTCTAGGAGGGACAAAACACAAAATATACATGCGGAGATTCTATAAACATATATACATAGCCTAAAACAAAATATGACAGTCCAAAAGACAGTTCTTCGCTCGTAAGGAGGATACCCAAATGCTCAACGAGGTGTCTCTCGACCTGCATCTGAAAAACAACAACATAGTATGGGATGAGAACCGGAGGTTCTCAGTATGGTAAAGGTGCCCGCATAGTTAATATAAAAGGTCTCGGGAAAGCCAGAGGCATTCCTAAAACTTCGACACTCAGATTTCAGCTTAAGAATTCAACTAAACCAGAAATTAGGTAAGTTGTCTAGGTATTCTAATTCTGAATCTAACTTTAACCTAATAATTCACGTTCTGTCTCCTCTAATCCTCCGAATCATTGGTGGAACAATCCTCTCTCCTCACACCTTCGTCAAGAGGAATTTCCCAAAAAACATACACATACAATTCAAGCAAAGAAAACACAGATAGAGAAGCATTTACAGCAAGTAGAACAAGTAGCAGATAAGTAGAATTTAACAGTTAAACAAACTAAAGCAATGCACACCCAAACAAAGCAAACAAATGCATATGATGTATGCCTGTCCTATGGCTGATGAGTCTCATCTGTCGGTTATACAGCCAACCCGACAAGTCCTGGTAGTTAACCACTGGACAGTCCCTCTGTGCGCGCATCCCCAAGCTCATAATATTCCATGGAGTCAAACTCCAAGCTCAAATATAATATTCCATGGAGTCACACTCCAAGCTCAATAGTATAGTATTCCATGGAGTTAAACTCCAAGCTCAATAATATTCAATATTCATATTTATATGCATGCCCATGGGGGAATCCGGGGAGTTAAAGTGCCCGGTCACATCTTGCGACAGAGGGTCAACAAATAGTCTCAAATACATAAGCCACATAATAATCTCTTTCCCTTTTAAAAATGTTACCTCAAATCAAAACTCCAATTCTTAAAGAAACTTTAGCAATATCTCCTCTAAGACTCAAATTTCTGCCACCCTTCAAGGGTCCCAACTATCAAACCAAACACCTCTCAATCACTCAAATCATTTACAGTAACAAATTATTTCATAATCAAACAAATACCAATATTAAATCTTTTTCCAAACCGACCAACTTCAACAGCAAATTATTGACAACAGCTAAACCTCACATTTTATACCATATACACAATCCATCAATTATTCATTCATTTCATTCCTATCTTATGGTCTTCTAGCCTAAGTTTTCACGTGACATTAAACATTAACTACGAGAAACCAAAACCATACCTTCGTACGGAATCAAAATATTCAAAGCTTCGGAGAAGCTTTCTGACTGAGCTATGTCATTGTCAACTTCCACTAATCAAAAATGGTACTAACGTGTAGAGGAGGAGGTTACGAATACTTTCACCGGATTAGATTTTTTATTGGAGTTACGAATTGTAAGAAATCGAAGTCGGAAGTTTGGTGAAGGTTTACGTTCTCTCTCTTTTTCTCTCGGTTACGCTCCTTCCTTCTTTTTTTTCGTTTTCATCCTTGCTGCTTTATATAATCCTTAGCATACAAGTATAATTATTACTAGAAGAATGATATTATTATTATAATTATAATATCTGGAGTACATTAATATAATATATATAACGATAATGATAACCTTTACTGGATATATTTATATACAATGAATTAATGATTGAAGTACATTATATGCATAGTCTTTAGTGGATAGTAATAATCGTGTATATATATATATATATATATATATATATATATATATATATATATATATATATATATATAAATGAAAGCATAGACTAGATAATCAATAGTAGGCAAATCAAATAGTTATAATATTACTAACGTAATAATAATAATAATAATAATAATAATAATAATAATAATAATAATAATAATAATAATAATAATAATAATAATAATAATATAATTATAATAATAATTTTATATATATAGAGTTAATAATATATGAGTTACTAATCTAAATGACATTAATAATTTAAAGGTGAAAGATATTTGATGAAGTATTAGCAAAACTAAGCACAACAAAAATACCGATATTTACTTATATTGGCAGATATCGAACTTGATAATAATATTATTAACTAAACTCTATTTCTAAATTAAAATATCAATTACTCAAATTAAGATATACATATAAGTTTCATTTCTTATAAATGACTAGAATTATAATTTTAATTATGTAAAATATTTTATCATAAAATATATATAATATGAATTTGATTAAATTCAAATAGTTATAAAATTAGTTCAATTACTGATAATAAAATAATTTCTAAAAATAGAAAATTCTAATTTATGAAATAAATTATAACTTATTTATATTTCTATTTTTAAAACTGAAAGTCACTACATTCTACCCTCCTTACAAAAATTTTCGCCCTCGAAAATTGATATAAGATGGAAGAGATTCATACTAACTCCCCTTTTTAAACATGTCAAAGAAAAACAGAAAGATTTGACATGTTTAGTTTGCAAATTCAGGATATTCTTATGGCTTAAAAGTCTACGCAAAGCGGAATATACAAGATAAACTCGATGCAGAAAGGTTATAAGGCAGGCTGGTATTAGAATGACGGGTTTATCGCTTTTAATACTTGTTTCATCTAGTTCCTAAATTCTACCGATTCTAATGGTGTCATCATACGTAATACTTTCGAAACTGGTTCAGCCTCTGACACTAAATCTATCACAACTTACTTTTTCTCTTGACACCTAATCGGTTATTAAAGAGATATTTTTATCGGCCTAATTTTCTAGTATGTATCTAAGTCCAAAACTACATCCAGTCTTTCTAGTCCTAAACTTTCATATTCGATTATGTAACCTAAACGAAAGCGGGGTCCTAGCTCTATACAGAACAAATCCTTTCTACGCATTCGGTATCATACTTACCTCGATCCTGTCGTGGCCAACCTGTACCTGCGGCTCTCCCACGCGAACAATCCCTAGACATATGTCCCGGTGCTCCACATCGAAAACACATTCCCAGTCCGTACCTGCGCGGCTCTTCTGGAGTGGTCTCACCAAAGCCTTCCTGTAGCAGTGTCCACTTCATGGAGCAATCCTCAGTGAGCTGGCTCTTCTTAACCAACTCAGTGAAATTTGTTAGCTTTTGCGGATACACGTAATTAAAGATATCTCTCCTTAGTCCTTTCTCATACTGAGCACACTTCCATTCCTCATAATCAGCTGGATTTCCTTGACAAGTTTTTGAGAAACGGCACAGGTTGTTGAATTCACGGGTATAGTCGGCAACGGACATATCCTTTTGCTTCAGCTGCATTAACTCCAATTCCTTTGCAATGCGAAACGCATGCAAGAAATATCTCCCATAAAACTCTGTCTTGAATCTATGCCAAGAGACATCCGTTAACTCCACCTGCAAGGTATGACACAATTCTTGCCACCAATTCTGAGCATCTCCTTCCAACATATGAGTCACTATCTCTACTGACTGTACTTCAGGAACATGCTGAGTGTACAAAAACCTCTCCACTTCTCGAAACCACTGATCAGCCTCCAGGGCATTGACGTTTCCGTTAAACCGAGGTGGACCATTCTTGAGGAAGTCAGTAAGGGTCATTGACCTATAGTATCGACTTACGTTACTCGTACTAGCACTAGCGTTTCCACCTCGACGTCCTTGCTTTGGTTCAACCTCGGGATTTTCTCTCCGTATACCTCGTTCAGATCCACGAGACGACATCTGGTCCCTGTTCACACCAAACAAGTGATATTAAGTTGATCAGTCTCAATATCGCAAGTCTAATGCTTCAAGTTCCAAATGCATGCTCATGAACGTTTATGCCACATATATCAATCAGATATCCTAATAGCACATACACACACCCAGAGTATGCCCAAAAGCATAATCAGTTCATCCCTCAGGCTCTACAGGAATGAACTGCTCTGATACCATAATGTAACACCCTACCACACAGGGCCTTACGCTTAAGTCGTAAAGCAGAGGTGGCATGGTATTACGACTTCTAAAAGAAAATGATATGTACATAGATATAGTTGAATGAAGTCATATCTAGGAGCCTTGAAGAACAAGCTAAAGAAAATCGATAAACAGAAAATCGTGACACACTCGCATGGATATTCGTAAAATGGACAGGTAAAATCGAAAGATAACTGAACACATATATATACATATCAGAGTTCCAAAACTCAGGTAGCAAGCTCCAGACTCGACCTGCGAAGCTAAGGCCGACCAGAGTATATAATTATGTTTATACACAACCCAAAATAAAAGTCAAACCACAAAATAAACCCCTGTATCTCCAAGTCGACCTCTAGGAGGGACAAAACACAAATATACATGCGGAGATTCTATAAACATATATACATAGCCTAAAACAAAATATGACAGTCCAAAAGACAGTTCTTCGCTCGTAAGGAGGATACCCAAATGCTCAACGAGGTGTCTCTCGACCTGCATCTGAAAAACAACAACATAGTATGGGATGAGAACCGGAGGTTCTCAGTATGGTAAAGGTGCCCGCATAGTTAATATAAAAGGTCTCGGGAAAGCCAGAGGCATTCCTAAAACTTCGACACTCAGATTTCAGCTTAAGAATTCAACTAAACCAGAAATTAGGTAAGTTGTCTAGGTATTCTAATTCTGAATCTAACTTTAACCTAATAATTCACGTTCTGTCTCCTCTAATCCTCCGAATCATTGGTGGAACAATCCTCTCTCCTCACACCTTCGTCAAGAGGAATTTCCCAAAAAACATACACATACAATTCAAGCAAAGAAAACACAGATAGAGAAGCATTTACAGCAAGTAGAACAAGTAGCAGATAAGTAGAATTTAACAGTTAAACAAACTAAAGCAATGCACACCCAAACAAAGCAAACAAATGCATATGATGTATGCCTGTCCTATGGCTGATGAGTCTCATCTGTCGGTTATACAGCCAACCCGACAAGTCCTGGTAGTTAACCACTGGACAGTCCCTCTGTGCGCGCATCCCCAAGCTCAATAATATTCCATGGAGTCAAACTCCAAGCTCAAATATAATATTCCATGGAGTCACACTCCAAGCTCAATAGTATAGTATTCCATGGAGTTAAACTCCAAGCTCAATAATATTCAATATTCATATTTATATGCATGCCCATGGGGGAATCCGGGGAGTTAAAGTGCCCGGTCACATCTTGCGACAGAGGGTCAACAAATAGTCTCAAATACATAAGCCACATAATAATCTCTTTCCCTTTTAAAAATGTTACCTCAAATCAAAACTCCAATTCTTAAAGAAACTTTAGCAATATCTCCTCTAAGACTCAAATTTCTGCCACCCTTCAAGGGTCCCAACTATCAAACCAAACACCTCTCAATCACTCAAATCATTTACAGTAACAAATTATTTCATAATCAAACAAATACCAATATTAAATCTTTTTCCAAACCGACCAACTTCAACAGCAAATTATTGACAACAGCTAAACCTCACATTTTATACCATATACACAATCCATCAATTATTCATTCATTTCATTCCTATCTTAAGGTCTTCTAGCCTAAGTTTTCACGTGACATTAAACATTAACTACGAGAAACCAAAACCATACCTTCGTACGGAATCAAAATATTCAAAGCTTCGGAGAAGCTTTCTGACTGAGCTATCGAAGAAGAAAATGTCCAGAATCGTCTATGCCTCCTAAAATTCCCGTTGGCCAAACCCAAAGAAAAGATGAGCTATGTCACTGTCAACTTCCACTAATCAAAAATGGTACCAACGTGTAGAGGAGGAGGTTACGAATACTTTCACCGGATTAGATTTTTTATTGGAGTTACGAATTGTAAGAAATCGAAGTCGGAAGTTTGGTGAAGGTTTACGTTCTCTCTCTTTTTCTCTCGGTTACGCTCCTTCCTTCTTTTTTTTCGTTTTCATCCTTGCTGCTTTATATAATCCTTAGCATACAAGTATAATTATTACTAGAAGAATGATATTATTATTATAATTATAATATCTGGAGTACATTAATATAATATATATAACGATAATGATAACCTTTACTGGATATATTTATATACAATGAATTAATGATTGAAGTACATTATATGCATAGTCTTTAGTGGATAGTAATAATCGTATATATATATATATATAAATGAAAGCATAGACTAGATAATCAATAGTAGGCAAATCAAATAGTTATAATATTACTAACGTAATAATAATAATAATAATAATAATAATAATAATAATAATAATAATAATAATAATAATAATAATAATA
Source organism: Arachis stenosperma (assembly GCF_014773155.1). Lineage (NCBI taxonomy): Eukaryota > Viridiplantae > Streptophyta > Magnoliopsida > Fabales > Fabaceae > Arachis > Arachis stenosperma. The sequence goes on along the minus strand of NC_080381.1, from coordinate 125,848,282 downwards.
ATAATAATAATAATTTTATATATATAGAGTTAATAATATATGAGTTACTAATCTAAATGACATTAATAATTTAAAGGTGAAAGATATTTGATGAAGTATTAGCAAAACTAAGCACAACAAAAATACCGATATTTACTTATATTGGCAGATATCGAACTTGATAATAATATTATTAACTAAACTCTATTTCTAAATTAAAATATCAATTACTCAAATTAAGATATACATATAAGTTTCATTTCTTATAAATGACTAGAATTATAATTTTAATTATGTAAAATATTTTATCATAAAATATATAATATGAATTTGATTAAATTCAAATAGTTATAAAATTAGTTCAATTACTGATAATAAAATAATTTCTAAAAATAGAAAATTCTAATTTATGAAATAAATTATAACTTATTTATATTTCTATTTTTAAAACTGAAAGTCACTACACTTTCAAAGCATTCTAACTTTATTCTATCTTATTTTCTATTTAAAGTATTCTAACTTTCAAAGCATTCTAACAAAGCGTTCTAACTCTCAAAGCATTCTAACTTTGTTAACAATTTTTCAAAACATTCTAATTTTCAAAGCATTCTAACAATTTCTCAAAGCATTCTAATTGTTCAAAGCATTCTAACAATCCAAAAAATTTGAAATGCAAACTCAAGAAAGCACAAAATAACATGATGAAATATCACTAGCAATGCATACGGAAAAACGCTGTAATTAATCAGCATAAACCACTAGTTCCAGCAGCAATATGAATTAGTAAAATAAGCATTAATATAGTAATTTCCTAACAAAGCAACTGCAACTAGAGAATCATCAAAATAGTTAAGCATTGCTCAAATAAATTCAGCATCAATTCCTTAGCCAAATTAATAGTAAAACGCAGAAGTAATAATTCATACCAATTCAAATAATCCCAGCAGCAAGAATCGGCAATCTCAGATAATAATTCCAAACACATTGAGCAGAGATCAGAACCTATCAATCTAACTAAATTATCCTAACCTAACCACCTAAAATCAACTACAACAGAAATTAATCTACCAAAATGAATTACTAAAAATCAACTAACTAAATGAAATTTAGATTAACCAAGCAAAAATCAAACAACATAAAAAATAGATTCAATAAAAATTCCTAACCACCTAAAATTAACTGAAACAGAAATTAATCCAACTAAACTAATTACTAAAAATCAACTAACTAAATGAAATTAAGATTAACTAAGTGGAAATTAAACAGAGTAAAAAATAGATTCAATAAAAACCGGACATGCAAAGCAATTAGAAGAAAGAAGACTGAAGTAGGTGGTTCGAGCAGTGGCAGGGGCAGCCTTTCCAGTAGCGGCAGGGCAGCAATGGCGGGAACAGACATTAGAGAAGGGGGCATTTCGAGCAGCGGAGCAAGATAGGGCAGTAGCGGTGGCAGAGACGATTGGAGCAGCAGTGGCGGTGGTGGCCTTTGCAGCGATGACAAGGGCTAGAGAGAGACTGAGAAGTGAGAGGTTAGAGAGAGAGAGAGAGAGAGAAGAAGAAGAAGAAGAAGAAGAAGGTGAGAGATTAGAGAGAGAAAACAAATTCAAAATGAAAGGGAAGATGGTTTGCAGTTCGAATTTTGGACACGATTACTGCGTTACCGGTGGATTAATCCGACGGTAACATGGTGCGTGTAACCAAAACACATCATTTCACTAAACAAGGTTCATCGTCGGATTTATTCGCCGATATATCCGACGGTAGCTAGCGCACCAAAATTTCCTTTTTTCCCTCCAAATTTTACCGTCGACGGTACCGTCTGAACATCAAGTCTGACAGTAATATTTTAGAGTGACAAATTTATTGCCAAATTTAACGATAAATCTGATGAAAAGCACGTCGCTAATGTCCGATGCTTAATCCCACAGTACATTCGACGGTTTTAAGCGTTTTTCTTATAGTGTAATGTTTAAATATAAATCAATTGAAAAATAACTATAGTAAAGATGTTCATGTGTTTGAAATGTTTGAATTGAGAATGCCTAACCCATTTGTGTAAGTTGTATGACCACTAACTTCACTTTCTTTCCAAAAGAATCTCGAACATCTAGATACTGACGGACACTTATCAACAGACTGATTACATCTAACACAACAAAATGAATAACAAACAAAAAAAACTTAATATATAGATTAATTGTCAAATTGAGAGAATAAAAGGATATTGGAAAGAAAATCATTAGTATATGTATACAAAGACTAAATAGACTAACCTATCAAATATGGTCTTCTTTCTGTAATCGTGATACATGTTCAATATTATATAAAACGTAAGGAGCTTCTGGGAATTTGAGACCAGGTAAAGGGAGAACCTCTATATCAATCTCAAAAATTGTATCGATGCTTGCTAACTTTGGCTATTCCAAGATTTGGAACCAGTGTGAACTTAGATATCGAGTAAACATCTCTTTGTTTGAGAATGTCTTTAAATTGAGCTATAAGATGTTTCTTGATAGTACATTGAATATTATGACACTGAAAATAAAAAAACAGACGTTCTCAACATTAAAATATGAAATACTATTTGTACAGAAAAAGAAATAAAAATGAGAACTATAACCTGCTAGTTTCAAAAATAGTTAAGAAGTATTTTCTAGACACATTATTTGAATAAAAAGATAGACACTAAATCAAATAGTTGATGATATACAACATTAAGTTAATGCATTTAAGATAACTAATCGATTCATCCATCAGTAACATTTGAAGGAACAAAACTTTTTCGTCTTCGGAGACTAGATTAGAGACAGGTTATAACCTGATGATTTGAACCTTAGTTCTAAAATATGTAGACCAAGAATTTATATTAGCAAGACTCTGCTCTATTTTTTTTGGGGACCAACAAAATTATATTTGATTCTGTCATGACTCAAAGTAGTAAAGAAACCCATAAGAATAATGTATAAACTAAACAACGAAAACATAAAAATGAGAAGAGTAATAGATTGGATATAACTTACATGTATTTAAATATGATAAAGATAGCTAGTAATAAAAGGAAAGTAAAAAATTGGCATTCTAATTTCTTTTATTAATGACCAAATTAGATACTTGCACAAGAAACTTAGACACAAGCATAGAAGAAAGTGATGTAATAGACTTGTCCTAAAGTAGGTAACTGTCAGTAGAATAGTTTTTTTGACTACACTATAATTATGGCTATAACTAATTTTAGAAATAGCTTCCAATGCAGACCAATTCAGTCTATGTACCTAATTAGTTAGCTAAAAGAAAATTCATTGATAGAGAGTTATTTGTTTACACAAAAAAAGTTGTGACTATATTTTCTTTGTTAATGAAGAGATTAAAAAATTTAAAACAATAAAGTCATACCTGAAATTAGCATTAATAGTTGGAGTATCTTGCAAAATAATTTATTCCTCTAAAGAAAAAAAAAAGAGCTTTTTAAAACTATGGGAACATTAAAAAATTAAAAAGGTAGGTTAATAAACACCACATACAATATATTTAAACTTAAAATGAAGAGAAATATTAGAAGGAGGAATAACATCAACCAATTAAGCATAGAAATTTAACCAACAATATTAATTAAACACTAATTTTATAATAATAAATATCTATAATGAAAAGATATAAATTTTAATTTCTTTTAAAAAGAAACAAAATGAATATAGCAAAACTAACCTCTTCTATTTTCACCTTGTTGTCCTCTCTTTCTTTTAAAATAGTTTTTTCTATATAATCTTACAGTTGTATAAGATTGAGACATTTCTATAAAGTTTTAACCAAACTAAAGAAATTTAAAACTAACTAATATTCACCATAATGTTATGTTGAAAAAAGTAGCAATTTTTTTTAGACACCACTTCAATTAGAGGTGGCGGGAGTATCCGAACCCGCGGGAATTCGACCTGTCCCTACCTGGTTGGGATGGGTTCAAACCCGACCCGAAGCGGTGAGGGGTTGGGTTTAGGGTGAACCCGCCCCTACCCTACCCTATCTCGCTCACCTTACTCAATTGCTCACCTCGCTGTTGTCCATCAACGAGTTCACATCGCTCCCACTTCTCTTGTTGCCGTCACTCTTCTCGGTGGCTCGTCTCTCCGGTCTGCGATCTGCGGTCTCTAGTTGCTGCTCACCTTGTTGTCCCTCCTTCCTCCTTTGTCATCTCTCACTATTAAGCAGTAAGCACTCCTCTTTCACTCACCACATACTGAGTTAATTTTTAGGGTTTATTTATGTTAAAACAGTTAAAGTTCTTGCCTTTCTGACTCATTAATATTATATATGATTATTATTGTCTTGTTGATGGTTTATAATCTGATTTTATATTGTTGATTGTTGATTTTGTGTTGTTTATTGTTGATGGTTGAATGTTTGTTGATTTTGTGTTGTTTATTGTTGATGGCAAAATGTTATACTGTGTTCTTACTTAGCTGTTGCTAAATAAGATTGATAATCTGACTTTGTGATGGAACATTATGAATTTGAATGTGGATTAGGCATTTATGCTATGATTTATCATTTTTGTGGTGGAACAATGTTTAAGTGCATTCTAAATTTTAAAAAAATTTACAAACATTAGAAACAAAAATCAATCTTTACTCTAATTAATATTTTTAAAATGTTATTAGAAAAATACCGCTTGAAAGCTAATCTATCTCAATCTTTTCATTCTTCCATAACCCTTTATTTAAGTATTATATATGTCACTGAAATTAGGCTTTCACTTTTGTCCATTATGAAATGGTGATGATTTTAGGACTCACATAAAAGTTGTATCAGAACAAACTTGTCATGGTATATATTTCAAGAAATGTTATGATCTTAACAGTTAAGCAATTGAAGAATTTAGACTAATATATATAATGAAATGCATGTTTTTGTGTTGTAGAATTCCTTATATGATTGAGTAATTGGAAACTTGACTTGGTAAAATTTTGGAAGGAAAAGCTTGGAAGTTTGAAATTTACAACATTAAGGTGTGAGTTTAAGTTTCGGATAAATATCATGTAATGTAACATGAAGTCCTAGACTAGTGGACTTAGGATTATTGTTGTGGTTGATTGTTTGGTTTAGTAAAAATTGTGATATATGTTGGTATGATTGAAATTGTGTTGAAATGAAATGGGTTTAATTGTTATAATGGTAACTGATGTGGAATTGGGCCGGAGGCCTTGATAGGGTGAGGAGTCCCCTATGTGGTAAGTTGAGATAAGTGGTGTGAATTGTTGCGTGAAATTGAGTATGTGTGTTGAAGCTTTGATTAAGAATTTGGATATATGAATATTGTATGTTGTTGTTGAGAATGGATATAGTCAATATAATGTGTTAAATAAGTTGGGAATGAGTTGATTAGGCTTGGAATAGTTGAGGATTGATAAACGAGTGTTTGTAATGTGTAGAAATGGTTTTAGAATGGTTTAGGATTGAATTGAGTTGAGAATTGAGAAAATTGAAGAATTGTGTAAATTTGGTAAAAATAGATTTTTATTCAACTTCGACAGGCCATAACTTAGCATTCGGAGTTCGGATTTGGATGAAATTTATTTTAAATTAAAGCTAGTGAAAAGACCTTGAAAACCATCTAAGAATGAAGAAAAATGGATAATTACACAAAAAGTTATAGAGGTCTGAATTTAGAGGATTAAAACTGAATTCTGAAAAAGTTGCAGAAACTGGGGTCTATGTACGTACGACCCATGCGTACGAATAAGGGGTGTTATAGAAGTGAAATAGTTTTGTGTGCATACCATGAGTACCCACAAAATCCAAATCATGCGTATGCACGAGCCATGCATATGCACAACTTGCATTTCAAAATTGAACAATTTTCGTGCGAATGTCTACGCGTACGAGCCAAATTGAACTCATTCATACGCACGAGGCATGCATACGCATGACTATCATGTTTTCAGAAACGATGATTTTTAACTATTTTAGCCTATCTAACTAGATCTTTCACTTTCGTAACCCCTATAATGAGTATAAAAACGGTGGATTAGAGGGTAGAAAGCGTTACGAAGGAAATTATTGAGTCAAAATAAGTTAGAAGTGATTGAAGAGATGAGTTGATATGATTGGATGATGGAAATGAGTTTGATTGACATGATACCTGTCTGGGTAGATGCAAGGGTTGTGGCTTTGTCCCACTTATTCCGGGTTGATATTTGAGTTGCTTGGATTGATGCAAGGGTTGTGGCTTTGTCCCACTTGCTCCAGATTGATATTTGAGTTGTCTGGGTAGATGCAAGGATTGTAGCTTGTCTCACTTGCTCTGGGTTAATATTTGAGTTGCCTGGATAGATGCAAAGGTTGTGATTTGTCCCACTTACTCCGGGTTGAGATTGGAACCACCCGGATAGATGCAAGAGTTGTGGTTTGTTCCACTTGCTCTGGGTTGAGATTTGAGACACTTTGTTGATCCTATGTCGCAAGATGTGGCCGGACACTTAGACCTTCCCAGATGATACCCCCAAGAGAAGGTGAGAAGGGCACACTACCTAGAATTGATTTGAGAATCATCCATGATATTGATGAATGAATGAATATAAATACCTCTTGGGGATGCGCACACAGAGGGACTGTCCAGGATTCGCTATCAGACCTGTCGAGTTTTGGCTAATAACTGATAGATAAGCTCATTGGCCGTATGGCAGGCATGCATCATTTGCATTTGTGTGTATTGAGGGTATGCATCTTGTATTTCGCTTGTCTTTTTTAATAATTGTATCTTTATGCTAATTGAGCTGATTGCTTTATCTGTTCTCTCTATTTGTATATTCTTTATATTATTTTGCATGTGTTTGAACAACTAAAAGATTCCTTATGCTAGCGATGGTGACACTGAGGGTTGTTCTTGATGCGATGTGATGATTGGAGGTTTGTGAAAAATTAAGAATAAATTGATAGATTAGAATCTCTAGATAAGTTGTCATTTTCTGGTTTAGTGAGAACCCTAGGCTTGGATGAATAAAACTTTGAAGATTAATATCACTTAGAGAGCTCTTGTTACCTTATATTGTATCGATTCGATATTTTTTCCTATTGGAAACTCGGGGGTTTGGGTTCTCACCCATATATTATTTTCGTTTTTCAGATGCAGGTCCCAGCGCTCCTCAGTGAGCAAGAGTTTTATCTGGAAGATGGCGAAAAAGACTTTTGTTTATGTTTTTATTTTAGATTCTCTCATTCTTTTGGAAAAACTCATATGATATACTTATTTTGAAGATTTGTCTTTAGAGGATTTTGATGTATTTTTTAAGAGATAGGTTATGTATATCAAATTGTTTTACGGTTGTAACATTAGTCAATCTAATCTTCGCGGATGAGACTAGTTGATATTTATATATACTTATATATATCTCTTTACCTTTATTTTTCTTCAAGCTTTTAATTATCTATCTTTTCCGACACGCTTATGTATGTTATTGAGTATGAACGATTAGATTGTCTTTTTAGCCAGAATTTAAATCCTTTTTTACAAGCTTCTAGTTTAATATCTCTTTCTATATATACATACGTATTTATATTCCAGTCTTGTATTGTAGCACCAAATTCTCATTGAATTATAATTTAAGCATAAAGTTTTGAAAGGTAGGGTGTTACAACACATACTACAACAATAATAAAAAGATAATACTATTGCCAAAATCATTCTGAAGAAAACTCTGGATATTATTAAGGCATTGTTAAGAAGAAGAAAAATAAATGAAAATGAATTAGAGTTATACAAAAGGAAAGACCAAATTGAATCACAATTTCAATGTGGCACATCACTTAGTCATTGCACACTTTGGCATAGCAATGGAGTGCCACATCATCACTACACAGTTAATTTGGCATCGGAAAGGAGTCCAAGGACCATTATAGATTTATAGTGTACAGTTCAATTTGAAGGATTACTATAACCAAATTGGAATATAGAAAATTAAATTGAATAATAGTACAAATTTCAAGAACTATTACGAGAATTTACTCAAACAAAAATAGTAATATCAACAACTATATATCATAATTATTATATGTCAAAATTAATTATTCGTCTTAATAAAGGTTCTTTTAATTTTTTGTTTATTAAAATAATTAATTGAACAGCATATAATAATTTCCTCCTAGATAGAATTGAAAAGAGAGAAGAATATTCAGATATATAGCAATGCATTGAAAGAAATTAAGAGTAAATAGACAAGAGGGAGGTTGAGAACACATATACATGGGCTAAAAAATGGATGAAGCATTCACTGAACTATTCTGCTGCCTGGAAATTATAGAAAATTGATATTTTCTTGTATATTCTAGTGTAAGAAAAAATTTTCTGTTCAGTATACTTATACATTACATATATCAACTTATTTGTGATAATCTTTAATTTCTTATTTAATTTTATATATATATATAGAGAGAGAGAGGAAGAGAGAGAGAGAGAGAGAGAAAATCAGTGTTAGTTTCATTCTAAATTTATCATGTTAATAAAACTATGCCATTTGAGTTGGTTGCCTCTGAACTCATAAACCACAAAAGAAACTAACATAGAAGAGAAATTAAATTAAAATAAAAGAAAAACACATACCTACCAAGCATCTCCCAAATTTGTGTACATCACCAGCTCACGGGCTTTGTACTGAAATCTTAATGTTAATAAACAGCAAAATAAGTTAATAACATGACATTGATGTATGTGTATATATACTAATTCTAAGAGAGAAGAAATTAAATTATTGTGTACGTAGGGCTGAGAATCTATGCCAGAAGATTATTTATATATCTTTATTCATCATGATCACACCTTAATCAAGTTAGAAAATCTGAAACAAAACTGAGAGAATAAAGAATAATATAGCAAAAGAAGAGGCAAGAGAAGACGTAGTGAGGGGAATGAAGCCTGGTCCGAAAAATTGTCACAAAAACTCATCACATGAGTAGTTAGACATCTCGAGTCAGGCGGCATTCCCCACACCATCAATCCCTCACATTCATTGTAATATATGCTATCTAATTAAACAATAATCATCATATACAAACTTTACCCTATAGTACTGCGTGCACAATATGTATATAAGCATGCACTAAAGTGGGAAAAGTGTACTTGTTTCTTTTCTTGGCTTCCAAACAGAACTTGTTATGTTGATTATTACATGCATTCTTGGTGGGAGGTTGGAAAAGATATACAACATACAGGTGTGTGTGCTGATTATTGTTATCTTGACTTCAGAACTCACCATGTCCATGTGTGTGTGTGTGTGGAAGTTGGAGGCTTCTCTTTGTCGTTAAGACTTTCCAACATTGAGTTTTCAAGATATGTTGCTTAAGATTGGTTAAAACTTAAAAAGGTTACGCTCTTCATTTTCATGTTTTATGCATAACCACATCAAAAGTATCAATTTTTATCCTCCATTATTACCGCAAAAATATGTGGAAAAATTGAAAATCGATTTTTTAGTTAATAATTAGTTAATACTAATGTCTTTCCAGAAAAAAAAAAGCTTTTAAAATTATATCAGCTTTGTTATGGTATTATAGATTATAGTAAAAAAGATTTATAGAATCAAATTATTTTTATAAAAAAATTGTAGGGAATAAAAGTCTCTATCAGCTAAGAAGACTAAAGTCTCTATAAATAAAAAAATTAAATATTTTTTGAAACAATTGAATCTTGATTCTAATTATTAATCACAACATTAGTATTTTCTTAAAATTATATGTAATAAATATTTGAAGAAAGAAAAGTGAAAATATATATAGATTAAAAATAAGCGATAAAATTTAAAGTTAAATAAAAAATAAAAAATATACCTATAATAATAATAATAATAATAATAATAATAATAATAATAATAATAATAATAATAATAATAATAATAATATTTTTGTGAATAATATTACTGAATTTTTTTAATTATATTATTTTATTAATTTTATTTTTTGTAGAATAAATAGAAAGATAGAGAGTGATAGAAAATGAGAGAGAAAAGAGCAAGAGATATAAAAAAAGAGGGAGACATGAAGTTTGTTAATTTTAGAGAAAAAAATTATTTTAATTGTAATGAAAGAATATTTCGTGACATATTTTATTTTGTCAAATTGTTAACATAAAATATAAATTATAAGTTATATATGAGTGAAAATGGTAGAAAGAAATAGAGAAGGAGAGATGTAGATAAGAAGATGGAGGAATAGAATTTACTGGAGGAAAATATTTTATCTTAATTTTATTGAAAAAATATTATGTGATATATATATATATATATATATATATATATATTGGTTGTTAAATTAATAATATAATATAATTAGATCTTAATTTTAATTTTAATTTTAATTTTAATTGTAATTAAAGAATGTCATATTGTATATTTTTATTGTTAAATTTATAATTAGTCATTGATAATAATATATACGAAAAATAAAGTGGATGAAGCAATGGAATTGATAGAAAAATAATCAAAAAAAGAGAGAAGAAAGAGAAAATTCTTTAATTTTAAAAAAAGATATGATTTTAGTTGCACAAAAAAGCGATATGTAGTACATTTTAATTATAAAATTAATAGTATGTATTTTTTTATTTTTGTTAATTGATTATTAATTAAAAAATTAATTTTATAAAAAAAAACAATTTACGAATATTCAAGATGAATTTCATTAATATATTCAAAGGCGAGTGGGGCTGCAACTCAAATTGTACAGTTAGTCGTGTTTATAATATATTTATATGAGAAAATATAGGATAATTTTAAGAATTTAATTTGATATATTATTTTTATACATGTATTTAATTACACAATATTAAATTAATAAAAAATATTTATTTTTTTATATTAATTATATAAATAATTATAAAAAAAATAAATATAATTATCTAACTATATAAAACATTTTACACAAAAATTAAATTCTAATTTCAAAAAATTTATATATGCGTGTACAATTTAAATCATCTAAGATACCTTTGAAATTGATTTTATTCATATATATTTGTTGCCTTTCATTTTAAATAGCTCAAATGATATAATCTTTTCATACTCACCTAAAAATTACAAATTTAAATCTCTTTATTTTTAGTGAAAAAATTAAAAAATAAAAAAAAAAACACAAAAGAAAAGAGTGGTCACTCCTTTTGTGGAGAGTGATGGGGAGTTAGGAAATTAGATGAGTGAGCTTCTAGATATGCTATTATGCCTAATGGGTCCTCTTTATATAAAATTGACAAAAAGAGGTAACACGTGCAGGATGATTAGAGTAGCATATAATGTTTGATGAGTGCTGCTACTAAGTACCAAAACTCATCATCATCATGATTGATGAATGTGTTGTGTTGTGAACTGTTCTAATTTGCCCTGTTGTGTTGTGTTGTGTTTTTATGATTATTCGGATTTTTTTATTTAAATATTAATTTCCATTTTACGCAAAAGTGGAAAGAGTTATGCAAATGCGTACGCATGGTCATTTTGCAGCACGATGTGAAGGAATTAAAAACATTTCGCAATCAATCTAACTATTAACCTAAATCCTTTTAGCAACTAAGTTTAATAAAATTGGTTCAAATTCAACTAAAATTACTTTCATTATACTAATGTGTTTGATTAATACAAATATATTCTTTTTCATCGTGTTTCTTCTTCTTTTTTTTTGCGTTATTCCTTCTTCTTTTTCGCATTCCTCCTTCTCTGCTTTCGCATCCTTTCTTCTTCTTATTCGCGTTCCTTCTTCTTCTTCGTATTCTTTTTTCTTTGCGTGTTTTCTCTCAATTATTATTCTTTTATTGTTGTTATTGTTGCTGTATTTTTTCTTTTTTTCTTAGTTTAATTGAGGTTCATATAGATTTAGAAATAAATTTGATGTGTTTTTATTGATGATTGAGGTTTTTTGATTGTTTGTTCAAAACTGAACTAATTTTGGTTTATTTGTGTGTTAATTAAATTTCATCTGATATTGTTGATAAGTATTGACTAAATTTTTTATTCCTTTAATGATTTCAGTTCATTTCTTAGTTTAATTGAGGTTCATTTGGATCTAGAAATAAATTGGATGTATTTTTATTAATGATTGAGTTTTTTTGACTACTTGTTCAAAATTAAACTAATTTCGGTTCATTTGTTTGTTAATTGAGGTTCACCTGATGCTATTGTTACGTATTGACCAAATTTTTTATTTCTTAAGTAATTTCGGTTCATTTTTTAGTTTAATTGAGGTTCATTTAGATCCAGAAATGGATTAGATGTATTTTTGTTGATGATTGAGTCTTTTTGACTACATGTTCAAAATTGAACTAATTTTAGTTCATTTGTGTGTTAATTGAGGTCCACTTGATGCTGCTGATAAGTATTGACCAAATCTTTTAGCATCCAAATGAACCTCAAATAAACTAAGAAATAAATCGAAATTACTTAAAGAATAAAAGATTTGGTCAATACTTATCAGCAGCATCAAGTGAACACACAAATGAATCGAAATAAACTAAAAAATGAACCAAAATTATTTAATAATTGCATCAGAAAAAATCAGAGCCAAGATGTTAGCAAAATATTGGTGTTGTTGGTGATGACGATACGAAAGAGAAGAAGAAGAACCTACGTGTGCAAATTTAAAAAAAAAAAAAAAAAGAGGAGGAGAAGGAGGAAACGGAGAGGGAGAAGAAGACGCGTAATTTGAAAAATGGTTATAACAACTTGGTTAAGTATTTTGCTTGGATGTAGAGATTTTTAGATTTGCTACACATCCAAGCAAATAAGCAATATTACTATCCAAGTCCAACTAAGTAGATCCAACACCAACAAAAACTACTCTCATTAAAAAGAGCGTGATTACACGCGCCACATCATTCTTCCAACCAAGTCATTTACGTTCACGCGCAGAATTTTACGTTATCGTCGTCGTCATTGTCTTTTTCTTCTTCTTCACTTTCCTCCTTCTCTTTCTCCTCCTTCTCTTCCTGCTCCCCCTCTCCTTTTCCTTCTCCTTCTCTTTCGCATATTTTTTTTTCATCGTCATTATTTTGTTGCTTCTTTTATTGTTGTTATTGCAGTAGAAGGTGAGGAGAAAGAATATTAAATTGCGCAAGACAATAAGTCCAAATGCACCTTATTTTAATGAACCAAAATTATATCGTGCTTGAGACACAATTAACTCAGAAATAAACTGAAATTGCATAATGGATTGCGAGACAATTAACTCAAAAATGAAACAAAATTACATAACAATTGCGACACAATTAATTGACAAATGAACCGAAATTTACCATAATGATTGCGACACATAAACTCAGTTCGAAAACAAGCACACAAACAAGACTGAATCATGAACAACAACATATCTAAAATCAATTTTTGATTAGACAACCTCATTAATATGTTTCTTCTTTTTTATATATATTTTTTCTACTTTTCTTGGTTTTATTCCTCTTAAGAGATTAAATCAAAAGGAATTTTGAGAAAATGAAATAAGAAGGTGAAGATGAAGAAGTAAAAGATGAAAAAAAGAAGAAGCAGTAGAAGATGAGAAGAAGGAGGCGAAAGAGTTTTAAGTTGTGTAGGACAACGACTCCAAATGCACCTTAATTCACTAAAAAATGAACCAAAATTATACAATGGATTTCGACACAATTAACTCAGAAATGAACCGAAATTACATAATGGATTATGACACAATTAACTCAGAAATGAACCGAAATTACATCATGGTTGTGACACATAAACTCAGTTAAAAAACATGCAAACAAACAATACTGAATCATGAACAAAAACACATCCAAAATTAATTTTAGATCAGACAACGTTATTAATATATTTTTTGTTTGATATTTTCTTCTCTTTTTCTTGGTTTTATTCCTCTTAAAAAGTGAAACTAGAAGAACTGTAAGAAAATAAAAAAAAAGAGACAATAAAGAAGAAAAAGATGAAAAAGAAGAAGAAGAAGCAGCAGAAGATGAGGAGGAAGAAGAAATTTTTTTTTTAATTGTACAGGACAACGAGTCCAAATACATCTTAATTCATTCAGAAATGAACCGAAATTATATAATGATTGTGACATAATTAACTTAGAAATGAACCAAAATTACATAATGGATTGCGATACAATTAACTCAAAAATGAACTGAAATTACATAACAATTGTGACATAATTAACTCAAAAATGAACCAAAATTACATAATGATTGCGACACATAAATTCAGTTCGAAAATAAGCACACAAATAAGATTGAATTGTGAACAAAAACACATCCAAAATCAATTTTGGATCGGATAACATCATCAATATGGCAAAAATTCAACAATAATAATAACAATAATGACGATAACGATAACAACGAAGAACAAGAAACCGTTTACGTTCAAAGTGGGAAGTTGTTCATGTTTAAAAGTCAGTTACGTGTAAGTGGTACGTAGATGTAAAGGAGGTTATAAAAGTGGAAAGTTGTTTATGTATAACTTAGTTAGACTTGATTAGTGAAATTATTTGGACGCAGAATATTATTGTAATAAGATAATGGTGAGTGGTGGCGGTGAAGGAAGAGTAGCAATAAAGAATTAAGGTTGTGGTATTAAATGGATTAAGGATTAAAGTTAAATTTTTTTTATAAGAGTAAAATTAAAAAAAAAATATTACTAGATGTTAACCGTTAAAAAATTAACTGTAAAAATAAAATTTAAATTTATTTAAATGTTAAGAATAAAATTAAATTAAATTAAATATTAAAAATATTTTAAAAAAAATCGTAAACATTAAAAATAAAAAATATATTTGATCTGATAATGAAAAATTTTCATTATTTTTAGTTATTACTTTTATTTTTGGTCAAAATTGTTAGTTATTTCTTAAGTTTTGATAGAGAAATTAATACAGTTCAATCAGGTTAATCGGAATCGGTCAATTAGTCAATTTAGTTGAAACAAAAAATTATGGTGCAAACTCAAGTACAATCAACTTTACGTAAAGTTAATATTTAAAATTTAACTTCAAATAATTTGATTGATTTGATTAAATTTTCATAACAGTTCTTAGATATTAATTTTATGTAAAGTGTATGTTTGATCGCCATTATTTTGTAAAAAAAAAAAATCTTTTTTCAATGAAAAAATATCTTTTTTTTATTTTTTAACGTGTTTGGCAAATTTCTAGTAGTAAAAATAAAAGCACTAGTAAAATAAAAAAAATATATTTTTTTTGAGAAGCTGTAATTTACATATTTTTTTAAAAGATATTTTTTCCTTAAAAAAAAAGATATTTTTCATATAATAAATAAATAAAAAATACTTTTATATTGTTATACCCAAACATAATTGATAAATAAAAAGACTTTTTTATATGAAATATCCAAACAAAAAATTACTTTTACTTCTCTATAAGATCTTTTAAAAAAATCACAAAAAAAAAGATTTTTTAAAAAAAATAACTCAAAAAAAATCTTTTTTTTTAAAAGCTCACCCAAACAAACCCAAAGTCTACTTCAACTAAGTTTTCACCAAAAATTATTTGGCAAAATTTTTTAAAATAAATTTGCCTCACAAACCAAACTTAACCTTGCTAAACCCTATCAGAGACAACGGCTGCAGCCCCCACCACCAGCTGCCATTCGCCCTCTTCTCCTCGCTGTAGAATCTCTGTTCGGACACATCGCCACTTCACCGTCGCACATCGGTCATCTTGTCGGTCGCCTCTTCGGTCACCTCGCTGTTGCTCACCTCTACGGTAAGCACTCCTCGGCCTCCTCCCTTACTAGCCACTGCTTGCTGCTTGCTTGCTTCAGTGCTTCGTCAGTTTTATTTTTCAATCTTCAATGCTTCTTCTCTCGGTCGTTGTCGCCGTCGTTGACCCAACCAGCGTCGGTCACCTCACCCGCGTCCCTCTCCTTGCTACTTCACGGTTGGTCTACTTCGTCTCTGTCGCGGGTTCGCTGCCCAAATTGCCTTTCTGTTCTGCGCCGCGAGTGATGTCGCTGTTTGCTTCTTGGACGTCGTCGACGGTAAGCTCCTCGCCTCTAACCTTGTCGTTCTTCCCTGACTTCCTATATCGTCGCCGTGGATTCTTCAATTACTCTTGAATTAATTTTGGGTTCATCTTTTTTTTTCAATTAATTTTAATATTCTGAGCTGAGTTCGTATTCTGAGTTTAGAATTGGATTATTTATTTAATTTGTTGAATGCTAGCGTGATTCTAAATTCAATTAGAATTCAATTTAATTTGAATTCTGAGTTTGGAATTGGATTCAATTTAGTTTTTGTTTTTGATGTATTTTCAGTTTAGTTTGGATGCTGATTAATGGATTAGAATCCTAAAAACTAAATATGGTTATATGCATTCAGCAGGTTTAGAAATTTTTTATTTTGTAAACTTTTAATGATAAATTATAGACATTGTGAAACTTTGAAATTAGTTTAGAAACGATTGAATTTGAATATCTGAAATTATATATTGAATTTTAATAAATTTATTGCATATTTAATTAAACTAGTTTTGATTCTGGTTAGACCTTTGAACCATTGAACCAGTCACTCCACTAGTTCAATGGCCGGTTTGGTTCTTGCAACCTTGGTTACATAGCCCAGAACGGCAGAAACCAACGGCGACCTAATCACTCCATCATACACCAGCAGCCACTATGCGTTCTCTCTCTGCCGTTGCTGTTGCTATGTAATCTCTCTATCTCCCCAACCTTTTGCTTTCTCTCCTCACGTTGTTCTACCCACCAGCATCCTTTGCCGCCGACTGCGAACTCTGCTGCCGGCACCGCAATGAACACCGTCTCCTTCAGTAACAAAGTTTTGCGTTCTCATTCTTCATGTTCTATTAGTTATCCTTTCTCTTTCTGGTACATAGTTTTGTGTCTCTTGTTTTATTTAATCCAAATATTCGTTATTTTTTTTTTCTCTTCCTCTGTGAATTGAATTTATTTATTTTTAAACTTTATTCGATTCAGCTGGATGATTAAACCCTGCAGCATTATGATATAAAATAAAATCTTCTTAAAAAGTGAGAAGATTTGTTTCTTCGGCTGATTTTAGAGATTAGTAGTTGTAAGTGAGATATGTGCGTTAACTTTCAGGAATTTATAGTTCATTGAGGGAAGAAGAAAGTATAGGTGGTTTTTCTGCACTTAGAAATGTGGGAAAACCTAAAAAGGATGGTATTCTTGGAACTGCAAGCACCCCTAAGCAGCTGCACTCATTATGGATAAAGGAATTAGCAAAGGTATTTCCTTATCATTGTTGATTATCAGTTGCTTAGATCAATATAATATCGAATGTGAATTTGCCTGGTGCCTCCTTTGATTTACTTTTCATCTTTTATTTGGACTTGGCATAAGTGAAGAAACCCTGTTGCTTTATGAAAGAATGATCTAATTAACATTCTGGAACCTTAATTAGCTTTTTGGATATAGCCAATGTAGTATGCCATACTGTCAGATGTATCAAAAAATATTTTAATAATTTGTATGCCATAGCCATATATATGAAGAACATTAGAGGACCTACATAAAGCTGTAACTGTGCTCCATCATAATTGATGAAAGCACATTAATTATGTCTCATCTTTCAGGTTTGGTGATGAGTAAATTTTTCTCTTTGCTGTGATTCTAATCTCTGTCTTCTGGGTACATTTCTATATATTCAGTAGCATAGTTTAAATAGTAATTTTATAGATCAATCATTAAAGAAAATCACTAAGTTGTTGAAATAAGCTCAATTTGGCATTTTCATTGTATAATTATTAAAGATTTGATGACACATGAAAAAATGATCACAACAAACGTAACTTCGCTTGAACTTCAATATTGTCATCCTCAGTAGTACATATTAACATTTGTACTGTTTAATGTTGATGATAGCCACATCTGCGTTTTCTGCATGCTTCTATTAGATATATAGATATATAAATAATGGATCAATCCCTTTTAACAACAACATTACTCCCTTTTAATTTGTATCTCAGGACAGTTCCACTACCACTTAATTTTAAGTTTATCTAGCTTTTTTAATAGGTTAGTTCTGGTTTAACTCTTTATGAGATGAAAATAGTGTGATTAAACTTTATTCAATTCATCTGGAGCTCTTTAATCGTTGTGATATGTCCTGCCCAAATAGAACCTTAATTTTCTTGTGTATGACTAGATCCTACTGCTTTATGAAAAATTGAACCAATTAACATTCTGGAACCTTAATTTGCTTCTGATTTGCTTGTCACTTGAATGTAATCAAACACAAATGGAAGGATGAAGGCCCTAGTTTGCTTCTGTTTTGCTTGCCATTTAGGTTCACTTCACCACTAGTCCACTACCATTAAACACAATGTAGTAAGTGTCTTGCATATGATGGTCTGCAGTTCTTGATTTATCATATCACACAGATTATTATTATTATTATTAATACATGAAAAAGTTGAGAAGTAGATGAAACACCATCTCTGGAATCATTTTGGAACCTATTTGAATTACAAACTAATAGTTTACAATTAAGTGATGATGAGGAATAAAATGAGAAAAAAAAAATTAGAAAAGGAGGAAACAAAGGTTGAGATATAGATTATGAGATAAAGGGAATTCTAAACAAATATTGATGACTAAAAGGTGATATTTGGATATGTATCATGTTGCTAAATGCCAAACTAGTGGGTTTTTATGTTGCACTCACCTGAATTTTTTCTTTCTGGTTTCAGGTTCTTGAATCACCTCTGGATAGATGCAGGAGTGTGTGAGGTAGTGAAACACCTAAATATCACTTATTTTTATAGTGAAACATTCACTTAACTTATGGTCATTGTTATGTTTTGTGTGTATCAGTAGAACTAGTTCATGTCGAGTTAAAAATGTTATTAGCTAATTTTTTGGGGGAGTGAGAGCGAAAGAGAGAAGTTTTAGTGCTTTGTGTTGAATAATTCTAAGTTACATGGCTACAAGATGGCCAAGGGTGTTAACACCCACTTACCTTTCTCAGATTATAAGAACCCAAAAGAACCCTTCAAAGGCTCTTCAAATTTTCAATGATGCCAAAACCAAGTACCCTAATTACTCCCACAATGGTCCTGTCTATGCAACCATGATCAGCATCCTTGGAGCTTCAGGGAGGATCAATGACATGAGGAGTTTGATTGAGCAGATGAGGGAGGATTCATGTGAGTGCAAAGATTCAATCTTTGTGTCTGCTATCAAGACGTATGTGAAAGCTGGGATGCTAGATGAAGCTGTCTCTTTGTATAGGGATATTCCTCGCTTTAATTGTGTGAATTGGACTGAATCTTTCAATACCCTGATGGAGATAATGGTGAATGAGGACCGGCTTGAATCTGCTTACCGGCTCTTTGTAGAGAGCTCTTGTGGCTGGGCGGTGAAGTCTCGTGTTCCAGCCTTGAACTTGTTTATGTATGCTCTCTGCCAGAAGGGCCGCTCTGATTTGGCGTTGCAGATATTCCAGGAGATGGATTTTCAAGGTTGCTACCCGAATAGGGACAGCTATGTGATCTTGATGAAGGGATTGTGCCATGATATGAGGTTACATGAGGCCACACATCTTTTGTATTCAATGTTTTGGAGAATATCGCAAAAAGGTAACGGTGAGGATATTGTAGTTTATAGAACACTTTTGGATGCTTTGTGTGATGAGGGAAAATTCGATGAAGCTATGGAGATTCTAGGTAAAATCTTGAGGAAAGGACTGAAAGCACCCAAGCGATGTTATAACCGACTTGATCTTGGTCAGTGTCGTGATGGTAAAGATATAGAAGGCATTAAACGCTTGATTCATGAAGCTTTAGTCAGGGGCTCAGTTCCTAGTTTGGCAAGTTATACAGCCATGGCTGTTGATTTATACAGCGAAGGGAAAATCGACGAGGCCGATAAAGTTATTATTGAAATGCAGAGCAAAGGATTTAAACCAGCACACACTATCTTTGAGGCAAAGGTAGCTGCATTGTGCAAGGTTAGTGA
This sequence comes from Arachis stenosperma, assembly GCF_014773155.1. Classification (NCBI taxonomy): domain Eukaryota; kingdom Viridiplantae; phylum Streptophyta; class Magnoliopsida; order Fabales; family Fabaceae; genus Arachis; species Arachis stenosperma. The sequence goes on along the minus strand of NC_080381.1, from coordinate 125,828,365 downwards.
AGTGGATGAAGCTATAAAGGCAATTGAGGAGGACATGGTGGAAGCAAATTGTCTTCCAACTGCTAGAATGTACACTATTCTCTTGAAAAACCTTCATAATCTCGGATTATTAACGGCGGTGCTCAAGAGTTTGAATAAGATGTCAAAAACAGTAGGTTTCAATACTGACAAGGAAACTTATTGCATTTTGTTGGAAATGCTTTGTCATGAAAGGAGATATCTTGAAGCAAGCGAAATTATGGAAAAAATGTCACATAAATCATATTGGCCATGTGAAGACAGTTACAATTCACTGATTAAGGGTCTTTGCGGTCTTGGAAGACAATATGAAGCTGTTATGTGGTTGGAGGAAATGATAAGCCAAGGAAAGTTTCCAGAAGTTTCTGTATGGTATTCATTGACATCTTTGTTTTGTGTCTCGGATAAGATGGAAGTGTATAATGAGACATTTAGCTGCCTAACAAGTTTATGATTCTTTTACTGTTGTAGTTGTATAATAACTAAATTACTAGAATACTATACTTCAAATTCTTTTATTTACTTTAGTGCTTCTCTATTAGCTTCAAAGACATCACATTAATAGTCACCAAAAAAAAAAGACATCACATTAATAGAAATACAGATATATCATTTTATACAATTCTCTTAGTGTCTTGGCCCTTGGGATAGATTTTTGCTATGTTTTCTATCCACCCAAAATATGAGAATAATGTGGCGGATTTTCTCTGGGAATCAGATTCCTGGGAATGTTTGGGTTGAGAATTTGGCTGGTACATGATTCCTGAATCCTGAGAATGATAATCTTAAGAATCAAACTTCCTGAGTTTGGTTGACAGTTATATTGTAGGAAATATTGTGTTAATTTTTTTTTAAAATATCCCTAATAATTTCAACTTAGAAATAGACCATTTTTACAACAAAATTATCAAAAACCATTATTTTACCTGCAATTCTTCACATCATAAGAATCAAATAAATTAAAATTGCTGATGTAGATGTCAACAATTATAAAACAAATTGTTGTAAAATGCTCAAATTGATATTTCACTTAACTTCAATGCTCAAATTCTTTATGACAGTTCCTTGGGTATGTCCATAATCAATTAATCTTCTCTCTGTAATGCTCAATGGTAATTTTTTTAAGAGGTTCTTCACTTTTCATTAATGTGATGCTTTCTTGTAATGGCCAACCATGTCATGTGCATGTGGCAGGGTTGTTAACTAAAACTGCTGGATTTAAACAAAACTGCTGAGACCTTGGAGGTACACACAATGACTTTTCCTCCCTCCTCATATTAATTTAATTTAATCATCTATTCTATTGTTTGTTACTTAGATTTACTCTTAGATTTTTTATTTTATTATTGTTGTCTTTAACTAATGTTTTCTCATTTTAACGCTTGAACCAAGAAAAGGCACAAGTGTAGGGCGATATTGTCGAGCAGGTTAAGCTAATGGATCCACCATGGAATAGAAACCACGCAACAAACGGCAATCATCAACACATAAATACAAGGTGCTGCTAACTTTTGAGATGACACAAATGGCAATGTCTATCAATGCAAACTGTATATGTGGTAAAAAAAAGCTTGTTCTGATAGAGTTATGATGCCAATAATTTTGATTTCTTACAATTGGTAGACATAAAACTTGTTCATGCTGCTTTTGAAAGAGATCATCCATCTAGTAAGCCTTCTAGTGAGATAATACATCTGTATAATTCTTTTTGAGATTATGTAGTGATTTCTTATGTCCATATTTATCATCTCACTGTCAAACTTATACAAAGAAATTTAGAGCAAGACTTTTCAATGTGAATTCCCTGTTAGAATACATTGCTACTTGTTCATTTCTAAGGTATGTGGCTTCTTCATTTGCCTTCAAATGTTGATGAGGCTGAGACATCTCTGTTAATACTTGTCTCTTAATCTCTTTAGCTTTAATACTTGTGATCTTGTTTGTCAATTATTGTTCTTGTTCTTTGATCGTTCGATTTTTTTAGCTGTTAATGGGGAACCCTGAGTTAAAGTGCTTGTATTTGAAAAATTTAAGTTGTATGTGTTTTTTTTCTCCAACTAACTGAACTAAGAATTGCTTTGAGAAACGGTCATAAGGGCTCTGTACCAATTGAATGGTTGTTCTTCTACTTGTAAATTTTTTTTTCACGGTATCTCCCAATCCGACAGGTTAAGGATTAATCTGTCGTGCTTCATTTTAATATTTGCTGCTTGCAGCTGTTTAATAAATTGCTGAATATACAAGGCAAAATTCAAACCTCAACACTTGCTTCATTGAACTAGTAAACTAACTAGTTGAACTGGTTTTCACCGGTATCACTAGACTGGACCGATTGAAAGTTTGATTTATCAGTTTTTTGGTCGAACTAACCGATCCGGTCCAATTCTTACAATACTAGTAAAAATAACGGTTGTATTAAATTGTCATTTTAATATAACAAAAATAACAATTTTCAACTCTCATTTGAGACAGTAAAAAACCGTTTAGGGTTGGGTAGTGTTAGGGAACCAATGGCCTAAGCATACAATGTGTACAATGGGCTAAATTTTTAGTCCATGAGTAAAATGAACATCACCCATACTATCCAGAATAACCATCCGGATACCAGAAATAATAAACATCTCATGTTATAAAATCACCCATCCCAAAAATTTAAGTTGATTTTGGAGTTCACCAAAGATTGAACTCTTGACCTTTCGGATTTAGAACTCTAATACCATATCATGAACCCACTCATCCTAAAAGCGTAACCTAACAGGACAATGTAACACTAATGGTCATATCTCTAATACTTTTTAAACCTCCATTATACACATTGTACGCCATTGGCTCCCTATACTTTCTCTTTAGGGTTTTATACTAATTGAAAAAAGTGCCGTTTTAAAATGATTATTGTAACCGTTTCTAAAAAATCGTCTTAACTTCTAAAATAATACTTAAAATTACAGTGTTTTTTAAAAGAGTAATGCCATACATTAAAGTTTTTTTTTATGAATCAAGTTCAACCAAATTAAATAATAAAACTTAGAATAATACTAGTTAAAACTGATTTTTATTATGTTAGACCAATTTTATTGGACTTAATTAACAAAAAGACTTAAATGTATAATTTTTTTAAATTGTCATTCTTAATTATAATAGCAGTTAAAACCATTATATAATAATTCAAAAAGTACAGTAAAATACCAATTCTTTTTGTAGTGTCTTTTTATTTAACCATTTATTTATTTGTGCACCTATGTTGGTGAAAAACAATTAGGCACTAATGAATCATTCCCATTGCATTTTAAATTTACTTTGATATTAGTTGTAGCTGCTCCTTCTTTAATAAAACTAGAGTGTTTCGAGTGTAGCACCTATGATGCACGAATGTCATGGTGGCCCATGACATTTGCTTGATTTCCAACATTTTGATTATTATTACACCCACAAATTATTATGACTCCCATGCATGTTAGCATGTGTGGTTTACATATGAAAAAATGAGATATTTTAATGGAAAAATAGTAAACTCAACCATTTAGAAATTTGTCAACTGAAGGTTAGTTCATTGCTTTGAAAAATACAGTACAGAATTGTTAAAAATGTTGCCGCTGTTTCAATTTGTTCTTGTTTCTTGATGCACACGTTAACCAATTTAAATTCTGAAACAATTTAGAGCATAGAAAATGCTATCTTTTATAAGCAGCAAGCGGAACATTGCCTGTGCGACTTGAATTATTTGTAGTTGCCAAGTCGAATAGAGATAGAGATAGAGCTTCTTTGATTACTTGCTTTTTGGTGTTACTTTTAGTACTAAGGTTTCACATGGATTAAGGGCTACATTAGCTGTTTGCTTACTCATTTACTCTCTAGAGTGTGTGCAAGTATAGTGGTTCATTATTCATTTACTCTCTAAAAGAAGAAAAAAATTTGCCATTGCCTCTGTCTTCTGCCATTTAAGACTTCTCTGTGCTGCACTGCTAGTCCTCTGGCTCTGACTTACCATATTTGGAACACCCATTACAACCCGAGTTGCTTTCTCTTTTTTGGCGCTTTTACATTAATACATTAATACAGTAGACAGAAACTTTATAGATTTGCCATTGCCTCTGTCTTCTGCCACCTACTTTTTTGTTCTCTCCATTACCACCCTGCTTCCTCCCTAAGCCGTTCTATTTTTACGATTATGCTATGAGTTTAGCTTCATCACTTTATGTTCAATTTCAAGTTCTAACTATTATTCCGAACTAATACAATCTTATCTTATTTTATATTTTTCGGTGACGAGAAAATTAGAAAGCAAGAACTCATTCACTTTCTGATTCATAGTAGGTTTTTTTTGTTCAATCATCTCTTTTATTGTTTTTTCTTTTTAATGATTGATTCAATGCAAGACATCTTTTATAAATAAAAAAACGTATTTTTGACAGAAGTTGAAATGAAGCACGAAAAACAGAGGAAAAAAAAACTTTTTGTTCAGCCATGGTGATCATTAACGGTGTTGCTAGCAGAACACGAAAACAATGTTCGGATCCTGATGATCACCGTTAATGATCATCATGGCTGAAAAAAAAAAAGAATTTTTTTCGTTCTTCCTGCTCCGTTTCACCTTCTGCCAAAAAACGTTTTTTATATTATAAAAAATACATTGCATTGAATCAATCATAAAAAAAAATGAAAGAGAATAGTGAACAAAAAAAACCTTACTCTGAATCAGAATGCGAATAAGTTCTTGCTTTCTAATTTTCTCGTCACCAAAAAAATAAAATAAGATAAAGATTGTATTGACTCGGAATAATAGATTAATGTTAATGTAAAAGGCGCCAAAAAAGAGAAAGCAACTCGGGTTATAATTTGTGTTCCAAATATGGTAAGTTAGAGCCAGAAGACTGGCAAAGCAGCACAAAGAAAGTCTTAAAAAAGTCTTTCCTCAACTGTTCCTCCTCTCCATTTTCTTCCTCTTCTCCTTGTTCCTCCTCATTCTCCTCACCATAACCACTATACTTGCACAACACTCTAGAGAGGAAATGAGTAAGCAAACAGCTAATGTAGCCCTTAATCAATGTTCCACTTGCTGTTCATAGAAGATAGCATTTTCTATGCTCTAAATTGTTTCAGAATTCAAATTTGTTAACATGTGGATCAAGAAACAAAGAACAAATTGGAACAGGGCAACATCTTTGATAACTCTGTACCCTATTTTCAAAGCAATGAACTAACCTTCAGTTGACAAATTTCTAAATGGTTGAGTTTAGACATCTTCCTATTAAAATATCTCATTTTTTCCTATCTAAACCACACATGCCAACATGCATGGGAGTAATAATTAAAATAATGCAAAAAAGCACCTCTTAAGTTCTAATTTGTGTGTGTAATAATAATCAAAATGCTGGAAATCAAGCAAATTTCAGATGACCAGATAACCACTTCAAAAGTTTTCAATGATTTCTCCACCATGACATTCGTGCATCACATTATTGATTCCATTCCTTCTTTTTTTTGGCTGTATTTGGATCTTCTATTGTCTTTTCATGTTGTTTGTCATGTTTCAATCTTTGTCATTGATTAAAATTGAATGTTTATCTTTTAATGGTGGAGATTGAAACACAACTTAAAACATGAGAACATCTGAACCCTTTTGCATCTCCCTAACATAGAGAAAGCATAATTTCTTAAGGAAAAGACAATACTATCTCCTCTTTAAGAACAGGGAGAAACTTAGAAGATCCAATTTTATTATTTATTTATTTATAATGGAGAATTACCTTCAATGTACTTCTTTTGGAAGTAACATTCATCAAATTCATCGTCATCTGTAAATTGGAAACAGAAAACAAAAACCTTCAGTTAAATTTATAGAAAAATAAAAGAGAACAGGTAGTATGAATTGCTCGGGTTTAATGCTTTTATTAATTAATATTGAAATAGTAAACTTTTCCATTTGCACAATTAAGTCAACCATTTTGATTAAGCACGAGAAAAATAGATGGACTAAAAAAAATATACGGTGCTTCAATTCATTAAATAAAGACTGACCTGAAGACCTCTGTTTTACTATCAGTTGAAGCTCCATTTCAGAAGTAACAATACATAATGTTAGGCAACAAAATTTTCAAACAATCTAGTTGCTAATTATCTTAGTCATGTATGTATTTCCACAGATACTGCACAACTTTTAGTGATTACCCAATACTCCAAACAACCACAACTATATAAAAATGTTTCAAATTGGGATAACATAAAAGAGAAGTTAATAAATTTGACACAAATCCATATTTAAAGAATCCAAGTGATACCACAAACAACAAATTCAGCCTTACTTCATGAACAATCTTTAACAATGAAACCAAGGATTCATTCGTTAAAAAGTACAATTATACCTTTCCACGTTTTGCGGCAAACCGAAATTTAAGCCATACCAATATCATAATAATTGATAAAAATAAGAACCACATTAACTTCTAATTGAGACAATAATTAGTAGATCTCGTAATCAATTTCATCATTCTTCTTATATCATATATCAGCAATTACTGATTTCTGCTTTACCCAAAGAAATGCTTACCCTCTGCATATGACTGACACATTATCTGCCGTCTCAAGCTCTCCCAATTTTTCCTGCATAGCTTAAGAAAACACAGGAAATGAGTTAAAAAGAAAAACAAATAGCAATAAAGTTAGCAAGAAATTCTAACGGATAACAAACAATTCAGAATTTGCAAAGGACTTTGGCTGCAACAAAATTAGATTCACTTACCTAGTAAGCAAATCAAAATTATAAGAAAGAAGGAAAGAATCTTTTCCGAGCGCGTGACGTGCAGCAGATTCCATCGCCGTTCTATTTTTCTGACAGCCAGTTCTCTAATCTCTGTTTCTTGCTGCGGCGACACCTTGTTGAAGATCCTTGTTGTCATGCTCTTCATTGTACACCTGAGGCTTCGCACCCTCCTCGATTCCATGCTTCCAATGATCCCAAAACTCATATTTCCTCAAACTCTGCTCTGTGCTTTGTTTGTTGCTATGAACAGCAAAGCATGAAGCTTAATAAGAATATAAATACACAGTTTAATAACAATACTGATAGGATTAGTATTGGGCTAGCCCAATTAGAGAATTATACTATAAATAGAAATGTGGTGTAATAATGTGAGATATGCATGAAGTAATTGGAAACTCTACTTTCTCTCTTTGGCCCTAGTTCTAGGGATATCTCTCCTATTCTCTCTAATTTTTTATCTAATTCTCTAATTCTTGATACATATTCCTATCAAATGGTGCTTTCATTGAACACCATGCCAAATTCCTATGATGACCCAATTTGGGAGCAGATTCAAACTAGCTTAAATCACTTGAATTCAAATTATGAAAATCGAACCAAGATACTTGCAGAAATTCGGGCAACTTGCACCAAAATTTGTGCAACTTTGAACGATGATCAACGACTCCAGCAGCCTCCAATATGCCAGATTCAAGCCAAATCAGAAACAGAAAATTCAATCCAAATCCAGCAGCAAAAAATTCAGAAGCTGAAGAAAAATCAGATCTTGGACCAAGGTCCAGTTCTAGAACCGAATTCATCAGAAGATTCATCATCAGATTTCAAGTTTCAATTTCAACCACAACAAGCAAATTCAACAGAAACTCCATATCAAACAACAATTCAACAATCATTATTGTTAATTTGTAATTACAATGAAGCAGTATCACAATTTCAGCAACAACAACCAAATTCTTGCCAAAATTCAACAATCATAGATGCAGCAAAAGAAGAAGAATCAAAATTCAATTCCAGAACTGTAATCATAATTACCTCCAAATCAAGAAAATCACTTACTCTCGGGAATAATTACGAAGACGGTAGCAGATCGCAATAATAGTAGAGAAATCAGAACGTCCTTCAACGAGTCAAGCAGGCCCACTTTTCTCGCGGGGTCTTCAGCAGTGACGTTCGCGATGGCGCTGGAGCAGGTGGAGTTCGCGTATCCAAAACCGACAAAGGTGAGGGTGCCGCGACCGCCACCGAAACCACCGCATCTGAACTCGAATGCGGTGGTCTTGGTCGGCACTGACGACGCTTCAGTGCTGCACAGAGGGGGCGGCTTCGAGGATGACGCACCAGCAGATCTGACCCTCGGTAACGGCGCCGGAGATCCTCGAAGGTGTGGCGGAGGGTTCCAGTGCGTTTCTTCGTTCTTGGCAAGGCCATCTCCACTCCTTGCGGCAGTCTTCCCTTGGGATTGCGAGGAGGAAGCTCGAACGATGAAGAAGCAGGTGGCGGCGACGTTTCCATGGAATCGCGACGGGGCACAAGACAGCGACGGGTTGCTGCAGCTGGCGGTGGATTCGGCAGGAGGGAGTGCGAACGGAACCGAAGGTATATGGAGAAGGAGCCGTTGGAGCCGGACGGTGGTGCTTGGCTCGCCGACGGCGGTTTTTCGGGCAGCAGCGACACTCAGGGCAGAGAAGGAAGAAGCCGCTGGAGCTGCCTGGAAGGAGAAGGAAATTAGGGTAAGTGATGCTTTGGGCCAATGCTTAATTTCTGAAGCCCAGTTCCAAATTCAGGAGGTGATGGATGATATATTGAGCCCAATTCTCAAGCTTTTACTCTTTTTGGGTCCATTTCAGATTTATGTAGTAATTATATTTTGTTGGTTTTGGGTTGGATTAAATTATTTTCAATGGGATCTGATGGTAAATTTTTTAAACAGAGGCATAGAAAATATTATTTTAGGATTGCTGATATTTTTTATTACTTTTATTACTTGTAATTAGCTTTTACAATTTTTAAGATTTATACTTTTTTTTTTTGCAACTTTAAGGATAAAGTTGTTTTGAAGGATAGGATAATGATAGGATTAGTATTGGCTAATCTAATTAAAAAATTATACTATAAATAGAAAGGTGGTATAATAATGTAAGATATGCATAAAGTAATTGAAAACTCTATTTTTTTTCTTTGGCCTTAGTTTTAGGGATATCTCTTTTATTCTCTCGAATTTTTTATCAAATTCTATAATTCTTGATACAAATTCGTTGAGTAAAGTCTTAAAAAAAATTACCATAATTTTAGCAAGATGTAGGACTCTGTTTTTAATTAACTGCTCCTTGAGGCCAAAAATAAAAGCCATCATGAAAAAATAAGGCTACAGTTGGTGAGAGAAAGAGAAAGAGGAGGATTGGACATTGTTGATGAGCTCTTTAATGAGGCTCTTTTATTTCCTCGAGTGCCAGTACTGACGACGAACCTTGTGCGTTTCCTGACAAGCTTCTGCGCCATCTACACCTGATCAGTGGAGGCAAAGAAAGGCTTCATCTGCGCCCCATAGACAATGACATTTATAATTTCTAACTTTTTTCTGATGAGCGAATGTCCAACCATCTCTGATAACTTAAAACACAATTTCTAGATGATAAGACGAAAATAAAAATGAGAAGAACGATTAGAGAAGAAAAAAAAAGAAAAAGAGGGTCGAAGAAACAAGAGTGATTCTGATTTATGTGGATAAAGAAAAGAAAAATCCAAAAATAGATAGAAAAAAGAATTAAAATTTAAAATTTTTTGATAAATTGTGCCAAAATTTACTATCAATCCTGCTCGAATTATTGCAGTATGCTTCATTACCCTTTTATTATTTTGGGATTGTTGATTCTTTAGCAACACTAAACATAATAGATAAAAAGATACTTTAGAATTTGAAAAAAAAATTGCTATTTTTTTCTCTTCTCCATCAAACACAATAAATTTTCAATCTCTTGTTTACTATTTATCCAATTAAAAACTAGCATTTTCGTTTTTCTCTGCTAAATGGTGGTTTTGAGATTATTAATACATTCACTCTCTTTAACTTACTGGACAAATGTCTTCCCAAAAAACCTAACACCAGGTATGAGATTTTTAAAAAGGATTGAAATTCTAGCAAAAGGGGCAAAGTTTGTAATTACCATTGTATATGTAGGATAGAATTGTTATTTCCATAGCAAAAAGAACGGATGTTGATCGGAGGAAAGCCAAAAACAGTATAAAATTGGACAGGTATTGAGATATCTGGACGTGTGTTACTGTTTTACTATTTTATTTTTATTTATATAAAAATAAAATAAAAAACTAATATGGATAGGGAAGTTTTGTATGCAAGAGGTCCATTAAGGGTACTGTTCACCTACACATTTGCTAAAGTCGAAGGCAATGATATCTCACTCAAGGTTTATTTGGGTGAATTTTTTAAAAAATATCTTTTTTTTAGTTATTTTTTTTTAAATCTTATAAAAAAATAAAAATAATTTTATATTTGGATATTTTATGTAAAAAAGTTTTTTTATTTATTAATTATATTTGAATATAACATTATAAAAGTATTTTTTTATTTATTTATTACATAAAAAAATATTTTTTTAAGAAAAAAAATTTTTAAATATGTAAATTACAATTTTTCAAAAAACAATTTTTTATTAGTGTTTTTACTTTTATTACTAAAAATTTACCAAACACGTTAAAAAATAAAAAAAATCTTTTTTTATTAAAAAAAAAAATTTTTAACAAAATAATAGTGCCCAAACATACACTAAAAAAAAGTTTCGGTGTGTAAAATTCTGTCAACTAAAATGCATATATATATATATATATATACCTATATTAAGTGTTGCTTCTTAAATATGCGTGCTTACATTTATACTGATTCGATTAAATGCAAGTTTGGTCTTCTAATTGTGGGCTATCCAAAATCTATGTTACTCTAGTTTATTAATGAGGTCTAAACCATGTCTACGAATTTTCTCATCCTAAATATTCTACTTATTAGCATATCCATATTTATATCCCTGTCTTTAAGATTTGGTTCTAAAAATGAGAAAAAATAAGATATTAAAAATAAAAATATAAAATATAAAAAAATAAATATTTTTATATTTTATTTAATAATAATATTTATGTCTTAAATAATATTTTATGTTTTTTAATAAAAAATAAAAAATATACTAATATCTATGTCTACATATTATTTATTAAATATAATTTTATGTTTTTATATTTCTGTCTCCTGTTTTGTATATAAATAAGCACAATTTAATATAAAATGATTTATTTGAGAGTTTAGGATTATTTATTAATAATAAAAAAATAAATAAACAATAAAAATATTAAACAATGTAAATAAAAATGATAAGTTATTTTAGGTATTTTTACATCAATGTTTTCACCATGAGTACGCGTTCGGTTCATTATGCAAAAAGATGTTCGAATTTGATTTTATTTAATGGATTATATTTCGTTCACTCAATACTATATAATTATTTCACCATGAGTACGTGTTCGGTTCATTATGCAGAAAGCTATTTGAATTTGATTTTATATAATGGATTATGTTTAGTTCACTCAGTATTATACAATTATTTCACCATGAGTATGTGTTTGGTTCATTATATAGAAAGATGTTCGAATTTGAATTTATATAATGGATAATGTTCCATTCATTTAATACTATACAATTGTTTCACCATAATAACATGTTCGGTTCATTTCTGTTCTGTACAATTCAAAATTCTTCTTTCTTACCTTCTACTGCTTCTTCACTAGAGAGAAATGGAGAAAAAAGACAAAAAATACAGCAACAACAACAATAAAAGAATGACGATAAGAAAAAAACACGTGAAGAGAAAAGAACGCGAAAAAGAAGGAGGAGGAACGAGAAGAAGAAGAAGATGCTCCGTTCGTAAACGAGCATGTGAAGCGCGGGGGAGAAGAAAAGAAGCGTTGGGTAAAAGCGGTTTCATGTGTGTTGAGCTCATGTATTTTACGTTTCATTTAATGGTATTGGGTTTTTTTTGTGTTGGGTCAACTTGAATGAACTTGGATACAAAATTACATGGATGTGTAGCATAGCTGGCTAATAATAACACTCTACATCCATGTAAAAAATCCATCCAAGTTATCCAAGCAATATTAGCCATATGCGCTCCCCTCCCTCCCTCACTCGTATGTCATACACGCGCTACACATAACGTGCTTCAACCTAAAGTTTTGCTCAACGTAAATCTTCTGCTGCAACGTAAACCATCTTCTTCTTTTTCTTCTTCATCTTCTTCTTGTTCTATACTTGCGTTCTTCCTTATTGATCTGCATTGCCTTCATCGTTCTCCTCTGGTCGCGTTCATCTTCTTGTTTTCTTCTTTTGATCTGGTTACGTTGCATTTATCTTCTTCCTATTCTTCTTTGTTTTCTTCTTCGATCTGTACTTCTGAATCGAAACAATGAACGACTCAACTTCAAATTAGTTGATTGAGAGCGATTTGGATTATTCTTATGAAACGAATCAAATTGAGGAAGTTTAGATTATTCAATTTTGAATCGAATTGAATAGAATGCAATTGCTAATTTGAATTGAATTGAATTTGAATTGAATGGACGAAGGTGTACTGAATTGAATTGATAATCTGTAAATTGTAGGCAGAGCTGTTTGAATTTGATTTTATATAATGGATTATGTTTCGTTCACTCAATACTATAAAATTGTTTCACCATGAGTACGCGTTCGGTTCATCATGTAGAAAGATGTTCGAATTTGATTTTATATAATGGATTATGTTTCGTTCACTCAATACTATACAATTGTTTCACCATGAGTACGTGTTCGGTTCATTATGCAGAAAGCTGTTCGAATTTGATTTTATATAATGGATTATGTTTCGTTCACTCAATACTATACAATTGTTTCATCATGATGTTCGGTTCATTATGCAGAAAGCTGTTTGAATTTGATTTTATATAATGGATTATGTTTAGTTCACTCAGTATTATACAATTGTTTCACCATGAGTACGTATTTGGTTCATTATACAGAAATATGTTCGAATTTGAATTTATATAATGGATAATGTTCCATTCATTTAGTACTATACAATTGTTTCACCATAATAACATGTTCGGTTCATTTTTGTTCTACACAATTCAAAACTCTTCTTCTTCACCTTCTACTACTTCTTCACCAGAGAGAAGGAGGAAAAGACAAAAAATACAACAGCAACAACAACAAAAGAATGATGATAAGAAGAAAACACGTGAAGAAAAAAGAACGTGAAAAAGAAAGAAGAGAATGAAAAGGAGGAGGAACGCGAAGAAGAAGGCGAAGAAGAAGACCCTCCGTACATAAACGAGAAGAAGAAGGCGAGGAGAAGAATAAGAAGAAGCGCTCGGCAAGAGCGATTTTGTGTGTGTTGGACGCGTGTATTTCACATTTCATTTAATGGTATTAGATTTTTTTAGTGTTGGATCAACTTAGATGAATTTAGATACAAAATTATATGAATGTGTAGTATAACTGAAAAATATGTTAATTTTGACCACTTTGTTAGAAATAAAAATATCTTACTAAAATCCTTTTGAAGGTTGATTTGGGATATTAACCACTGTATTTACAATATTCGTCTTTATTAATTATTTTTTTATAGAATCATACAAGCCATGACCATTTTATTTAGGATTTTCAAACGGACTAGTTTAATAATCTGTTTAGATCTAACCCGCTTAAATTAAAAATTATATAGGCTGATTTGTTTTACCTTTTACTTATTTACAGATCTCAGTTTTTAAGTTTAAACTGTTTATAATTAATTTGACAGATTATACACGTGTTAATCCATTTATTTTTTATTTTTAAACAAAGGGAAAAAATCAGTTTTAGACTAAAAGAAATTTTGGACAACAAAAAGTCACTTTTGGACAAAAAAGGCAAAACCTTAAACAGACATCCTTTTTAATGGATGAGTCGAATTTTGGGACAGTTAAAAAAATATTGCGAAAAAAAAGATAGATTTTTTTTTTTTGAAAAAATAAACTAAAAATTTGCTATTTTTTAAATTAATTGAACTCAATAAGTTTAGCCTAAAATTCAAAGGGACTTTATTTTTAAGGTAAAAATCTATCCGTTTAACGGATAAATAAGTTAGTCCCATGGATTTGGCCAATTTCGCTTTAGTAAACCATATCCATATACAATGAAATTGTTTTTCAATCAAGAATAACAAGCCTCCACCAGAGTGTAACCTCAATTCTCAAGCATGAGTTATCTGAGTTTACGACTCATAATAGAGAAAATCTAGGGACAACATTTTAATTAAAATTTGGTAAGTACTTAATCAGTAAAAAAAAGTAATTCTTTATTATTAGATAAAATTTTACATTATTAAAAATTTTATCCATAATTAATTGATGACTACAAATCACAAAATATGTTGACCCCTTAACACTTCTCCTCATAATATTAGCCATTATCTTAAAAGAAATCGTAATGATACATCTTTTTTTTATTTTTTACTATATCTTTTATCTGTAGGACTGCGCATGGATCGGATAATATCCGCGATAATTATCCGCTTCCGATTCGAATTTTGTGGATATTATCCGATCCGCATAGCCATTGGATCGGATCCGATCCGCACTATGATCGGATCGGATTGCGGATTCGGCAATGATATCCGCGGATCCGATCCGCAAATTCGCATATCCGCACATCATATATAAATAGCATAGTTTAAGACTTTAACTCTAATGTGATATGAATTTTATGAATTTCATGATATTTTGTTTTTAATTTTTTATGTTGTACTTCAACTTATAATAATTAAACTTAAATCTTGTGTTATTATTTTGTTTTTGTTATTCAAAAAAACTATTATTGATAATATTCTAGAAATAAATAGGCTTAAACAGATAAAAAATAAATTTTCTGGATATTTTTTTTGTAAAAACAGCCAAACAAAATCTTAAAATTGTTTTTTTTTTTTAAATTATGCGGATATACCCGATATCCGATCCGATTCGATCCACAAGTATGCGGATCGGATCGGATCGGATCCGGCCTAAAAAATGCGGATATCGTATCCGATCCAATCCGATGAATGCAGTGCGGATCGGATAGAATTTTAGGCTATATCCGATCCGATCCAATCCGTGTGCAGCCCTATTTATCTGGACAAATTAAAACTAATTTATTGTGGTATTGAGTTCTATTTAAAGATTTGTTATTGGCTAATAAATTGCTTCATGTATAAGGCGAAATTTAAATCCTTGACACTTACTTGAACGGACTAATAAACTAACTACTAAACCAACCCAATTTAATTAATCGCGATGATACATTTAACCTTATTAGGAAACTTGGTTTCAAGCGTGGTCATTAGGCCTACTCAAGCACCTAGATTTCTATTTTCCTTCTCTATTTATTTCCATTATGAAGTCAACGACTACAAACATTTGGTTCCAAGATCCTTCATCCATATTGGAGTTCTAATGCCTAAGAGGATTTGTGATGCTTCCATTGAAACTCCCGAATTTCCTTGTTTTGATTTGAGAAAATGATATGTGAACAATCAAATTTTCGTAATCTACATGTATATTAATACTCATTTTATCACTTTCCTTTCTTTTATTTTTTTATGATCCTTCACTTTTAAATTCCTTTTCCCCCTTTAAATTGAACTATATACCACCTCATTTTTTTAAATGTTTAAATATCATTATTTCTTTCATTTTTATTGCTTTATTAATATATAATAGATTGTTCGGGATATCGAATAATACTAATCTACTGCAAATTATATTCTCTGTTGTTGAATAAGATGTGCAACATATATATCATAACAATAAATATCTCATATAATAATAATAATAATTTTTTATATATATATAAAAGAAAAAACACAATTATAAATAACACAACTCTTAACAAAATATACCCATGCAAATGAGTTGTCAATATTAAATAAATATAAATAACAACTCTGCTCTTTTAATCATTAAAAATGAGTGAAACACACCCATTATCCATCTTAATGGTGTAGCTGTTTTGGACGCAAGGAAGTGAAGAAACTTTATTGCCGTACGGCTATGAAGATTGGGACACCTCAACCATAAGAGATGCGTACACTTATACATTATATTCTACAATGTATGTTAATTATTATTCATATATATCATCGTATATATGTACTAGTACATTCATCTTTTATTTAATTTGGATCTATCTTCTTGTTCTTGTATCTTTATGCCACCAATCACTTCTTGTAGATTTTAATGCACATCAAGTACACGTTCCTATCAGATTTGATGCAAGTTGTAGTTCTAGTTGTAGCCGCCTGGTCCATATTATTTTAAGTGCAAAAGGGACCCATGTCTGGCTCTTACTTTTAGACAAGATAAACCATTAAAAGTCTCGTTAGGAAGATAATAGATTATTTGTACAATGTATATAATGGACTATTGAGTTATAAAATGAATATCTCATATACTATCTAGAATAATCACCCGAGTACTAGAGATAATAAATATCTTCCCGAAAAATCTTTCGTATTTAGCGCTCTAATACCATGTCATGATAACACTCATCCCAAAAATTTCAGCTGATGGAAAAAAGTAAACTAATAATTATATTTCTAATACTCTATAAACCTCAATTGTACACATTGTATAAATATTCTATTGACTCATCATACTTTCCCTTAAAAATATTATGGAATTATCTTTGAGTTAATAAAAATGTCTTTAAATTTTGTCATAGATACAAATACTCTTAAATAATTTAAAAATACACTAAAAATATATAGCTATAATCAAAGATTTGCTCCTTAAGACCATCTTCATTAGGAACTCATCTCAGTTCTTATTTATGGCTCACCTGTCATAAAAAGTAACTCCAGATCGGCTTTTGCATCATAAACAGTAAATAGGAACTCAAAACATCTTTCTCTTCTTCATTAAGAACTTTAGTCCCTATTGTGGTCTTACTTAATTAATTAATTAAAATACTTAAAATTAATGTAATTAATTTTTTTGAATAATGTAATTTAAATTTAAAATTTAAAAATAATTTACTATTAAATTAATATACAATATTAATTTAATTACTTATATTAATTATGATTTAAATAATTAATATAAATTATTAATTAAATAGAATTATAATTAATTATTAATAAATTAAATATAATTTAATTATTTGATATAATTTTTTAGATAACTAAATTAAATACTTAAATCACATTTAATTTATAAATAATTATAATATTTAATTATATCCATAAAATTAAATAAGTTAGTATATAATAAGATGAATACCAACTTTTTATTCACAACATATTCTATAACATTATTAGTTGTTATATTATTACGATATTATTTAATTGTTTTTAAATTAAATGTCACATGTTAAAATTTTATTGCTTAGAGCAACTCCATTACTCCAATGAGAAAATGTTGAGGTCCTATTTTCTGACAAAAGTAGAGAACCACCGTTGGAGAGAAAAAGAGTTGAGCTCCTGCACATATTTCAAGGTGAGGAAGTCTCTCTAAATAGGGACTCCAATCAACCAATAATAACTTGCCACTTGGCAAGTTATTAAAAAAAAAATATAAATCTAAAATAATTAAATAATTATATTTAATTATATTAAATAATTAAATAATAATTAAATTAGTAATAATTATAATAAATAATCATATTAAATAATTATATTTTTATTTAATTAATAATTTATATTAATTATTTAAATAATAATTAATTAAATAATTAAATTATAATTAATTTATTAATAATTAATTAGATTAAATAATTAAATTTTTATTTAATTAATAATTTATATTAATTATTTATATCATAATTAATATTAAATATTATTTATATTATTATATTAAACTATAATTAATTAAATTTACCTACATTAAAAAATAAATTTAATTTTTACATCTTACAAAATAATTTTTAGTTGAGTTGGTTATTTTTATTTTTAAAATTTAAAATTAGCAGTTGTAAATACAAAACTATAAATTAGTGTAATTTCGAATTATATATTATGTATTATTATTATATATGAATTTATTTAATATTAATATCTTTTAATAGTAAATTATTTTTAAATTTATAAATTTAAATAATATTATTGAAAAAAATTAATTACATTAATTTCAAGTATTTTAATTAATTAATTAAGTAGGACCATAATAGGGACTAAAGTCAGTTCCTCCTAATGGAGAAGAAAGAGATGCTTTGAGTTCCTATTTACTATTTATGACGCAAAAGCTGATGTGAAGTTACTTTTTATGACAGGTGGGCCATAAATAGAAACTGAGATAAGTTTCCTACTGGAGATGGTCTTACCATGAAAACAAAGCAAGACCCTGCTCAGAGGGAACTAACCATTACAGTGAGTTAAGAAAAAATGCTTTTTCTTGGATCAAGAATGGGGAGTTCCTCTGAACGGGGACTTCCATTGTCTAATAATTATATAAAATAAATAATTATATAAAATTGTAATTAATTAAATAATTATATTAAATAATTAAATAATAATTAATTCAATAATAATTATAATAATTAATTATATTAAATAATAATTAATTTATTAATAATTATAATAATTAATTAGATTAAATAATTAAATTTTTATTTAATTAATGATTTATATTAATTATTTATATCATAATTAATATTAAATATTATTTATATTATTATATTAAATTATAATTAATTAAATTTACTTACATTAAAAAATATATTTAATTTTTACACCTTACAAAATAATTTTTGGTTTGATTGGTTATTTTTATTTTTAAAATTTAAAATGCTAACTATATTATTAAAATTAGCAGTTGTAAAAACTAGCCGTTACAAAATTAGCCATTGAAAACTTTAATTAGTGTAATCTCGAATTATATATTGTGTATTATTGTTATATATAAATTTATTTAATATTAATATCTTTTAATAGTAAATTATTTTTAAATTTATAAATCTAAATAATATTATTGAAAAAAATTAATTACATTAATTTTAAGTATTTTAATTAATTAATTAAGTGGGACCACAATAAGGGCTAAAGTTAGTTCCTCCTAATGGAGAAGAGAGAGATGTTTTAAGTTCATATTTACTGTTTATGACGCAAAAGCTGATATGGAGTTACTTTTTATGACAGGTGGGTCATAAATAGAAACTGAGATGAGTTCCTTACTGGAGATGGTCTTAAGAGCAATTCCAATGGGAGTAACTTGTAGGGTTCCATTTTCTCTTTTTTCTGACATCAAGAAAAGAAAAATTGAGTTCCTGCTCACATTACGAGAAGAAGGAGTCCCTCCTTAGAGGGACTTGTGAATGCCAATGATAGCTTGCCACATGGCAAGTTATCTTTAAAATAAATAATTATATTAATTATAATTAATTAAATAATTATATTAAATAATTAAATTATAATTAATTAATTAATTATAAATTAATATTTTAATATAATTATTTAATTAATTATTATAAAAAAATATTTATATAAAATTATAATTAATTAAAAAATTATATTAAACAATTAAATTATAATTAACTTATTAGTAATTATAATAATTTATTATATTAAATAATTATATATCTATTTAATTAATTATTTATATTAATCATTTAATAATTAGTTATAATAAATTATAATTAATATAAATAATTATATTTAATCAATATTAAATATTATTTATATTGTTATATTAAATTATAATTAATTAAATTTATTGATTGAACACATATGTCAATTTCACAATATTTATCGTTAACTATGGAGTTTAATTACGTTTTTATATTAAATAATTTTACAAATTAGTGTCATCTCGAATTATAAACTATATATTATATATTATTTTTATATATAATTTTTTTTAATATTAATATTTTTTAACAATGAATTATTTTTTAATTTATAAATATAAATAATATTATTGTAATATATGAATTATATATTGTGTATTATTGTTATATATGAATTTATTTAATATCTTTTAATAGTGAATTATTTTTAAATTTATAAATTTAAATAATATTATTGAAAAAATTCAATTACATTAATTTTAAATATTTTAATTAATTAATTAAGTGGGACCACAACAGGGACTAAAGTTAGTTCCTCCTAATGGAGAAGAAAGAGATGATTTGAGTTCCTATTTACTGTTTATGACGCAAAAACTGATGTGGAGTTACTTTTTATGACAGGTGGGCCATAAACAGAAACAGGAATGAATTCCCTACTGAAGATGGTCTAAATTACGTGCTGGGACTCATATTTATATTACTCCAATGGTAGGACTTCAGCTTTTGTCACAACGGGTCCTTCATTGGATTGCCGTTGGAGATGCTCTAACATGCATACAGAAAAAGCGTGATGTAACTCATTTACCAATATTTAAATCTTACTTATCATATAAAAATTTCGTTTGTCATATTATTTTTATCTATTATTAATATAAATCGTCTGTTTATAAATATGTATTTTTATCCTATTTTAAATAATTTAAAAATATTTTATTGATAACAAACTTTAAAAATATTTGTGTTAATAACAAAATAAGTCGAATAATGTATTTATTATGGTTTACAGCTGATTAATTATCTTTACAAAGAATATGAAAAAATAAGTGAAATTCTAACAGGTGAATTTTTAATGTTTTTTATATTTAAATTAATATTAGTTTATTTTTTATATTTTATTAAAAGTATTGGTTTTTAATATTCTCTAAAACAATAACTTATAATAATAATAATTACAGAAATATATTATGAAAATGATAATTTATATATAGGGTAAATTAATGTTATTTTAAATTAATATTATTTTTAATTATTGAATCGGAGTTGGGTTAGTTCAAAGAGGGGATCTTTCAATTGGAGATCCTCTCATAAATTGATAGGAATACTTATAAGAAATTTCAACCCACAAGTTAGTGACAATCTATGAAGTATAAGCATTGAATTTGGATTAAATTGTTTATCTAGAATATATGTTAAGTTTCTTTTATATATATAGTGTTTGAATTATAAATTTAAAAATAATGAGATGAATAATTTTTTTTATAAACTAGTGTCGTGCTGAAGTGGATGTTGGTCGAGTGTAGGCCGGCGTGCCTCCAGCCACGGCGTTACTAGATCGACCATTGTATTACACAAATTAATCAAAATTATAAGAGTAAAATATAATTTTTTATTTTTAATATTTAATTTTATTTCTAATATTTTAAATAAAATTAATATTTAAAATAATTTTAATACAAACTAAAAATATTAAAAATATCTAAAAATAATTTTCACACAAAAGATACATTTTGTCCAAATTATAAATATAGGAACATGAATACAAATCAATGCATTGTGATTCTTGTACAGAATGCTTCTGATACGGGTTGAAAGGAGGATCGGAAACCTGTGGGTCGGATCGGATGTCGGACGGCCCTGATGGAGCGGAGGGGAGGTACCTGCAAAGACACTCCGACGCTCAAGTCAGAATAGATCTAAGAGGTATAAGGTGTGTGGGATGAATGAATACCTGGAGGGACTTGGGTCCTCTTATTTATAGGTGATGGTGATAATCTTATCTTATCTTATTTGTTTAAGATAAGGGAGATGTTTGAATTCGAAAGTTAGTTAGAAGATCTAGAGGGCCGATTCGGGGCCTTCTAGAAAGACGAGATGGTGTTTACCCGATAAGCCGGGTTCGGGTTTTGGTCATGGGTCCGGGGTCCGTGGGCCGGATCCGTAACAGTTGCCCCCGCAGCGGGAGAGTGAGTGAGGTCGGTTTCTCGCTGAGAGTTGGAGATGTTCTCTCATCGTATCTTCGGAGCCGTTCGAGTGTTCGTTTGGTGGCGAGGTCGGTTTCTTGATTTCGTTTGGTAAAGGATTTGTCCTGACCGTATTTTGGTCTTTGACGTGACCTTTCCGTGCCTGCTGCGCCTGTTGCGTTTTTTGAGGCGTAATTGATTAGTTTGCTTTTCCGAGGGGGGCATTTATTGAGGAGGTGTTTTCTCCTTTTTGCCCCTACTATTTTTATTATGTCCAGGGTCAGTTGTGTCCTTTCATCTTTTTGAAACCGTTTCGTTTTGGCTTCTATTTCCCTCGTCCGTTTTTTCTTTTGAAAGAGAACCTCTCCCTTTCCTGAGAAAAAACTGCTTAGTGGATTTTGCTTACTGGTGCTGTTTCTGCTTCTCCTCATTTCCCTGTGTTTCTTCGAGTTTTCTTCTGCTTTTACCAGGTTTGGTTTTTTCTTTTATGCTATTTCTTCCATTTTGTTTGTGTGCCTGTTCCTGTTTTTGTTTTGCTGTGTTTGGCGTTTTGAGTTTGGGGAAGGGGCTGAGCACCGCCATTTTCTGCTTTGCTTTGTAGTGGTGTTTAGGTTTTATTTTTCGTAATTGTGTCGAGTTGGTAGGCTGATGGTGGCGCTCCTCCCTGTTTTAGGTATGCAGCGTCGGAGAAATGAGGGTGTGGGTGCCCCCGTTGCCCCTTCCAGGGGCGTTCCCAATCGCTATGGTTGGGTGACCAGCGATGTGTGGGGCGTTCCGTCGCGGATGACGGAGGGTGATCTCCAACGGCTCCGCGATCAAGGGGCAATTTGTGGTGGCGGTGAAGAGGAGGGACGATACGAGCTCGTGCTCCCTGACGCGGATGAGCGCGTCTGCTATCTAAACCTCCATTCTCCCACCGTGCCGGATTGGATGTGGGTCTACGAATCCATGTTTACTCGGCTCGGAGTGCGGTTCCCTTTCTCCCCGTTTGTTCAGGGTTTACTTAGTCGGTGTTCCGTGGCACCGTCTCAGCTTCACCCGAACAGTTGGGCAGCCGTTCGGTGTTTTGAGTTGGTGTGCCAGTATCTCGATCTCCCGACTTCGGTGCCCGTTTTCCTTTTCCTCTTCTTGTGCACTCTTCCGACTAAGGAGGGGAAGCACAAGAAGGGGTATATGTCTTTCCGGGCTCAGCCTCATCGTCGGATTTTTGGGTTGTTCGAGGATTCCTTTCACGGGTTTAAGTGGGAGTATTTTAAGGTGCGTCCCGTTGAGGGTCACCGCCCATTTTGGCTTACTCTGGAAGGCAAGCGCCGATTTCCGACGTACTGGAATTTTGGCGCCGGGCCGTCGGTTTTGACTAAGATTTCCTACGACGATTTGTCCCGGGAGGATAAGGATATTGCCAGTGTTTTGTGGCATTTGTTTGGCGAGCGTCCGTTGAATCCTCGGGACGTCATGGGGGATCCCGAGGCTTGTCGGACTTATATTGGTGTGTTCCTTTCTCCCCCTTTTTTTTTTTTTTTTTTTTTTGGTAACTCTTCTAAATTCTTCTGTTGGTTTTCTTTCAGTTGAGATGGCTAGCGGGTTGACGACCTTGGCGAGGTTGAAGGCCGCGTTAGTTCGGGAGGAGGGATCGTCGTCCCCTACCACTCCTGTTTCGAATCCGGCTGTGGATTCTCAGGCTGCTCCTCAGGGGGTGGTTTCCTCGGAGGTGCCTACTGAAGCACAGGTTCCTCCCGGTTCGCCTGAGGTGGTCGTGCTGACGGGTACTGAGGCTTCTCGGAAGAGGGGTAGGGCCGAGGAGCCGGGAAGCGAGACTTTTGAAGGGGAGGGCTTGATCCCTAGTGTGATGGACCGACGTTTCGACGCCACGGGTTTCATTGATCAGCATTTGATGCCTGGAACGGATTCGTTTTTTGATGGCTGTGATGTCTCGTTCCAGGCTGAGTCGGTTTACCGTGCCCTTCTTCGCTCAGCTGTGGTTGTTCGAAAAGCTGAGCCCGTGATGGCCCAAGCGGGTTTGTTGGAGAAGAAGCTTCGGCAAGCTCAGGCTGATGTGACCAAGTTGAAGGAGGAGCTCAAGGTTGCTATTACTGCGAAGGAGAAAGCGGCGAAGTCTTCAGAGGATGCCGGGGCGGAGATCCTCCGACTTGCCGGTGTTGAGACTTCGCTTCTTTCTCAACTGGCCGAAGAGCGGAAGCGTTCCTCAGATGCAAGTTCTCAAGCTGCCTTGCTCCTCGCTGAGTCGGAAACTCTGAAGGCTCAGGTCGAAGCCCTGAAGAAGGAGAAAGCGGCTTTGTTGGCTGATGCTGGGGATGCCATTGCTGCTACCGCGGAGACGATGAAGGCGCAGTTTCTGGTGTTGGCCCCTGGTGTGGATGTGTCTGTGACGGGAGCCTTCAAGACCGTCCGGGATGGGCGGATTGTAGATATTTGAGTAGTTTCCTCTTTGTATTTTATTTTTGAACTTGTTAGTTACTGAATATTTTGGTATGGCCAAGGGCCGTGATTTTGGGGATCGTTCAATAGTATTTTCGGCCATCTGGGCCTTTTGTATGATCCGTTTGTGGTGTTTATTTGGCCGTTCGGGCCTTTCTGCAATTTTTTTTGTTTTATCGTAACCGTTCGTTTGGTCGGTTTTTTGGATATCCGTGTGTTCGGCCTGGAGGGTGATCAGTCCTCCAGTGATGGCCGTGTCTTCGTTCCGTGTTTTGAGGAACAGTAGTGGTTTGTAATGGGGATGAGGTGAAAGTAACTTGTAAGAAAATTTATTTAAATGGTTTGGGCCTCGTTAAAACCCTTCGTGAGGGAAAGAGTACCCGAGGTTCTAAAAGACAATAAACAATAAAAAATAAAGGGAAATACAGGGTGATTAAAAGAAAAAATAAAGTGACTTATTTAAGTATAGTATCTTCGTAGGTTGGCCGCGTTCCAAGTTCTTGGTATTTCGCTGCCGTCTAGTCGTTCGAGTTTATACGCTCCTTTTCCTATTACGGCCTTGACTCTGTATGGTCCTTCCCAGTTGGGTGCGAGCTTTCCTTCTCCTGGGGACGGGAGGCCGATGTCGTTTCGTCGTAGGACGAGGTCGTTGTCCGCGAATTCTCGTCGGATGACGCCGTGATTATATCTTAGGCTGATCCTTTGTTTGAGTGCTAATTCTTTGACGTGGGCTATGCTTCTTGCTTCGTCTATGAGGTCTCGTTCTGCTTCTTCGTCGTTACCTCCAACCGTTTTTCTGGGGCTGGGGTCTCCGATTTCTACTGGGATGACCGCTTCTACGCCGTATGTGAGTCGGAAGGGCGTTTCTCCCGTGCTTGTTTGGGGTGTTGTTCGGTATGACCATAGGACTGATCCCAACTCGTCTGCCCATAATCCCTTGGCTTCGTCAAGTCGTTTCTTAAGTCCTTTGACGATAATTTTGTTGGCGGATTCCACCTGTCCGTTTGTTTGGGGATGTTCTACCGAGCTGAAGCGATGGGATACGTGCAATCCTTCTAAGAGTTCTCTGAATTTCCTGTCTGTGAATTGGGTTCCGTTGTCGGAGATGATGACTTCGGGAATTCCGAACCGAGTAATGATCTGTCGCCAGACGAATTTCTGGCATTGGGTTGCCGTGATGGAGGCCAGGGGTTCGGCTTCAACCCATTTGGTGTAGTAGTCTATGGCGACGATAAGGTATCTGAGTTGGCCGGGTGCCGTGGGGAAGGGCCCGACGAGGTCGATTCCCCAACTGCCGAATGGCCGTTCTGCCGATATCACGCTGAGTGGTTGTGGGGCGGCTTGGTGGATATTGGCATGCCTTTGGCATTTGTCGCAGCTTTTAGTTAGTTGTATGGAATCTCGTATGATCGTGGGCCAGAAATAGCCGGGCCTGATGATTTTTTGGGCTAGCGTTTTCCCTCCGATGTGGTGACCGCAGCAGCCTTCGTGGATCTCGCGGAGTATGTACTCCGTGTCCCCGGGCTCGATACATTTAAGTAGGGGCTGCGAGAATCCGCGCTTGTATAGTTGTCCTGCTATGATGGTGTAATTGGCGGCTTCCCTTTTTATTCGCCTTTCCTCTTTCGGATCTGGTGGTAGGATTCCGTCGCGGAGATATTGCCAGATCGGGTATGTCCAAGACTCCCGGTTCGAGGATGTTAGGTGAGCGCTGATTTCTGTTGATACGGAGGGCGATTTCACGACCTCCTGGATTAGCGATCTGTTGCCGTGTCCTGATTTCGTGCTGGCTAGCTTGGAAAGTAGGTCCGCCCTGGCATTTCGCTCTCTGGGGACGTGATGTATGGAGACGTTTTCGAATCCTTCTTTTGTTTCACTTACTTTTTTAAGGCATTGTTAGAGCAAGGGGTCCCGGGTTTGGTAGCTCCCGTTGATTTGGGAGCATACCACCTGGGAATCGGTGTTAACCTCGAGTATCTTGGCGCCGACTTCCCGAGCTAGGTTTAGGCCTGCCAAAAGGGCTTCGTATTCTGCTTGGTTGTTTGATACTGGAAAGTCGTATCTTATTGATTGTTCAATTGTGATCCCATTTTGGTTTTCGAGTATGATTCCGGCGCCTCCGTGAGTGGAGTTTGATGAGCCATCGACGTGCAGTTTCCATGGTTCGGGTGTCAGCTTCGTCGGAGTCATTTCGGCGATGAAGTCGGCCAAGGCTTGTGCTTTGATGGCGTTTCGGGGTTCGAACCTGATCTGGAATTGGGATAGCTCGATGGACCATGCTAGCATTCTTCCTGCTAGGTCGGGTTTTTGTAATACTTGTTTGACCGTTTGGTCGGTTCGGACCGTTATGGGGTGGGCCTGGAAGTATTGTCGTAGTCGTCGGGATGCCGAGAGGAGTGCGAAAGCCAGTTTTTCTAGTCGTGAATAACGGGCTTCCGTGTCTTGTAGCACCTTGCTTATGAAGTATATGGGTTTTTGTTCCTTTTTCTCGTTTTCCCGGACGAGTGCTGCTGCGATTGTTTCTTCCGTTATGGAGAGGTACAAGTATAGTGTTTCCCCTGTTTGAGGTTTTGCAAGGATTGGAGGTTCTGTTAGGACCTTTTTGAAGTGTTGGAAAGCTTCTTCGCATTCTTTCTCCCATTTGAACGGAATCCCTTTTTTCATAAGTTTGAAAAAAGGAATTGCCTTTTGTGCCGAGGCTCCGAGGAACCGGGATAGTGCGGTTAGTCGGCCGGTGAGCTTTTGGATATCTTTGAGGTTCTTGGGACTTGTCATCTCCAGGACGGCACGGCATTTTTCCGGGTTTGCCTCAACTCCGCGTTGTGTGATCATGAATCCGAGGAATTTTCCTGCTTCCATTCCGAAAGCGCACTTTGTTGGGTTGAGTCGCATTTGGTGCTTTCGCAAGGTGTTCATTATGACCTTTAGATCGTCGGTTAGTTGCTCCCCGGATTCCGTTTTGGCGAGCATATCATCGATGTAGACTTCTATTTTGTTCCCGGTTAGGTTGCGAAATATCTTGTTTACGAGTCGCTGATAGGTGGCTCCGGCGTTTTTCAGGCCGAAGGGCATTACTTTATAGCAGTAGGTTCCGTCTGGGGTGATGAATGCTGTTTTTTCTTCGTCTGGTCGGTGCATCGGGATCTGGTTGTAGCCGGAGTATGCGTCCATGAAGCTGAGGTACCGGTGTCCGGATGCTGCATCTACTAGTCCGTCGATGTTTGGTAGGGGGAAGGCGTCTTTCGGACATGCTTTGTTGAGATCTGTGTAATCAACGCACATTCGCCACTTCCCGTTAGTCTTTTTAACTAGTACGACGTTGGCTAGCCAGGTCGTGTAAGGGAGTTCTCGGATGAAGTTGGCTTCGAGCAGGGCCTTTACTTGTTTTTGGACCTCGGCGGCTCGGTCTGGTGACATTTTCCGTCTTCTTTGCGCCACGGGTTTGGCTAGGGGGTCTACTGCCAGATGGTGAGACATTAGATCGGGACTTATTCCCGGCATGTCGGCTGGTGTGAATGCGAATAGGTCTCTGTTTTGTTTCAAAAGTTGAGAGAGTTCTTCTTTGAGGTCGTGTGGGAGGTTTCTGTTGATGAACGTGTATTCATCTTTGGTTGGCCCTATTTGTAGTTTTTCCATGTCCCCTTCTGGTTCCGGTCTAGGTTGGCCGTCAAGCCGTGCGTCTAGGTCGGCAAGGAATATTCCGGCCGCGTCCCGGGATTTTTTCCTTAAAGCTAAGCTATTGTTGTCGCATTCGGCTGCAACTTCTCGGTCTCCGTGAATGGTTCCGATGGTGCCGTCATCGGCTTTGAATTTCATGAGGAGGTATTTGGTGAAGATGACTGCCGAGAAGTCGTTAATTGTTTTTCTCCCGAGAATGATGTTATAGGCTGTGGAGTCTTTTAGGACGACGAATTCGGATAGGATCGTCTTTCTCTGATTGCTTGTTCCTATGGTGATGGGGAGGGTGATCGAGCCGTCTGGTTTGAGGAAGTTATCTCCGAGGCCCGTGACGCCGTGGCGATGCGTTTGGAGGTTGTCGTTGCGGAGCCCGAGTTTGTCGAAGGCTCCTCGGAAGAGGATATTGGAGTCGGCACCCGTGTCCACGAGTATTCTTCTTACTAGTCCTGTTCCGATTCGGGCTGATATGACGAAGGGGGCATCTCCTGCCGAGGTGCCGTGCTGGCAGTCCTCGGGTAAGAAGGTTATCGTGCTGTCGGCAATGGTTACTGGGTCGTGATTTTTGACGGCCATTATCTTGAGGTCTTTTTTCATTGTTAGTTTTGATTTATTTGGTACGTCTTTGCCCGTGATGACGTTCACTATGATGGTCGGATCTTCTTCGGTGTTTTCCCTGGGTGGTTTTTGGGTTCTTGGGTTGCGTCCTTCTCTTTCTGGTGATTTGTCTCTGTCGGCGCGCCTTGGTTCTCTGATGATTTTGACGAACTCGGGAGTTTGCCGTCTCGTATAGCTTGCTCAAGAGCGTCTTTGAGATCGTAACAATCTTGTGTTTTGTGGCCGTATCCGCGGTGATAGTCGCAGTAGAGGGTTTTGTTTCCTCCTGTCCTTTCCTTGAGTGGTCGGGCTCTGGGGATGATGCCTCGGTCTGCTATTTGGTGGTATACCTCAGTAATTGATGTTGTTAGGGGAGTGTAGTTGGAAAATTTTCCTATTCTTGGTGGTCTGTGGGTCGGTTTAAGGTGGTCTCGTTGGTTCTCTTTGGGTGGTGCGTTATGACGGTGAGTCGGGTTGCCGTGTTGGGTGGCGGCGTGCTGCCGTTTGTTGGCGGCGACGACCTGGCTGACTTCCTCGTCGTTGATGTAATCTTTGGCGACGTTCTGGATTTCGTGCATGGTCCACACTGGTTTGGTGGTGAGATGTTTGCGAAAGTCTTCATTCATGAGTCCGTTAGTTAGGCAGAGGCTGGCAACGGAGTCCGTGAGTCCGTCGACCGTTAGGCATTCGTCGTTGAAGCGGTCGAGGTATTTTCTTGTGGATTCTTCTTGCCTTTGTGTGACCCCTAACAGGCTGATAGGGTGTTTGGCTTTGGTGATTCGGGTTGTGAACTGGGCCATGAATTTTCTTGTGATGTCGTGGAAGCTAGTTATGGATCCGTTTGGGAGGGCGTTGAACCATTTGATCGCTGGCCCGGCCAGGGTTACTGGGAAGGCTCTGCATCGGACTGCGTCGGATGCTCCTTCTAAGTTCATTCTGGCCTCGAAGGCCGTTAGGTGCTCTTGAGGGTCTTTGGTTCCGTCGTACTTCATGTCGGTGGGTTTGTCGAAACCTTTGGGGAGTTTTGCTCTTAAGATTCCTTCCGTGAAGGGCGTAGCTCCCATTATAGTATGGTCGCTTCTCGTGCGCTTGGTGCTTCGGTATCTTCGGTCTTCGTCTGAATCATGCTGACGGTTTACATCCCGAGAATCGCTGCGATGGTGTTTCTTGTCGTATCGTCGTTCGGGCGACTTCTCGCGTCGGCGGTTGCGTGAGGTGCTGCGACCATCTCTCCTATTGTGCTGCCGGATTGGCGACCTTCCGTGGTGGGATCTTGACCTGGAAGTTGCCTGGCTTCCATGTTCGTTATTGTGTTTTTCCCGGTCGCTTAGCTTGCCTTCAAGTTCTTGGACTCGGAGACAGAGATCCTGGATGATTTGTGCCGCTTTGTCCCTGGCTTTCTCGGGATGTTGTGGGTCCGTCGTGACGTCCTCGTTTGCGTGGTGGACGGTGCTTGCTATTTTTGCTTGGTTTGTCTCTTCATGGTGTTCTGAGATCGGACGTCGCGGTTGGGAGTCGTCCTGGCTTAATGGGTTATCCTCCAGGATGCCCTCCATCCGGTCTGATTATTGCAGGTCCCCACAGACGGCGCCAATGTACAGAATGCTTCTGATACGGGTTGAGAGGAGGATCGGGAACCTGTGGGTCGGATCGGATGTCGGACGGCCCTGATGGAGCGGAGGGGAGGTACCTGCAAAGACACTCCGACGCTCAAGTCAGAATAGATCTAAGAGGTATAAGGTGTGTGGGATGAATGAATACCTGGAGGGACTTGGGTCCTCTTATTTATAGGTGATGGTGATAATCTTATCTTATCTTATTTGTTTAAGATAAGGGAGATGTTTGAATTCGAAAGTTAGTTAGAAGATCTAGAGGGCCGATTCGGGGCCTTCTAGAAAGACGAGATGGTGTTTACCCGATAAGCCGGGTTCGGGTTTTGGTCATGGGTCCGGGGTCTGTGGGCCGGATCCGTAACAATTCTGATGAGAAAATTTTATTTATATTATACTATTAAAAAGAAAACTATATTTTAATAATTAAAAATCTTCAGTTTAAACCTTATTCTCTCTACCATATATACTAACTATTCACAATTTTGCTAAGTGTTTTTTAATATTTTACTGAGAGTGAAATAGATCGAGTTGAGTTAAGTTTTGGTTTTAATGAGTTTAGTCTATATTATAAATAGATAATTTATCTGTTATTTTATATAGTTTTTTTTTTCATCTCAAATCCGATTTGGTTAAAGTCCAACCAGTTTCATAAGTCTATTTAAAAAATATATCTCGTGAATTATAACTCAAAAAATAATAAATTTAAAAAATTTAAATTGACATTAAATAAATTTTAAAATTTTTAATTCATAATTTATAAAAAATAATTATGTAACAATCTTTAGTTAGATATTATAATCATACTTATAATTTATAAATTTTTTTAAAAAATTATGATTTTAATTAATATTGACTATTAATTTTTTTAGTTTTATTTTATATTTAATATAAATAAATAGTTAAAAATTTAAACTAAAAATAATTTATTTTTACAAAAAGAGTATTTTAACGAATTGATCCAATATTTGTAAATTTTTTTTAAAATTTATGATCTGACTTTTTTAACTAATAAACTTTACAAAAAATTTAAATCTAGTATATTTAATAAAATAAGCGAAACCAAAACAAACCTAAAATAAACCGAACTACAAACCCTCGTGGAATAACCGGACCCACTTTTACTCCTGTATCCCACGAAAGATATTAATGTTGTCATCTTAATTGGCGCAAGTTGGAAATTATTAGGCATACACATGGGGTACTGGTTTAACAAATTACCTGTACAATTGTCTACTGGAAAATAAGCAGAAATTAATGAAATGAAGAAGAAAAAATTTATAATGTCGAAGTATATTTTTGGACTAATATTTTACTATTTAGCTATTTGTTTATGAGTTAGGCACTGTTGTCTTTACCAAAATCATGTGTTAAAAACTTAAAATAGGCAATAAAATATCGACTTGTTCATAACAAATTAAATACAATTTAATGACAGAAATGAACAATTTTTCCTATTTTAGAAAATTATATTTTCGTAATACATGCCCACAACCATTTTTTAAAATAAAGTATGTCTTTTATTTGTTGTTAATATTTTTAAATTATTTAAAATTACTTCTAATATTTAATTTAATTTAATTTAATTTTGTAATATTATATTGTCCTTAACATTAAAAATAAATTTAAATTTTATTTCTGTCCTTAAATTTTTTACAGTCATCAATTACTTAAACTATTTTTTACTTTAATTCTACTTAATTCTACATTCAAAATAAAAAATCTTAAACCAACCTTAACTTCAACCATATCAAATCCCTCACTTCACCATTGTAACCACAATCCTCCTCGCCTCACCGGCACCTCACTGCTGTCACCACAACACCATTTTTTATTCATGATCATATAACATTTCATATTTTTAAAAAATTTAAATATAAATAAATTATAATTTATTTTATCAGTTTGAATTTTTTTTTTTAGAATTTAATTTATTAAAAATAATTAAATTAATTTTATAAATATTTTAAATTTAAATTAATTAATATTTTTATATATTTTTTTATTGTAATTAAATATTTTGTAAAATTGATATTAAAATATTAATAATTAAAAATAACAAAAAATTATATAATTTAATTTTAGTAATTGATATTTTAGGTATAAATTATATTTGATCAAATATGAATAACATGTTTATTTTAGAATTTAAATTAAAAATAATTATTTAAATTTATTGGTATGTTAATGAATGAAATTTTATGTGTTCCTAGAGTAATTTAACAATATTATATTTTAATAATAAATTATTATTTTATTCCAAAAATTTTCTAAAATTTTTATATTATCTGTGTATATTTTTTCTATCCAAGTCCTAAGTGATTTTTATTGTTACACATATACATACATTATTTTCTTCTTCTCACCACACACACGTACACTCACATTCACTACTTCCTCGCTAAAATACATTCGCCCATTCAATGGCTTTCATCCATGCATAAAGCACACCACACAAAATGCAGAGATGTATCAAGAGAAGAGAAAAAGCAAAGGGAGAAAAAGGAAAAGAAGAGAAAGTGCCAATGGAGTCATTGTCGCCATCGTCATTGCCGTCGAGTAAGGGAAAAAGAGTAAGAGAGGGGAAGTCACAGAATTTGCATGGAGAGAGAAGAGAGCGCGTGACGGAGGAGAGAAAAGAGATAGTTGTTCCGCTGTTGCCATTGTGCCCCCATCACTGCTGCTTCTATCACTATCGCCACCCAACAAAGAAAGAAGACGGATCGTTACATTATAGTACGGTATTAGAGAAAGATACTTATGATGAGATACAAGACATGATGTAGAAAAATCGATTCGTATTTTAAAAAAATTGAAACAAAAAATGGGAAAGATGAAAGATAGAAGAATAAATGGTACGTCAATCGCGCTGCACGATTAAAGCGCATGCTTCGACACAACCTAATCGAGGAAAACACCTAACGTTCTCAAACCGAGTGATTCACATTATTACCTATTGTTTCTATTTTGTATATAATAATTCATTAGTATTTTCGTATACACTAACCACTAATATTAAATTAGTTAGATCAAATACCATGAGATATGTAATGGTAAACTAACCACATTAATCGATAGACAATAATCATGCATATAAAATTCAAATTCTTGTCATTAATTAAGACAAGTTGTACTGCATGACAAACACCCAAAATATATAATGAAGCATAGTTAACCCACTCCCAGACTCTAATCAGGAAAGACGGCTCCAATACTATAATGTAACGACTCTTTCAACAAAATACTATGCTTATATTATGACATTTCTACTAGAAGGACATTACGTGAACTTTTCTATTATTATCTATTGAATATATGAGTTTTTACGACGTTAACTTGATGCCGATTATAAGAAAGGCCCTTTTTTTGGCATTTTTTTCAAATGCGTCCAAAAGTAAGGTTAATGTAAATCATTTTCATCTTATATCAATTTTTGAGGATGAAAATTTTGTAACATCTCATATTTTTTAAAATTTAAATATGAATAAGTTATGATTTATTTTATCATTTTGAGCTCTTTATCCCTAAAAATTAAGTTATTAAAGATAATTAAATTAATTTTATAAATAGTTTGAATTTAAATTAATTAATATTTTTATATAATTTTTATTGTAATTAGATATTTTTGTATAATTTAAATTAAAATATCAGTAATTAAAAATAATAAAAAATACACAATTTAATTTGAGTAATTGATATTTTGGGTATAAATTACATTTTATAAAATATGATTTACATGTTTATTCTATAATTTAAATTAAAAAAGATTATTTGAACTCATTAATATGTTGATGAATAAAATTTTATGTGTTCACAAAGCAATTTTCTAGTATTACATGTTAATCATAAATTATTTTTTTTTATCACCGAGGCATCGGAGTCAAGGTCGTCCCACTAGGTGGCTGAGATTGTTGGGTCGCGGCCTCCAATTTCTGTGTAGTCCTCCTACGTAACACACGTTGTGATTAGGATGACAGTTAATTGACTTTAAATCGAATAAATTTCAAAGTTAGAATTGATTAAAATTCGCATAATAAGCCGCAGACCACTTATCAGCAAATGTCCTCTTATTGGCCTTCAACGTATGGGTATACTTGAAGGTATCCGCCAGTATCGTCGCATGATCTAACAACTTAGACTACACATATTGTAACCAACTAATAAAATAAATCTAGCAACAATTAATTCAAGTAATAATTAACAAAAATTAGCAAATAAACTACATACTAGCTTGCTCTTCATCTTCATGAAAGTCACCGACCCACTGATATACTTCGACGACATCGACAAAACTTTGTTAGTTTTGTTCGTCAAATGATGACGCTTGAATTTCTCATCAGTACTAAAATGGACGTCTAGTTCCTTCTTAAGATTTGGACAGGGCCAAATAGTGAGGTGGTCGCGCCCCTTAATGAACGTCTTGCATTATTTGCTAAAGTTGCCTAGCTATCTGCTTGTCATAAATCTTTCTGATCTAAATATTATATTCCCGATCGCATATAAATTTCTCTTGCACAAAGTAATTTAACAACACTAGTTAGTCAAAATAACACGCAGTTAAACTACAGTTAATTCAATAACATTAGGTTTTTACCACACACTTCTAAAACTATCACTCTTTGGTCTCAACAGGGATCTTTGTATAGCTCTGCCATGGGTTATCGTACATGAACTTTATCACATTTGAGATTTCTTGTATACATGTATTGTTGTTTGGTGTAAACCTATCAATGAAAAATTCAAGATTTGCAAATACATAAAAACACATAAACTTAGAAAATTCAAAATAGATTGCGGATAAAAGATATTAAAATAGTATGTACTCACCACTGCATGCCATCAGGTCAAATTCTCATCCGTATGACGGACAGTAGTGGAGGAACATCTAGCTGGAACACATTAGAAGAATCATCCACGACGAACTCTGTCATTGGAGCTGTAGGAGGCGCAGGAGAGCACAACAAAAGGAGTCACGTAGTTTGAATTCGGGACCATGATAAATTGTTGGTCCGCTGGACTCGTCTGTGACGTCACAAGGGTCGATGGGGTAGTCGAGGTAGAGGGTGATGACTGAGCAATCCCTGGATATCCAGTGGAAACCCTCTTTCTACCACGACCACGAGACCCACTCGTTCTACCTCTGCTACCTGTTGTTATGTTTACAAAGAGAATATATTATTAATATTAATCAACATATATACAACACAAATTCTTCAACATTTATATTATTTTAAAATTTTTTTAACATAATCTCTCCTAAAATTAGACATATATCTATATTTACGGTTCTTACAAATCCAAATAATTTCAATCCATAACATCATAAAAAACTCAATTAAATTAACAACATTTTCAATAGAATATATTAACTTATTTATACATTGAAAAGATAACATTTTTGTTTGAGTTATACTCAGAATTTTCAATAAATAATGACTTCATAATATATTACTTCATATTTATTTATAATAATTTCATAATTCTTATTCATTCATATAAATTAACATAATAAATACTCAATTAGAACTAATCCTTTAGATTCTCATTAATTCATAGAAGTTATTACATTACATAAATTGCAAGACACAAATATTAGCACAAATAACATACGATGATTTAGATATAATGTATAATTAATATAATTAATATTAATTTTATATCTTCAAATATCATAAGCAAGTAAATTAAACTTAATAAATAAAATAATATTAATATAATCACATAGAAAATACTGATTATTAATTATTTATGCTTTAACAATGGAATTTATATTCAATGGCCTAAACCCACCCTAATTAATATATCATTCTTCTAAAAGAGATGCAATTAGCATATAATAATTAAATTCAAAATCTTAAATTAATATATAACTAAATCATGAATCCTAAATTAACTTAATTCTAAACTCTAAATTAGCATATGATAACTAAATCTTAAATCTTAAATTAAAATATAACTAAATCTTAAATACTAAATTAACTTAATTTTAAATCCTAAATTAGCATATGATAATCAAATTTTAAATCTTAAATAAAAATATAACTAAATCCTAAATTAACTTAAACAAAGAAAAAGAATGACCATAGAATCTAAGTTTCGAACAGAAAAAGAAGAATTCAAAGGAGGGAGATGCAGTGACAGTGACAATGCAACCGTTGTATAAAATTTGGTTAATTAATAAATAATTAACTAACAAATTAATTATGAAACAAGGAAATTAGAAAATAAAATTTAATAATTTGATGAAGTAAAAATATTTAAACTACGA
The DNA here is from genome assembly GCF_014773155.1 of Arachis stenosperma. Taxonomy (NCBI): domain Eukaryota; kingdom Viridiplantae; phylum Streptophyta; class Magnoliopsida; order Fabales; family Fabaceae; genus Arachis; species Arachis stenosperma. The sequence goes on along the minus strand of NC_080381.1, from coordinate 125,792,208 downwards.
ATTAAAACACTAATTTTAAAGATTTTGACCTAAAAACGGACCAACAAACCGAACCAATTGAACTGAACCCGCATTAGGCCCAAGCCCAATTTATAAAACCCGAGACTCAGCCACTCCTTCCCTTCATTTTACAATTTCACACTGAAAAGCGGAGGGGGGGGGGGGAGAGAAGAGGAGCAAAACCTATCTTCTATTTTCCAATTCAATATTCTTTTGGCCATAACTTTTATTTCGGAGTTTTGATCGCTGCGCCGTTTGCGGCTACGCGTTCATCTCCCCAAGCTCTTCAATTCTATCTAAAAAAGTGGTTAAAAACTCTGATTTTCATGCTCGGTTCTTATTTCCATTTAGATTCATATTTTTTGTTTGAATATTAAGATATTTTCATGATTTTGATGGTTTATCTTCAATCTAGCATTGGACAATTGTTGAGTTTCATCCCAATTATCTGTGGATAAGGTAAAAAAACTTTAAATATTGTGAATTAGTGAATTAATAAACCCTAGCCTAAATTATGATGAAATTAAATTGAATACGTGTGAATTGAAGTCAAATTGGTGAATTAGAGCCTTGGTGGTTAGGACTAACTAAATTGGCAAATTAAAAACTTGGAGACTTATAAAAAAGAGGTTTTTAGTGGTGTTTGAGCTTGGAGAGAAATCGGCCAAGGTATGATTTCGCTTTTTTGTAGTTAATATGTAATATTGTGCGAAAACTTAGGTTAGTTATCTCTAAGGTATGATTGAATTGCATGTTTTGGTTGATAGAATTGTGTGTAATATGTGACTAACTGAATAGAGGTTGGATAAGAGCTTGTGAATGTTATATTGATGTATAATGATTGTGATGGATTGGAATTGTGTATATTTGGTGTGATTATTGCTTTGATGGCAAACAGAAGTTATTGAAATGAATAAATTGGTAATTGAACGATATAGTTGATGGAATAATTGAAAAGTAATTGAGGATTATTTGATGTGGTGTAGGAGTATTTAGTATGGAATCGGTATGATTAAATTTGAAATTGAATTGTGAGTTTTGGAAGACTAGAGGAGTTAAACTTTTGGTAAAAATTAAATTTTTGATCAATTTTAGCAGACCATAACTTGACTTCTGGATTCCCAAATCTTATGAAACTTATTTTGAATAAAAATTGGGTCCGGAAAGTTTGTAACATTCAAAGAATGGACCGAAAATGATTTTTAACGAAAAAGTTATGCACATTGGAAGCTTGGTGTAAAAAATTGAATTTTCCAAACTTAACAGTTTTTGGGCGAAACTGATATGCTTGCGTATGCGACAGTGTTATGCGACGCGAGTATTGGGCTCTGCCACTGATAAGTGAATATCTTATACCCTTTTTTTTATAGCATTTTCATAGTGTTTTTAGTTATATTTGACTAAGTTTTAGTATATTTTAGTGCAAAATTTATCTTTTGGATGCTACTTTGAGTTTTTATGTTTTTCCTATGATTTCAGGTGATTTTTGGGTGAATTTGGCAGAATCTTGTTCAGAGACGAAAAAGGATAGCAGATGATGTCAATCCTGACCTTTGTGCACTCAAACGAGCATATCTTGAGCTACAGACGTCCAATTGGCACTATCTCAACGGCGTTGGAAATATAACTTCTAGAGCTTTCTAGCAATATATAATAGTTTATACTTATCTTCCAGACACACTGCCCACAACTGGCGTTGAACACCCACATCTAGAGTTCAACGCTCAAGAAGGACCAACCTCCGAACTTGAACGCCCAAAATTGGCATTCAACGCCAGGCAGGGAGCCGAAACCAGCGAGCTCACCCCCCTCTCCAAGTTGAACGCCCAGAACCTGAGTTGAATGCCAGGCATCACCTTGAACACTCACCAAGTGGGCCCCACAGTGGATTTCAACACTTCTTAGCTTATTTTATTTTTGTTTCTGTAATTTTTAATTAAAAACAATATCTTTTAGGTTTAGTCATAGAGGTTTTTACTATAAATAGGGAACTTCCTTCCTCCTGAGGATGACGCCTCCCAGGAGGAGAGGATCAGACATTACTTTACATCTTCATCTCTGTTTTCTCTGTAAAGCATGAGTAACTAAACCTCTTGGTTAAAGTTAGGAGCTCTGCTTATTCCTATGGATTAATATCATTACTCTTCTCTTTTAATTTATGTTTGATTCAATTCTAAGGTGTTGTTTTCGTTCTTAATCCTATGAATCTCGGGTGGAACGGAAGTATGATATCTGATTCTACATGAACTTTTTGTGATACTCTTACCAAGGTCGCTTGAGCTATAGCTTGAAAAAACTTCTCTTAAACTCAGGTTTACCTGCGGCTGATTGGGATATGTGACATGAAATTCTGTCAGTTTTGGGTAATTAAGGTTTTTGTGGTGCTAAACTAGAATTCTGAGCTTCACCCTCGTTCGAATTGAATGACCACTGAACCTGGCTTTTGATGAGAATCAGAGGAGATTAAATTGCCAAGGAATTGGAGTTTAATCATTTACAGTTTGTTATGGAATGAATCATTCACTGTTAAAATAGTTAGTCAGAAATATTAATCTGGAAAGATAAGCATCTCCGAACTCTTAACTACTTCCATATATTATCTCTTTAACAATCTTTAATTGCTTTTCTTTACTTTCTTGTTTTATGCACCTACAACAACAACAATTCTCTTTACTTTTCACCTGACCAAGTCCAACAAGATAACTATTACTTGCTCAATCCAACAATCCTCGTAGGATCGACCCTCACTCACCTGAGGTATTACTTGGATGACTCGGTGCACTTGTCGGTGAAGTTGTGCGAGTTCAAAATTCACGCACCAGCCACAGACTCATGTACGTGAAATCTGGCTACGTACGTGACATTGTCACTTTTACACTCATGTGTATACGACATGTAGTATGTGTATGCGGAACTCATTCTCTTCCCACACACTCGCATTGCAGGGATGGTCTGCGTAGCGACTTTAGCAAATTTTGAACTCATGTGTACGCAAGTGGCATGCGTACGCATGACCACCCTATTTTACCAAAGTTATATTTCTGAGTTTTAACCATTCATCTAACTTTTTAAACTTCTGTAACTAGTGTTTAAGGTTTGATAGCTAGTGTTTAGGCTTTGGCATGGATAAGAGTGTGTTGGATAACATAGAAGGGATATTTTTTGTTATGAATTTATAGTCGGTGACTTAGAATTGTAGAGTATTGCGAGTGGATTAGCTAGAGTGCTTGTGGAGTGTACTAAGTGGATTGAAGAGAACATATCAGATTATAGTAGAGATAAGTTTGAAGAAGAATATTTTGATTATAAAACTGTATTTTTATTATGAAATTGATTTGGAATGATTGTTCATCTTGAGCTCTCTTTCCTAAAAGTGCTACTCTAGTGAGATGGTGGAAGGTGAGGATTCCCTTCTTTGTTCCTCCTGGTATTGTAAAATCACCTCCAACAAGGATGGTGGAAGGATAGGATCCCCTTATTTGTTTCTCTTGGACATATGAGAATGTACCTCCTGAGTAAACGCAATGATTATAGTTTCACCCCCACTTGCTCTAGGTTGGTTGTTGAGGCTCCTCAGGTAGGTGCCAGGATGTGATTTGCCCCCACTTGCTCTGGGTTACGAATATTTTAAGCTTTCTAGGTAAAAGCAAGGGGTTGTGGTTTTGTCCCACTTGCTCCAGGATGGTGATTGATATTCATATAAGTCACGAGCCTTCTTGGGTACACACAATGGCTCGCCCCCACTTGCTCCAGTAGGTTGAGATTTGAGATTCTGTTGACCCTGCGTCGCAAGTATGGCCAGGCACGTATATCTTTCTGGAAGATCTCCCCTAATGATATGATAAATGAATGATTATATATATGCATAGACTCTTGGGGACACGCACACGCAAGAACTGTCTAGGGTTCGCTATTGGACATGTCGGGTTTGGCTGGATAACCGACAGATAAGACTCATCGTCCATAAGGCAGACATACATCATGTGCATTGTATGATTTATTTGAGTATGTATATTGTGTTTGAGTTTGCCTAATTGTTTATCTATATTTATATATATGCTACGTGACTTAAATGTTGTATCTGTTTTCTTAACGGTGTTACTTATATGCCTTGTATGTGTTTGCTTTGAGAGATCTCTCATACTGGTGGAGGTGACGTTGAGGGTTGTTCCAAACTGGCGATTGAAAAGTTTGTAGAGAACTGGAATTAAAAAGATAGAGTAGAATCCCTAGGTAGAATTACCATATTTCTTGTTAGTAAGAACTCTAGGCTTTGATCTGGGTTGTAGATCTTTAGGATTGCTTTCGGCTTCATAGAGCCTTATATCTTAACTATTTGAGCATTGTTATCATACCGAGAACCTCCGGTTCTCATTCAATACATATTCTATTATTTTTTAGATGTAAGACGTGCGGCACCTCGCTAAGCATGCTGGAGACTCTTTGAGAGCAAAGATCTACTTTTGGGGAATTTGTAATTTGTGTGTATATTTACACACCTTGTATTATCCACTGTTGTATTAAAACTTATATCTGTCCTTCTTAGAGGTTGTTCCGAGGGTTACTTGAAACTGTAGGTCGATCTCGGTCGAGATCTTCTGTGTTGGTCGGAGCCGACGTGTCCAGCAGGTGTATAGCGACCGAAGCTGGTGTGTCCGACTTGTGGGACTGAAAGTGCTGCTGATCCTTCGTCTCCGGAGGGTGGGCGGTACCTGCAAGGGACTCCGATGCTTAAGTTAGCAAGGGTATTAAGCAGGTATTGAGTAGAATAAGAGTATGAGTTATACCTGGGTGCTCCAGTATATTTATAATGGTGTGGAGTGACTTTTTTGGATAAGATAAGTTAGGTATCTTATCTTATCTTTATCTTTTGAGAGAGGTCATCTTATCTTTAAGGGAACCGTCCTTCTCTTGTAGGCTTGGGCTGCCTTAGGATCTGAGGCGTGTTCCTCTATTTGGGCCCTTTGTTTGGGCTTTCTCGTGACTTGACCGAGCTCTTTGAGAAGAAGTCGGATTGTCCTGACCTGAAGAGGTCGGTCGCTTTGTCTGTAGAACATCCTGGGTCGGACAACTCGACCCAGGATATGAACAGTGCCCCTGCTTGAGCTCGGTCTTCTTTTTGAGATCGAGTCCTTGACTTCGGTCTTTCTTTGGTGAAGCCGAACTCAAGCATTTTGTTGACTCCTTTGTAGTAGCTTTTGAATGTAGAACGTTTCTTCTAAAAGACGCGCGCTTTTATATCGGCACTTTTTTGGGAACGTGCGAGGGTTTAATGCCTTCTTTAATTTGAGCATTAATTGCCCTGTTTCCCTTTGGCTCTTTATTTCGATTTTGAAAGCCCAGAAACGGTTTCTCTCCTTTTGCCCCTTTTCGTAACTTCTTTTCTCTGCTCTCTCCGCTCTCTATTTTTTGTTTGCGCTTCTGCTTTCTTTGTGTTGCGGCGTCGTTTGGCGTTTCTGGAGCCTGGAGTTTTGCGTTTCTCCCTGCGACATTGCTCTTGTTCGCGTTCTTTCTTTTGCTTGTGAGAAGGCGTTCCCAGATTTCGTCTTCCATCTTCAGTTTCTTTGAAGCTCGCTGCTCTTTCCAGGTTGGTACTAGCTTTCTTGCTTCTTTCGTAGCTTCGTCTTCAGTTTTTGGTGAAGTTTTGATTTTGCATGTTTGAAAGTTTGAATCTTTTCGTGGTCTTGTATTTGCTTGTCGCTGTAACATGTTTTTCCTATCTTTCTCTTATGGATTTTCTTGGTATTTCTGTCGAGGATTTCTAGGGTTTTATTGTTGCTTCTGGTTGTTTCCTGTCTGATACCGATAGAAAATCTGCATCTCTTCCTCGCTTTTGGAGATTGCTTTTTGTCTGATCTTGAAAAAGGTTGCATCTTTAATGGTCTCTGCTTGGCGTGCTTGATGTTTGGGAATGCTTTTTGCTTGGTAGACTTGTAATGATTTTTTGTGTTTTTCTTTGATGAAAAGTGTTTGCTGTTTTGAATTCTTTCTGAGAAATGTTGGGATGCCAGCTGTAGATTTTTCCTGGAAACCTTGCTTTGTTACTGCCTCCAAAGGATGCCCCAGGACTTTGGTTTGAGTCTTGGGGTTTTCCTTTTCTTTGTTCCATCGCCTGAGAAGTATTGACCGAGTTGTTTTCTCCCTTTGTCCGAGATGTTTGTGGTAACCCCATCTTCTTTTCTTACTTGTAGGGTTAATTGGCCTCATATCTTCTCGCAATAACATTGTAGAGATGTCTTCCAGAGTTCCCGAGGGGATGTCCGATTGGATGGACTCCCTTGTTTTGTTGTGTGTTTCTGTTGTGGATGCTGAGTTTTGCACCGAGCTGAGGAAGCGCCATAGGATTTGTGGTAACAATGCCGTGAGGAGGATTACGAGCTTGTTGCTCCTGATTCTGATGAGAGAGTTTGTTTTCCGACTTCCATTGAGAGGGAGCGTCCCTTATTCTATGCCTATGAATACTTCTTCAGCTAGTTGAACGTTACTTTTCCTTTTACTGCTTTCGAGACCGACCTGTTGTGGTCATGTAATATTGCCCCATCCCAGCTTCACCCTAATTCCTGGGGTTTTATTAAAATTTTTCAACTTCTCTGTCGTGAATTAGATGTAACACCTTCCCAGACTCTTTTCCTTTATTTGTTTGTTTCCACCAAGCCTGGCAGTTCTTTAAAAAAGAAAGCTTCCTGGGTTTCCTTCAGGTTCGCCCAGGGCCACAAAGTTTTTGCTATATATGATGAGTCCTTTAAGGACTTCAAGAATTACTTCTTTAAGGTTCGTGCTGTCGAGGGGGCCCGCCCCTTTTTTCTTGATGAAAATGATGAGCCTTCTTTCCCTCTAGAGTGGCAGAGGGATGTGAGAGTGTCTCGTTATACCTAGGAGATGCTTGATGATGTTGAGCGTGTCTTTGTTGTTGTTCTTGAGGAACTATGGGGGAAACCACCCCATCTTGATACAAAAAGGTTTTTGAATGACCCATCCTTGGTTCGGACTGTTTTGGGTACTTGTCTGACTTGTCTCTTATACTTGTTTCTTAATTTTTTCTTCCTCTTGTTTGTGACCGTAACTCTTTGTTGTGGCTATTTCTGTATTTATAGAGATGTCAAAGAACAACGACTCCATGAAGGCTTTTAAAAGGGAAAAGAAAGCAACTGCTGCTCTGAACATCTCGGCCAAAGTGGCCGGCGAGGGGTCTTCTCAGATCCCAGTGAAGCCTCTTGTGCCGAGTTCTCTCGGGCCGAGGAAAGTAATTCCTACTCCTCGGTTTCATCAGGTCGATCCTCCACAGACTTCTGCCGTTGCTTCTGGTGTCCCTCCCTTGAAAAAGCAAAAAACATCCGAGCCTTTTAACCTGGATGCCCCGGACTTTGATGCTATCGAGTTTGTTGACCAGCAAATTGCCCCCTATGGTGGGCTTTCCATGGACGACGTGTCTCCTCTTCAGCATCTGGATTTTATCACCAAAAGTAGTGTGAAGAAGGCTCATATGGGTGCGGCTATTTTTCGAACAGTTCAAGGGATTCTGATTCATGCCACAAAATCCTTCATGGAGGAGGCCAAGTCAGAATTTGATCAGATCAAGGGTCTAAAGGATGAGTTGGAGGTGAAGTTGGCGAAGGTGGAGAAGGAGCTGGAGGGTGAGAAGGCCAGCTCTATTGCCTTGGCTGCTTCTTTGAAGTTGGCTGAGGACATGGCACTGAAGTATAAGGATAGCTATGTCTCAGCTTATAGGGAGTTGATGCATCTCCGGGATGATTTGGAAACTGCTCGGGTTAATTATGCCGAGCTTCAGGGTCACCTTGTGGGCAACGTAACTGCCGCCTCCGAGAACCTGATGGAGCAGTTCCGGATTGTTGCTCCTGATGCCGACTTGACTCTCGTCAGCCTGGACAATGTTGTGAGGGATGGTAAGATTGTCCTTGATGACCAGGATGACGATGATGCTGACCCTCCCCCAGTGCCTTCTCTTAAAGTGTCGACCTCCTCAGTTCCTCCCGTTACGTCCGATCCGGATTGCCAGATTCTGAACCGGGATGATGGAACTGTAGATGCTGTGCCTATTCAGACTTACCCTCATTCTCCTCGTACTGTTGCTGCCGGGAAGGCTCCAGATCTTGGTTGATCTCCTTTAAGTTTTTGTGTAAATAGCCCGGTTTGTGGGCTTTGAATTCTTTTTTGTGAATGATGTTTTATTGACTGTTGATACTTCAGTTGCTATTTTAGCAACTTTATTTTGAAAACAAAATGGTTTCTCTGAGGTTGATTTTGGTGGCCTCTTGAAGCTTTATCATACTATGCTTTCATTGTGTTTTAACAGGGTATCTGTTGGAATCTTGCTGCTTGACCTCTTTAAATTGCTTTCGTACTTATTGTTTGTAGCTTGGATCCTTTTGAGGTCGTGGCTGTGGGGGGTCCGACTTGTTTCTCGGTTTTCTCGCTTTTGTTTGTATTTTTAGCGCCTTATAACCGATTTCTTTATGTTGGTCCCCTTCTAAGTTATTTTTGTAATCCTCTTTTCCGGACCTTTGTCAGGTCTTTTTAAGGGATTACTTTTATAACTTATCTTTGTAGGAGACCGACTTCGTTAGGTCGATCTTTTTCTAGTTGTTTTTGTAATCCTCTTTCTTGGACCATTGTTAGGTCTCTTTCAGGGATTACTTTTACAACTTATTTTGTAGGAGACCGACTTCGTTAGGTCGATCTCTTCTAAGTTGTTTTTGTAATCCTCTTTCTTGGACCTTTATTAGGTCTCTTTCAGGGATTACTTTTACAACTTGTTTTGTAGGAGACCGACTTCGTTAGGTCGATCTCTTCTAAGTTATTTTTGTAATCCTCTTTCTTAGACCTTTATTAGGTCTCTTTCAGGGATTACTTTTACAACTTGTCTTCGTAGGAGGCCGACTTCGTTAGGTCGATCTCTTCTAAGTTGTTTTTGTAATCCTCTTTCTTGAACCTTTATTAGGTCTCTTTCAGGGATTACTTTTACAACTTGTCTTTGTAGGAGACTGACTTCGTTAGGTCGATCTCTTCTAAGTTGTTTTTATAATCCTCTTTCTTGGACCTTTATTAGGTCTCTTTCAGGGATTACTTTTACAACTTGTCTTTGTAGGAGACCGACTTCGTTAGGTCGATCTCTTCTAAGTTGTTTTTGTAATCCTCTTTCTTGGACCTTTGTTAGGTCTCTTTCAGGGATTACTTTTACAACTTGTCTTCGTAGGAGACCGACTTCGTTAGGTCGATCTCTTCTAAGTTATAGCAATTCCTCTTTAATAGGGTTAGCCAGACCTCTTTCCAGGGATTTGCTGATAACTTGGATTGACTTGGTCCGACTTTTTAGTGTCGGCCAGTCTTTTTAAGTTATTATATAGCAATCCATAAGACCTCGTCAGGCTCTTTTTGGGATCACTTTCGATAACTTCTTGCATTATTCTGTGTTCATCTTTTGCCGATTTGTAGATTGTGGTTTCTGTCCTGGTTTAATCGACCTTTAGGTGAATTGCGTTTTCACCTTTGTTGATCGATCATTCCTATTGAGATCGTATAGTGAATCTGTTCTTCACTTTCTGTTCGATCCGTTGCTTTATAATCGGACGATGAATGCTTCAGATTAATGCGTCATGAGAACTTGTAGAATATCTAAAATGTATTTTATTTAAAGAAAGTGCAAATATATACAGGCGGGAGTTTTTCATACCCTTAAGTCGGATTAAATCTCAATCTTGACGCCTCATTAAAAAACCTTTTCAGAAAAAAAGAGTGCATCTTGTGATGAGACCTTTATCTAACTATAGTACCTTCTTAGGTTACAGGCGTGCCATGATCTGGGGAGTTCTCGTCCCTCGAGTTCGGACATTCTGTAGTAGCCCTTCCCAAGTACCTCTGTGACTCAGTAAGGTCCTTTCCAGTTGGCTGCCAGCTTTCCTTCTCCGGGTCGAGTTGTTCCAATATCATTTCGGATTAAGATGAGATCATTCTCAGAGAAACCTCTTGGCACTACCTTTTGATTATATCTGGAAGCCATTCGTCGCTTTAGTGCTTCTTCTCTGATCCGAGCTCTCTCTTGAATTTTCGGAAGTAGGTCAAGCTCTTCTCTTTGAAGTTGAGAGTTGGTTTGTTCATTGTAGTGTACTACTCGGGGAGACCCTCCTCAACTTCTATTGGAATCATTGCCTCCACTCCGTATGTTAATCGAAATGGTGAATCGTTCGTAGTGGAATGTGGAGTTGTTCGATACGCCCATAGGACTTGTGGAAGTTCCTCAGCCCAAGCTCCATTTGCTTCTTGTAGTCTCCGTTTCAGCCCGGCCAATATGACTTTGTTGGCTGCTTCGGCTTATCTATTAGCTTGGGGATGTTCGACGGAGGTGAATTGGTGTTTTATGTTCAAGTCGGCTACTAGTTTTCTGAAGCCTGCATCTGTGAATTGGGTGCCATTATCCGTGGTGATGGAGTATGGAACCCCGAACCTTATAATAATGTTCCTATATAGGAATTTCCGACTTCTTTGAGCAGTGGCGTTGGCTAGGGGTTCTGCCTCGATCCATTTTGTGAAGTAGTCTACCCCTACTATGAGGAACTTGACTTGTTCCGATCCCTGGGGAAAGGGTCCGAGAAGATCGAGTCCCCACTTTGTAAATGGCCAGGGTGAGGTTACGCTGATGAGCTTTTTTGGCAGGGCGATGTGAAAGTTGGCATGCTTCTAACATGGTGGACATGTCTTTACAAATTTGGTAGCTTTCTTTTGTAGAGTTGGCCAGTAGAATCCCGCCCGTAGTACCTTTTTGGTGAGAGCTTGCGCTCCGAGATGATTGCCACAAATGCCGCTGTGTACTTCCTCCAAGACTTCCTTTGTATTGGAGGTCGGTACGCATTTTAACAATGGTGTTGAGATTCCTCTTTTGTATAGGTGTTGTTTATGACAGTGTAGTACTGTGCCTAACCTCTTTGCCTCCTTTTCATCTGTGGGGAGCGCTTCTGTTTTGAGGTAGTTAATTATGGGGGTCATCTATCCTTGATCCCGACCTGTTATGGTTAGGATTTTTTTTTCCAATATTGATGGGTTCTGCAGTATTTCCTGGATAAGGCTTCAATTGTTGCCCCCTGGTTTGGTACTGGCTAGTTTTGAGAGTGCGTCAGCTCGGGCATTTTGCTCGCGGGGTATGTGACAGATCCTATATTCCCCAAGTTGTCCGAGCTGTTCTTTGGTTTTATCCAAATATTTTTTCATGGTAGGATCTTTGGCTTGGTAGCTTCCCGTTATTTGCGAAGTAACGACTTGTGAGTCACTGTAGATGTTGAGTTTCTGAGCTCTAACTTTCCTAGCTAACTTCAAACCAGCTAATAACGCTTCATATTCTGCTTGGTTGTTTGAGGCCGGGAATCCGAATTTCAGGGAAAGCTCAAGTTGGGTTCTTTGGTTGCTTTCGATTATCACACCTGCACCGCTTCCAGTTTTATTCGAGGAACTGTCCACGTATATGTTCCACTCTATGGGGATTTCTGTGGTGTCTGTGAATTCTACAATGAAGTCGGCAAGGTATTGTGATTTGATGGCTGTCCGCGTCTCGTATTGGAGGTCGAACTCGGACAACTCGATTGCCCACTGTAGGATTCTTCCTGCTAGATCTGTTTTATGCAATATCCTTTTTATGGGCTGGTTGGTCCGAACTTTAATGGTGTGCGCTTGGAAGTATGGGCAAAGTCGTCGGGATGCGAGTATTAGAGCGTAGGCAAACTTCTCTATTTTCTGGTAGTTCAGCTCTGACCCCCGTAGGCAAACTAATGAAGTAGACGGGTTGTTGTCCCCTTTCATCTTCTCTAATTAGTGCTGAGGCTATTGCCCGACTTCCTACTGCGAGGTACAGTATGAGTGGTTCTCCCTCTTGTGGTAGAGCTAGGATGGGGGGCTGTCCCAAGAATTCTTTGAAGTCTCGGAAGGCTTGTTCACATTCCGTTGTCCACTCGAAGTTCTTTCCCTTCCTTAAGGCAGCGTAGAAGGGGAGGGATCTTATTGCTGACCCTGCTAGGAATCTGGACAAGGCCGCCAATCTTCCATTGAGTTGTTGTACCTCTTTGACGCAGGTCGGGCTTTTCATGTTGAGTATGGCCTGGCACTTATCTGGATTTGCCTCGATTCCTCTTTGTGTGAGCATAAAGCCCAAGAATTTACCTGCTTCCACTGCGAAGGTGCATTTAGCCGGGTTGAGTCGCATGAAATGCTTCCGTATGGTGTTGAACACTTGAACCAAGTCGGTTAGTAATGTTTCTTCACTTTGTGTCTTTATCAACATGTCATCCACATATACCTCCATGATTTTTCTGATGTGGTCTGAGAAGACTTTGTTCATTAGCCTTTGATAAGTGGTTCCCGCGTTCTTAAGGCCGAAAGGCATTACGATGTAGCAATAATTTGCTTTTGGTGTGAGAAACGATGTTTTTTCTTGATCCGATGGATACATTGGGATCTGGTTGTAGCCTGAGTATGCGTCCATGAACGAGAGATACTTATATTCCGATGAGGCATCTACTAGAGCATCGATGCTTGGGAGTGGATAAGGGTCTTTTGGGCAGGCTTTGTTGAGGTCGGTGTAGTCGGTGCACATTCGCCATTTTCCATTTGACTTTCTCACCAAGACGACGTTTGCTAGCCATAGTGGGTATTTAACTTCTCTTATGAACCCTGCCTCTAGTAGTGTTTGTACTTGTTCTTCTACAGCCTGAGACCGTTCTGGCTCGAATTTTCTTCGTCTTTGTTGTACCGGCCGGGATCCCGGGTAGACTGCCAACTTGTGGCTCATTAGTTCGGGATCTATGCCTGGCATGTCGACAACTTTCCATGCGAAGAGATCAACATTATCTTGTAGGAACCATATTAGTGATTCCTTTGCGTCTCTTTTTAGGATCGTGCCAATATTAGTTGTTTTATCCGGAGTATCTCCGATCTAGACTCTTTCTATTTCTCCTTCGGGTCGTGGGTGGCGTTCTTCTCGTCTCTGATCTCCGCCGAGTTCGATTGTGTGGAACTCTCCTCCTTTACCTCGGAGGTTTAGACTTTCGTTATAACAGCGACGCGCCATCTTTTGATCTGCTTTTATTGTAGATATCCCTTCTGCAGTTGGGAATTTCATACATAGATATGGAGTTAAAACTATTGCGCCGAGTTGATTTAACGTTGTCCGACCTATTAAGGCATTGTAGGCTGAGCTTACGTCGACCACGATATAGTCTATCTTGAGTGTTCTGGATTGGTTCCCCTTTCCGAAGGTTGTATGTAACGATACGTATCCCAGTGGTTGTACTGGGGTATCCCCAAGTCTGAACAGGCTGTTCAGGTATGCTCTTAGTTCTTTTTCTTCTAAGCCGAGCTTGTCAAAGGTAGTTTTGAATAAGATGTCGGCGGAGCTTTCTTGGTCAATTAATGTACTGTGGAGGTTGGTGTTTGCCAATATGATTGTGATGACCATGGGGTCGTCGTGTCCTGAGATGATTCTGGATGCATCTTCTTTGGTAAACGTGATTGCTGGGATGTCTGGTGCCTCCTTCTTGTCTTCGACATGGTATACTTCTTTGAGGTGTCGCTTGCGGGATGATTTGGAGATTCCTCCTCTAGCAAATCTGTCGTGTATCACGTGGACATGTCTTTCTGGTGTGCGGGGTGATCGTTCAGATCGTCCGACATCTTCATCCCTTCTTCTTTTTCTCGATTCTTCGTCCTGAATGGCTAGGAACCGATCTTGTTTTCTTTCCTTACTAATTTCTCAATGACGTTTTTCAAGTCAAAGCATTCGTTGGTGGAATGTCCTCGGACTCGATGATACTCACAGTATTCGTTCCGATTTCCTCCTCCCCTTTTACCTTTAAGTGGCCGGGCTGGGGGTATTTTTTTCGTATGGCAGACCTCTTTGTAAATATCTACCAAGGATACCCTAAGAGGGATGTACTTATGATATTTTTTATTTTCTCTCCGGAGCGATCTTCTTTTTTCTTGGATTCTTTATCTTTATCTCGGTAGGCAGAACCGAACCTCGAGACTTCCCCAAGTCGAGAATTCTCCTCCATGTTGATGTACTTCTGCGCCCGTTTTTGTACTTCGTCTAGGGATGCCGGGTACTTCTTTTATATAGATTGGCTAAATGGTCCTTCTCGTAGGCCATTTATGAGGCCCATGATGGCGGCTTCTGTTGGTAGACTTTGTATGTCCATGCATGTTTTGTTGAATCTTTCCATGTAGTTACGAAGACTCTCCCAATCTCCTTGCTTGATTCCTAGTAGGCTGGGTGCGTGTTTGGCTTTGTCCTTTTGTATGGAAAATCGGGCCAGAAACTTTTTGGCCAGGTCGTCGAAACTCGAGATGGATTTTGGAGGTAGGTTGTCGAACCATCTAATGGCTGTCTTGGTAAGAGTTGTTAGAAAGGCTTTGCAGCGGACTGCATCTGAGGCGTCAGTGAGGTACATTCTACTTCTGAAATTGCTGAGATGGTGGTTGGGGTCTGAGGTTCCGTCATACAGAGTCATATCCGGAAGTTTGAAATCTTTTGGGATTTTGGTTTTCATAATTTCCCTGGTGAATGGATCTTGATCTTTGTGAGAGCTATCCTCTGGGGTGGATCGAGTAGCTTTAGTTTTGAGATCAGCTTCGAGTTTTACAAGCTTATCTTCTAATTCTCGGCGCCGCCTTATCTCCCGACGTAGATCCTCTTCTTTTTCGCATTGATGTTGGGCTTCTTTCTCAAGTTGCTTTAATCGATTTTGAAGTGCTTCTATCACCCCTGAATTTGATAAATTTTTGTCTCCATTGGGTTCCGGAGTATCTTTAAATATAGCATCTCTGTTCTTGTGTGGCGTTCTATCTTCCAAACCTGAGTCGTGGTCGTTGTCATGGTTGTCCGCCATGGTGTTGGGATGACTTCCAGGTCCCCGGCAACGGCGCCAATGTTCCGAGGGTTACCTGAAACTGTAGGTCGATCTCGGTCGAGATCTTCTGTGTTGGTCGGAGCCGACATGTCCGGCAGGTGTATAGCGACCGGAGCTGGTGTGTCCGACTTGTGGGACTGAAAGTGCTGCTGATCCTTCGTCCCCGGAGGGTGGGCGGTACCTGCAAGGGACTCCGATGCTTAAGTTAGCAAGGGTATTAAGCAGGTATTGAGTATAATCAGAGTATGAGTTATACCTGGGTGCTCCAGTGTATTTATAATGGTGTGGAGTGACCTTTTTGGATAAGATAAGTTAGTTATCTTATCTTATCTTTATCTTTTGAGAGAGGTCATCTTATCTTTAAGGAAACCGCCCTTCTCTTGTAGGCTTGGGCTGTCTTAGGATTTGGGGTGTGTTCCTCTATTTAGGCCCTTTGTTTGGGCTTTCTCGTGACTTGACCAAGCTCTTTGAGAAGAGGTCGGATTGTCCTGACCTGAAGAGGTCGGTCACTTTGTCTGTAGAACATCCTGGGTCGGACAACTCGACCCAGGATATGAACAGACGTCGACTCGAAAAATTAGGATTGGTACTTTATCTTTTAGTTTGTTTTTTGTATATATATATATATATATATATATATATATATATTTCTAGCCGGCCTTTGCTTTGCACGTCAAAACTAGAGTTTGTTATATAGCTTGTTGGAATTCTATATCTATATATCTCTATTGCCTCTTTAGTTTTCTGTTATCAACGCTTTCTACTCCCAACGTTTTGAGTGCAACGAGATTTATCCTTTGTTTTGCTTACCCTTTTGTTTAAAGCTAGTTAAACTATCTTTTATATATATCAATGTACGTATTTTTGTTTTTAGAGGTCGTAGCGCCTCACCACCTTTGATTTACAACCTAGGCGTAAAGTTTTATGTGGTAGGGTGTTACACGCTACTGGTAGAGCACTGCGGCGGTACTAGAGGTGATGGCGAGACACAAACAGAGAGAGAGAGAGGGGGAGAGAGAGTCACGGCTGACGGAGGGGAGAAAAGGAACGAGTTAGTTTTGGTGAGGGGGAGAGGCGGCAACCACAGGAGGCGCTGGTGGGGTTGACGGAGCGACGGGAAGATGAAAAGGTTAGACAGAGAGTGCATGGGAGAAGAGAGGTTAGAGAAAGAGAGAGAGAGAGAGAGAGAGAAGAGAGAGAGAGAGGAGATTTTGAAATGAAGGAGAGAGGACTCGCACTTTGAAATTTAGGGTTTGTTATCGTCGGATTTACTGGCGAATAAATCCAACAATAATGCATTGCGGATCACCAAAATGCATCGTTTCATTAATTGGGTTTATCAACGAATTTTCACGTTATATTTCGCACCTTATTAATACGTGTCCTTAAAGAATATGGACATATATTAACTAAATCTTTATTATACATAACACATGTAAGTATGTAACCACATTAAACTTAATTAATTACTACTAACTGATGAGTTCGAATTCCAATTGGCAATTGCAAACTAAACTAATCATTACCTTCCTTCATTCATTATGATTCTTTAAACACTTCCGGCCGGACACAATAATGCGAGTTGTTTTGTCGCACATTTCATACCAAATGTTGTGTTGATACTAATTATGACGGAACTATGTATAATTGGAATTTTCTTGATTAAATAATCTTGAACTTAGCTTTATGCTGCTGTTATCGTCATTATATGTAATTTATACTCTCAGTTCTATTTGTTTTTTTCACCATATAGGAATCTTAATTCCATGCGGCTGATTGGAACTCACGTTATTTTTAATTTCTTTCATAGAAGATCTCGCGTTATTAATATTATTAATATGGTTTATTATTATTATACTAATTATTGTTTTAATGTTGACGGGTTAACCATAATACTTTTTAACTAATCCCTTATCCAGCTCGATGTGTTGTCCGTTTTTGAGAAAATTTAATACGATCACATATGGTTTCTTTCTAGTAGTATATATGCCATACATGAGGTCATCGATCGGTGCTACACATTTTATTCTTCTACTTAACACCTTATCGCTTGTAAAAAATAGAAAATAAATTAGGTCACTCGTCAAAAATAAAAGTAAAAATGGGTCGTAGAGATTCCTCACTTGTTTTATAATAATAATAATAATAATAATAATAATAATAATAATAATAATAATAATAATAATAATAATAATAATAATAATGTAGAATTTTGTATCAATCTTATATTTGACTATATACTTTAATATGTTTTATATATTTTCATTAGTAATTTTTTAAAATAAAAAAAAAAACTTTGAAAAACAGGTCTAACTCATCGAGTCCAACCTGTGTAAACAAATTAGGCTGAAGGAAAAAGTTCTATTAATCTAAACCAATTCAGTCTCCTGTTAAATAATAAATATAATCCAAAAATTTCACTAATTCGGATTGATACTTTATTTAGTGACGGACCCAGAAAAATTTAGTAGTGGGAGCAAAAATATAATAAAATTTTGGTATAGGTTTTTTTACTTTCTACAATACCCAATAAATTAAGGACTAATTCATCATGAATTTGAGTTCCATTTAACAGTCTGCAATTGGCTGGTAATGAATTACTACACATACGAAATGAAATTCAAACTCCCAATATTTACTTAAGCGAACGACTAAACTATCACTTAACTAATTCAAATTGGTTTAGATATATTTAAAATTTTAAATAAAAATTATCTATACATATTAATAGGAACTAAAAATATATATACAATCACTTATTATAATATTTAAAATAATCAAAATATAATTTCATACACACAGTAGAATATTCAAAATAACAAAAAAAATAATTTATAATGACTTTTTATTTTTATTTTTAACATGACTAAATATTATTTTTTTATATATTTTTTAAATAATTATTTTACTTTTTATTATCTTATCTTTAATTGTCAAATCTACTTATTATAATCTTTATGTATAGTATAAATAAATTTTTTAACCAAAATAATTACAGTATATTAACATATAAATAATATATTTTTTTATCTTAAATAATTTTTAAAAAATTACTAATAATTTAAGTTGTATTTAATTAAAAAATTAAATTTTAATTTAATTATTAATTAATTAATTAATATAATAAAATTAATTATCAATATTTTTTGAATTTATTTATTATTTATTTTTTATACTAAATTAAATTGAATAAAATATTTTTTAAATATAAAATACAAAAAAATTATTTATATTTTATTTTAGAACAAATATAATATAATAAATTATATATATATATATATATATATATATATATATATATATATATAAAAAGTGTAAGTATTAGTTTTTTTGAAAAATTTTTGTGGGGCAAATGTCCCCTCTTCCTAATGCATGGGTTCGTCCCTCACTTTATTCAATTTTTAAAACATTAAAGAATATTTTTAAATAATTCATTTAAAATTAAAATTGTAAAAAATCTGAAAACAAAATTTATTGTTCAAATACTTCGTAATGTAAGTCTACATTAAGTACACATCTCAGAAATAACACACTTAATTTTTGTACGTATCTAAAAAATAATTAAGACTGCGTTTGTTTATAAAGACAGGACACTGAGACAGAGACTTTGAAACACAAAATCGTGTTTGACAGAAGAGACATAAGCAGAGATAATGTGTCAAGAGACACTAAATTAGTATATTTTGTGTCCATCCTGACAGGAAGAACATGAAGACACTAATAAGAAACACAACTTATTTTTTATTTTTTATTTTATTATTCTTGTTAATTTTTTATAATTATATTTTTCATTGTTATATTTTTCATCTCAAATTTTTTTAATAGAAAAGATAAGAATAAATTGAATTTTCATAATTTGTTCTAGTTTATCACCAAATAAAATAAAAGAACACAAAATTTTATGTCTCTGTCTATCAATTTATTGTCCTGTCCTATTCTCAGTGTCATGTTCTATTCTTAGAAACAAACGCCGCCTAAGATACAAGATACTTCAAGGCATAAAAGAACACTTAAGTTCAACACATACATTTTAACTCCAAAATATAAGTGTGCTTAATAAATTAGAACGATTAAAAATTGACTTTCTCACTTCATTGTTGCAAATATAAAAAGGACTATCGTATTTGTTAAAAACAACTAAATCGAGCCAAAGAAAACTTGTACATCTTGCACATTTTAAAATATAAACTCATAATGAAAAAAGGAAGGATTTTAAAATATAAACTCAAGACACTCAACACTATAAATACAAGTTAAAGGAAAACTATGAAGAATAAGAAGTTAAAACTATGTTGAATAGTTATTGTCTTTTTGCTTTCAAAGTGTTCTTCATTTCCTTCGTTCTTTTTTCACTATAAGACTCTCCTTATATCAAGAGTAACTTTTAAGTTATTTGTAACCTAGTTTTAAAATTTAATTTCATCTTACATCAATTATATAAACACAAATCTAAAATAATGTCTACATTTGATATATATTAGAATCAGGACTACAAAATCAATCTATAAGTGTATTCGTACATAATTATTATTTTTTGTAATCTAATTCTTTAGTGATCAAGCATAGTTTAAAAATGTTTGCATCATAACAAAAATATTTAAGGTTTTCAAATTACTTTTAGCTGAACTAAGTTAGTGTAATACTTGAGAACAAGCAGTATAATACCTGAGAAGGAAGGTGTTAAGGATATCTAAAATTTAAAAAAGATATAGTACTATTTTAGTCATAAAAAATTTGAATTAAATCTTAATTTGATTTTTATTATTTTAAATATTTTATGTTTGTTTCAAAAAATTTTAAACAAGTTCAATGTTATTTTACTGTTAAATTTGATATTAATAGTTGATGAAATGAATGACGTGAATATTAATAATGTTATTGGTTTAAGTCATATCTTTTCTATATGTTAATAAAATATAATCAAAATCTTATCGTTTTTTTTTTTTTACAAAACTTCAAATCCTAACAATCAATAATCAACGCACTAAAAATAAAAAAAAATTATATTAATAATTATTGATAGATAAAAAATATTTAAAAATTTTTATGATTGAATAAAACGTTTAAAATATTAAAGATCAAATTCAAATTTGACCCAAATATTTGAGAATCAAAATAATACTTTCTCCGTCTAAAGATTTCTTATTAACATTCGGTTACATTCTTTAGCTAATGGATCCGGTGATTTTTAATTTATTTTTCACTTTAATATTTTTTTTCTCTCTCTCTCTCTGCTTAGTATTGAGTGTTCCCTTTTCTAATCGATTGTGTTTGTTCATTTGTTGAACTAATGGTAATCTTCTTTGAGATCAAATAAAATATTATGTTTGACAAAAAAAAAAATAGAAAGAAAGTATCCAATCCTTAAAGGCCTAAACATTGCATCAAATTGAATCCGATTTATGTTACTTCAATGAAATTGATCCAGTCTAAACTATAAGTAAAAGAGATTAATCTTCCGCCGGAAATCACCCCCAGTAATACTATACCACAAACACTAATAACCAAAAAAAAAAAATCTTTAAAAGAATAAAAAGAGAAAGCGGGTGGAAGTTGGGGTTAGAAAATGGAGGCGTGCAGAATTAATGACATGTGCTAAATAAGAAAAGTAAAGAAAGTAAGAAAGTCCATCAAGATTCAAGACACTAACAAGTAACAACAAACTCATTTATCCATCCGCCATCACTGATTCATGCACCCAGTGGGCCCCACTCTCCCCCCCGGCCCCATCCCCATATCCACCCTCCTTCCTCACTCACTCACTCACGACTCACAGCACCAACCATATATAAAACCCACCCAAATAACAAACTTCACACTCTTCTTTCTTTCTCTCTCAATACATTTCTATAACCGCCACCACCACTCTCACCCCTATGGCCCTCGTCCGTCACCGCCGCCATCTTAATCTCCGCCTCCCCCTTCCAGAACCTTCTGAACGCTGTCCACGCTTTCCTCTCTCGCAAACCACAAACGCCGCTAAATCCTTCTGTGCCTCCTCCGGTGACGTTATCTTCCCCGGCGACATCGAGAAACTGGAAGTTCTCGGCCACGGCAACGGCGGCACAGTCTACAAAGTCCGCCATAAGCGAACCTCAGCGATCTACGCTCTCAAAGTCGTGCAATCCAGCTCCGACGCCACAACGCGCCGCCGCATCAGAACAGAAACCGAGATCCACAGCCGCGCCGCCGACTCACCGTACGTCGTTCGCTACCATGGCTCATTCGAGAGCCCGCTCTCCGGCGACGTCGCCATCCTCATGGAGTACATGGACTCCGGCACGCTAGAAACTCTCTTGAAAACAAGAGGCACGTTTGACGAAGCCTCTCTGGTGAAAGTGGCGCGTGACGTTCTTAACGGTCTTAACTACCTCCACGCGCGCAACATCGTGCACCGTGACATAAAGCCCGCGAACCTCCTCGTGAATAACAAGAATGAGGTCAAGATTGGTGATTTTGGAGTAAGTAAGCTCATGTGCCGCACTCTTGACCCGTGCAAATCCTACGTCGGCACGTGCGCCTATATGAGCCCAGAGCGGTTCGACCCGGATGCATATGGCGGGAACTATAATGGATATGCCGCAGATATATGGAGCCTGGGCCTGACCCTTCTGGAACTTTACATGGGTCATTTCCCGTTGCTCCAAGAGGGTCAGAGGCCTGATTGGGCTACCCTAATGTGGGCAATTTGTTTTGGGGAGCGGCCGAGTTTGCCTGAAGGCGTCTCGACCGAGTTCCGGGACTTTGTTGAGTGTTGCCTCAAGAAGGACTCTAGTCAGAGATGGACGGCTCCTCAGCTCTTGACCCACCCCTTTCTTTCTAGGAATAACCCCGAACCTTAGCTTCTACAATTTCCTTTAATTCTTATTATTATTATTTTCTTTTTGGAGCTACTTGTATATTCTCCCCGAATCCAGAAATTTTGCTAGTAGAAGGATCCTTATTATTCCCTTTGTATATTCTTAATTCTAAATGAATATTCTTATGTTCTTCTTCATATTCATCTATGATTATCCTCAACATTTGACTAATTAAGCAAGTGTCATGAAAGTATTGGTAAAAAGTAAAAACCGGAACAAATCAGGTAAGCTACATGGAAATTAAATATCGTAAGTTATTGATGAAAGTAATGTTATGTTCAATTTATTAATGAAACCGGTTGATAGAACATGCCCCTCCACTAAATTAAGGATAAACGAGAGTATTATTATAAAGTATGTTTTTTTTTTCCCGATTGATATAAAGTAATGTTAAACTTATTAAGTTAATGGTTGATGGAATAGTGGTCCCAAACTAATATATATCATCGGGAATTTATTTATTTATTTATTTTTTTGGATAACAATATATATCTCATCGGTTAATGTTAAGAGAATTAAGAAAAATAAATAGATGAATGATGGTGAAGGAGGCAGATAGATCCAAGCGAAGGTGGTTGGAATTTCGAAGGAAAGGGGACGAACGTGGAACCCTCCTTGGTTTAATGGTTTTGGTTATGTCACTTTAATTTGTCACGACAATAAACAAGTTGAGACATCAGAGAACACATCATGGCTTTCGTCATTTTGTTTGGACTTATTTTCCATACCTTTTTCCCCACACTATGCATTTACTTTGTTTTTACAATGCTCTCTTTATAATCTGTATTTGCAATAGTTGATTCTTCCGGAACAAGTATGTATAAATCTAGAAATTTACATCTGGAATTGGAAGTTTCTTAACTTTGTGTTTCCCTAATTCCGTTTTACCGTTTTCCCCCCTCGTACAGTTGTGTCTTTGTAGTTTGTTTTTCGTTTCACACTTGTCTAAGGTTGGTTGGGAGATTGCAAGACAGTAAAATACTAAAATGGGAATGCATATTTCCAATTCAGGTGCATGATAAGTTTTCTGTTTTTTAGTAAATTATTATATAACGATTTTTATCTATTAATTTTAGATAAAATTAATTGTATTTAAATTTTTACCATAATTCTCACTAATAAAAGACAACAAATAAACTGTGTAAGCAAACTCAAAGGATTGATGGTGTAAAATTGTGTTAAAATTTGTAGGCAAAGCTTTTAAAAAGAAATTATAAATAGACAAATTAACTTTTAACCCAAAAAAAAAAAACAATTGGGTTTTTAGTTTTTACATATTAATCCAACGATTATATTATTCTTTTACAAAAATTAACCATGAACTTGTCACCTTTTAAAAAATATTAGGGACAGATTTTTTATTATTTTATTAAGGAGTAATTTATTTAATATTTTAAAATGTTTGATACCAATTTGTCACAAAACCTTTAACTAAAATTTAAATTGTTATAAAATAAAATTTGTTGAAAATTAATTTAAAATAAATGTCACACTTAAAAATAATAATTGACTTGTAGTAATGAGAGAGAGCACGTACAAAGTTGTCTAACGCAGGAGGATGACAAATCAACCTACCTCCTTATTTAATTTGGCCAAGTTTAGTAGTGGTGTACAGTAACATAATGATAGGAACAACCCGGTGGGAGCATCGGTGTCTCAAATCATCATCAGCTAGTGCGTCACCAATATTAAATTTTGGAAGCTTATATGAAATAAAATAAAATGCTATCTAAACTCTAAATGGGTGCGTGTTACACAAAAATATATCCCCAGTGGCATATTAAAGATTTATTTGAGATTCACATGGCCTTTTTATTATAATCGGTTTTGATAATCAATCACCATAAAATAGTGAGTGATTAAAGATTAAAAAATAAAAAGAAAAATAAAAAATATAGTTAATTGTATGTTGATTGAAAAATTTATTTTTCAATCTTTTTATAAAAAAGGTAAAATATCATTTTTGTTCTTAATGTTTGGAGTAGGTCACAAAGTTATCTCTAATGTTTCAATCGTCCTATATAAGTCCCTAACGTTTTAAAATTGACTCAATATTGTCCTGCCATTAGAGATCCGTTAATAGAATTAACAGCGGGACAAAATTGATACGATTTTGAAACATTAGAGACTTAAATATGATGAAAACATTAGGGACAAAAACGATACATAAAAATAAGTTTTAATTTAATTTTATCTTTCAATAATATTAATTTTTTATTGTACATATTATTCAATTATTTTTTAATTACATCTAAATAAATTACACTTAATCACATTACTTTTATTTTAAATAAATTTATTTTTTATAATTTTAAAAAATTTTGATACTTTAGAGACAAAATGTATCATTTATATTTTATTGTATATATATTATTTTTTATTTTCTATAAATTTATATACTAGTCATCCTACAAACATTTTATGATAACTAAAAATTTTTAAAAGTAAAATTATAAAAAATAATTTATTTAAAATAAAAATAATATGATTAAGTGTAATTTACTTAGATGTGATTAAAAAATAATTGAATACTATGTATATTAAAAAATTGATATTATTGAAGGATAAAATTAAAATTTATTTTTATGTATCATTTTTGTCCCAACATTTTCGTCCTATTTAAATTTCTAACATTTTGAAATTGTCTCAATTTTGTCCCGCCGTTAATTCTGTTAACAGATTCCTAACTATAGGATAATATTGAGTCAATTTTAAAATGTTAGGAATTAAATAGAATGAATAATTGAAATTTTAGGAACAATTTTGAGACTTACCAACAATACTTTACTAAAAAAAGAAAAGAAAAGACCAGGGAGAGTCTCTTACATATTAGTGCGTTACTTGCATATTAGTTAAAAAACTATTGACCATTCTCTGTAAATAAAACTTTAAAAATATTATTTGTATATCAAGATCAATCATTTATTAATATATTTTTATATAAAAAGTATTAAGTAAATAATGATTATTTTAAATAATATGAATAATTATCAATCAAATAAAAATACACTACACTTCTAAAATTATTTACTTAAATCTTAATATTAAAATAACTATCCGATATATCTATTGTTCACATAGTTTAGTATTTTCATTGTCTATTTATACTTTTCTTTTATATATATACGTATGTGGTTTAATTTATTTTCAATATGTATTATATTCTAACATGTATTTTATATTTGTGACTGACTTTAATGGCTAATTTTAATGTATACGTAGCATATAACTATCTTGACAATCGCATAATGTTTGGACTATTAAATAATTTTAATAACAAAACATATTTTTTAAGTTTTTAAATAATTTTTAAATAGTCCTTATTTAATTTTAATTACAAATTAATTATTTATATATTATTTAATTATAAAATTTATTCTCTATTTTATAAATTATTATTTTATTATTCATCTATCATGTTTATTAACAATTAGAAACAAAATTAACAGTAAAATATATCTTCCATTAATCGTGATTCCTATAAATATTTTAGCAATACAAATTAATTATGAGTTTTTTTATTCCTTGATCTGTTACATCTATAAAAACTAAAAAAATCGTATTTTTTAATAGTTCAATCAATTAAAAGTACAACTAATCGATTGAATTTTATACGATAATATATATTTTTTTAAAATTTAATTGATTAAAAATATAACACAATCGATTAAATTTTGTGTCTTTTAAAAAATTTATGTGTCAATAAAATTAAATGATAAATATGTGTCGTAATGTCTATGTTTTAGAAAGACACACCAAATTGCTAAATGTACACTAAGGTATTGTTGAGAATGAGAGATTTTGAAGAAAAAGAAAATTAAAAAAAATAAAAACATATATTTTCTGTTATTTAGATGAAAATAAAAAATTGAATGAAAAGAAAAAAATAATATAAGATGTATTAAATTTTTTTTTCTTAAACATGAGATGAAAATTAAGAGACAATATACAAAGATTGATAAATTTACAGATTTATCTCTGAATAACTTAAATATATTAATAAATTATAATTTATATATAATAAGAATAATAATATAATTTATTTATATCTTTATAATTTTTCGTCTTCTCATTTTTTCTATTTAAACAAAAGATTTTTTTATCTTTTTATTTATTTATTTTTATCCAAACAACATTAAAAAAATTATTTTTCTTTTATTTTTTTTATTTTCAATTTTATATTCAAACAAAGTATAAGTGAGTGGAGGATGGATTGGCGATTTGGCGTAGTGTACAAGTGTGGCTTCAAAGAGATGAGCCAATCGATATGATTATGGGCTGAGAATGCGGTTTGTTGGGAGGGTCGCCCACTTTGTGTGCCTCTGCAGTACTCGAGGGATTAGTCATTGGGCTTCCGGCCTGATGGATACCCTGGTACAAACCAAAAAAAAAAAAAAAAATTTCATCCTTAAAGGACCAACATTGAAAATATTAAATTAGGGGTTTAAATGAATTTGTGTAATTTTTTTTCAATATTTGCTCACTAAGAATTACAAAGCCAACTGAATAATTAGGCATGATTCAATGTACTGTTGTTCAGTTTTATTTTTTTTGAAGACCGTCGTTAATATATACCAACCCTCTTGATAAAGAAGAAGAAGATACCTGACCCAAAAAATAGAAAAAAAAAGTAGTGGTGGTAATGGATGGTGATGATAAATATAAAAAAAATTGATGGTGATAAGCAAGAAGCAAAACAAAAAGCTTCGATCATTGTTAAATTATGTTCTCAAACTGAAGTTGGTTCCTTATTTAAATTATTACGTTTGTCATTTTTATCTAGTACTTATGATTGGTTTTATGGAGCAAGAGGGGAGTGAGAAAGTTTGGAATTTTTTGGTGAGGGAAGAGCTTCATGACAAAACGGGTGATGAGGATGTTTGTGAAGGATAATACTCACGATGATATTAAGGTTTTTTTTGGAGTTGATAAAATGTTAAAAGTTACTAAAATTGCAAGAATTCTACGGTTGTTTTTTTGGTACACATGAGCTATAATTAATAGTCAAATTAAAATTTTTATTAAAAATTTGTTAGTAAAATAGTTGACAAGCTCTTTATTATTGTGAGATTAACTTTTTCGCATCTCATTTACCGTCTATGTGCAGTAGTTGGAGCTCACATTAATGGAGATATCCTGATTAGAGTTAAGAGACCGATCACAAAGAAGGATATGGAGCAAATTAGAGAGTTTGGGCATGGACCGCAATAGGAGCCAGTTCCACCGCCTCCACAGGATCTTTCGGAGATGTCTCAGGGAGTTTACTTCCTTCCTTGTGACTACTGAGATCAGTTGATCACATCTTTAGGGGAGCTGACATCATCGGTTGATCAGCTGAGACTAGAGCATCAGGATCACGCTGTACTCTTCCATCAGATGATGGAAGAGCAGAGGAGACAAGGACGTGATATAGAGGAGCTCAAGCGCTCCAGAGAATTCTTCGGAGGGAGTTGCAGCCACCATCACTGAGGTGGTTAAGTTTTATTCTCCCTCTTTTATCTTATTTCTGTTTTTGGTATTTCATTTCATTTTCTATTTTCTTTTTCTAAGTTTGCATGATCACTATTATGATTTTTCTGTTTTCTAGTTTAGTATTTATTTCAGTATTTTATGTTTATTTTAAAAAGGATGTCTCATGTATTGTGCACTAAGCTTAAACAAAAATTAAAAGAAAAAGAAGTAGTAAAATGCATGAGATTTTGAGTTATATATTGCGTACTCTAATACTTTGAAGTGGTGGCACTATCTCTGTTTCTAAATGTGTGAATTAACTGTGCATATTGATTTTGGAGTTAAGAATATTTGGCTCTTGAGGAACAGGGATTTAGAGAAGTATTATTGATTCTTTGAAATAAGAAAGACATTGATTCTTGAAGCAAAAGAAACAACAAAAGAATTGAAAAGAAAAGAAAAATTAAAAGAAAAAGGTCCAAGACTTTGAGCATCAATGGTTAGGAGGGTCAAAACTGATCTAAAGATCAAAAGAACGGTTTTCCCTAACCATATGCTTGTGGTGTGAAATTGTCAAGTAATCATTGAGACTGAGCAGTTAAAGTCGTGACCCACTGCTGTTACAGAGTATGCCTAAGGCTCTGAGTACCACTGTCTGGAAAAAAAAGAAAGAAAATTTTGAAATCAAAAGGTTTCCCCTATTAAGTGCTTGTGGTGTTTATGTATCAAGTTAAGCTTGAAAACAAAATATTTAGAGTCATGGCTAGGCTCAAGGTGCAATGCACCAAGAAAAAACAAAAGTTGTGTTCAAGAATCAATTAGAGTCTAAAGAAGAGAATTTATAATATCATCCAAGTCCTAGTTCTAAAGGATGTTGCTATTTCTAAGCTTCAAATAATGGTAAGATGCCGAAGCTATTCAGAATTAGAGTGTCATAAGCACCATTCAGTAACAAGACTTGAGTTTAAATGACAACTTGAGTCTCGTACATTTTTTCTTCTTAGTTCTATATTGTCCTGGTTGCTTGAGGACAAGCAACAGTTTAAGTTTGGTGTTGTGATACGTGAGCATCTTATACCCTTTTTTCTATCATTTTCCAGTTGTTTTTAGTTATATTTTATTTAGTTATACTTGATTTAGAGCAAAAATTTCTTTTGGATACTACTTTGAATTGTTTTGGTGTTTTTTATGATTTCAGGTGAAATACAGAACAAATTAACGGAGTTTGGAGCTAAAAAGAAAAATGCTGCAGCACCCTTCCTGGGCGCTAAACGCCCAACTGGCGTTTAGCGCTAGCAAAGGACCTCAGCTTGCACGAGTTGCACTCCCCTTTGGGAATTTGACACCAGCAGCAGTTCGAATTCACACTCATGTGGGCCTCTCAAGTGAATTTAGCACTTATTAGTTTTATTTTAATTTTTTTGTATAATTTTTATTTGCACACAATATATTTTAGGTTTAGAATTTATTAATTTATTTGATTTCCGTTTCAAATTAGGTTAGTATTTAAAGGAAAAGATTACCTAGGTCTAGGATCTTCTTCCTTCTGCACGTTTTCAGAATCTTAGTTTCTCTGTAAGCTATGAGCAACTAAACCTCCTGGTTAAGGTTAGGAGCTCTGCTTATTTCTATCGACTAGAACTATTATTCTTCTATTTTGGTTTATGTTTGATTCAACTTTAAGGATTATTTTCGTTCTTAATCTTATGAATTGGGTGGAACGAGAGTATAACCCTTTTCTACATGAGTTCTTGTGATTCTCGAGAGAGTTATCTCGCTTGAACTACAGCTTGAAAACAAATTCCTCTTAAATCGCTAATTGCATGAACTAATTTAGATATGTGACATATAGTCCTATTAGTCTTGGGTAATTAGGGTTTTCGTGGCGCTAAACTAGTTTTTTGAGCTTCACCCTCTAATCGGAATTAAGTCACCACGAGAGTGGCGATTAATGAAGGTTAGAGAAGGCTAAATCACTAAGAGATTAGGGTTTAGACATTTATGGTTTGTCATAGAATGAATCATTCATTGTTAAAATAGTTGGCAAGAAACTTTAATCCGAAAAGATAAACATCTCCGAAAATTTTCTCACATTGTTTTCACACCAAACTGTTTATTGCTTTCTTTATTTCTTTATCTATTGTTTATGCATTTTTACCATCAACAACCCCTTTTCTGATTTGCCTAACTAAGTCCAACCAGACAACCATTGCGTGCTCAATCTGACAATTCTTGTAGGATTGACCCTCACTCACCTGAGGTATTACTTGGATGACCCGGCGCATTTGCCGGTTAAGCTGTGGATATTCTCAAAATTCGCACCACCAATATCTATCTGGAGAGCCTTCTTTCATGCACACTTTGAATCTAGACGCTATGAATGCACCAGAATTGCCTGAGTATGTCAATTCAGGTAAGTAGTCTTATTATTAATTTATTATTATTATTGAATCATATAGCAATAGTTAGAATTATTTCTTGTTGTTATTACTGTAGATTATGTTGTTGTTACGGACGGTGAATTTGTTGTTGGCATGGAATTCAGTTATGAAGAGACTATTATTGCAACAATTAAAGATTATACCATTTGTAGGGGAGTAGATTACATGGTGTGTGAATCTAAGCCAACCAATTTTTATGCTAAGTGTGTACAATACGGAACAAGTTGCGATTGACTTATTAGGGCTAGCCTTATTAAGAGAAAGTTTTGTTGGGTTATAAAGTGATACAATGGTAGTCACACATGCACCAGAACTAGAATTTCTCAAGATCATGCCAAACTAAATTTAGACATGATTGTAGAGGTAATAAAGTCATTTGTTGAAGCTGATCCATCTTTGAAGGTGAAATGTGTGATTGCTGAAGTGCATTCGAAATTCAATTATACGACAAGTTACTGCAAAGCATGGCTCACTAAGTAAAAGGCAATTGCGAACCTTTTTTGTGGTTGGGAACCTTCTTATGAAGCTTTGCTGTTGTGATTTAAAGTAATGGTACAAGAAAAATTCATCAGCAGCAATCGAGATCGAAACTGTACTAGCACACCAAGGGGATGAGGTAGTCTAGGATATTAGGATATTGACGTGGGTATTTTGGAGCTTTTACCCTTGCATTAGAATATTTAGAAACTGCAAACCAATCGTACAGGTAGATGACACACATCTATACGAAAAATATAAATGAGCTCTATTAGTTGTAGTTTCTCAGGATGGCAATGGCAATATTGTGCCTCTTGTATTTGCCGTTGTTGAGGGTGAGACTTCTGATGCCTGGCACTTCTTTTTTACTCATTTGCACACACATGTGGTGACTCGAGATGGTGTTGGGCTTATCTCTGATCGACACGACTCTATTACCTCAGCAATAGCTTGTAGTAATTGGTGCGGATTTTGAGAATATTCACAACTGAATAGGCAAGTGCACCGGTTCGTCCAAGTAATACCCCAGGTGAGTGAGGGTCGATCCCATGAGGATTAATGGACTGAGCAACAATGGTCGAATGATTGGTTAAGTTAGGCAAGTAGAAAAGTTGGTTTGGTGGTTTTCAAAAGCATTAAACAATAAATCAAGAATAAAGAAAGCAATTTAGAGAATTGGAGAGAAATCAATATGTGAAAACAGTTAAGGTATCAAAGATGTTTACTTTGTCAGATTAAAAGTTCTTACCAACTATTTTAACAACGAATGATTCATTCCATGGTAAACTATAATTAACTAAACCCTAATCTCTTAGTGATTTTGTTTCCTCTAACTTTCATTAACCACCACCGTCGTGGTCACTTAATTCCGATTAGAGGGTTAAGTGCAAAACTAGTTTATAGCCACAAAATTCTAATTACCCAAAGCTAATAGGATTATATGTCACATATCCCAATTAGTTCATGTAATTAGCAATTTAGGAAGAATTTGTTTTCAAACTATTATTCAAGCGAGATAACTCTCTCGAGAATCACAAAAACACATGTAGAATAAGGGTCATACTTTTGTTCCACCCAGATTCATAAGATTAAGAAAAAAAATAATCCTTGAAACTGAATCAATACATTAATTAAAATTGAAAAGTAATAGTCTTAATCCATAGAAATAAATAGAGCTCCTAACCTTAACCAAAGAGGTTTAGTTGCTCATAGAGAAAATAAACCCTAGCAGAGAAAAGTATGAATGTGCAGAAGAGGAAAGGATTCCTCTCCGGGAGGTGTGTTCCTTTGGGAGGAAGGAAGTCCCCTCTTTATAGTAGAACCTCTAAGACTAAACCTAGAATTCAAATTCAAACTAAATCAAAACAAAATAAAATCTAAGCAAATCAAATCTTTTCTTAATGACTCTCTAACTAATGATCCTCCTTGTAATGTATGCTTGGTGTCTTCAAATCTTTATTAATTAGGCAGATTTCTTGGGTCTGGGACTGTTGTAGGCATTTGGCGCCATTTTGGTGGCGTTCAGCGCCAGAATTGGCAATGCTTGGGGTGCTGGTTCTGTCCTTCTTAGGTGCTAAAGTCCAGGTTCGGCGTTTAGCGCTAGAATTGGCAGTGATTCCAGAAGAAAAGTATAAACTATTCTATATCTTTGGAAAGCACTAGAAGTTGTCTTTCCAAAGTCATTGAAACCGCATCAATTGGATCTTTGTAGCTCAAGCTATGCTCGTTGGAATGCAAGGAGGTTAAAGTTGACAGAATCCATTTTCTTCCTTTGTTTTTGCACAAAACTCTGCCAAATTCACTCGAATTTCACCTGAAGTAATAAAAATACCAAAACAACTCAAAGTAGCATCCATAGAAAATTTTTGCACTAAAATAATATAAAACTTAATAAATTCTAACTAAAAATGATTAGAAAACTAAAAGGAAAAGGGTACAAAATGCTCACTCATCACAACACCAAACTTAAACTGTTGTCTGTCCTCAAGCAACTAAAACAATTTAGAGAATCCATAATATATCTCTAGGGGTGGAAAAAGGCCAGGCGGCCTGCCAGGGGCCTGCAGCCTGGCCTGTGTTTGGCCTGGCCTGGCCTGGCTTGGCCTGTTATAAAATAGGTACAGGCCCAGGCTCTTTTAAAAGCCTTAATACATTAATAGGCCAGGCCCAAGCTTACTAATTAGCCTTATAGGCCTGTCAGGCCTGCCTGGGTCTGTTAAAATATAATTAAATATATAAATAATTATTTGTTATTAATAAAATTATGAAATATTTTAAATTTATTATGTTTTATTATAAATATTTTTGTATATTTTAAATATGTTAAAAGTTTAAATTTTTTTATAAATATTAAATATATGACATATTACATATAACTATTTTTATTAAAAAATAATTTTTTTAAATAATATTTTTATTTTTGTAAAAAAAAAATTATCAGGCCTTTTAACAGGTTTCAGGCCAGGCCAGGCTGAATAACAGGCCAGGCCTAGTATTTTATAAAGAGCCTATAACAGGTTGCAGACCAGGCTCAGGCCAATCAACTGTATAACAGGCCAGGCCTGTTAAGAGCAAAGCCTGGCCTGGCCTGCCCTGTTTCCACCCCTATATATCTCTAAGTTCCCGTACCTCAAGAATCAACATTTTTAACTTCAAGATCAAATATGCACTGTTCAGTTCATACATTTAGAGTTATAGATAATACCACCACATCAAATTTATTAGAATAACTCATAATATATAACTCAAACCTCATGTATTTTACTACTTCTTTTCTCTTTTTTTTTTGATTTTTCAAGATTAGTGAGTAATACATGAGACAAATTTTTTTTCTCGAAATAAACGTAAAATGACACAGTAAATAACTAAACTAGAAAAATAATAAATTACTACTATTGATCATGCAAAGGTTTTCAAACAGCAAATAGGAAATAAGATAAAATACTAAGAAACAGAAAATAAAATAGGCAGAAGATAATGAAATTCAACCACCTCAGTAACGGAGGCCTTCTCGCTCCTCAGGTTGTGCTCCTCTGTGAAGATGATTCACCTCACTTTGGTGCCGCTGATATAATATAAATAGAGAGTTTTCTCTGCAATACCAAACTTAAAAACTTGCTTGTCCCTAAGCAAAGAAAAACTTTTGGCGCTAAACGCCCAGCTGGCGTTTAGCGCCCTTGAAGGGGTAAACATTCTTGAAGGATAGCCCATTTTGGGCGTTAAATGCCCACTCATTAACATCATTCTAGGAGTTAAACGCCTTCCTGACGTTTAACGCCAGAATCCCTTGCTCCATTTTTGGCGCTAAACGTCCAGCCTGACGTTTAGTGCCAGAGCCCTTCGAATGCTCCTTGCTCCAGGGTGTTCTGTTCTTCCTTCTGGGTCCTCCTGTCCCAGTTCTAAGTACTGTACATGATCACAAACAAGATTAAACCTAGAAAAATTTATGAAAATTAATAAACGATAAGAAATGAAAATCAAACTGAAATAAAACTAAAGGATACTCATGGTTGGGTTACCTCCCAACAAGCGCTTCTTTAAAGTTATTACTTGACACTTGATTATCAAATTTTCTTCCTCTTCTTCTAGTTGTTTAAAAGAAATGACTCAAAGGGAGGGGCGGAGAAAATTAGTGCTCTTGGATTGGAATTCCTCCTAACAAGTTTTCTTTTATTGTTATCAACTTGATTCACAGTGCTTGTTGGGGGTAGGGGTTGGATTGATTTTTGTTGACCTTCTTTCTTTCATGGATGTGGTCTTTTGTTCCTTGGTCACAATTCCTTTCTTAGTGCTTTCCTTGATTATCTTCACCACTCTAAATTCAGGACTTGGGTGTTGTGTGACAGGTGGAGTGTACCCTTCATCAAAAACCTCTTGAATTGGTGGTTCAACGAACTCACCCTCTATGTAGATCTCTGATTCACTAGAGGATGGACTCATTTGAATAATTCTCTCACATTCTTTTGTAGGAATTTGCATTGCTTCTCTTGTGAGGGAATTTGCTTGTTCCTCTGCCCAATGCTTGGTAATCACCTCCACATCTCTCTATATATTTTTGACACTTATTTTTATATCTTGTATGCAACTGTGAGCAATGTTCCTTAATTCTTCTATGGCAAGCTCAAGAATTGATTATCCTCGACGTGAATAAGGAGATGCTGGCTCTTGATATGGATAAAAAGATGAGGGTCTTTGATATGAATAGAAAGATGGTGGTTCTTGATATGAATAAGGAGATGATGGATCTTGATAGATAGGATATGGAGCACTGTAATTTCCTTGGCCTTGCCAACCAAAATTCGGGTAGTTTCTCCATCCACAATAATATGAATCACTCCTTGGGTGTGAGTAGTAGCCCATGTGATCTCTCTCCATTATTTTTTCTCAGCACAAAACACCAAACAAAATTAAATGTATCATGTGGTAAACAAAAAAGCAAAGAATTTTTTGTTTTTTTCATTTATTTTTTTTGGAAATAAAATAAAGAATAATAAAAATAAAAATAAATTCGAAAATAAATGAAAAGTG
Source organism: Arachis stenosperma (assembly GCF_014773155.1). Classification (NCBI taxonomy): domain Eukaryota; kingdom Viridiplantae; phylum Streptophyta; class Magnoliopsida; order Fabales; family Fabaceae; genus Arachis; species Arachis stenosperma. The sequence continues at coordinate 125,757,543 of NC_080381.1, read as the reverse complement.
GTAAACTAAAAATTCAAAAATTAAACAAAGAAAAATACTAGTATTTTGAAAAATATTTTTAAAAGAAAAATTACTACGAGGACACCAAACTTAATTTCAAAAATTAAGAAAAAATTTTCAACTAAAATAAAACTCAAATTTTTTGAAACTATAAGGTAAAACAAAAATAAAAAGAAATAAAAAACTAAAAACACCTAATCTAAGTAATCAAATAACTATAGTTGTCAATCACAGTCAATCCTCGGCAACGGCGTCAAAAATTTGGTGCGGATTTTGAGAATATTCACAACTGAACCAGCAAGTGCACCGGGTCGTTCATGTAATACCTCAGGTGAGTGAGAGTTGATCCCACGAAGATTGATGGACTGAGCAACAATGGTTGAATGATTAGTTTAGTTAGGCAAGCAGAAAAGTTGGTTTGGTGGTTTTCAAAAGCATTAAATAATAAATCAAGAATAAAGAAAGCAATTTAGAGAATTAGAGAGAAATCAATATGATAAAACAGTTAAGGTATCATAGATGTTTACTTTGCCGTTATTACCAATTATTTTCACAATGCATGATTCATTTCATTGCAAATTGTAATTAACTAAACCCTAATCTCTTAGTGATTTAGTTTTTTCTAATCTTTATTAACCACCACCGTCGTGGTCACCTCTTTATAGTAGGACCTCTAAAACTAAACCTAGAATTCAAATTCAAACTAAATCAAAATAAAATCCAATCTAATTATTCAAATTCAAACTAAATCAAAGCAAAACAAATCTAAGCAAATCAAATCTTTTCTTAATGACTCTCTAACTAATGATCCTTCTTGTGATTTATGCTTGGTGTCTTCAAATCTTTATTAATTATGCAGATTTCATGGGTCCAGGACTATTGTAGGCATTTGGCACCAGTTTGGTTTCGTTCAGCGCCAGAATTGGCAATGCTTAGGTGCTGGTTCTATCCTTCTTGGGCGCTAAACGCCAGATTTGGTGTTTAGCGCAAGAATTGGCAGTAATTCCAGAAGAAAAGTATAAACTATTATATATTGTTGAAAATTACTAGAAGTTGGCTTTCCAAATCCGTTGAAACTGCATCAATTGAATCTTTGTAGTTCAAGTTATTCTCGTTAAAAGCAAGGAGGTCAGGGTTGACAACATCCACTTTCTTCCTTTGTTTTTGCACAAAATTTTGTCAAATTTGCCCAAATTTCACCTAAAATAATAAAAACACCAAAACAACTCAAAGTAGCATCTAAAGAGAATTTTCGTACTAAAATAATATAAAAATTAATAAATTCTAACTAAAAATGACTAGAAAACTAAGAAAAAAAAGGATACAAAATGCTCACACGTTAGTAATGAATCATGGGAGCTTCTAAGAACTATCCGATACAACTGACAATTTAAAGATTGCTCAACTGTATCCTTCTACTATGACATGGAGGGTCGATAATATGCTTGATATGGCGGCATGTGAAATGACTGTGAGTCACATATTAATTGACTAAAGAATGAGGCTCTAGGCTCAGTGTATAGTTGTGTGTACGATTGTGTGTATGGTACTGGTATGGTTACATGATAGGTTGTAACTGTGGTTGTGGATGTGGCTGTGGCTGTGGTTGTGGACGTGGCTGTGACTGTAGCTATGGAACATAACCAGTTAAACGCAGGTGAGCCCTAAATATGTCATTATACCATTGCATATACTCTTTAGATGCTTGAGAGTGCACTACAGGATCACCTACCAAAATGGAAGTTAAACGGTTTGTCCATCTCATAATGTATGCAGAATGCTCATCTTTCCAATTTTTGTTCTTTGGTCTAGTCAGGACCACGTTGTGAGCTTCTACAAGCCTAGTAGCTTCTCTAAGAACTTCCTGCTGTAAACCGAACTGCCTTTTGACCCTTTCTGGTGGTGGATGTCATTCAATGCACTCAAATAATATCAGTGGTACGGTTGCACTCCATGTAAGCAATGTTGCAAGATTTTATTAGGAACTGCAATATTTTTCATACGTTCATGACTGTACGGGTTTTACATAAACTATAAAAGGATAACAAAACAAACATATAAATATAAATACAAAACAATGTAGAATAATAAAAAAAACTCATAAATATAATTAAAAAGAACTTACTGTCTGCAAAAATATCAACTATTAACTGCATGATATGCAAGATGATCCATTTTTTATATCTATGAAATTGTGAGCACCAAGTAATCCAGCTGAAATAAAATGAAACCATATTATTCTAAACCGATATATTTAAATAATAATATATTCAAACAATGCATATTAAATAATATATAGTAATTTTACCGGTGTTAGAAACAGAAACCGTTCCCAAGCCCATACACAAAACAGCGCCATTGGACCATCCACATTATAACGTGATGTCCGATATAATGTCCTATACAAATGTGCTAGGCAGGCGAACCTCAACTAAAGTCCCTAATCTCAGCAAAATTCTGGAGTAGAGGCAAGAACTTCCAATGGACTGTCAATCTTGACTTGTCACAAAATAAATTTGTGCCGAACAACAACAATATATGAATCTTTACGTGTATTTGTCTGTCGAGGGCGGTATCCAACTACAAGCGTCGCTTTAGGGTGTGGAGCCATGCAAGTTTGACACCACTTCCTTTGTGATCAGCTACAGTAGGTACTGTCAAAAATTGTATCATGAATTCATTTTCGAGGCTACTACTGCTGCTATATGTAAATCTTGATACCAGTAAACCATCTGTACTGTCGGAAATTATATTATGAATTCATTTTCGAGGCTACTGCTATTGCTATCTGTAAATCCTAACACCAGTAAACCACCTGTCAAGAATTTAAAAATAATTGCAACATCTTCGAACGTAATCGTGCATTTACCGTGTGGAATGTGGAATGTATGAGTTTTTGGGCGCTACCACTCAATCAAGGTATTGATAAGTGCGTTGTGTAAAGTAAGTTTTTCAAGTATATGAGATATGTGATAAAATTCACTATCCTGTAACTTGATTTCAATTCGGGGATCATACACATCTTGATGAAGATATTTTGATCCCAAATCTCTTGAATTATGAAACAAATTGAAAAATATAATGAATAACAACACAACAACAACAACAACAATAATAATAATAATGAACAAAGATAAGAAATAATCACATATGGTAGACGATCAAAATATTCAATAATGTGATCTTCAAGACACGTAATACCACGAACCATATTCTGCGTTTTTTTTTTTTTAAAACATATTATATAATATTTGTTAAATATATCTCTCACATGAAATGAATACATTTGAAATATTTTGAAAAATTAAATTTTTTTAATCCCTCTTACCTACTTTTTTAAATTTAATATACTCGAAACATATTTAACAAATTGTTTCTCTACGACCTACATACAAAATAATACTTTCTATAAAACAAATTTAATATATTTCATCAATGTATATTATATAAAGTATATTTAAATTAAATCTGAATTTAAATATTGATATTTAAATTAAATTCAAATTTTAATATTTATATTTTATTTAAATTTATTATATTTAAATATTTATAAAAATATAAAATATATTTAATATGTTTAAAATATATTTAAATTCAAAGACGTTTTGAATCAAACTTAAATATATATTTAAATTAAAAATATAATTAAATTCAAACTTAGATATATAATTTAATTCGAAAAATATTTAATTTATATCCAAATTCAAATTATAAACATATATTTAAATTCAAATTTAAATATATACTTAAAACCAAAATATATTTAAAGTTAGATTTAAATATATATTAAATTAAAAATATATTTAATTTTAAATTATAAATATGTATTTTTATATATTTAAATTTTATTCAAATTCAAGTTTAAATATTTAATTAAAACTGAAATAGATTTAAAGTCAGATTTAAATATATGTTTAAATTTGAAATATATTTAAATTCAAAATATATTTAAATTCAAATTATAAATATATAGTTAAATTCCAATTTAAATTTATAAATCTAACAGAAATATATTTAATGTCAAATTTAAATATATATCTAAATATCTAAATTCGAAATATATTTAAAAATTCAAATGGAAATATATAATTATAACTGAAATATATTTAAATATCTATTTAAATTTGAATTTTTAAATATAAATTTAAATTCACAATTATATTTATTCGACATTGCCCTTTCACATGCAGCTCCAACCTCACTCCAGCAAATTTCGTATTTTTCTTTTCCTTTTCAAACTTATCCGATGCAATCAACCAAAACAACGCTAAATTAATACGCAAATATTGCATATAATTCCACGTTCTTTCGTTGCGTTTGCCCCCACCACACTGAATATTATAATCTATAAACTCAGATTCAAAGATTCACTTCATTCTCTGAGTTATTCCCTTTCGTCTCCTACTTCTTCTTCATCTTCAAGTTTTGATTTTTCATCCAAAAATGGCGTCTTTGAGCTTGACCCAGATCAGAACCGGGAATTCAGCATCTGGGATTTCGTTGAATTGTGGTGGAAAGGTTCAAGCACGTCCCTGCAGAGTTGGGTTTAGGGTCTTTGCCTCTGAGAATAGTAATAATAAGACTTCATCAGAGCCTGATCTTAGTGTCACTGTTAATGGGTTAAAGATGGCAAACCCTTTTGTTATTGGATCAGGTCCACCAGGGACCAATTACACTGTTATGAAAAAGGCCTTTGATGAAGGATGGGGTGCTGTGATTGCCAAAACTGTAAGTTTCTTTTCATTAGTATCTGTAGGAGAGAATTTGTGTTTATGAGCTTATATAGTGACACTGTGATGCATGAAAATTTGGTGGTGTTAGCTAAAATTTAATGCTGAAAAGGAGTAGCGTTTGGACTTTTTATTGTCTGTTCTGTGAAACATAGATGACAATTGTTGACGATACTTTAATATGGAAAGTTATATCCTTCTTGAACACTTTATGCTTTGTTGTCAGCTATAATTGGATTTTGTTTTTGGTTCGGAGTTTATTTTGTATTTGTGTTTGTATTATTTTGAGCCTATGTTGTCCTATTACTAGCAAGTTATATGCTTTAAGATTATGCTTTTTTTTATGCTTTTAAATATTTTAGCCTTGGATTTTTCTTGCTAGATCATCAATCTCACCTAGTTGACTCGAATCTTTATGAATATTTAGGTTTCGTCCTGCTTGCGAAAGAATAAGGTTTAGATTAGTAATTGAAACTGTTGCTGAGAACACAAAATTAAAAATTTCATGAAAGATGACTGGGGAAGAAAACAAAAAATCTTGAAAGGATCACATAAGATGAATGTTGACAATTATGACACATTGCAAGTTAGATGTTTCTATCATTTAGATACATGATGATGCATGGATTGTATAGAGTAGCCGAAATCAAAAGTATTATTCTTAAAAATTGTGCTTCATTGGTTGTTTGTGAGTTGGTGTTTCGGAGGGAAAGGGAAGGAAAAGCATGTAGTGTTAATATTTTTAATTTTTACACTACAAACCCTTCCCCTTTCCTCCAAATTCCAAACTCGCATAAAGCCCCTCAGGGTAAATTATTTTGCTTTCTGGTGAAAGAAATAAGCAGATCCCAAACCAGTCAACTAGCTACTCTGTTTTCTCTTCGGCTTGAAGAGATAAGGTCTTTCTTCTCAGTAGTAATGTTAATCATAGATTCTGACGGGTGATAAAATTAGTTGATGATCCTAAGCCTTCAAAATGTGGATGAATATCTAATACCATTACAACCTTTTGTTTTCAAATGGTTCATAGTTCCATAAGTTTTACTGGGCAGTGTAGATCGCCAGTAGTGTTTTCTCTATTTATTCATAACATCTTGACCCCCTCTTTAAGTTTTGTTTTCTATTTTTCTGAACCATGAAACTTACATGAAAAGTAAATGTTTTGTTCAACGAAAGTTGAAGAATTAAGTGATAGTGAATTCATAATGATATAGTGCCAAAAAAGAAACAACTGATAAGTGCCTAGTTAAGTGGTTACTGATGAGAGCCTAATGAAAATTGACTGCTGGCATATTGCTTCTTGAGGATATGCTTGATGCCAAATGTCAAGAACTATGATAGCTTTTGTGGCTGTTAGAACTGATACTCGGAATAACCCTTAGTCATAAAACGTTTAAAGTGGTATGTGAGAGGTTCTTGTTCTTCCTATTGACAATTTGAGAAGTTGTGCCATTATGTATATATTGACAAAGAAGAATTTCGTTAGGATGAGGAGAAGGATAATACAAGATAGAGGATAAGAGTTCCTCTATATAAAAGCAAAATAAACTAAAGTTTTATCTATACAGCATAACTTGTCAATTTCTCAACATGTTTGACAGGGAAAGTCCACTATACAGATCATGAGTTTTACACCAAATAGATGCCAAAGGTCTAATTCCTATCCAATAAAACTTGCTTTTTGAAACGTTTGTCATATAAATATATAATGGAGCATGCTGCATGGAGTGGAAGAAGCTTTGAATTAGCCCGTTGGAGTAATGTTATATTTTGTGCCATAATTGTTCTTTTTTACAAGAAGTGGAATAGAAGAGCTATAGTTTAATCTTTATATATAATATACTATTCAGTTAGACTGAGTTTTGAAATTCCCTGTCTTCATACATTCATCTGTATGCTGTCCCACGTCACTTGTCAAAATTTGCCTGTACATTGAAATTTTCAATTCTTTCCATGATAATTTTTGCTGTCTGCTTTTGGAAGCAAAATTAATTTTCTTGTCAATCTACATATAACCGATTAAGGGTATTCTTATTGAAAGATTAACATGGAATTGATATTATTTCCTTGCTAGGTATCACTTGATGCAGCAAAAGTCATAAATGTAACTCCTCGATATGCCCGACTAAGGGCAGGTGCAAATGGCTCAGCCTTAGGGCAAATTATTGGGTGGGAGAACATAGAACTCATCAGTGATAGGCCACTTGAAACGATGTTGAAAGAATTCAAGCAATTAAAAGAAGAATACCCGGACAGAATTCTCATTGCTTCAATCATGGAGGAGTACAACAAAGTTGCTTGGGAGGAGCTTATTGATAGGGTTGAGCAAACTGGAGTTGTAAGTTTTGTTTCTTGGACGATTTGTGAAACCAAGTACTTTTTAATGAAAATACCTGACCTCTTTGATATTCTTTTAGGATGCAATTGAAGTAAATTTCTCCTGTCCTCATGGAATGCCGGAACGCAAAATGGGTGCGGCTGTTGGACAAGATTGTGCTCTTCTGGAAGAGGTTTGTGGATGGATAAATTCGAAAGCTACAGTTCCTGTTTGGGCCAAGATGACTCCCAACATAACTGATATTTCTCAGGTTGATTTCATATCTTGTCCTGTCCTTTTATACTCTACGCATATCAGGATGTGTCTAAGAATTAAGTGGGAACTTCTTCAAACATCAGTTTTATTGGCTATCATTATGACGTTAAAATTTTTTATTGTTTGTGGAATAATGGATCCGTCATAGTTGCGCTATGAACACTTGTGGTGATGCAAATATTTTTTAATGAACTTGCACATGTCTAGGGACTAGGAATTTGTTTTAATGAACTTCTCTGGCGTATATGAGCTCGAAAACTGTTTTTACAAGTCAAAATTTGTAATTTTCATAAAATATTGAGTTTGCATTTGAATTGTCTTGGTAAACTTCATTAAATCAATCTTACTTAACAAGTGATACATAATATTTATTGATCTTTCATGATTATCATATTGGTAATTTTTGGGGATTCTTTTGCTTATAGCCAGCCAGGGTTGCCCTTCAATCAGGATGCGAGGGAGTAGCTGCCATAAATACAATCATGAGTGTCATGGGAATCAATCTCAATACATTACGTCCCGAGCCTTGTGTTGAGGGGTTTGAAATCTTACTCATACCAATTTCGCATTTCTTCTGTTATTTTTCGACCATCTTAGATATATGATTTATCTAAATAATGTTATCAGGTACTCTACTCCTGGGGGATACTCAGCAAAGGCAGTCCATCCAATAGCACTTGGGAAGGTCATGAGTATCGCGAAAATGATGAAGTCAGAGTTTGATATGGACAAGTATTCACTTTCAGGCATTGGAGGTGTCGAGACGGGTGGTGACGCTGCAGAGTTCATTCTTCTTGGGGCAAACACTGTTCAGGTATGATTGATGAACGCCGATTAGGCCTTATCAAGTTTCTCCTTATCAGATTGAAAACCTTGTTCAATTAATTAGCTGTTGTCGATTTTTATGCTTTTACTGCATGTTCTGGGCGATGAAATGTTAATGACAAAAACTAAGCAGAGCTTTTCAAACTATAGGTGTGCACTGGTGTTATGATGCATGGCTATGGTCTTGTGAAGAAACTATGTGATGAGCTTAAAGACTTCATGAGAAAGCACAATTTCACATCAATTGAAGATTTCAGAGGGTAATAGAACTTAAAACTTGGCCAAATACGTTTTTAGTCCCTATAAAATTGTAATTTCTTTTCTAGTCCCTGCAAAATTCACAAGATGATTGGTCTTAGTTCCTGTTAAATGCTGTCGTGATAGACAGAAATTCAACCCTTGCATGTCGCATTTCATCTACCACGTCAACATTTAACAGAGACAAACTAACGACAAGGACCGGGGATTAAAAGAGGAAATCACATTCTAAGGGACAAAACCTTATTAACAGAAACTGATCTGGTTTCAACTTTCCAGTAGATTGAAATACAAAGATGGAAGAAAAGCATTTTGATATTTTCCTTTTCTTTTTTTGTTTACTGGGACGAAAATTGCAGGGCTTCTCTTCAGTACTTCACTACTCACACTGATTTGGTCCAAAGGCAGCAAGAAGCAATAAGGCAGAGGAAAGCCATAAAGAAAGGGTTGCAATCTGATAAAGATTGGACAGGTGATGGTTTTGTTAAAGAATCTGAAAGCATGGTTTCCAACTGAAATCGTCTTCATCAATCAAACAAGTGAAAAATGCAAAGCCTTTCTTTGCATGATTATATATATATGTTCATGAAAATTTGGGTAACATGGAAATGATCCTTTATAGTTTATTTTTAGAGACAGGAACTAATGGAAGTAAATTTTAATTTTACTTTTCTTTGGTGCACTTGAGAAAATATGATGTCTAAACTTGAAAGTATTTTAATTCTTTTGGGGTGTTATACCACCAAATTTCTTGTAGTTTTTAAACCTTTTTTCCCATCATTGGTTGTGTGTTCAAGTTATAATTAAACATGACCAGAAAGTGGACTATATCTGCTGGCAAACTATAGGAAAAGAGGTTTTCAGAAAGCGCATGCTATTAACCAAGTTGGATTAGTCTAGTGGTTAGTCCGTTTAAGTAAGTGTAAGTTCGAATCCTACATTGTATATGCAGCAATTCATTGGTCAGCAATAAATCCTTAAATGGAGATTCGATTTGTAGCGGATTAATCCTTAACCTATCGTACTAGTGAATATCGAGGAAACAAAAAAAGCACATGCTATTCATGATAAACCATACACGGTGTGAAATTAAACTAGGAATATTTTTTTTTGGTGACTAAACTAGGAATATAAAGTTCTTGTATATATATTAAAGAGAATAATAAATGTAGAGAACAAAAATAGTTATCATTGTCACTATTTTATTAGGGGAAAAAAAAGTGGCCAGTATTATTATTTTATAATTATGTGTAGGTAAATTTTGTGATGACTATGATAATGGTGGCTGTGAAATTTTGACAGCAATAAAGAAAAATATAACTAAAATTAAGGTGATATTTTTTTTATTATTTGGCAACAATTTTTTATTTGATCACAAGCTACAAAAATATAGCACAAGCTAATAGTAATTAGACACTAGAAATAGGTTTCCTCGAATCGTTGAGATATCTATCCTTTCATAATATATATAGACGATATAAAAATAGTTAGTGTACACTTTTTTATATATATAATCCAATTTCTTTTCCTTTTATTTTCAGGGCTTGAAGCAAAGGTCTCTTAGTTAAATTATAAACAATTTATCATTTGAACTAATTCTATTTTTATTAATTTTACACGTTTAATAAATAAAATATTAGCTAATATATATAATATAGGAAGAATATACAGTATGTCACCACGATGGAATCACTCAAGAAAAATCAAAAGCTTATAGAAAAGGCAAGCCATAGAACTTTTGAAAATGACAAGTTATAAAGAAAAAGTGCGAACTCACGAGCCTTTAGCATCCATAGCTTATCGTAAAAAACTAAAGTCGGATACAATCTTTTTTCCCTCCTAAGATAATACACTTAAAATCATACAGTCAAACGTTGTAAGATTGCTGGGCCATATGGTTGGACGTTGGTCTTTTGCTTCATAGATCTCCTAAGCTTAAACTCAAAACTAACCTTTTTTTTAATGATCTTACCAAAATTCGATTCTCCCACCAAGAAGAAAAAGGTGAAGTGTTTAATCATTCATCAAGTATAGTATGGATGAACTTCTTTACATGTACTTGATTTTTTCTGAATATCTATAGTTATAAAGTTTTTATTATTGGCCTGTTTGTTTTTGCATGTGTATGATGGGTAAAGTAAAGGAAATCATATATGTTTTTATATTTTGTTAATGTCTATTTATTATTATTATTATTATTATTATTATTATTATTATTATTATTATTATTATTATTATATCTTAGGGTTGCTATGAGTTATCTACACTTTATTGAGTTATCGCCTGCGAATCGGATACATTTCGAAAACGACACTCATTCACATTTAATAAATGTGTCTTTCTTAATCAAATCTATTTTTGACACACTTAAATACCATATATATCACAAGTCAGTGTATTTAACTTATATTTTTTAGACGAGTTTAGAAATTAAATTATATATACTATTATTTATTAAAATAAAAATTATTTTAAATACTTTATATAATTAAAAAATATTAAAAATATTAAAAATATTAATTTATATTTTAATATCAATAAAATAATAAAATATTATTATAATTTATCTAATAAATATTTTGTATTTTATATATATTGTATACCACATCTTATAAAAAAATAAAATTAATATATCTTTATATTTCATATTGTATATATCATGTTCATTGTACGTTTGAGTATGCCTACTTCATATTATCAAGGACTCTTATACATGGAGCACAAATATATAATAGAAATTACAAAGAAATCCTTATTCATTGCCAGTATATTATTTCCCTAATATATTTTGTATATGGATTAGGTTAATATCTATTATTTAATCTAAGAACCTTCTTATTTGTATAATATATATATGACCCATCACATCATATAAATATTGTCATCATTTTCAAAATAATGTTTTTCCTCAAACATTGTGCATTATTTTCGTAAGAAAATAGCTCCTAATCTACAGAAAAAAAATATATTAAAACAGTTAAAGATATATTAGAGTGATATGAAATAATCTTCTCTTCAAAAGATGAACTTCTTAAATTATAGTTTTTGAAATATTTATTTCATTATTTAGTGAAAATATTGGGGTTTTACATTATTATATATTTACTGACAAATATTTAACTTATACTGTTTTAAAAGCAAACACAAGCACTTATTTCACTCTCATTAGTATATATTAAAAACTAATCATGAACATTATTTTTTTCATTTAAATCTAAAAATAAATAACAACATATTGGTGAAGATTTGTTAACAACATCGGATTTTTTTTTTTTGGTTAATCCATAACCAAATTTCACAATGAAAAACCTTTAATATACCAGTGTAGAACTGTTAAAGAAACCAATAATAATAAAAGAAAAGAAAGAAATTAAACAGTTCCCCTAAGGACAATACTCGTTCGAGCCTTCTAATACATATAATTATAAAAAAATTTAAAAATATCTTTAAATTTTATTTTATTTCAGTTTTGTCCCAAAAATTTTCGATTTGCATTAAATATACTTCTGACAACTAAATTTTAAAAAAAAATTAGGTTTAATCCAACAATAATAAATGATAAGTATGTTTGATTTACTTGTGTTAAAGATTGTTCTTGTGAAGATATTCCTGAATTGATCATAATTTTTTTTAAAAATTAGTCGTTAAGAATAAATTTAATACAAATAAAAAAAATTAAAATTAAAACAAAATAAAATTTGAGAGTATTTTTAAAATTTTCAGCAAACTTCAAAAACAAAAAATATATTTTATTTTATATTAAATTAAAAACAAATTTTTTTCAACCATTATCATTAACTTTTTAAAGTTATTTTATTTATTTTAAATTTTTAATCTTAAATTTTAAATTATGAATCTAAACTTTAAATTTTGCTAATATTTATTCACTAAAAAATTGGTTTTTATATTCTTTCTAAATAATAATTTAGTTTGAAACCGTGGGGACATGATGAGAAGGAGAAAAGATATTTATATATACTTTATAGTCATATATTAAATATATATAAGTGCACACTATACTACCTATGGTATCTTAAAAAATATTACTAAAATTCAAATAATTATTTTAATTTAAAAAATAAAAAATATTATCAAAATAAAAAAAAAGAGAAAAAAAATGACTTTAAGTTTAATAACACTAGTCACTATAACTACTATAATTAATCAATTATATATATAACGTTAACGAGGGATTTGAAAATTTAGAATAATAATTGAAAGCATAAATTAATTAATAGCGAAGATTTAGAAATATTACAGTGGTGGCACACGCACAAGCCTGAGAAATTAATTAAAGTTATAAACATGTCTAGATATTAGGGTTTCTTCTGAACTTGCAGTCACTACTTGAAGAAGCACCAGAAGCTTCAGAAGGAGGAGGCATGGCGGTGGCTTTGGTGGTCAGCTCCCTGAGTTGTGAATGCATGTTGTTTATGAAAGCCATTGACTTCTGTTGCGGTTCCTCCATTGCTTTTTTCAGCTTCCCAAGTGCCATGCAATATGCTTCCTGTATGTGCATTTTTTTTTTAATTATAAATAAATGATCACAAATTAAAAAAAGTTTTCTACGATTGAATTATTATTATCAATAGAGAAAAAAGTTTACTACTACTACTACTGTATTGATACTTAGACACTAAAGTGCATATTGATTTATTTATTTTTATTTATTAATTAAAAATAGAATTAATTGAGATGATACATGATTTATATCTTAGTTAAGAGATTTTGGGTTAAGTCTTAGAAATAATAATTTTTTTATGAATTATATATAATGAAAAATATTTTTTTAAAGAAAAATTAGATATTAATCTTTTTATATTTCTATTTTATATAGTATAGAAGTATATATTATTATAATTTGTGTAACCATTAAGACTAATTGTGTCTGACTGTCTGGCTTTTGATAGGAGTGAAGGAAATTGTTGAAAATGAAATTGAAGAAGCAGAAAATATCACAATTATTGTTACCAATATTAACATCTATTTGGCTAGCTTAGTGTGAAAGGAAGTAATACATATTGTTGGAATCAAACCGAAGAAGCAGAAAAATATGTGGAGCTTCAGTTTATATATAATTTTTTATAAATAATATATTTTAAAAAATTAAACTGTTAATATAAAAATATATAAATAATTATATAGCTAATACAAATGTTACTATTTTTCAAATTTTTTATTTTAATTAAGTTTTTAAATCATAAAAGATACACGAGTCTACGAATTTAAATTTAAATATTAAAATTTAATAATTATAAATAATTTTTAACACCTAAACAATTTTTTGTCCTCCTGCAGAAGATTTATACACTTGTCACTTAAAAAAAGAATATAACAATAGAATAGTTCTGCATTTTGTCCAATAGACAACTGTAAGATTTCATATATATATATAATTTAATTTTATATTTATATTTAATTATATAATACAACATCAGTAAAACTAATTATTTTTTACATTGATAATATAAATAATAATGTAAAATAACGAATGTAATTGTACGATTGTATAAAATGCTATACACACCGTCAGTGTATCAAAACTAAATTATATATATATATAGAGAGAGAGGGAGAGAAAGAAAGAGAAAAATAATTTATCTTCTTAAACATTTTTTTCTAAAAACAAAATAATCTATTATTTTTAATAATGATGAGATATTAGGAGTATTTACTTGTTATATTTCATTTAATATTTAAAAAGACTTTTATCAAGGTGATGACAGATCGAATATATCATTACTCAAGGGTAACATGATCATTACAATCACACATGCTATGTAATTATTAACAACTTGGTTTCTCCTTTAAAATGTTTAAATAATAAAACAAAAAGAAGGCAAAAGGTTTCTTAGAAATGATGTTGATTTGTAAAGCATATATATTAGTATAGTATAGTATATAGAATAATAGAATATAATATGCTACCATAATTGCAATGAACTTTTTCTAATATATTGTTGGTAAAATAAAGATTAAAAAAAAACAAAAGAGGGATAGCTGAAATTATTAACAAGTCACTACAAAAACTCAGAAATGAGAATCAACACTGCCTCCCCCAATTATTTATTCTGGAGCTTAGTTTCTTTAAATAATTGTTTAAAGTTTCCATAAGTAGCTCAGGTGATGGTGGGTCTGATAAGTCTCCTAGAATTGTGCAATTTCAATTGACGGTGCAGCAGTCCATTAAAAATTCTACTAATCATGTCAAAAAAAAAAAAAAACAAAGTATTTTTCCAAATTCATGTGTCATAGATAATGATAGAAGCACTTTTCTGAGTATGTCACCCTTTAATTAGAATATCTTGAATGATTAATTAGCAATTTATCAATTAGTTTGCTGAGATATTTTGCTATATATATATAAGACCTAGAAATTTTGTCCTTTTAGAGATAAACAAAAAAACCCCTAATTATATAAGCATTAAACTTAGTATAATTATAATATAGAAATATAGAGAATTAATTTTTAAGTAGTTAATATTAGTTAATATTATATTATAATTTTTTTAACCTTTATTTTTGTAGAATTTAAGATTAAAGTTAGAATTTAGAGTATAAAATTTAATATTTAAAATTTAAAATAAAAAATTAACTAAAAAAGATTCATTTTTTAGTTAAATTCTTATAATATTTATCTCTTATAATATTTATCAAAATAATATTAAATAACTAATTTTTGGCTAATATTAATTAATTTTTTAAATTATTTTATTTTAAATTTAAACCCTAAATTATAAACTCATTAATTCTAAATTATAAATCTAAATCTTAAAATTGACTAATATTAACTAGCTAAAAATTGATTCTTTACACTTTTTTTATTCATCACTATAGCTAGGAAGAGAAATTACCATTATCATAGCATAAATTATATGCTAATTAAGAATATAAGTTTTAGTAATAATTTTTAATAAAAATATTATTTATACCCTAAAATCAACTATTATATATTTTTTGTATAGATACGTATTGAATTTAATTTATTTTTAATATATATTTTATATTTTAATATATATTCTTTATTAATAACTAATTTTAATATGCAGCTAGTAAACTTTTAATTGGAAGCTTAAAGTAAATGCTAAATTTTAGTAAAAGATTAAGGTTAGAATTTAGAATATAAAATTTAAGAGTTAAAATTTAAAAATTAAATAAAAAATTAACTAATATTAACAAAAAAAATTCAATCTTTAGTTAAATTATTATAACATTTATTGGAATAATATTAAATAACAATTTTTTGGATAATATTATTTTTAAATTATTTATTTTATGTTTAGAACCTAAATTATAAACTCTTTAATATTAAATTTTAAATTATAAATATAAACCTTAAAATTAACTAATATTAACTAATTAAAAATTGTTTTTTATATTTTTTTATTCATCACTGTAGCTAGAAGAGAAATTACTATCATCACAGCATTAATTATATGCTAAGAATATAAGTCTTAGTAATAATTTTTAACAAAAATATTATTTGTATACTAAAATTAATTATTATATATTTTTATACAGATATATATAATTTAATTTATTTTTAATATATATTTTATATTTTAATAAATATTTTTTATTAATAACTAATTTTTATAACTAATTTAATGCACATTTAATATAATTGAAGTTTTAATTGGTGGGTTAAAGTAAATGCTAAATTTTAGTAAAAGATATAAATTGGAACTGGAAAGTGGAAACTACTACTACTAGCTAGCACAAACACAGAGACAGATTGGAAAAATGTCAGTGTCATATGGAATTGGAACAAAAAACTATGCATATACAAATATATACATTTTTCCTCAGTGTATAGTCTCTTTTCAGGGGCAGGAATTAGCATATGCTTTAGGCCAACCATGAAAGTATCCATCAATGGAATAGAGAGAAAGAAAAATTGTTTTTCCCCAAACCATGTTTGGTCATATATATTTTATTTGACCGATGACTTTTCAGTAGTTAACATGACCCATCATTCATTCTTCACAAAGATAGTATGTTATGTACTACCCATCATTCATTGGAGTTTGTGTAAAAATAATAATAATAATGTATTGCTTGAATTGTTTCACTGTTTTTGTGTTTGTGTGTGTGAAAAAGGGAGAGATCAAATGGTAATGGAAGAATTGTTATTGTTAGTTACCATGAAGATATCAAGCTCTGATTGGCTGAACATGTTCAAGTTTTGTTGCTTCATTGCTTGTATTGGATCTATCTTCAGCTGTCTGTCCAAGTTCGATATGTCACCAACCTGAAACAAAAATGACATAAAAAAAATAGAATTAATATACATATCACATCATACATGGATAAAATGTTCATGGTTAGACTGGATTAGATTAAATTCTATTGCTGAATGTGCATTTGTGAATTATATATAATACAAGTGGGTAAGGGTTGGTGATGATAAATAAAGAATTTAATTTCATGAGTAAAAATTAAATAACAGTAAAAACTCAATTGAAGTTGACTTCACGTGAAGTTGATATCTGAGAGTCGTTAGATGTTCAGATATTAATTTCACGTGAAATCGACTGCACTTGAGTTTTCACTTTAAATAACCTCATTCTTTATTAAAAAGAGTTCATGTTCAAATAAGGTGAATGTGGTTTTCTTTGGTTTCTGTTACTACCATATCTCCAATAAATAAAATTTTGTTTGTTCTAAATTGAATAACGAAAATAGTTAGACACACAAAAAAATTAGTTATTATATATTTATATAAATATATATTATTTATTAGTGTGTATTTTATATTTTAATATATATTATACATTAATAATTAATTTGGTATATAATTTTTTATATCCAGTTACATGATTGTTTATAATTTATAAATGTTGTTTGAATCCTCAAATTTACTCAGCTGATAGGCATAACTTAGTTTATACAATTGAAACAGAAAGCCAAACACCCAAAGTGAGATGGTTTTCTGCATATATATAATTAAATCTCTTCTCCCCTCTACATATATAACTCTTTCCTATTTTGGTTATTATATATAGAATTGAAACTAGAATAGGATACTATATCTATCTATCTATCTATCCTTGGTCTTTAATATGTGTATATATAGTTTCATCATGTAAGTTGAAGATGATATATATGAAGTCTCTCTCTCTCTCTTTTTTATTGGGGGAATAATAACAAAGAGGAAATCCAACTTGAAAAGTGATGAAGCTCCAAATATCATGGGAAAGATTTGGTCCATTTATTAGTTACATTCACATTATGTGAACAAATATCATAATTAATTAATATATCACACTTTGATTTTATATATAATTCATAAATTAATGTATATTCACGGGTTGAAGGTCAAAGTATATGTACTGTATAGAAGAATAAATAAAGGAGAGAGAGAGAGAGAACCTTCAAACACTCCAAGTGAGCTTCAACCAAGAGTCCATAGAGAGGGTGATTAGAGATTCTTCTCTTGAGGATCTCATTATTTTTTTCATCATCTTGATCTTCCTCTTCTTCTTCTTCTTCTTCATAACATGCTGCTTCTTGATCTTGTTCCTGTTCATGTTCCTCTTCAAATTGAAATTGTTCTTGTTGGTAGTTCTGGCTATTATTATTAACACTATTCCTCTTATTAGATTCCATGACTATTTTTGAGGGGATGAGAACAAACCTTTGATATACCACTTATACAAAAAAGTAACCACATATATACTACTAGTACTAGCTACCACCCCTATCATTACTAGCTTACTATTGCTATAATATATTATATACTATCGGATATATTATATGTTTTCTAAAAAAGTATTTTATAGATATTTTTATTAGTTTTAAAATTAATTTTTTTTTAAATTAAAATCTTTTAAGGATAAAGTATTTTTTTATCTCTAAAATTTATTAAAAATATTCGTAAATTTTATTTTGTTTTTATTTTATTTTTAAAATTTTTTTATTTGCAATAAATATATTTCTGATAATTAAATTTGTAAAAAATTTAAAATTAATTTAATAATAATATATGATAATTATGTCTAATTTATATATATTAAATATTGTTCTTGTAAAATTATTGTTAAATTAATTTTAAATTTATTAAAAAATTAACTACTAAAAATATATTTGATGTAAATAAAAATTTTTTAGGATAAAGTTGTTTGTAAATTAATTTTGAAAATTATGGAAACAAGATATTTATAACACTGTAAGCTTTTATTTTTTATTTTTTTCCTGTCCAATGTTATAGTATTTAATTTAAAGAATTTATTATGATACAGGGGAGACAGATATACAAATACATGTGCGTGTGAGAGAGAAAGAGAGAAAAGAAGTACTAAATAAATAGATGAGATAGATAGATAGATATATTGAAGGATGATGAGGTCAGTGAGATTGAGATGCTCCCACTTTTGGAAGTAAATGAAGTGAATGACTCTTGCATGCATACGTGTTAACAAGCAACAGGAATCAGTCAGAAATAAAACTCAAAAGACCTTTATATTCATTATTATTTTATTTTCAAATTA
Organism: Arachis stenosperma; assembly: GCF_014773155.1. Taxonomy (NCBI): domain Eukaryota; kingdom Viridiplantae; phylum Streptophyta; class Magnoliopsida; order Fabales; family Fabaceae; genus Arachis; species Arachis stenosperma. Next base: position 125,738,647 of record NC_080381.1, on the reverse strand, counting down.
AAACATATACATGTATTCATTTGTGAAATTTTATACATATTTATTTCATCTGTGTACGCAAATTAATTTGCAGAGATATAATATATGTATTCATATGAATTTTAGTTACATGGATTAGCTACTGTATTAATAGGTACATCAATTCATATCTTTATTCATTGAGCAAATGTAGTAATAACAAATGTAAGATTAATCAACATTATAAATTTACATCTCAACTAAGAAATATTGAATTTAGATATCAAAAATAGTAAAAAAAAGGTATGTATAAACAATAACAATTTATTATTAGCCAACATTATATTTAATATTTAGAGTAATCAATTTGTGGATATTTGTAGAGTTTGACCTAATATTTAATTAAATCTTTATACCTTGAATATTATTAAACTTCTTACATTTTGTGATCAAGTAGTTGCCACGAAACTTTAATTTGTTTTAATTGAATAAATGATTAGATTTGGGACATAATGCACGGATACTGGACACGATACGATGCGAAATACGTCAACACGTGAATTTTAAAATCTTATAAGATACGGAGACACATATACGTATAAAATATAAAGTATTTTTTTAGATAAATCATAATGATATTTTGATATTTTGTTGATATTAAAATATAAATTAATTTTTAATTATTTTTAATATTTTATTTTAATTATATCAAGTATTTAAAATATTTTTTATTTTAATAAATAATAATATATACTATATCTAAATTTATTTTAATAATATAGGATAATAATAAGATTAGATACGCTGATATGTGATATTATTTAGGTGTGTTCAAGCATGTTTAGAGTAGAATTTTTTTTATTAAGACACGATTAGACACAACAAACACGGACAAATATCAATGAGTATCATGTCTAAAATATGTCTGATATGCAGACACAGCAATTCAACGAAGTGTCCATCATACTTCGTAGGATTTGACTTTACAAAGTTAGATAATTAGGATTATTGACTTATATAAGAGTCTAAACATATATTGTAATTTAAGTACAATTGTTATTCAAATATACAAGTTGATTATGAGATGATTTAACGAAGAATTAAAAAAAAAGAACATTGAAGAATGTGTGTGTGGGGTGAGGGGTTTTTGGTTGATCTGTATGGTTGTCTTTTAGCAGTGATGAAAGCAACAGTTCAAAGTTTTCTCGAGCAATGGGGTGTGTCTTTGTTATTAGTACACTGCTCCTTACATCTTACAAAATACATGCCCAGTTCCCTGTCTTTATTTTATTTATCTCTCTAAACACGAAACAGACAAAACCCAAACTGTTCACTTTCGTTGCTTCTTCCTTATCACTTTGCCCCTTCATTTCTGTTTCCGTTACTGTTCTGTGGTCCTCAAACAACAGGACAAGTCTTTCCTATAAATATACAAATCGACAATACTCTCTCTATACTACTATATATGCTCCATGTGTTGTATTTCCACCTTTCTAATCACTTTTATGCTTTAATTACTCTATTTATTTTTATAATTTTATTAATTTTTTAATTAAATTTTTTTATTTTTTCTTTTTAATTAGATCTTTATATATACTGTCTTAGGTTTTTTATTTTTATATAAAAAATATTAAAATTAACAGAATATTTCTTTTTTAAAATACATGCAGTCAAAATTTTAATTAAGTTTTTAACTATGAATACTTTTAATTTACGAAAAAATATTTAATTAAATCTAATATTTTTTTATACTAGAAAGGATCTAATTATAAAATTAAAAGCAATGTAAACATCCAATAAAAAAAAAGTATAAAAACCTAATTACGAATTTAATAAAATTATTAGGACTAACAAAATAATTAAATCAATTTTTATTTCATTTAAATCTAAGGTTTCAATTAACGATATGGCTAGATAATAAACATTCATTCAAAACGTTTTTCACAAAAAAAATATATATTTGATGAATTTCCTTTAATTTGTTGTATTGGGAGAAAATATGTATTTTGTAAACATGTAAATGCATGTTTTAGTTAGTTTTATAATTAAATGTGGAGCATCACTCATCTATATAAAATAATTTTAGAGGTTGATAAATTAGATCTATAAAAGTGGTTCAAGAACATGAAAAATAGCATAATAGAATGCTGTTGACCAAAGTAATCTTGGGACACAAGCAAACTATAGAAGAAAAAAAAAACTTTGTATTTCTTGTTTATGTAATTGACGGTGAGAATTATCATTCATGTGTGTATCAAATTTTACACAATACCTGCTTATATACATACTAAGATGTCAACAACTTAGGAACATGAAAGAATGTCAACCATATGTAATTGACCCTTGGAGACATATCATGGACAACTAAAATGAAATCAATTTCAAAATGTCTGCTAAAGCTATGTATAACAAGATAGCTCCCTAATTATTATAAAATATGGTAGGTGGTAAAGGTAATGAGTCAATTCTGATTTCGTCAAAATAAAAAAATTTGAATCTATATAAAATTATAATCTCTAATTTAGTCTCTGTCAGATATTTATATTCAGCCAACAAGGTATAACTCTAATAGCATAATTTTTCGATACTCACTTAAGAGGTTACGAATTCGAGTTTCACTTCTAATTTAAAAAAAAGTTTATATTCAATTTTTGTAGACCATCTATTCACAATTTATTATTTCTACTATTTTAAAAGATAGAATTGCTTGCTACCAATATATATATAATAACCACTCATGGATTAGCCATTCCTAAGAAGTAGCATAGAATTTTTTGACAGTCTTCAAGTAGTGGTGTAGTAGTTTATGCATGAATTGGCAAGTTTATGATGTGTAAGAGTGGCATATGGAAGGCTACCAATAAAAGGTTTTCGAAAAGATGAATGCCCTATGACGTTAATTTGAGTGAAAATAACATAGTATCGGAATAGGCATAGGATTTGATTTGTCCATTATTGTCTTTCTTAAGAGATCATATGAAAGTCACTCGCCGACATATGCAAATATTTACTTTTATTACAAACTTGAGTTCAACTATCTATTCATCCATTATCTTTTTAATTAGAAATCTCATATTTTTTTGAGAATATGATCCGAATGATATCTCTAGGTCTAAAAACCCTCAATCTATGCATTAACATTTAAGGCTTTGTTAAATCCATTCAATTTTCTATAGTACATATATAAGAACAACGAAAAAATATCTTACATCTTAAAGAAAATATTTTTACATCTTTATAAAACGGGAGCTACTCAAATAAAAACATTTAAAATATCTTTTTTTAAAGATATTTTTTAACCATTAAAATTTAACATATAAAATCAATTAAACCGTATTATTTATATCATAATTAGATTGGACAAATTGATTTGACAAAAAATTCATGAATAACTATAATATTTTTATTATAGAAAATAATTAAAATACTCACACACACATATATATATATATATATATATATATATATATATATATATATATATATAATTTTGACAAAAATAATACGGTTTAATCAATTATATATATATTAAATTTTAATTACTAAAAATTATTTTTAAAAAATATTTTAAAAGCCTTTATCTATGACTCCCTTATAAAACATGTTTTACAAAGAAAAAGAAAAAGTATTTACATATTTATAAGACATGTTTTATTTTTTTCTTTTTTTTTTAACCAAATATATAATACTCGAACCCACAACCTCTTAATTTAATATAGAGAAACTATGTCATTTGAGTTATTACTCATTGCCATGTTTTATTTTCTTCTTGAATTGATGTAAAACTTCACATTTTACTCTCTATTCTAATACCATTCATAAAAGTGCAGTCCACCCACTTGTAGATATTATTCGTTTTGACATTCCATGTCTCACGATTTTGTTTTTGATGGTTGGAATAATGGCAAAATTTTCGCTCTCGCCCATCAAAATAGACTCACACAAAAGAAATCTCTATATTTTTATAACATATTTTGTTTGACCTATATCAAATTGATGTGTTTAAACCCTAAACCCCTATTGAAGCTCATTGTCTAAGTCTCACAATTTTATTCTTAATGACAAAAATAATTGCAAAATACTCTATATTCACCTATTAAAATGTCCAAAAAAAAAGAGGTTCTAACATCTGTATAAGACATAATGTTTCCATTGTTGTCAATTTCTTCTCTCGTATATGTAATGTTTTTGTGTTTTTCGGTCCAACTTAATTAACATTTAACAATGACTTGGGTCGTATTTTCATTTTTTCCCCAATACAACAACAACAATATAATAATAATAATAATAATAATAATAATAATAATAATAATAATAATAATAATAATAATAATAATAATAAAATAAAAGATTTAGCGAATAAATACACAATAACATGTGGTACACGTCAAAAGTTACCAAAAAGTTTTTATAAAAAAATAAATTGTTAATATATTTATTAAAATAAATATTTTAAAAACTTTATTAATACTAACCTTAATATGTGTTCTAAAAAACATGTTAGTTTAATAATAATAATAATAATAATAATAATAATAATAATAATAATAATAACTTTACTCATAATATGCCGAATCAATTTTATTTTTTATTTTTTCCATATATATTATTTCTCTACATTTTTTCCCTCTCGTCGTTACGACAAATCTTACATTGAAATTATTTGGTATACGACATAACTTTGGTATACCACGTTAACCTTGCACAGAACATTAAAGTAAATAGAAGCCAGGTTTTATTTTACCTGCTCAAGAATATAATATAAATATGCATAACTTAACTTAATTGATAATACTTAATAGCATTGATTATGCTGCCAAATCAGTTAACATACAAAATTTAGGTTTGATCTTGCTGGTTTGACTTTTAAAAGAGAGATATCATCATTTTGCCACTAATCCATTTGCCCATTTACAAAGATATCATGTCTAAGATCTCATCATTTTATAGTTTCTGGTTAAACTACCAATATTAATTTAATTTTTGGAATTTACAGTTCTAAAAAGAAAAAGATCTTCGGATTTGGCTAATAATGTATTGATTTACCTTGAAATAATTTTTTTTAAATATTTTTTTATCTAACTAGTTTCCTAATAATATTAATTAAGAACTTACAAAAAAATTAATTTACTATGGAATTTTAAAATTTTTTATGGATTGTTTAATTTGTTAAGACACATATTAGGAAAATGTTCGTTTATTTTATGCATATATAACTTTTAACTAGCTACTTTATGAATATATAATACGAACCAATTAAACTAATAGTGAATAATAGAAAAAATTTAGGAAGAATTTCATGTATGCAAAAATATCAGTATTTCAATAGTTTTATTCATTGATATGAATATTATATATATATAAAATTAAGATCAACAACTAAAATTATTAAAATATTTATATTTTAAAAATACCTAAAAATTTTCCAAAACTTTATTATACATGCTTCTGTCATATAAACTTTAGGCATGAATATATAAATTATCTGATATGATAAACACCGAATTAAGGATTGAACTCTAAATTTTTTGGATATAGAATTCTAATATCATATCATAAAAAATCACTCATATAAAAAATTTAAACTAATAGAAAAAGACAACATAAATGATTATATCTCTAACAAATCTTTCTTTAATTAGTTTTGTCTATTCATATTCTTATTCAAGAGTTTTGTCATTTATTTGATAAATAACCCAAGAAATGAGGATATTGATGTTTTTCTTTACATGTTTTTTATTATATTTGCTAATAAAATTGTAAAATTATTATGAAATATTAAGTAAGCGAGTAAGAGTAACGCTTTGTAAGTACTTGTTTGAGTATGTTATATATTATTGGAAGGTTTTCACATGTACCATAGTACTTTTTTGGTACATTGATATTTCAATCTTTTTTAGCATTAAAATATATAATAAAATAATTAGAAGGCTAAGATTGAATAGATATATATTGAGTAGTTTTGCTTTTTTGGAGAGCACCATACAACAAAGACAAGTTGTTCCTTTAGCCCATAGAAAAGAATGAAAAAATTACTATCTTGCACTTGTGTTGTGTTGTTTTTTTTTTTTATACACTCTACTTTTCTTTTCTTTTTCCTAACCAATTTTCATTGATCATTTTATCTCTCTGTTAGATTTTTTTCCTCCTTTTCGTTTCTTTAAAACAAATGACTTCCTTTGGCACGATGTACTTTATTTATCTATTTATTTTACAAGGATATTATTATTATTATATGAGATAATACTATTTTGTAATTTAGTTTGTTTCTCTTGTACATATATAGTACTTACTTAATTCAATTTTCTCTATTATATTAAATACATATTATTTTATTAAATGCATATTATTTTTCAAAATTTTAAATATGAATTGTTTTAAATATTAATCTATTTTTATTAAGTTACTTAAAAAAGAGAAAAAATAAAAAAAGGGTAAAACGACCATTTTAATATTAGTATAAGTTAAACTTAATTGCTCAAGTAAGTATTATTATAATAATATTAGTAAAATTTTGTGCAAGAATAATATTACTAATATTTTAATTTTATCAACTAAACTCATTTTAAAGTATAAGTATTAAATTTATTGTGCTAAAAATTTTTTAAGGATAATATAGAATTTCACAATAAATTAATTTTATCAGATATTCGTTAATTAAAAAAATAAATTTATTAAAATATTTTTAATTAATTAATTAATGATAAGCCTTAGAAAAAAAACTAATCTCATCATTCTTGTTAATTAAATTATGATATAAGATAGTGGTATGGATAGTTTTATGGGTAAGACTTGACAAAAAATAACTTAAAAATTAACAATAAATAAGTAATAAGGGATTGATAGAAAAAATAAATAATAAATTTTGTGCATCATTAATATTATTGGTGAAAAATATTTATTAAAAAATTAAAATATTAAGTCATTAATGAACATCTTTAAGTGAATGACATCTATAGTCAAATTAAAAAAAAAAGCTAGAATTATAGATTCGTGAATTTTGTCAAGCTATAATGAATTAATTTTGTTGTATATAAGAAACCATTTAATAAAAAAAATTTAAAATTAATATTGTTACGTGGGTAATCTGAAATAGGTGGATTGGGCTTAAAAGATTAGCCCAAACGTCAATGGAAAGTGGTCTCCAACTTGGTTCACGTCTGGGAGCCGCCATCTGAGTTGTATGTGTGAAAGAATGGGGGTGGTACCTGCAAAACACTCTGATGCTTAAGTTAGCAAGAGGGTAAGCAGGTTTAGAGAATATTGGAACTTAGAGATACCTGAGGGGTGTCAGTGTATTTATAATGGTGATCCAATAACCACCGTTGGAGTAGTTCCACTTTTGAAGGTGGATAACCGTCCCTTTATCTTAGGGTAGTTGGGATATGGCTCTTGGAAGTAGATTGAGAGATTTCAGAGATAGTTACTTATTTGAATAAGTGTTATCTGACAGCTATCCATCGAACCCGACTTCTTTGGGAGGTCGGTGGGTGGCGAAGGTCATTCTTTGGAATAGGCCTTTTAGCATGTGTTTGGACCTGGGTCATAGTGTTGGATCAGGATATGAAAAAATATTAAATCTATTTTTGTTAAATTATATTAACTAATTGCTTACACTTATAAGTTAAAAGTTAAAGATATCTACTTATACTATTTATAATTGATTAAATAAAAAATTTTAGAATCATAATTGTGCTAAATTAATATTATTTTGTTTAAGTCTTTTCTCCTATTTGTTTTATGATAAAATTTAGTTTAACATTTTAAAAAATAATGATAATTCTTATCAAAGAAATAAATGAGCATATATGAACTTTTTGTTGTGATTTTTTAGAATCTATTTAGAATAATCATCTTTTAATTTAGATTTTAATAAATATTATTATTAATATTTTTTTCATACCGTATGATAATTAAGAAAAGTAAACGAAACAAAAAAGATTTTAATATTAGTAGGATGAAGAAAATATTAAATAGAAAAAATATGTCAACTTTACTATTAAGATGCATGTGCAATATTTTTTACTTATATTATGTGTTAGTTTTTTAAGATAATAATATTTAGTTTTACTTTTAATATAGAATAAATAATATTTAGTTTCACCTTTAATATATTATAAATAAGTAGATAAACAAATGCAAAGAAACAGAAAATTTAAAAAGAATAAGAAAAAAAAAATATTTTTAATTATAGAGATATATTTAATATTTATCACCAATTTTTTTTCTTTTATTTTTCTTTGTTTTTTTAAATAAAATAATATAGTAAAAGACAAATTTCAATCATATATTATAAAAATATTTTTTAAAGCGAAATATTCATGCTGTATTTAAATACTATTATATAAGAAAAAACTAAAAAAATCATTATATGTAAGGCAAGTAAGATTGTTTTTTTAGTTTATCTATACTTATTAAAGAGAAATAATATTAACATTAAATACATTGAATAACCTAAAGAAAAAAATAAAATAATACTATACATCCAAATATTTTTATTAATCAAGTATAACCAAGTTAGTTTAACGTAACAAAAATCAGTTCTAGCTAATATATTCCAATTCTTATAATTTAATTTGATTAGAGTTGATTCATAAAAAGATTTAGATGTGTAGTATTACTCAAAAAAGTATTTATTTAGATTAATTTTTTTTGGTGAAAAACACTTTTTAAAATAATAAAGTATTTTTATTAAATTTTAAACATATTTAGATGCATTTAAAACAAAAGTTTTTACTAAAAAATTAAATTATTTGATTTTTTAAAAAACCAATAATACTCTGATTTTAAAAAAGTAGAAGTAAAATAAGTTTTAATTATTTTTTTTTACTAGACATATCATTTATCATAATTAATAATTACCATTTATACCTTTAAAAATAAAAAATAAATTGTAACAACATAATATTATCATATTTGCTAATATTAAATTTAATAATTTGTCATGTATCATGTACAAGATAAGATTAAAGTTTATGATTTTAATTTTTTTTTCAATTAAAATCAATATGCCAATTTTATAAATCATAACTTCTTAAATTAAGAAAAAATATATAAAATAGATACATAATTATTTAATCAATATAAAATAACATGATATATATAATTTTTGAAATATAAAAAAGTGTTATTTCTTTTAATAAATTTGTTATATTTATAAGTTTATCTCACATTATTGGAAATAATTTTATTTTTAAGTATTTTTTAAACAAAATTCTCTTTTTTTTATGAGACTTCATAAATAATATAATTTATAATAAATAAAGAAATAAAATTTTTGTACATTGTTTTACTGTGAAGCGTTTTTTCAAGTCACGTGTGTTATCTTTTGTTTTTTTTTTATGATTGAAAGGCTATTTTTGTCTTTTTATAAATAGCTACAAGACAAAATCAACTTACAACTTAATCATATATGAAATATTGAAATTCCAATAAAATAAATGAAACACCTGAAAATTTTCCTATATTATTATAGTTGTAAGAGTAAGAATAAGAATAAGAATAAGAATAAGAATAGTAGGAAGATTTAGGAAGAGTTATAATGATGGGAGGAGATTTTGCTTTGGAATGGCTGCCATGAATGATCATTGTCATGGGCCATGTACGATGAGCTTTCCACGGTTTCAGTGTGTATTTGAGCGCCATAAACTTATTATTGACTGCTTCATTTTTACTACAAAAAGAAGCAAAAGATTGTATTGGGAAACTCTTTCAATTGGTTTATACTGCACATTCCTTCTCTCAATTCAACTATATATATAAAGGTATATATCTCTATTTTAATTTTAGGAGAATCACATTTCAAAAGTTAATGATTATAGCGGAAGAGTTCATAGTTTTATATCACTACATATTTTAATTTGTGACTTTTTTCATGTGACACTTATTAATATTTAATATAAAAGAATAAAATAAAATTATACTTTTATTTACATACATTACAGGAAAAATTATTATAACTACTATTTTTTAGTTAATTTTTTTAGATAATTATATATTTGTCATTATTATTATATATAGTCAGTCACTAGCATGCTTATTAATCCATGTTTTTATTATACATTATACGTACGTGGATAAAAATAATAAGCTTGATTTTAGCTAAGATAGTAAATATGTTATATTAAAATTAAAATGCCACATGGATTCAACTCTTTGAGTCAATAAAATGTTATTTATTTATAAATTATATATGATAAAGAGTATTATTTTAGAAAAGAAAATTTGTGTATTAAATCTCTCTCAATCCCTTAAATATATATAATGACAAGTTATAAAATTTTTATGACTATTAAAATAGTTTTTTACTGATGATTGTTATAATTATCTTTTAAAATTTTTAATGACAAAATATCATATGATATTATCAATAAATATGTTAGCGATTATTTTTATTGTTATTAAAAAAATATACTGCTACTAATATAAAAATAGTTTTTTTGTAATAATATGTTTATATTTTTAAATATCGAGTCAACTTACTTTCCTCTGTTTTTATCCATCCATATTTACTAGCAGTGTGTCCATATATATATAGGATTATATATAAATGTGTAACATTTTTGGTATCAATAGCATGTACATGGGTTACTCGTTTTATATATACATTTGGTCAGACTACAGTATAATAATTTGATTAATTCCTCCATTCGTTTTGATCACATGTTATCATATGATGAGGAAGTTTTAGATTCTTAAGAGCATCCAGAAGTCCTTTTTTTTCACTATGATTTGATGATAAGAAATATATCTGTATTAAGAAAGTTCATTGGTTTTTCCAAAATCTTAAACTATTAAAAAAACATATAAATAGTTATATTTTTAATATAATTTAAAAAAAATTTAAATTTGTATAAATTTTTATAATATTTTTTATTTTATTTACCTTATAATATTTTTTGGAATTTAATAAAAATCGAATACTAAATCTTTAATTTAATAAGTTATGTAAATTTTAATATCATATGTCATAAAATGACCAATTTAAAAAATTTAAACTGATAAAAAAAATATATATCATAATACCAGTTTTTTTTTTAAATTAAGTAGATAAAAAGAAGTAACATAAATAATTATCTCTATATTTTTTCATAAACAAAAGCCTCTTTTTGTATTTGTTTAAATTACGTATGTCTTCTTTTATCTTTTTATTTATCTCATGTTATTATTATTTTTTTTTTACTTCACCAATAATCAAATTCTAAATTTTTTGAATATATATAGAGCTCTAATATCATGTTATAATACTAGTTCTTCTAAAAACTTCAACTAGTAAAAAAAGACAATATAAATTGACATATCTCTATATTTTCTTTCAAGAAAAATCTCTTTTTAAATTTGCTTAAATTTTATATAAATTTTTCTTTTAACATAAATAGTTATACATCTACTATTTGAGTTACAATAAAAATTTTAATGTAATTATAGTGAACATCATTTCGAATACAAGTTTAATTTATGCTTAATATATATTTGTATTAACGCTATGAGTTTTAGTAAATTTACAAAGCTTTTTTAAATTCGAAAAGTGATTTGATAAATAAAATAGCAAGTGTAGTTATATGATATTATTAGGTTCTTTAGCTATTGATATATAATTTGTTAATATTATATGAAAAATAATCAATAAAATATTATTAGAGCCTAACAAGACACTAATATTAATAATAAACATATTATGCACCATTGTCAAAGATTAAAATGAGAAAAATAATTTTAAATTAATATATCTTTTTAGCATGTTAATAAAATTATTAAAAAGTTGGTTAATATACTTTAAATTATGTTAATTTTTTTACTATATTATTTTTGCTTCACTATTAAAATTTTTTAGATTCATCGCTAATATAAATTAGACACTCTCGTTTATAATAAATTTTTATTATTTAAAAATATAAATTACTCACATCAAATAAATTAGTAGCTTTTAACAAAAATGTTCATATATATATTAGATAATTAAGTCTTGATCAATTTTATTATAAGATAATTAAATTTAAAAAAAATATCCGTATAAAATAAAATAATCACCTTTAATAAGGGATCAATCTATATTAAAAAATTTAAAATTAATAAAATTTGTCAAAAACTAAAATGTTCGATCTAAAATTCTTTAAAGTTAATTTAGTGTGCACCTTATATTTAACTTTATTAGCAATGTTAGAATAAAAGTGAGTGCACATATTTTTATTATATTTTTGGTGCATCTGACAGCATGCATGTGCAAGTATATCGATTTTCCCTTGGAGGATTAGGGTTCAGTATCTGAATTTGGAGGTATGTTGGTTAATTGTCATATCATGGTTGTTACAACTTTGGAAACCAGTTGCTAATAGCTTGGGCCCTTATAACAATAACCACTCTCATATCAAATACGGGCCCAGGTTTTCAGATTATATATATTTCAATGTCTCATTTAATTTACCCATTTATCATTTAGATCATTTGTTTTAAAAAATTTAAGTTGATAAAAATATTTAGTTTATAGACAGTTAACAAAAACTGAGATTTAAATTCTAAATATTTTAATTATAAAAATTATGTTAGTTGTTATATTATAAAATTATTTATTCTAAAAAATTTAAGCTTATAAAAAGATAAATTTAAATAATTATATATATGAAAGCACACCAACCACCACCTGAAAAGTTTTATATGTTTCTTTCTATAATTTGGTTGTCATCATTCAATGGCAATAATATACATGTATATATATATACGCGAGAGAGCGTGTGTGACAGAGATAAAAAAAAAATAGATTTTGCATGAATGATAACATAAGTAATTAAATTTTGACTGTATAAACATAAAGTCTTATTAAAATTAAAAATGAAAAAAAGATGGTGACTGGTTAAATGGTTGGACTAGTTGTATAAACATAAAGTCTTATTCAAAGGGTTTGTCTTAGCTCTCATTTGGAGCTTCTATCTACTTGTATGTATGAATAAATGGGGGGTGGTATCTGTAATGACATTTTTATGTCTAAGTAAGTAATGGTTTAAGCAAATTTTAGAGAGTATGAGAACTTAGAGATACTTGAAGGATGTCAGTGTACTTATAGAGGTGAACCCATAATCACCGTTGGAGTGGTTCCACCTTTCAAAAAGGATAATCGTCCCTTTATCTTAGAGAGGTTGAGGTTTGACTTCTAGAAGTGAATTGCGAGATTTTAGGGGCAATTATTTATTTGAATGAGTGTTATCTGCTTGCTAATCTTCTCTTCCGGCTTTCTCGTGACAGAACCTATGTCGAACCCGACCTCTTACGAGGAGGTTGATTGTGGGAAAATGTCAATCTTATGAGTTGGACCTTTATGTATTATTTGAATCTGGCCTTATCATTGGGTCATTATATGAACACTAGTTAATTTTAAAAATATGTGTTTTTAGTTATGCTAGGTGTATAAAAAATTAATCACCAATCAATTATTACACATAAATACATATTTGACATTTCATAAAATCTTTACATTATACTACTCTAAATAATTAAGTTTGATTATTTTACTATATCAAATTTCATTATTCTTGTGATTGATTATTTAATTAAAAATATATAAATTAATATATATAAATACATATTAATATATAGTAATTTTTTATGTGCACATAATAATTTTTTGTTTATGATGTCAAAATTTTTAAATTTTAGCCTAAGAAGGGATAAAAAAAATTAGCTTATGATCCGGGGATACTAGCCAATAATAATAATAATAATAATAATAATAATAATAATAATAATAATAATAATAATAAAGGGTAAAAAAAACGATTTTTTTTTCATTTGAACAAAATTTAAGTAAATTCAAAATCAGCCAATCCATTAAAACTAATAAGTCATATGTCAAGGTTCAATGAACACTTAACCAAATACTTATAAATTGCCTATTAAAAAAGCCTCTCACAATGACAATGAATTCAAACTTATATTCTTGTAAAATTGTTTTAAATCTTTATCATTTATGCCAACTTTCAAAAAAGAAAAAAAAATCGATAAATACAATGTGGATTTAACATATACGGCTGAATGACAACTCTCAATATCTTTTGTACTCTACTAGTCTCTAGGGAGGAAAGGTTCCTCACAAACATACACATAAGGTAACAAAATTATATCTTCTAAAAATTTAAATTATTAAATAAAAATATATTAATAATTATATATCTAATATATTTTTTATATAAAATTTTTAAGAATATTTAATGTATAAATAATATTTTTTTATTTTGTATCAATATATATATAGAGTAATACTAGGGAGTTAGCAACATTTGTGATTAGTAGCCATTAACTAGCCATCAATGATGATTTGATAGTGTGAAATTGGTGTGAGATTTCATCCAGTGGCTCATCTTTCTCTGCTAGTTACATGTTGGCCAAATATATATATATATATATAAGTTAATATTCTATCTTTATTTAGAAGAATTGGATAACAATAACAAAGTTCAAATTTTAAAGTATTTTAATTTAAATATAAATTTTAATATTATATTATGAAATAACTTTTTTTTTTTTAACGGAAGATAAGAAGATTCAAACTCGCAATCTTTTAGTATTATAGAAAAATTATGTCATTTGAATTATATCTCTTGGCAAAATCACTTTATTCTTAAAATACTTAAAACAAATATATGTATATATAGCACTTAGATAGTTATATATATCTAACCTATAACTTTCATGTATGGGATACTGAACCAGTGCCAAGAATCATTATACGAAGAAATACATAAACAGATTTTTTTTTTCAAAAAAGAGAAGGGCAAAGTTACTTTGATGGTTGATGAATTGCCATAATTCTAGGCCCCTACTGATGGATGCATGTGGATTGGTACGAAGAGATGAAAGGGGGCTCCAAGAGAATTAAGTTGGAAGAATAAGACACACACCAGCCTCCTCCATGGCTCCATTTTTAGCCTCATCAACCTCATCACTCATATAATACTCACATCATCAAACACATACATTTAACTGAAATTCATTTCATTCAGATCTTCCATGTGCACTGTAATCATTCCATCAAGATCTATGCATCCAGCGAATCCAAACTTCATTGTTCTCATTCTCAATTTATATATCATCTACGATCATATGGAATCACTCTAGGTTTTATTTATATATGCAAACTTCATTGTAGCATATTTTTTATTAATATGAAGTTTTATTATTGAGATAATTAAAGTATACATTTAGAATCCCATAAAGATATTTTTTTGCGAAAATTATACAGAAAAATGTTCAATAATATAAAATTTATCTAAATTCAGAAGTCTAATATCGTTTGATATTAACTCTCCTATAAACATATATCCATGTATTTCTTTGCAGTATTTAAGAAAAAAATGCTTACAATTCAAAAGTTATCAAATAAATTTAATTGAGTATAATATAAATATGAATTCCATAATTTCACCTTTTCCAAACTTTTGTATTTTGATTTTTTTTTAAATTCTGTTTTTTACACCCAATTAGATTTAGTTGTTGAACAATTACAAAGTTGCATAAAATAAGCATAACTCATCTTGCAAAATATCAAAATCGGGCAAATTGCATAAATAAATAAATAAAAGATGAATCAATTTTATTGAATTGTAATTTTTTAAAATGATTATATTTTAATTCTATATTTACTTTATATAAATTGTCATAGGATATAGAGATTTCAAAATTTATACATAGATTACTACAGGATATAAAAGTTTATGTATAAAACGCTATAAGATGTAAAAATTTATGTGAAAATTGGCTATCAACACAAATTGCTATAGGGTGTAGTTTGTTTATATGTTTTCTTTTATTTTATTCTTTCTATTATCTTATATTATCTCTCTTATTTAATATTTATCTATCATTTTATGATATTTTTATTAAAATAAATATACTAAAAAATAGTTTTAATTAGTGTTTAAGAACCATCATTATTATTTTATTGTTAAATTAAATAATAAAAGAGTGCATAATAATATTTGTAATTATTTTATAATTTAAGTATTTTATTTTTTGTAATTAAAACTAATCTTTTAATATTATAAAAATTTTATTACATCATAATTAATCTTAAAAAATAAAAAAGTATTTTGTATTTACTTATATATTTTTTATCTAAAAGCAAAAAAACACTTATCACTTTTAAAATTTAAAATTATATTGCTCTAAATTCGAAATCAATTTAAAATTTAAAAAATAGCAAGTGTAGTCTTCTGTTTTTAAATAAAATATATAAATGCATACAAAATATTTTTTACTTTGTAAAATTAATTATTACTCAATAAAATTTTTATAATATTAAAAAATTATATTAAAATATTTAAATTATAAAAATAATTATAAAATATTATTGTATACTCTTTTATCATTGAATAGAATAATAAAATAATAATGATGATTCTTAAACACTAATTAAATTCTTATATATTATACTAAAAATTTAACTAATTAAAACTATTTTTAAGAGAAATGCTAGAAAATCATCATAATTATTATTTTTGGCAATCACTTAATTATCAACTCAATTTTTTTAGTTTAGTTCTTTTAGTTTATTAGTACTCTAATAATATATTTTATCTCATTTTTAAATATTAACGATTAATTAATCACTAAAAATAATAAATTCTGATGACTCTCTAATATTTTTTATTTTTAATATAATTAGTTTAATAAAATATATAATATATATATTAAATCAGAGAAATAGTACAGGATAATGAAGAGAAAACAAATAAAAAAGTATATAATCCCGCTAATTATTTTTTATATGCTCATTACAGTTGTGTAATACGTATAAATGAAGTTTTGGGTGTGTAATGTCTAATTATGGGACTCATAATTGGTTTTAAAAAAAATCGTTAGTGTCGATTTGTTTAAAATCGTTACCAACGATTTGAGTGAAGAGGAACAATAATTAGAAAGCTTTGGATTAATAATCAATGGCTAGAATCAACTTAGAAAATGAGAGTAACGATTTCATGGTTGTAGAAATTCTGAAAAAAAAAAAATTGTCTTACTTAAAATCGTTAATCTCATTTTCACAATTTTTTTGTCTCTTTCTGAAATTGTAAGTCACGATTTCTTGTAACATTGAAAATTTCCATATCAATGCATTACATCAAATTAGTGTAATATTAATGTATTACACTCTTCCGATTGTAATATCCAAAAAAATTAGCCTATAAACTCTTATACCATTTATCCATTTATGATGACTTATAGCAATTTATGATAATAGTCATTTTTTAAGTAAACTTTTATATTCTTAAGTGTTTTATGTATAAATTTTAAAATTTTTATATCCTATAATAATTTATATAGAGTAAATATAAAATTGAAATATAATATTTTAAAAAAGTTATAATTGGATAAAATTAATTAATTTTTTATTTATTTATGTAATTGTACTATCAAAATCCATCACATCAATAGCCGTTGAAGTGACAACAAACTATACATGCGGAAATACAGTAAAAGTGATTTGATAGATGCATGCATAGCCATGATCATAGTAATTATTTGAATTTGCACAGATATTGTTAGCTAGATGCTTCATATATACCCTATCCAGTTCTGCTTCTACTTGTATTTGATGTAACTCGTTAAAGTACTTTGATCCTTTCCTTGAAATATTGTAACTCATCTTTGTGTACTTAAGTGAAAAATACAAGAAAGCTATATAAGGAAAAATATTATATGCCACATGATTAAAAAGGCAATGTTACTTATTTCAAATGAAAGTGGGGTATTTATGCACAATTTATTAAACAAAATAATAAATTAGGATATGATATATTGAATTTTCTTTAGTGGTATAAAAGAAGTGTTGTGTAACTAAGAAAAAGAAAATGAGATATCCATAGAATAAAGTAAATATTTGCTTATTAGAGATAAGCAATTACAAAATTGAATTATATAACTGTGATGTAAGATTGTTTGGATTTTGATGCGTAAATTTTGCATAGACATCTTTTTATTGTTTTATTTTATATTTAAATTTTTTTGAGTAAAGTAACAAATAAATTTTTAAAAATTTACACTTTAGACAATAGATTAGTTTCTAAGAAAAATATTAATAAAGTTCTTTAAAATGACAGATATAGACACACTATTTTTAAATTAGTCTTTATAATTAGAATAAATGTTCTTAATTTGAACTAATTTGTCTATATTGACTATCTTTAATTGATATTTTTTTTAGAGACTAACCTGTCCAAAATATAAATTCTCAGATATTACTTTGTCACTTTACTCAATTATTTTTTTTAAATCAACAAAAGTTATTTATTTTTTAAATTCTAATACAATATTAGAATTATTTATCTAAAAATTTAAATTAATAAATAGAAGTAAATCAATGATTATATCTAGCAATTTAAATATAACATATATCTCTCATGTCATTTCCATTTTTAAGTCATATTTTGGGCAGCTAAACTATTTGCTCCAAGTTCTAGATATATGAAATTCAGCAATTCCTCTATTATTTTTCATTATACACAAACATTGAACACTTACAGAACCTAACACAAAAAAGTATTCAACTCTAGAGATATTGACTGAAATAGTTGTAATGCAGAATTTACAATTATATTACCTGACACTCTTTTTGGCTGCTCCCACCAACACCACACATTTGTGCAGGTTGATCAAATGCATTGATAATTCATTTATATATTTTTCACATGTTCCAGGCCACTTTACTATTCAGAGTTGTAAAGATAGATGTAGATTAAAAAATTGTGATGGTCATAAATGATTGGCATAGATATCCAGTGTGCTCCTTAAAGGGGAGTGCATGAAGAACCTTCAACTTATCCAAAATCAATTACCCTTTGTGTATATGCTTATGTATTTCTTACTGTGGGATGTCATTGTTGATAGCTGGAAGTAGAAGTCTTCTTTATCATCAGAATGAATGAAAATTAAATATCATGTTGACTGTTGAGGAATTTTGGTTCGTTGGACCTTTGATATGGATACAAAATACGTAGTGCAAAAATGGTTATAATAGTTGTGGCCTTGTCGGCATATGTTCAGAAATTATTATAACAAAATACGGAGTACAAAAATATTATGACTACTTGGCCGCAAGGATGGCAAAAAATTTTAGGAAATTACAGAACCTGCAAAATTTCTTTTACGGAGCGGGGATTGAAGTAGCTGCACCATGGGAATTCAGGAAATTTCTGCAAAAAAAAAAAAAAGCTTACTTCCTTGTATATGAAAAATTTTATGTGTATGTTATTATGTTAAATTTGTGTTTAAATTATGTTTGATTTGATATATCTAGTTGAGTTATATAAAATTTTATTAGAGTTGTGTTAAATTTTTAAAAAAAAATTAAAATTTAATATATTCAATTATTCATGGATACCTACAGGTATCTTGCCTTCTCCGTAAGGAGAAATAAACGGAACTGGCGGTAATAGAGACATTTTAGTAAATATAGGTACAAGCTGTATTGATTCGTGCATAAATTCTAATAAATATAAATATGAAGTATGTGTTTTTGTACACAAATTCCTGTAAATATGGGTGTAAAATATTTACCGACTAAGTGGTGGACTAAAATAACATTACTGCGTAAGGGGTTTTTGAAAAATGTTTGGGGAAGGTTTTCAATTTTGAGAACTGAAAGGGTGCTCCCTTTTCTTTGAGAAACCTTGGTCCTTCAATGGCCGGAAACAAAGGCTGAAGAAACAAGGATGCTTTAATCATTGAGTAACATTCGCTGTTTTGTTTTCTTGAAGAAAATGATGTTCAAACAATGATTATAATGTGGATTATTCGAATGAAATTAATTGGGCAGGGGAATTTACGAATGGAGTTAAAAAATTGCATATCGTAGGCATAACATAAGTGAGGTTTAAGGCTATGAAGCAGTAAAATAGTGGGTGCAGAACGCAGAAGCCAGCTACCTCTCATACGCATAACAACATGCAGTATGCAGTTACACTTGTTTAACAAGATTGATTTGATGGCCATTGATTTGTGCAAATGAAATAAATTATCATGAATCATGATCACCCACTTATTCATCGTCCAAGGCTAAATAAATAACGATGTAACATCATTCTCACAACTTAACTCTACCAAAAATATTTTACTCTAGCGTTTTACCGAATTAAAATGGACCCAATAATGGGATATAAATATAATTTTTCACAGAACTGTTCAACTTTTATTTATCCCACAAAACCTTATAGACATACAACCACCAATCAAAAGAAATCAAATCACCCAAATAACTTACAGTTTATTATAGTAACCATAACTATGCATTCTCACTTTAATCAACAGTTATTTAAATACAATTTGTAACCAATGAAAAGAATAATGTACTTGTCCAAATTGAATTCAATGAATCTGATCTTGGCTAAGTTCCCCTGACCTTGGTGGTAGAAATAGTCCTGTTTATGGATTGAGTCTTGCTATTAACTCTTGCTGCTTTCCCTTCACCTTGGTCTTTCCTCGGTGCTGCTCTCGCTAGACCAGACGATGCTGTTCTTTCTGCGATTCTCCGCTGTCGCTCGAGCGCCAATTCTTCCATTCTCTTCCTAATTTCATCTTCCTATTTAACATACACCATTGAGAATTAGATTTAGGACTATTCAATTGTTATCCAAAACAATAATATGCAAAGAAACCAAGATATAACATAATAGACATATAATCATTCGTGTACTTCTCTTATGAGCTTAAGCTTTTGGGACAAGTGACTTTATCAGAGGTTTTGTATACCTGTTCCCGTTTGCTCTTTTGAACTATTGGTCTACTCGTGAGAGGTGTCCTTTTGTTCCTTGGCGTGATTTCAGGCCTGCTCTTCACGGACGATCCGCGAATACTCTTGGAATTAGGCTTGTCCTTCTCCAAACTCCTGGTTCCCGAAACTTTGCTTTTGGTTTTGTCATTCTCAGGAGTAACAGGAACATCCTTGTTGACATCAATAGAAGACCTTCTACAAGTTTCCGTGAAAGAGAAGTCAATTTCGTAGTCCATTGTCCTCGAAGCCTCAACAGAATCCAATCCAGAATCCCGTTGTAACACTACATAGAGGTCACTGGGCTCCTCCTCACGCTTCTGACTCGAAGCAGCCGTGTCGGCTTCCATCATATTCGCAGAAACTAGATCTTCAACAACTATGTCTGTCCTCCATTGTGAATCAGAAGGACTATTATCAACCAACTGACCTTGTATCATAAAAGAATCATCAATGAAACTTTCTTGACTTCTTTTTTCAGCATGGGAGCTATCATTGACTGATGACAAAACACAATCACCATCAACTGTGGGAACAGGACTCCTGTTCTTATCCAAATTATCAACAATAAAACAATCATCTGCTGCTATGCTCTTTGTTACCAACGACGAATCGGCTACAAAAGTAGATAATGGATTGCCGAGTTCATTTCCGGTTTCTTTTAGCCTATTAGACATCAGTATCTCTTCTCCTATGCTGTCCCTCCTCTTGGTAACCGAACCACGGCTGTCTACATATTCATCCAGCTTGAATCCACCTTCATTTGCTCCATTTCTGTTGGCCACAATGAAGGAGTCACTTGGGACTTTAGGATTCTTCGGAACCTCTTTGAAGTCCATGTGTGGAGATGAACTAGAATATGGCATTGGTTCTATGGAGTTTCGCACCATAAGATGTTCATTGTGGACATCAATTGTTGGCTGCACCTTTTCTCCAATATCTTCATCTATCTTCAATAGGTTCTGAAAAGCATCCCAGTTGTCATTTTTGTTTCCTTCTTCAGATGCATTGCCTGAGTTTTCAGTGAGATCATGATCAGTTGAATCACTCGATTTAGTTAAACTGCGCCGAGAATGTGCTTTCTTTCCGTTAGCATGTTTTTCAACTTTATGAACCTTTTGCAAGGACTCAAGAGCAGCACCAACTTTCTGTTTGATGGCTTCTTCGCTGACACTGTCATCACCATCATCTAAAGATGATTCATCAGAGCTTTCACCATCATTTCCATTTCTCCTTTTTGGAGTAATGTAGTTGATGTTACGAATCACAACAGTTCCTGAAGACTTTCTTCTGTTCTTTTTCCTTTTCAGAGCATCCTTCACCGAATGATTCGACTCCTGCTCTTCATCTGAATTAGACTCACTCCTTGAATCAGACTCGCTCGACTCGGTCTTCTCATCTTCATCTTCTTCATGCCCCTTTTTATTTGTTGATTTTTTCTTCTTGGTTTCTGATGGTTTCTGATTCATTGCCATGTCAGAAGACCATTGCATATTTCTTAAAAGGTGAGGAGGAACAGGCTGCATATTAGTCATAGGATATCCTTGATATGGCGGCATTTGCTGAAGATTGTACATATATGGAGGAGGTACATTGTAAGGCCATGGCATCGGCATATGAACATTCGCCATGTGTGGTGGTTTCGGATCAGTTGAAGCCAAGTTCACATCTGCAGATTGTAGAAACTCGGTTTAAACTTCATATAATATGGTAAAAGAAAATTGAAAAACAATAAAATGATACCTTCTTTTTTACCAGAATTTGGTGTTTCCAGTTCACCAGCATCCTTAGTGCTATTATTCTCAATAGTATCGTTTGCTAGCACAATTCCGGATGTCTCGGAAAATAAGATCGCCGGAGGTAAGCATGATTGCATTGCAGCAACTTCTTTTATCCAAAGATCATCAGCATGCTTTTTGCTCCATAAATCCTTGAAGTTAATGCAGGCTTCCCTATAGGCATGTAAGAATCAGCTTTCTTTTAGTGCATGATAATTTACAAAACCTTCTTAATATGCTAATCATTCCAGTTCATACCTTAAACGCAATGCTCCAAATGCATTTGCAAAATGCATGAGATCATCAATACTGTTGATCTCAAATCCGGCAACTAGACCACGTGTATAAGCCATAGCTTGCTCTTTCCGGAGTAGTGCTATTCGAGACTCCAATAATCGTTGCAGGGAGACCCTAAACAATATGGAAATTGAACTTAGGAACAAATTTTAAACTAGCAAAACAAAGAAGATTACACTTCAATTGAAGAGGTAGAAACTTACTTTGAGCTTTCCTCTTCTTTATTGTCAACATCATCAATTACTCCATTTAACTGAAACAAATAACAAACATAAATCAATAGAATTCTTAGAGACTCTTAAGTAATTTTGACATACATGTTGGGAGATAAATACCTTTGCAGAATCACTCAACCTCCTTGTAATTCCATTGGCTTGTGGCGTGGTTCCTATACAAAGGAATTTTAGTAAGACAACTACTTAATAAGTGCGGTTTCTTGGAATTCAATTATATTCTAAGAACAATTACTAATCAATTCTCAAAGAAATATCTGCAAAACATGCTTGAAATTGCAGCTCCTAGCCATACCTTCGTCGGAAGATGCAGTGGACATCGACAAAGCATTTGCTTGAAATGAACTTTCAATCTGCAGGATTTCTTTTTCAAGGCTGACGAACCTCTCCAGAATTGCAGGTGTGCTAACGAATCGCACAAATCTAAAAAAAAAAAAAATTGCACAGCATGTCTTAATAGGATGAAGAGATTGGATTGATGTGAATTGGATGAAGGATATAGGTAATGCACAGAGCAAAAAATGCACAACATTGTCTTAATTTCCAAAGCCTCGCCACTCTCCGGGGTAGACTACTTTCCAAATTATATTGTCGAAATAGTTTGAATCAAAGTATCCAACAAAAAATGAATCCCTATTCTCCAAATCTATAAAACCAAGTAAACTAATTCCATGATTAATGTGATAGTCATCATTCAACTAGTTGGATTTCATTCATCAATCCCTGCTTAATTAACTAATAATTAAGAACATTTAGAAATTCCTAAGTCAATATGCATTTGAAAAACCACTCCCAATCATATCTAAAGCACTTAAGCACTTTCAACGCAAAGGTAATTGATTCATTGATTCATTGATTCCGGGGTTCTTCAAACTTAATTGGAAACAGGATAAGTACTCTATTGAAACCAAAGAACAAATGAAGAATCATTTACAAACACCGTGATTATCCACAAAAGAATAAAAGTGAAAAGAGGGAAAACCAGATAAGGAGGGAAGGAATAATCACCTTTCAAAGGTGGCCTTGGAGAACCAGAATGCAGAATTGTTTGGAGGGAGAAGCTTAATTGAGTATCCACCTTTAGAGATCTCATCTTTCACAAACTTGAGGTGAGAAACAAAAGGCTCAAACAACCCTGAAGCTATTTTCTCACGAACACCACCACAAAACACTACCAGCTCACATCTGCAGAAGAAAAAGGATCAAACCCAAAATTCCAAAACCCATCCACTAATCTTGGAAACCAAAAAAGATTAATTCTTGAGATCATAGAAATTCTGGGGTGCCTCAAAACATTACCTGGTCCTGGTTGGTGTGAGTTGAAACAAAGCATAATCCAGAACAGCCTTGGAATCCATGCTAAGAAGAAGCAGAGAAAACTGTCAGAGCATAACAAACTAAACACTGAACAACGTTAATCAGATTTGTATGTGCTGGTGAAAAATGAAAATGCTAGAAAGTTGATAGTAGCATAGTATCTACTACTACAACTAGTTGTGAAACATGACTTATGAGTTATGACAGTGTCATGTGATAGGAAGAATAGAAGAAAGAAAAAATAAGAGAGACAGCAGAGAGATTCAGCATGGCACATGGAGTGTGAAGTGGGGTAATGTTATTGGATTTCAACGCCAAAAGTCACATGCAACGGTGACACCTTCTTTCTACTAATGTCTACCGTATCTTTTTACTAACCCACACTCAAATGTTCTGTGCCTAAGCTTTTGTATTAATGACGCCAGCAGCCTCAAAAATAAAAAAGTCATCAAGTGAATGGTGATTATCAAGGTTTTAAAAACTCAAATGATGATCGAATTTATAAATTTCAAAGTTTAAAAATTCAAACATTCAATTGAAGTTCAATTAATGTTAAATTAAATATAATAAAATAATATATTTACGTATAAGATATATAATTTAAAAAACTTTTTTTTATAATTTATTATTTTTAACTGATTACTGTAAAATAATTTTTGTTTTAAATTAGAATTGTCTGATGGTAAGTTTTTTATTAACCAGATTGATCTGATTATTATTTTAGAGCTATGGTGATTATTCATTATAGTATGCTTGAGCAAGTTTCCTCTCATGACTTTAGTGTTTGCAATGCCTTTAATATTAATGATTTAATATATTTGAAACAATAAATAGAAATAAATATTGATCGTATATATGTGTTGTTTTTAGATCATTTAAGTGCTTATCCTTAAAAGACAAGACGGTGGAAGCATTGGCAAATGTTTGGTTTGGCACCTCACACCAGTTGTCTTGCAGTGGTGATTGATAGGATATGTCAGGTTGGAAAGGAATATGCTTATAATTTTAAATGCAGTTTTCCCTTTGTTTGATTGATTAATGCCCAATATTAACAATTTATTTATGAATACAGCACAGATTTTTTACTTGCTTTGCTTGAGACAGGAATCAGACACTTCACTTCACAATTCATTATTAAGACTTCACAATTCACATTGGATTTATTTCTCATTTTACCTCCCCCCCCCCCCCCCTTTTTATTCCTATTATACGAGGAATGTCCACATATCCAAATTCAGATATATTTGTTTGGCCTAAGGAAAAACATAAATCTGAATGCATAGATTATTAATGTGAATAACTGAATGGATTTTTATTTTATTTATCAAAACATACGGTTTATAGTATTTTTATAAAAATTATGGTATCTCTTATTTCATAAATAAAATAAAAATGCATGTATCTCGTTTACACTATAAATGAGATAAGACATGAAATAACGTAATCGTATCATGTTTGTATACGTGATGTATAACGGTTCTATCTCTTTACAGTGTAAACAAGATATATATACTCTTATTTTGTTTATACTATAAACGAGCTAAGAGTAGATGAATTCTATATATATGTGTTTCATTCACAACGCCATTTGAGTCCTTATTATATCCATTTCTTTAACTTTTTTTTTAATTTTATCTTTTTTTAATCATATTATCGAATTACTAGGAGATCATAGTGCACGCCAATACACATGATACAGACATCAATCGATTGAAAACGACATGATGATTATCACCTGCATTAGCATAATGATCACCACCTGCATTACCATGATAATCAGCACCGATGATATTGATATGTTTTATTAGACTTTAAGTAGCTTGGCACAATATTTAAGTTCGTTAGCATCGTTGTTGTAAATTGTGTCTTTACTGTTATTTATGTTGTTAGCCACCTTTTATGTAATTTTAGTCATTGTTGTATGTAGATGAGTTACCGTGCTAAATTCAAAATTTTAAAATTCAATAATGTAAAAAAAGTACATTAAAGTTCAATTTAATCAAAGTAAACCCTAAACCTAAAACTTTAATAACAAAAACATTGTAAGGATCTAAACAAGAAACTAACATTCAAGTACAAAATAAACAGTAAATAAAGAACACACTAAATGCTTTTTGACAACTAACAAACAATTGCATCATGAAACTAAACTAAACTTCGTCTGTAGGTTGGTTTGGACAATCTTTTTAGGTATGCCCGATTTGCTTGTATAGACCACATTTCTTCTCTTGACGCTTATCCTCGTCCATCTCATTACGAAATCTGCTGGAAACAGGTTTGCCAGTAGCTTTCCTACGCATGGCTGGATTAGGACGTAATCGTGTTCTGTACCACTCCGACCAAAGCTTTGCAAGTATCGGTGGAAACTCCGTCTCATACACCTTAAACACAGCAGACTGCAAATACACCGGATGCACATATTGAACTTACTAGCCCAGTCTGCCATCTCTCGCGACAAACATCTTAAGGCATCTATGTACCAATGGTACCCAACTTTGCTTGGACTATAAGCAACGTTTATTAGATATCACTTGTTCTCGGCAAACTTGAAACGAGACACACAGTTTGCGGCCATGTGCCAGACATAATAAACATGAAACGCTCTAGGAGGATACCAACCACTGTCGTCGGCTCTTAGTGCAACCTTGATCGCTGGGATCTGTCAGAAATAATCAACAAGCCATCTTGTGGGGTCACATATTGTCTCAAATTGGTAACAAAGAAAGACCAGGACTTGGTGTTATCAGACTCAACAATTGTAAAAGCAACAGGAAGAATGTTGTTGTTACCGTCTTGTGCTACTGCAATAAGTAAAACACAACCCTATTTGCCATACAGGTGCGTGCCAACAATAGAGACGAATAGCTTACAATGCTTGAATGCTTCCACACAGGCAGGGAAGGCCTATAATACCTTATCAAACATGCTACAGTCGTGCACCATAAGGTGTCCATCATAGTATGGTATGACCTTGAACTCATATATTGTTCCAGAATAACAACTTTGCAGTGCTTGCAGCAACCTAAGCACTTTATTGTATGACTCCTCCTAATTTTTATATATCTGCACAATTGCCTTTTACTTCACCATCCAGACCTTTCTATACGAAAGTTTGAAGTGATAGCTTTGCCTAACTGCACCTTGTAGTACAGGGATGCTGACGAATGGGTTGGACTATATCAATAGCAGGATGACACATCAGATGAGGCTACTGTTCAACTGTCGATGGTTCTAAGACATGGTTGGTAACACATGTGTGCTCTTCCAACCCTACGTACCTCCCTAACGAAATAACACATACATGGTTGGTATTTACACAAAATATAACCGTGATAAATGATGTCAATTACACCACAATTAAGCGAGGCCTCACCAATATTCGAGATTTTGTCAGAGGGCAACATGGAGACTCTACGGGTATCCAACTGCATATTGCCAGCAATGAACATGGTACTTTAATCGGTCCGACTCCACTACTTGGTATTCAGCACTTCTGGGAATGCTGTAATTCTTCACACCCTGCACCACTGCATCTCTACTCTTGAATCTATGGCCAACCTAAAACTCCACATAACCGTCTAAGTTGCAATCGTCTTCACCCATGTTTGAAAATGGAGTTTTCTCATGCATCGCGTCCAGATCCAACATCTGATAGTGATTGGATACAACTGATAAGGCCAAAATTAGGTGGGGAGAAGGAAGAAGATACCGAACTGATGCCTCCACCGACATCTCGGGTACAAACTCCTCCTCATCATCATCTTTAGAAGAACTATTATCATTGTTATCTGCAACATACTCCTCGTTGGATTTTTCACCATCCACGTCAATGTCTTCCACTGGACTTGCAACATGTATCGGTGGTAGCGTGAGAGGTCGGTCGTCCTGCACAAAATCTGAGTAGCCAAATTCACCGCCACCAACATCACCAACCTCTGCAGAAAGTTTCATAACTTGTTCCGCCATGATTCTTCTATGGATGTCAAACATGAGGCACACATGCTCGTCGCCATGTAGACAAAACAGACGAAACCAGAAAACTCCATTTTCCATCGGTGGTAGCAACCTATACCCCACCCTTCCTATTTCTTCTTTCCCGCCACCACCAATGCTACTCAATCAAATTCTTCAGCTCGAACAAAGAACTAACTCGTCGGGTGCACAACAAAATGAGATTATCACAATGAAATATGCTCCCGGTGTCACTGGTTTTTATATGGCAATTGAAATACACATTTACAACCATATATCCATCACCATTAGACATTTTGGCTAATTTTTCAAAAAAAAATGGAAAAGAAGAAGTAGTGAAATGTTTGTAAAAAATTCAAAGGATTGGTTGCACATTCTTTTATAGTTGTTGAAAATTTATCATAATATATTTTATTTATACAGTAAATGTCATAATTCTTTACATATCTCTCTTATAATATAAACAAAATAAGAATATACATAACTCGTTTATTGTGTAAACAAAATAAAAGATACAGTAATTTTTTATAAAAATACTATAAATTGTCTATTCTGTTAATAAAAAATTTATTTTATTTATTTAAAAAAAATTCATAACTGACTAGATAATAACAAAGGAGCTAATACATAATTTTGTTGAGCTAACTAGTGAAAATGTGTAAGACTAAGACTCAACTAAATATTGATCATGACCTCATGAGTATATATCCCTATAATAATTGTACATTTATTACGTATGAATTATTTTATTGATGATTGATAATTCCAACTAATCGGAGTATTATTGATCCATAATAATTAAAACATATCATATAGGATAGTAGAGTATATAGTATACTATGAGAAAGTGCTTAACTAATTAAGAAAATGGGTAGCTAAAAGGAAGCAATATATATAAAATGCAGCTGATGATATTTTAGTTGAATAATTATAAAAGTAGAGAGATCGATCTGAAGCCAACTATGAGACAGCTGTATAGCTCACTTTAGCTGGAAAAAGGCAACGTGTGTGGATGTGTGGGGTTTTTTGTGAGTTGCGCCCTTTGACAATTACCACCTCTTAAACAATAAGACAAATTACAAGACCAAAAAAATAAATAAATAAGATAAATTAATACAATGATTAACGTATTAATTTATTTAAATAAGTGTTAAATTTTTAAATTTTATCTTATATATAATAATTAATTAGTCAATAACAAACCTTTAAATAAAATTATAATTTACAATAAGTTAATTCTTGACATATTGAATTAAGAAATATCACAAAAAAAAAACGACAAATTAAAATTTCTTATGCAAATTGACAACTCCATTATTCAGTTCTTGTGGGCTTGTGGCCAAAAAATATTTTCTCTGCCAAAGATTTTTAAATATTGATAGGGAAAGAACCATAGGAAACATACGCATTGCATCACTACTTATATATCCAACGTGTGCCAAATTCTATTTTTGCTTCATTTCTCATAATTAATACGGATTTTTTATTTTTATAAATAAAATAAATGTAATTATTACCAAAATCATAATTTAAAAATTATTTACCGTTTTAAATTTTTTTTTTATCTTCTTTACACTGTAAACAAGATGAAATTATGTGTATTTCGTTTACAGTATAAACGAGATAAGATACATCAGATATATTACTTATCTCGTTTACACTGTAAACAAGATAAGGTCTATCCGCGCCTATAAGTATATGTCGTTTATAGCATTGTGCAGGGCTCCATTTTGACTTAGTCAACCTCTTTCTCCCATCTTTTAACTTTTTCCTACCTTATTTTAGACTGATAAGGTGATGGCGCGCCAGGCGGAGAATGACGGAGACATCAACAGGATAAACGAAACGTTGCATTACGCCGGGGCGGCCGACTTTGAGGTTAGTTACGTTCTTTTTGTTTAATCTAAGTATGTGGCCATTGTTAGGGTAGTCTTATAGTGACAAGTACGTAGTTAAATGGTTTAGGGATAGGTCTCTAAGAGGAATTTAGAACTCTATTTGCTTGTGCAAAGATGTTATGACTTATTTATTGGTTTGGAACTCTGTTTTTCTTGTGCTATGTTGTTAGTATTTATAACGTTCTAATTAGGATTTGCTTACTGCCATATGTAATTTAGAGATATGTGTAAGCTAAAAATATGGAAGTATGTTGCTAAGTAGAAGTAGCTGTAGTTTAAATAGAAATATTTGCTTAACGTCTAATGTGTTGTGTATCATGTTAAGCTGATCTAATTACTAAATAAAAAAAAAGAATTCAGTAAAACAAAAATTTATAATCATCTCTTTATAAGGTTGAATTTTTTTTATAATTCTTCAAAGGACTCGCCTTCTACTGCCTCGACGAGTGAGTCATACTGTTCCTCCACCTGACGCCATCGTCCCGTATCTGGCTGAGGCTCGATTCGGCGACATGGTTCCCCCCAGGGACTTCACTTTTGACAATTCCCTAATTTCGGCACTTGTGGAGTGGCGTCTGGAGACGCACACGTTTCACCTCCCTTGGGGTGAGGTCACCATCACCCTGCAGGACGTGGCATACCACCTAGGCCTACGCGCACACAGTAACCCCGTTGGGGGTGCCTCCGTGATTTCGGTAGGTGGTACGACACGGAGACGTGGGCTATGGTAGAGCAGCTGCTGGATGCCAGGCCTCCGGTGGCGGCACAGCAGGCTGTGTAGAGGAAGGAGTCTTTCATGCTGAAGTTGGTGTGGCTACGGTATCGTGTCCGCCAGATGCCCCCGACAGACGACCCTCCGACAGTACGCCAGGTGCTATATTATGTAAGCAGCATTTATGAGGTATCTCTTGCCCTCGGCTAACTTGAACCGAGTCATGAAATTCGTCGCCATGTGTCTGATGTAGTAGGCATGGAAGGCTCTTGGGGGATGCCAATCACTGTTATCGGAGCTTAGCGTGTAAGAGCCAAGACTTTTGAAAAGTCATATTTTAAATCAATCTCAAATCATATATTTATTTATAGTTTTAATTTCAGAAATTATTTTTATTGAAAATAATTAACGGCAATTAATTGGAATTGAAATAAATTAAGGTTTTTATCCAAACTCTATACCTATGGATTATTTTCCTATTTATGATTTAAAGTTCTAGAAATTCAAAAATAATGAGGTTTGGCTATTTAAATTAGAATTTTGTCTAATTTTATAATTATTGAATTATTTTCTATATTTAAATTATAAAGTTGGTAGTTATGAGATAATAAGAATTTTATATGATTCGATTTTAGATGCTTTATATTTATATCATTTAATACTTTAAGTTAAAGGTAAAGAAAATTAATTATATTACCATGTAATTTC
The DNA here is from genome assembly GCF_014773155.1 of Arachis stenosperma. Taxonomy (NCBI): domain Eukaryota; kingdom Viridiplantae; phylum Streptophyta; class Magnoliopsida; order Fabales; family Fabaceae; genus Arachis; species Arachis stenosperma. The sequence goes on along the minus strand of NC_080381.1, from coordinate 125,707,022 downwards.
AATTAGAGTAATTTATTGAGAATCAATTAGTATTTTTATACCACAAATAATATTTTAAAGTAATTTTAGAGATTAAATTAGTTTTTCTAATATTAATACTTTATGCTCTAATTTTATTAAAATTATCAAATTATCCTTATACCTAATTTTTACCAAAACCCTAAATCCCCAAAATATCACCCTAACCCTAATTTCCCCAAAAACCTAGCCGCCTTACCTCCTTCAGCCACCAAATCCCTTTTCTTTCCCAAACTCAGCAGCAAATTCATGGAAAGAAAGAAAGAAAGAAATAGAAGGAGCGAAAGGGAGAAAAGGAGAGGAAGAGAGGGGGGAGCTGCACCGTGAGAGAGCTATGGAGAAAGGAGATGCGCACCTGACCCGTCGCTGAACCGCGTCACCAAACCGCGTCACCATTCGTGAAGCTGTCCCCACCGCCACTGCCAGAAATTGTCTCCGTACCTTGTCTCTGCCACCGGAAACGAGACTGCCACTGGATCTTCTGACTCAGTAAGCGTTTCGTTCTAAGATCTTTAAAAATTGGTAATCTGTTATGAGTTATTGAAGGTTCTAAGATGTTGGTAACGTAGGATTGAGCCCCGAGTCTTGCGTGCTGAGTTTAATGGCTGTTGCAAGCGGCCTCAAGCTGCTGCGTCGTCACCGGGGATGCCGTTGCTCCGTTTTCTCAATTATTCGTAAGCCCAGTAAGTCATTCCTGGTTCCGAACTCTTTCAGTTGCCGTTCTGTTATAGATTATTAAATTTTACGCGACGTTAATATCTCAGGATCGAGTTTTGTTGTGAGTGGCGCTTTTGGGGATGTTACGGCTGCGGGAAATAGTCGGACTTGATGCCGTTCAATTTCAGGCCGAGGAGAAAAGAAATTATCTGACGCGTTTGGTTGTGGGTTTGCTTGTCAAGGTAGGATTTTCTTAAAATTTATTTTATCTTACAGAGTTGTTATAAATAGATATTAATGTGAGAAACCTATATCTATGATTATGATTGTCTTATAAATATGGTTGTTTGCTGGACTGAATGACTGATTGCTTGATTGCTTGAGTAGTTTGTGATTGCTGAAAGGAAATTAATTTGAAAGGTTATTTAGTTGATTATTATGAAAAGTGGCTTTTTTTATTTTGAAGCTATTTTTGATAATGTAAACGAATCGGCTTTGGAAATGATTTGAAATATGAAACTGAATTAATTTTGGAAACGGTTTAATTTTGAGTTAGTCTGACTTTATAAACGATTTAGTATTTGAACTGGTTTGATTTTAAAAAGAGATTTATTATTGGCATTGATTCTCTTTGAAAATAATTTGATATTGGAACTGGTTGAATTTTGAAAAATTATTGAGATTTGGAAATAATTGAGAAAATGTTTGAGAAATATTTGGATGGGACCCGAAAAGGGTAGCAGAATCCGAGTTTTAGAGGAGATGCTACCGAAATTTTATAAAATTAGAAGTTTCATTTGAAGTAGTTATTTTAAAAGGTTTAATTCTAAGCATTATATGATTTAAGATTACTTCATTTATCAAAGGAAGAGTTATGTTTTGGATTGGGAATTGTTAGTGAACGAAATGGAAAGAAGGCCGATTAGGATTTTCTTTGAAATATGATTTTAAATGAATTTGGAAATGAGATATGGATGATGATGTTGTTGAGAATGACTTAAACATTGATGAATGTTGAATGAATTATTTATATGGCTTATGAAATTGAATTATCTGAGACACAAGTTTTTATGGGTAAACGTAGTGGCCTGCCACCACTTGCTCCAGGTTGAAAGCTCGATACTCTATTGACCCTACGACGTAAGTGTAACCGGGCACTATAAATTCCCGGGAATGTAACCCCCATTGAGCAATATTGATTATTTGAGAAAAAGCTATGCATAGACTCTTGGAGATGCACGTCGGGGGACAGTCTAAGATTTTCGGACTTGTTGGGTTGGTTGGATAACCGACAGATGAGCTCATTAGCCATAGGACAGGCATGCATTATTGTATGCATTTGTATGCTTTGCTTGGGTTTGAACTTGTTTTGGTTTGCCTAATTGTTAAACTATTTTTAACTTCTATATGAACTATTTGCTGTAACTGTTACCTAAACATGTGCCTTCTTTGTCTGTTCTGCTTGTGTTTGTCCTGGTGTGCTACTTTTGAGAATGAACTTTGGTGCTGAATTGATGATTATATTGACTGATTGTGTGGTTGGTTTCTGATTGAGATTTTCTTATAAGAAAATAAAGGTTTTTGGATTTCTGAAAGATTAAACATTGTTTCTTTGAAAAGATTTTGAATGACTAGCTATTAGTTTTAAAAAGGATTCATAAGGCAATGATAGTCACTGAACTTAAAAAATGGATTTCTTATTAAATATCTTCTTATGACAGTTATGAAACTCCGTGGTGAGACCATGTGGTTAGGTTCTCACCCCCTACAGCTTTACCTTTTCAAGAACCGGATGAAGAAGCATTAAGAAGAGTTATACTGCGTTTGGTTTATATGTTGTTGTATTAATTAGATTATTTTCTCCCATCGTCTTTGTTATTACAATTTTGTAAGAGGGATAGGAGTTGTATGTTTTATATATATTATATTATAAGATATTATGTAAGAAGTCTTGTATATGGATCTATGCCTGCTTGTTTTTTTTAAGATAAAGTATTTATTTCCGAATTTCAAAGTAATCAGCAATACGGTGTTAAGTCACAGGCTCCTATTTTGATATTAAATATATAAAGTACTCGTAATACTTCTTGCTATCAGAGTGGCGCAGCCGGAAGCGTGACATTCTGGTAGTGAGGGTATTACATAGCGCGGCCTTGATGGCCTGAGATCTGTTGGAGATAACCAGCAGGTCGTCTTGTGAGGTGACGTGGCATTTCAGATTATTAAGGAAGAACGACCATGACTCGGTGCTCTTGGACTCGACAATGGCAAAAGCAATAGGCAGGATGTTGCTGTTCCCGTCTTACGCCACCGCAATAAGCAACACTCCACCGTACCTGCCATACAGATGCGTGCTGTCTATAGATACAAACGACTTGCAATGCTTGAAGGCCTTGACACATGACGAGAAAGCCCAAAACACCTTGTCGAACATGCTGCAGTCGCGTACTAGGAGGTGTCCATCGTAGAACGGTTTGACGCGTATGTCACAAATGGTTCCAGGAAAGCAGTTTTGCAGTGCCTGAAGCAGCTTCGGCACCTTATTGTGTGACTCTTCCCAATCCCTTTATATTTTTGCAATTGCCTTCTTCTTTGCCATCCACACCTTTCTGTAGGATGGTTTGAAGTGATAACTTGCATGCACCGCACCTTGCAAAATCGGAATGTGGACTGAATCAACGGCAATATGACCCTGCAGATCAGACTGCTTTCGAACTGACGATGGTCTTGAGACATGGTAGGTGCTAGACAACTATGCGCTCCACCAACCCTCTGAACCTCCTTGAACACAACAAAACAGTATTGCTTTAGCCATATCTCAAATCTACTTAATATATCATATAGAAGTACCGAAAAGCATAATTAAAGTTGAACTTACCAGTAACCAAAGTTTTGCCGAAGGGCCACATGGAGGCTCCATTGACACCCACTCGAGACTTGACAGCATTGTGCATGGTACTTTAACCGGTCCGATTCGATCACCCGGTACTTCGCACTCTTGCAAATACTGTAGTTCTTCACACCCTGAAGCACTGCCTCTTGGCTTTTGAACCTGTGGCCGACTTGATATTCTACACCGCCGTCTAGGTTATAATCCTCTTCACCCGTGTCAGAAAATGGAGTCCTCTCAGGCATGGCGTCCAGATCCAGACTGTGATAGTGACTTGGTACTACCGATAACGCCGAAATTGGGTGAGGTGGTGGCAGGACATGGCGCGCCACAGTCTAGACAGGTGTTTCCGGAATAAACATATCCTCATTTCCACCATCGGACTAATGACTGTCCGCACTGTCCGCTATGTAATCCTCGTCCGACTCCTCCTCGCCCTCCTCTTCCTTATCCACTGGAATGGCGACATGAATGGGCGATGGTGCGAGAGGTCGGTCGTCCTGTACATAGGTCGAGTGTATAGAACCACCACCACCACTATGTCCCACCTCGGCAGAAAACTCCATTACCTGCTCCACCATGATCCTCCCATGGATGTCGAACATCAGTCGGACATGCTCGTCCCCTTGAAGTCGAAATAGTCAAAACCGGAAGACTCCGTCACCCATGGATGCTAGCAACCTATACGCCACCCTTCTGATCTCCCTCACTTCTGTACTACCGAGCTTGCTCAATATCAAACTCTTCAAATCCGACAATGTATTCACACGCTGAGTGCGAAACAATATCAGATCCTCACACTCAAATATCACTCCATTATCGCCATTTCTCATATGACAATTGGGATAAAGAAGCACAACTATGTATGGACTGTTACTGGCCATTAAACGAGATGGACATGAAAAGGATAGGAAATGTTTGTGGAGAATACTAAAGGTTACACATCCTTTTATAGTTGCTGCCACTTTGTCCTCCATTTATCTCGTTTACACTGTCAACGAAATAGACATTTCATGTATCTCATTTACAGTGTAAACGATATATACATATCTCATTTACAATGTAAACGAGATATACACGTTACCGCTGATATGTCTTATCTCATTTACGGTGCAAACGAGATACATAAAATGTTATCTCGTTTATACTGTAAATGAGATATGACTGAAGAATTTAAATCAATAAATATTTTTTAAATTATTTATTGTGAAAATTATCACATTTATTTTATTTATTAAAATAAAAAATTCTAATTAATACCCTTTAATAGTTAGAGTTCAAGAAACAGAACAGCTTTTATATTATGTTATTCTCATATATACCCGTTACTCAAAAGAAAAATACAAAAAAATGGCTAAATGGATCTAATTCTATAATTGTCAACAAAACCATCCAGTTGGACTTTTCTGGATCTTCTAATAGTGTGATGGGCCTTGATAAATATGCCCATTACCTCATAACGCAAAGCCCCTATATATATATATATCAGTCAAAAATCAAGTTGAGTTGGTCTAATGATTAGCTCACTAGTCTGTTTAAGTAAATGTGGGGGTATATATATATCAGTCAGTGTATAAGTGAGGCGCATGATATTACAAGGTCCAAAAATACCATTGCATACTATCAATTTTTGTAGAAACACTTCATTAGTGCATTTAGCATGAATTTTTGTTTGATTCAACCAAATAATTGTGTCACCGAGTATCGAATAACCCACTGTCCACATCTCCTCTTTTATATCCTATTAACATTAATTACATCATGCTAATATGCTATAGAGGAAATAAAACTTCTGTAACGAAGCAGAAAAGCTGTCTCAAGACTAAGTATGCTACTTCAGTTCATCATGTGAAGAAAAAAAAAAGTTTCATTAGCATAACAATAATCTTTTATTATATCACATTTTTTTACTTTTTTTATTTCACTTAAAAAGCATTGATAAAAATTATATTTTATAAAAAAAACTTACATTCATTTTTTTTATGAAAATAATATTTAAAAATTATTAAATAATTTAATAAATGTAATTAATTACTATTTAAAAAATTTTAACTATTAATTTTATATAAAAATAATTTTATGTAAGTCTATTTTATAACATTAATTAAGAAAAGCAAATTAAAAAGATATATTTTTTCTTTGTTTACTACAATTAATCTATTTGAATTGGCTTCTCAATCACTTCTCAATCACTTCTCTAAAAAAGTTATGTTTGATCTGCTAACAAAATCATTTTAAAAGATAAAAAATATTTAATTTTAATATACAAAAAATATAAATTATTTTATATTTTTATTTAATTATATAATTTTTTAAATAACTATTCATATTATTTTTACAAATATAACCTCATGTAATTAAATATATGTAATTAATAAAATACTAAAGCACTTTCATTCTTTTCTATCCATTAAATTCAAACCAAAAGACATCATTTTTACGAGTTTGATAAAAATATAAACAATATTATTTTTTCGAACAAAAAGGGTGAAGGAGTTAAGCTTTGTTTAGTAAAATTTTTATTTTTTAAAATAGTTTATAAAAATTAATTTTAAAAAATAATTTTTAAAAAAATTATAGTATTTATATTTGATAAATTAAATTAAAAATAATTTTTAATAAACACAAATAACAATAACATTTAATAAAATAACTTTTAAGATTTAAATATACTATAATATACATTAATATAAAAATTATATTTAGATATCAATTAATGTATAAAATTATATTAAATCTTTTAATTTTAATAAATAAAATCATTTTTAAAAAATTCTATCTTAAATCCTTTTAAAAACACTCTTATCTTTTAAAATTTGTAAGTATGAACACAATTCTTTTATTTATCAAATGCAAAATAAAAAATTTGTGCTTTTCAGTGAAAAATACTTTTTTAAAAAACTTTATCACCAAGCCTTAGACATAACCCTTGGCCCCATCCAATTAAAAAATGAAAAAAAAATAAAAATAAAAATAAAAAATTTATCCAATTTGCATTTACAGCACCAAACAATTTCCACGCATTATCAATTTTTCTTGCATTCAAGCTACAACTGCAACATCTCATAATTTATGCACATAAAAATTTAGAATTGATTACAGCAAAATTACAAAGAATTGTGTACACAAACAAATGGTACAAACTGATAATGACTCCACTGCAAAAAAAATTAAAAGTAAATGAGAAGAAAGAAATAAATAAAAAAAAGGAAAGAGAAGGGACAAGACTGAAAAGAATTACAGAACTGAATGAGCAAAAATACTATACAACTCGTCTTCCCATCATTTTCTTTATCAGCAAAAATGGAAAAAGATATGGTTAGCTGAGTCGGCACCAACTCTTGATGACTGAGCCTTCTCATGCCTACCTGGTTTCGACACTTCAGATTGAGAACCAATGTTCGGCTTGTGCAACGGCTTCAGCGCCGCCATTATTTCTGTAGTTCTCAACTTTGGATCTCTACTGCACAAAAGAGTATCATATCACACCAACCATGATTGTAGGTTAAGTATTATAAAGGTTCCTAAAGCTTAAACATTTGCAAGGGCATCCTGTATATGCGAAATATTTTCGACAAATCCCTGTAGTCTAGAAGTTTTCAATTAAGTCCATATGCTGTACAAATATTTTTCAACCAAGTCTTCTAGTTTAAAAATTGTGTAATCAAGTCCCTATCATGCATAAAAATCTTTAGAGAAAACAACGAGTCGTCATTACAGGGGTTTGTTGAAACTGGCTTGCACTTTATAAGGATTTTTTATTAAAAAAATGGTTATATTGAAACAAAACTGTACCTTGGCAAGATCAGATGTGTATTTCCTTTCATGTGATTATTCATATCCGATAGAACAAGCGGTTTTCAGAATGCTATAAGCAAGAGTTCTGATATCTTAGAATACAGATAAAATGATTGAAGAGTACACTCACGTCTGCCAGCATTGCTTGATAATATCCGTGATAGCAGGGTCCATATCATCTGGAATGACAAGGCAACGATGCTGGAAACCGACAGCACCCACAACTTGCATCGATTGATTCCACCCCAGGGCTGTTGCAAAGTAGAGAGCTCCCATAATATGACTCCAAAGTATAAACATCGCACCTGGATATCCAATCACCACTTGTTATAATCACAAAATTATGAATGCCTTAAAAGGGTGGCAAAACCAATGAGAAGAACGACAAGACAAGGAAGCCAAAGAACAGTTATATGTAATAAAAATTCCAACTTATTTTTCCCTATGCCAGATGATTCAGGTCAGAGAGGAACACAGACAATAAAATCCTCCTCCACAAGCAAAATAAAGAAAAATTTAATGATGAAAACCAATAATAACTGAGCTTACTTTTCATTTGAAGGTTCATTTCTTAACACTTCAGGCACCATCCACTCGGCCTGCAACATGTCATAAAAAATGAATATATTGCAATGCCAAACAAACGCTTAGCAGCAAAACTAAATACGTGCAGCATATCGGAACTGATCACGCATACGAAAGAGAGGAGCTCGAGGTAGAGATGAAAAGCATGTAGTTACACTAAGGCTCCATTTGGCAATCATCAGAGGACACAGACCAATTTGAAAAGGAGACAGAAAAATGCACAAAGTTTCTCTTCCCTAAGACAAAATTTGCCCAATTATCTCTCTCTCTCTCCTGTCTTTACATTTTTGGTCCAGAAAGGCAGAAACTCTTACCAAACAATAACTTTAGGCCTCAACAAAATTAAGAAAGATTTGCTCATTTGTTACCAAAGACCATTCATCGTAGTAGAGTGAGTTGGTAAAGTCTAGAGAAGAGTTACAAGAGTTAGTTATGAGAGAACTGTTGGCTGTTGGAACAGTGCTAGCTACATAGGAGAGCTGTTAGTTACAGCTATCATAACTAACTTAAGAATGAACGGACTGTTGTGCCTTTTGTACTAGCTTGCACAGCAAGCTACTCTTCAATATACATAAGCACAAATTAGTGATAAGCTAACTAGTAATGCAGATCATACATTTCTTGTCTTTCTCTTCAAATCCTCTTTTTTCTTTCTCACTCTCTGTTTTCTTCCTTCTCTCATTCTCTCAAACCCTATTCAATCGACATTTTCTTGGCACATAGAATTAGTAATTGTATTATAAATTGAACATAACATAAGCCCAGGCTAAAGATAGGTATTCATCATCCCAACAGGATTAATATAACATGCCAAACATAATGAATTTTTAAACGGCAAGAAGCTCCTGGTTTCCCAAATTTTTTGTTAAAAGATAATAGCAAATGCCTCCATTTGTGTATGTTTGTATATCTTCAGAAGAATATAAAGCACAACGAACATAAAAATTATGCAGCAAAATATAGAACAAGAACATGAAAGAACGAATAATTCAGAAGGCAGAGGGTATGACACAGTATTTGAGCTTAGAAATGAGGATCATGACAGCTTACTGTTCCTGCAGTTGATCTGGAAGAAAGGAATGTACTGTGCTTCATTCTTGATAAGCCAAAATCACATAACTATACGAAAGAAAAAAGAAACAGTGAAAAAAAACAATTAAACCATATCTACAGGTAGCTATCAGCATGCTATCAAGAAAATTCAATCATGACAATTAGTTGACACCTTCACAACCCAATTTTTATCAACAAGAAGATTTAGTGACTTCAAATCATGGTGTACAATCACTCGAGTGCAGTTGTGCAAATGGTTTATTCCTCGGGCCTGTAGATTCAAGAGATATATGTCACATCCACTGAGTTTCACTAATTATGGCAATAATTTGCTTAATGAAACTACATCGCAATAAAAGAAAACAGAATCTTACAGTATCGAGGGCCATCTCAACAGTATCTTCCTCTGCATAGCAAATATAAAGTTCAGACTTCAGAGTCATCAAAAGTAATCCTTCCAGAACAACATTAATCAAAATAATAAATAAATGCAAAGAAATTCACCAAATAAAATCAAATTCAATTTCAAAGAGTTCTGTATTGTTTCACTTTTAACACCTCCGTCACAACAACACACAATGAAACTCCAAGCCAGTAAGAGTTTTTTTAAAATGCTAATAATCAGAGAGTCAGAGACAATGGAATAATGTCTACACAGGATATTAGACAAGAAATAATGAGGTAATTTATCTAAGAATTAAGAGAAAAAACATCCTCTGGAAAAGTACTTCATAATGTACATATTTTCAGCAGGAGCGATTTCCAAGCATTACAACTGAGTAGCAATAATTAAGTAAATGGCCAAAAATTTTGAGACAACTGAACCATATTAACCTTAACTCAATGTTGCTCAGGATGATGAAAAGAAGGGACATGCATTTTAGAAGGTGGGTTTAATTTTTAAGATGGAAATGAAAAACCATATAGCTTAAGAATAAATCCTTAACAGGTACTTAAATTTCCTTTTACGACAATTCCTGGAGGATCCAATCCAATAAACAATAGTTCATGGTTGCTTATATGATAAAACAGTCATACGAATTAGTTTGATTTATATACGGTACCTACAAAGATAAGGAAAAATAAGTTGCACGGCAAAATAGCAGAGAACAAACAACAACACAAAATTTTCAATCTTTTTAGTTTTGCTTAGTTTGTAGCATGATCTCATAGAATAACAGTAAAGAACACTCTATTGCTATAAAGAGATCTTAAACACTAAAACTGTAAGCTATAACTAGGAATATCACCTAAAGAATCAATAAAGTAGTGGAATTAAAAAGGATAATAGCAATTGCAAAGATCGAAAGTGCAAAATTAATTAATGTTATGGCATTGCCGAAGTCCTCTGACCCAACAGACACAGAATTTACAAAACTATGATACATATTCAGCAACAATGAGATGTATTTCAATTTGAGTTGACGTATCTTACCTTCTTTTATCAATTCAATAAGCCTCTAGCAACCATTTCCCGAAGAAGTTTCTCCGCCATGTCATTCTCATCTTTTTCAAACAAAGCACGGATAACAGTTTCAAAAGTCACAGCATCTGGTAAGCAACCATTGCCTTCCATTTTTGACAAGAGTGCCAATGCTTCTTCAATCAAGCCCTCTTTGCAGAGCCCATTGATCATAATATTGTATGTCCTCACATTTGGACGATAGCCTTTAACAGAAAGATCTTGAAAAATCTCTTTTGCATCTATAAGTCTTCCACCTTTGCATAGGCCATCTATAAGTATACTGTAAGTGTATATATCTGGATCAATGGCACACTCTTTCATTTGATTGAATAACATAAATGCCTTGTTAGGTTGTTGGTTTTTGAACATCCCATCCAACAACGAATTGTAAGTGACTACATCAGCGGGTTGACCTCTATCATGCATCTCGACAAGAAGCTCCAAAGCACGGGAGATTCTCTTCGATTTGCTCAAGCCATCAATAACAGTGCTGTAAGTTACCGTGTTTGGAACCAAGTACTTACGACGCATTTCTTCAAAGAGATTCAAGGCTTCATCGACCATTTTACTTTTGCAGAAGCCGTTAATCATGATACTGTAACTTTGAACATTGGGTGACACTCTAGTTTGGGCCATTGTGTTGAATATATATTTTGCCTTATTTACCTGATTAACCAAACAATATCCATCCATTAAGCTGGTATAAGTAACCACATCTGGTTTCACACCATGTTTTGTCATTACAGCCAATACACTCTTAGCATCTTTGATCTTTCCTTCCTTGCATAGCCCATCAATCAAAGTATTATAGGTATAAACATCAGGAGTAATGTTTCTAAGCACCATATCACTTAACAAATCAATGGCTTCCTTAAATTGACCCACAAGACACAATCCAAAAATGAGAGAACTGTATGTGATAACATTAGGAGAAATTCCCTTAGCAAGCATCTCAGAGAATAAATAAAAAGCCTGACTTACAAGTGTATCCTTGCAGAGGCTATCAATAATTGCGCTGTACATGAAGACATTAGGAGCAATGCCATACCGTGGGATCTTTCTCAACATTTGAATAGCAGCTGATGTGTGTCCGGTCTTGCAGAGCCCATTGATCAAGGTCCCATAAGTGACGTGGTTGAAGTGAAATCCATGAGCTAGCACTCTGTCATGAAAGCGCACTGCTTTTTCAACACTACCACAGAGACAGAGACCTTTCAGGATTGTTGTCAATGTTACCGTATCAGGTTGATAATCCATTCTGAAAATCTTGGCCAATACAGAGGAAGCAAGCGTCATACGACCCATGCCGCAGCAACAATTGATTAAGATATTCAAAGTGAATATGCTGGGCGCAATTCCCCTGGCTTGCAATTGCTGAAAAAGGGAAACGGCGGTGGGGAAATGGTTGGTCTTGGCAAGAGATCCCAAAATCTTGGTGAATTGGATGATGGATGGAGGGCGACGCATAGAGAGCATGCGAGTGAAGGAATGAATAGCTTCATCAACTTGGCGAGTAGAATGATAGTGAAGGGATGAAGAGGAAGGGAAGGAAACAAAATTAGGGATATGGAGAAGAGAATACCTAAAAATGAAAGTGAACCTTGAGGTTGAGGATGACAACATTTTAGTGATTCGCACTCTCGCTGCTGTCTAAGTTTGAGGGAGTTTGCTAACTCTGCGGAAATAGCATTTTTTAACAGAAATAAAAGAGACGATCTAATTGAAAGTTTTATTCTAGTATATAGATTTAATTATAAATGTTTAAATTATAAAGACCTAACTAAAAATTTAATAATATTATAAATATTAATTTAAAAAATTTGTTAAGTGGTATAAATGTTAAAATAAACTGAATTAGTATGTTTGAAGGGATTAGCATCACGCTTGCTATCATTTTGTTGGTACATTTAATATATATCTGTTTGTAAAATTTTGTCTAATTTTACTATATGTTTTTTCGAGTAAAGTAGAAGACCAAAAATATTTAATATTATGCTAGAAAAGAATATACTAAAGAATTTATATTTAGACATTATTTATGCTCTAATAATTAATTAGAGTTAATCTTTGTTTATATTTAAAAATTTATCAAACAATATTGATAAATCAATTTATCATTGAAAAAAAAATGAATGGAATAAATAAAAAATTATCACCAAATAAAATATTGCACCCCATAGCTATTAGTTATTATCATTAAAATTAGGGACGCTAAATAATAATTTGTCACTAAGAAACAATGAGCTCTTTAAGTTTGTTAATTTCAATTCATTTTTTTAATGTAAATTCATTGAACAATATGATGTATTTCTAAACATTAATAGCTACTATTTGAAGTTTTGGACATACCATAAAAAATGAAGACCAACCACCCAAAGAGATTCTAATATACATCATTCCAAAAATAAAATCAAAACAAGCAGACAAAAATATATAGTGAAAACAATCAATAAAAACACCCACAAAAAGGATCTCGAGGCCCATCCGTGGAAAAAAAATCACTAATTATCCTATCATCATCATTATCTATTTATTCTATTATATAAAAATCGAATTTCTCCACTTAATGATAAAATTGATGTGACATACTCTTAAAAATATTTTTTAATTTATTTTTTTAACTCATTAAATACAAGTTATTATGATAAACTAACTATATCAACTAATTGATTTGATTAGATATTTAAATTGAAAAGTACCAGGCCTCAGAGGAAAAATTCAAAGAGAGGAGTAGAGAGAGAAAGAGAAGCTAAGAAAGTGTGAAATTGCATTCAACTGAGTAACTGAACTTGCAGTATGTGAGGAATTGCAATTTATATGTACAGCTAGTTAACTAACACTGACTTGACTCATAAACTAAGCTAACAAACTGTAACAAACTATAGAAGTGCCTAAAAGCTGCTGCTGAGTGATGAGCGGATAATTTATACGTTTTTTGGCATTGTTTTTAGGTAGTTTTTATTAAGTTCAAGCTACTTTTAGGGATGTTTTCATTAGTTTTTATGTTAAATTCACATTTCTGGACTTTACTATGAGTTTGTGTGTTTTCTGTGATTTCAGGTAATTTCTGGCTGAAATTGAGGGATTTGAGCAAAACTCTGAAAAAGGCTGACAAAAGGACTGCTGATGCTGTTGGAATCTGACCTCCCTGCACTCAAAATGGATTTTCTGGAGCTACAGAACTCCAAATGGCGCGCTCTCAACGGCGTTGGAAAGTAGACATCCAGGGCTTTCCAGCAATATATAATAGTCCATACTTTATTCGGAAATTGACGACGTAACTTGGCGTTGAACGCCAAGTACATGCTGCTGTCTGGAGTTAAACGCCAGAAAAACGTCATGATCCGGAGTTGAACGCCCAAAACACGTCATAACTTGGAGTTCAACTCCAAGAAAAGCCTCAGCTCGTGGATAGATCAAGCTCAGCCCAAACATACACCAAGTGGGCCCCGGAAGTGGATTTATGCATCAATTACTTACTCATGTAAACCCTAGGAGCTAGTTTATTATAAATAGAACATTTAATTAATGTATTTGACATCTCTTGACCATTCGGTCTTTTGATCACTTTGGGGGCTGGCCATTCGGCCATGCCTGAACCTTTTACTTATGTATTTTCAACGGTGGAGTTTCTGCACACCATAGATTAAGGGTGTGGAGCTCTGTTGTACCTCAAGTATTAATGCAATTCTATTTTCTTCCATTCAATTCAACTTATTCTTATTCCAAGATATTCATTCGCACACAAAAACATGATGAATGTGATGATTATGTGACGCTCATCATCATTCTCACCTATGAACGCGCGTGATTGACAACCACCTTCGTTCTACATGCAACCGAGCTTGAATGTGTATCTCTTAGATTCCCCAACAGAATCTTCGTGGTATAAGCTAGATAGATGGCGGCATTTATGAGGATCCGGAAAGTCTCACCTTGTCTGTGGTATTCTGAGTAGGATCCTGGGAATCCGGAAAGTCTAACCTTGTCTGTGGTATTCCGAGTAGGATTCCGGTAATGAATGACTGTGACGTGCTTCAAACTTGCAAGTGCTGGGCGTTAGTGACAGATGCAAAAGAATCAAGAGATTCTATTCCAGTAGGAGCGGGAACCAACCAGTGATTAGCCGTGCTGTGACAGAGCGCGTGAGCGTAGTTTTCACTGCGAGGATGGGATGTAGCCTTCGGCCAGTGTGATGCCTCCAGACGATTAGCCATGCGAGTGACAGCCGCAGAGGACCATTTTCCAGAGAGGATACAAAGTAGCCATCGTCAAACGGTGAACCCCTATACACAGCTTGCCATGGAAAGGGGTAAGAAGGATTGAGTTGAAGCAGTGGGAAAGCAGGCGTTCTTGAGCCATACAGTATCTCCATTCGCTTATCTGAAATTCCCACCAATGAATCTGCATAAGTATCCCTTTTATTATTTCTTCTTATTCTATTTTCGAAACCATAAACCAATTTATAACCAATTTAATCTGCTAACTGAGATTTACAAGGTGACCATAGCTTGCTTCATACCAACAATCTCTGTGGGATCGACCCTTACTCACGTAAGGTTTATTACTTGGACGACCCAGTACACTTGCTGGTTAGTTGAACGGAGTTGTGTCCACTCGTGCCCATTTCAATTCCATAAAAGTACAAGGAGTACAACTTAAAGAATATGGATCACAATTTCGTCCACCAAGTTTTTGCGCGTTGCCGGGGATTGTTGTGACAACTGCGGTTCATCTTGTGCTCAGATTAGGTAATTTTCTTTTCAAAATCTTTTTCAAAATTCTTTATTTTTCGTTTTTCTAAACTTTATTTTCGAAAAAATTAATAAAAATTCAAAAAAAAATTCTA